>NW_023425404.1:148446850-149129350 GCF_014108245.1 Pipistrellus kuhlii
TAAAAACCAGAATCCAAGGATGTCTTTAAAGGGGTTTTGAATTTTGTCATAAAAGGGTGGTGAAAAAGCATTCTACCCATTCTGGCCCTACTCCACCCCAAACAGTGTGATGTGGAGACCACGTCCCTTATTCACAGGGAGCCCACGGAGTCAGTGCATCGGGGATGCAGATGTTTTGATCAACGTCACGATCAAAACTATCTTCTAACGGAGGCTCATAATTCAAATAACCCCCAGTATTTTCAATGGCTCCTCCGTGCTGTACAAATAAACCCCAAACCTTTTCACACAGTGTGACAAGGTCCTCTGGAATCTGATCCCTAATCACTCCTCCAGGTTCAAAGGCCCTGCCTCTAGGGAAGGGCAACACGCCACGCCTTCCTGACATGCCCATGAGGACCTTTGCTCACAGCTCCTGATAGAGCCTCAGGGTCCACCCAAAGGCCCCTCAGCACAAAGCCTGCTGGCTGTCTGCCATCATGCAATCCCGCTTCCAGGCTGGACCCCTCACCATGCAGCACGGAAAAGGGCTTTGCACACACACACACACACACTCCCCTGCAGTGCCCAGGTCCCGAGGCCGGTGGTGGTCACTCCGCAACTGTAGCCCTCAGCGGGCTGGGATGCAGGCCGGGAGCCGGGCTCTTCTGTCCGGTCTCACCTGGGCGGTGTTTGCCCTGCCCACCTGGCTTTCAGACTCAGAGCTTCTGCCTTCACATTAAACTAGTCCTATCCATTATCCATTTTTATTGCAAAAAAAGAAAGAAGAAAAAAAAAAAGCTCTTCCATTTCTTATCCATTTTTGTGACCTTGATATCCCCAAGGAAGTACAAAATTAATGAGGGCTAAAAGAAAAGTGAAAGGACTTGGTGGTGGTGCTTCAGAGAGTTACTTTAAGTGGTTTCAGGGGTTGGTGGAATTTTATTTTTCTCCAAGCCTGCCTAATTTCAGTTCAAAATGGATTTCTTTTCTAGAATAAAGGAAAGCCATCTCGCATTGCTCCGAGCGTAATGCCCTGCATAGGACCAGCATGGAAGGAGAAGACAGGTGAGACAGGTGAACGGAATTCTAAGTGGGCAAGAACCAGCAGGACACGGGGAGGTGAGTGCAGAAGAAATGGCTAAACTAACGGAGATGGGATGAAGAGAAGGAAATAATACAGTAGAGACGCCACACATGCCCGAGAGCGGGCTCTCACTGTTCCCTGCTAAACCCCACTCAGCATCGAGTGACACATCTACCGAACAAACACACTCTCCTCCTCACGCCCACCCCTTTGCTCCCCACGCTTCATGCTTCTTTAGATGCCAAGGCCTTCATGTGCAGGAGTCTGTGCAGTGACCCTCCTTCCCCCAAGCTCCGTCTCTCACCACGCCAACTCCTACTCAGCCTTCAGACCGAGCACTTACGCTGGACACAGGCCTTGGAAAAGCCCTCCAGTTTCCCCTTTGCTCTCACAGCACCCTTTTTTCTTTTTTCTTTTTTTTAAATTAAATGCTTATTGCAGTTTTTAGTTGTGTTTCTGATCAATTCTCTAAAGTGTAGATCATAAGCTCCATGACAGCACCGACAGGCGTGTTTTTCTCAGTGCCCCTGAGGCAGAGGCTGGAGCTAGCACGGCGCCTGGCACATGGCAGGCATCCTGGGAGCATCTGCTAAATGAATGAATTAAATGAATGAATTAAAACTTAAAATACTTGCTGGGCCTCAGGACTTGCTGGGCTTCTCAGAGATGACAAAATCCCCAGAACAGCTCTCACCTCTCTGGTCTCCTCCTACATTCCCTCCACCGTGCTCACGATGTCCCCACCTTGGAATGCCTCCCCGCCCCCTTGTCCTGTCTCTCTTTCTGGACTAGCTGTGACATCACCTCTTCTGAGAGTCTTCCTTCATCTCTGTCTCAGGCTGTTCCAGGCGCTTGTTTACACTGTGCTCTCCCAACAAGTTCTACCCTGGGGCTTACCCCCATTTAATTACTATCCTATTTTCTCACATGGTCACTTAGATGCCTCTGCCATTGGGTTAAGTTCTTTGCAGTTAGGGATCTAGCTAACAGTCCCATATGTTAAAAAGTCACACATACGCGTGTGTTTCTGTTTTATCTTGACAAAAAGACATGCATAGGCCCTATATACTTGGTCTCCGCTGAAGGAACACATTCAAAGGCCATTTTGCAAACAGAAAAGATTAGCCTTGTTCACTTCATGAACTACAAGATGCTTAAAGGAACTGAGTTGGCTGTTACCAAGTCTTACATTGCCTTCTTGGTCACGACAGGCTCAAATTACTGCAATTCCACCAAATGCTGAAAAACAAAGCAAGAGCACCTTAGGGAAATGTAAATACTTACAAGGAGCATCAGCATAAAAGATCCCATATAGATGATCAGGAAAAACAAGGAAATCATCGTCAGAGTAAGAATTCCACGGATCCACCAGTTTTTCCACCTGCAAAGAAAATGTTTATAAAGTTAGCACTGAATGTGTCCTTAACAGCATTTTTGTGTGAGGATGGTTTCAATAATGAGTTACCAGACTTAAGGATTTTCCCTAACTATACTTTAAGAATCCCTTATAATAAAAACAAAAACAAAACAAAAAAAACCCAACCAACCAAAGAGCATCTGTTCACTCAGTGAGCGCTAAATTAAATGTAAAGATTACTACGTAAGCCAGAGAAAAGGCCTGACTTTTGTTTATTGTGAGGATGAATCATGAGACGAAGCAGTGAGGGGATGGACATGGATGTGTGCACTTCTCTCAGGGTCATTCAGAAGGGAAGGAGGAGGCAGGTGCAAAAGTCCTCCCAAGCGATGACCAATCCTTTGGGGAACTGGACAAAAATAATACGATTCCAAGGTGGTTCAGACAGAGTGGGTGACCTTCTGATGAGTAAGAGGAAAGAGAGGCTGATGCAGAACTGAAACTGGAGAGCACAGCAATGCCAGTGAAAGGCAGAAGGTGCCGGCGAGGAGGTCAGTCGCAGAGGACAAGGCCAAACTGAATATCACGTCCTTCTGTGGCTCAGTGTGCAGCTGCTCTCCTTGGCTGGGGACAGGGCCCTCAGTAGAAAGGCATTTTCTTCTCTGGGCCTTTGCTTGTTCCTTACAGCACAGCGTCCACGCTGGCACAACGACCTGGTTGCTGAGAATTCATCTCCCTCAATCCCCAGGCAGCTGTCAGTCAGGGTCTGGGTCCCCCACCCTCAGGAGCCTTCCACTTCATCCTCAGTGCACCTTACAAATACTGTCACTCTTTATGTGGCCATGTCATGAAAAATGTCGGCAGCTGCTTTTGACACATGTAAAATGATTCTACTACCACCTGTGTATAGATGATGATTTCTGAATCTAAAATTGCTGCCCTGCTTTTTTCATTCTACATGCATTTTACATTATACACACAGTAGTTTTTTTAAGACATCTGATTTCTACTGATTCAAATGGTAACATTTAAATTATGTTACAAGAGATTTGGATTCAACTTAAAGTATGACAACATATATGTACAATATCTAAGCAAGTCTCCTTCCCATAAAAGAAACAGTTGCCAATTTCGTCTGTTTATTAAATATTGATTGTATTCCCTGCTTCTAATCACCCTCCTATACAGTCCAGATACTTGTTAAATATCTCTTTCATCGTGTCATTTCTACACTCAAGATCTAAAATACCAACATTAAATCCAAACTCTTTTATCTAGCTTCTAAGATTTTTCATTGTCAAATTGTTCTTAGCCGACTTTATTTTCCTCTGCTGTTCAACCAACTATGTAGACACATACATTTCTCACAGACTGTAAGCTTTGGGGCTGAAATGAAATGAGTATAGAGTAAAAAATGGTATAGATGAAAGGTTTCATTAAGTTTTAGAGATATAGCCCTTCATGGGCTAATGAATGGATTAGAGAATCAGGTTAGGTCACAGAGCTGGTCAGAGGTAAATTAAGGACATAACACAGTCTCCTGCTAATAACCCTGGCCTGCTTGCATGAAACCTAGATGTGCTCTTAGCCCTTCTTAATAACTGATCCTCAGACTCAGAATTACCTAAACCTCTCTAGTCAGTTGGACACTATGTAAGGGTTCAAAATCAGCCCCATGGTAGATGTTGCTCATGTCCATATGTTCCTCTGTTAGATGCCTAGCTTTGAACTTCAGAGAATGGTAGCTGCTGAGAACCAGAGATTTTAAACAGGAAACCTATTGTCTTCATATCACCCCAAAATCTCATGGCAACTCAAAACCAGGGTCTTCAAAGAACATATACTATCTGGTTGTCTTTTATGTAGGTATTTCCCCTCTGAGAAAAATTCTCACACTCTAATAAAATTAAAGACTTACTTCCCTTATTTATTTTAACTTAACTGATTCCCCAAATTTCCCAAGAATACCTAATACTAAGTTAAGCACATATATATCCACTGTTACAGTAACCAAAAGTCATCTTTCAGGAAAGAAGACTGAATTTAAAGCAGAGCACAATATGAAAAAAAAAAGAAAGAAAGAAAGAAAGAAAGAAAGAAAGAAAGAAAGAAAGAAAGAAAAGAAAAGAAAAGAAAAGAAAAGAAAAGAAAAGAAAAGAAAACAACTGTTACTAAAAACCAGAGGACAGTCTGGTTCTGAATTCAAAATTCTCCAGCTCCTTTCCCCACTTCCAGGATCACATTAGAGAACGCCTTAATTTTGAGTTTGTTATCACCTCACAGATTGTTTTGGAAAAAGGAACTGAGAATCAGTAGAGGAAAAGTGTATTCAAGTTTAATGTCATGAGGACCTGTCTGAGCCAGAAATGAGATTTCCAAAAAAGTATGTAATTAATCAGTATTCTTGAAAGTGATTAAAGTGATAAAACACATTGTTCACATCAATTTGAGTATGTACAATGACTTACCATTACGTGGCTTTTATTTCAAAAGTAATGACAAGGTTTTAAAAAAAAACAAAACAAAAAAAATAACCAACAAACTAGTGCCAAAAGCATCATGAGTCATCAAGAACCTGGTTTGACAAGACAGTTCACCTGAGCCAAGAACTGGGCCACAGAGGCACTCCTCAAAAATAAGCAAGAATGGGCCCTGACGGGGTAGGTCAGTGGTTAGAGCATCAACCTCATATGCCTAAGTATCAGGTTCAATCCCAGGTCCGGGCACATACAAGAATCAACCAATGAATGCATAGATGGGTGCAACAACAAGTTCATGTTTCTCTCCCTCTCTCTCTACAATCAATCAATCAATATTTTTAAAGATAAAAAATAAACAAAATTTAGTGGCAAAGAGGGGGAGTTTTGAGAATGTCCATCTACCAGCATTTGGAGAAAGTGCACAGGAAATGTATAGGTTCCAGGAAGGGAGGGAGTTAGGGAGAGAGGGAGGAATTTAGGGAGGGAGAGAGGGAGGGGAAGAGAGGGAAGGGGAGGGGAGAAAGGAAGATGGCATTACGGCTATACCTGGATGTGTCCTGGGCTTCTCAGCCTCAGAACGGTATTGTTTCATGCCAGATAATTCTTTATTGTGAAGCACTGTTCTGCGTACTGTAGGATGTTTAGCAGGAATCCTCTTTAGTCTCTACCCACTAGATGCTAGAAGCGCCATCTCTCATTGTGACAACCAAAAAGGTCTCCAGACACTGCCCGGGATGCAACCCACAAGCTAGACTCCTAGCTGAGGAAGAGCTTCAGTAAGGACAAAGCCAGCCTTAAGTGGCTTAGGAGTGCTCAGACACAGGTCAAGAAACAGTGGCTCAGACACAGTGCCAAATGACCGAAGATCTTTCAGGCTCCTTCCAATTTCAACAACTTAAAGACTTTTTGACATTGTATATTAAAGCCTCAAAAGTAAGCCTGAACCTTGACCAAGCAATTTCACTTTTAAGATTTTATCCTAAGAAAATAATTACAGTTGCTAAATAAAAGTTATCTCTAAAGAAAAACGTTTAATGCAAAATTGTTTTTGAGCATGAGAATTTAGAAATCAGCTAAATGCCCAGCGACAGCTCTTTAAACTACAGTCATGCAAAGGAATATATTTAAGGATATTTTATGTATATTTAAGGATATTTGTTCCTAATACCCCGGAATGAAAATGAAAACAGACAAGCAGAAAATAGTACAACGCTATTTTTATACCACACACCACACACACACAAAAATATGTACAAGAGGAAAAGGTTTCAGATTAAACACCGCAATACTTCAAATATCAATGTCTTTGTGAGAGGATAATAGGGTGTTTCCCTGTAATTCATGAAAATTTCTTATGTAACTAGTTTTTTAATCCTATGTATCCACCACTTCTAAATCATTGTAACACAAGACTACCATATTTTCCAGCGTATAAGACGACCCCCTAATTTCACAGTTAAAACATAGGTTTAGGCCTATATTCGCTGTATAAGACTACCCCCCACTTCCGAGGCAACACCAGTTTTTTTAATAGACCACCTCTCTGACTCTGGCCAATCCGAGCAGGCTTTTTATGCATGCAAATTATACATGCTCTGTACCCGAAGCTACACTGTGTTCTAGTAAAAAGCCTGCTCAGATTGGCCAGAGTCAGAGAGGCAGTCTATTAAAAAAAAGAACTGGTGTTGCCTCGGAAGTGGGGGGTAGTCTTATACAGCGAATATACCTATGTTTTAACTGTAAAATTAGTGGGTCGTCTTATACGCCGGAAAATACGGTATTTAAAGTAGTACAGAGGCTAAAATGGAATAAGATAGAGACTTTGAAACATTCATGTAACTTCTACACTGAAGTTTTATGAGAAGATTGCAACTGGTAACATATCCTCTATTGTTCATTAAAAAAAAAAAAAAAAATCTTGCCCTGGCTGGTTTTGCTCATGCAGTCTGTGGAGTGAAGGGTCCTGGGTTTGATTCTGGTCAAGGGCACATGCCCGGGGTTGCAGGCTTGGTCCCCAATAGGGGGTGTGCAGGAGGCAGCCAATCAATGATTCTCTGTTATCATGGATGTTTCTATCGCTTTCTCCCTTTCTTTCTGAAATAAAAATATTTTTTAAATAAAAAAATTAAATAATTCTTTTATAAATAGAGCACAATGCCTAGATTCAGAATGTGGTTATATTGTCTACTAGCCACATGACTCTGGATATATAAAATTTCTGTGCCTCAGTTTCCTCATTTGTGAAATAGGTATATAAGTGTACCTGTGTTGCAGGTTGAGAATAAGTTAGTCAATACATGTACACAGTATATGCTCAATAAATATCAGCTGCTATTATTTGCTATTGTTGCTTTACAACAATGGGGGGAGAACCTTAATTGTTAAGAAATTATTATTGACACATAGGAATCTAGCATCATTCTTATATAAATCAATATAAGTTTCCAAATCTGCTATAGACCTGCTAAGATTTTAAAGCAAAGATACTTTTGTCAACTAGGTCATAAAAGTAATTGGGATCAAGACTATTAAAATAATAATCATGTTTTGAATATCAGCAAAAAATTTGTTCTATTGGTTAAAATAATTATGAAAACTTTTCTTTGAAGCAATTTATTTCTAACACTAGAGGCCCAGTGCATGAAATTCGTGCACTGGGGGGCGGGGGGGGGGTCCCCCTCAGCCTGGCCTGCACCCTCTCCAATCCAGGACCCCTCTCATCTGGAACCTAACCGCTGGCTCCTAACTGCTCACCTGCCTGCCTGCCTGACTTCCCCTAACCACTCTGCTTGCCTGCCTGATTGCCCCTAACCACCTCTGCCTGCCTGCCTAAATGCTCCTAACCTCTCTGCCTCTCTGTTTGATTGCCCTAAATCCTCCCCTGCTGGTCTGAGTGCCCCTAACAACCTCTGATTTCCTGTCTGATGGCCCTAACTACTCCCCTGCTGGCCTGTTTGCCCCTAACTCTCTCCCCTGCTGGCCTGATCACCCTTAACCGCCTCTGCCTCCGTCCCCCCACTATGGCTTTGTCAGGAAGGACGTCGGGTCTATCTGGTCTAATTAGCATATTACTCTTTTATTAACATAGATGGTTATAACCTAGAAGCTAAAAACAGAAAAACTCACATTACATTAACCAGATATGACTAAACCATTTTTTTTGTTGTTGTTGTTATAATCCATGGGTAGTAAAATCAATTTAGTAAGTTACATCCAAAATATGTTATTCAATAACAGAATAGTATCAAACAGGAAAAAAAGGACATCACACAACAATGATAAGAACTGTTTCATAACACTTTTGTAGCAGTTAAAATATACATTTGTTTATCTCTTGGGATGTGGTGTGAAATGTACCTCTTACTGCATGTCACAGTCAAAAACATGGAAAAACTGTTCCATACCAACATTTAAGATTTCACAAATTAATCTAAAGAAAAGCTTAGATTTATTTTGCTTTTATAGATTTTATAATTCATATTACTAAAGCATACAAAGGAGGACAATATAAAATTAGGTAAAATTTGTTACTGATCACACATTTTAAAATATAGCACAAATATAAAATGGTAAAAGGTTGCAGAGTTTTGGACAATAATTTAAAACTCAGTTTAAAAAAGTGAGCTATATTGCAAAAACAGGTTTGGCTTAGGGATGGAGCATCAGCCTGCAGACTGAGGGGTCCCAGATTCAATTACAGTTAAGGGCATGTTCCTTGGTTGTGGGGGCATATAGTGGGAGGTGTATAGGAGGCAGCTGATCAATGTTTCTCTCTCATCAATGTTTCTGGCTTTCTGTCCCTCTCTCCCTTCCTCTCTGTGAAAAATCAATTTTATATATATATATATATATATTTATTTATTTATTTTTAAATGAGCTACGTCCCTCTGGTACTTGAGAACAGGAAACAGAGAATATAGAATTTTCTTTATTAAATGTTCCCACACCAGAAAAGGCAACCTGATGTAATAAATAGATCACTTGCTTCAGAAATCTGACCAACTGGAATAAGAATCCCAGGTCTGCATCTCATAGCCCTGTAACCTTTACCAGGTAACCTCTCAGATTTGGTTTTCTCATCTATAATAATAAAAGGGTAATATGTCAGGCGTCTTCAAACTACGGCCCGCGGGCCACATGCAGCCCGAAGAGGAGTCTGATCCGGCCCGCCAGGTTTTTTGGGCAGTGAGCGCAGCCGAGGTGTTACAGTAGGAATTAGTAGTTCATATAGTCCGGCCCTCCAGCTCTCTGAGGGACCGTGATCTGGCCCCCACTTTAAAAAGTTTGAGGACCCCTGTCAGCTAAATAGACCAGACGTCGTCTGGACATCATTCAGGACGTCCTTCCTGACAAAGCCAGGGCCAAGGGAAGCCAGCCAGGATCCCGGGTGTCTGCAGGTGGCCAAGGGGAAGCCTGGGTCCCGGGTGCTGGAGGGAAGCCAGTGCTGGCAGCCGGGGGAAAGAGGCCTACTCTCGCACGAATTTTGTGCATTGGGCCTCTAGTAACTCATAAGATCTTAAGGATTAAATGAAGGATGCACATTAAGCATTTAATACTATGTTTGCTTCACCTACAATGAAAACATATAAGCCTTCTCTCTCAGAGCTCCAAAGCTTAGAAATAGTGAAAATAGTACTACATGGGCCAGGATAACCCCACAACTTATCTTGTGCACCTATGATATCCATCTTTATCCAATCATACCTTGAAGATAAACCAGAGAGTGCTTTCTTGAGGATCTCAGGGGTTCTATCTGAGGATGGTGGAATTTCTGGAATCTCAGAATCTGCTCTGGAATCCAAATCTCCATATCTGTCATCAATATCTGTTTCCTAAAGTTAAAGAGAAAAGAAGATCACTCTGTTAAATAGAAAGGGGGGGGGAAAAAAAGCCACACACTTGCTAATTATTTATTGCTCTGTGTGTCAAATCTCAGTTACATAACTTGAAACAAAGAAACAACTATTAACTCACCTTGACTATCCAACCTCTCTTGTACTTCCTTGTTAGGAAAGTTTTATTATCTGTGCTAAAATCTATCAATGAAAAGGACTCGTGTAAACAAAAGACGAAGAGAAACTCCCTATATTGCCTAAAACATAAATTTACCACAAGAATTAAATATTTATTCCTTTGATACTTCACTGGGAGAACATAGTGTTATTCCATATAGATTCCGATAAGCTCTTTTTATTGGTTACAGTCAAAGCAACAACCAGGGTAATATCTGACACTGGCACAGCATTATATATCTATAAAGCATATATAACTCGGTTTTGAAGTTGTTTGCTATGCTGTCCTGTAACAGTCTCCACTCCTGCATCCTCCCCTCTCCTACACCCCCACCCAAGCAACCTTCAGTAAAGAATGCTACACCCGCCTGCACTTTGGGGAAGTGGTTTACAGAGGAGGGACCGGGGCTACAGGGACCAACAGAGGGAGAGGAACGAGAGTATTCACAGGAGGTGAGTACCAGCAGGAGCATTGAGCCGATCATTGGGCCAGGAGTGATCCTAGGAATGGATCCAAGGATTCATTCAGGAATCTCAAACCAAACAGCCCTATCAGCAGACGGCTTCGCCCCGTCAGACATTTTCTTTACCTATAGAATGGAAGCTTTTCATATAATGCCAAGGACTTACTGAAGTCAAAGGAGAGAGCTATCGCTATGATTGCAGCAAGTCTTCCAATTCCTCATGAAGTGTCTTACCAAATAACACATTAGCCTTGGGGGTCTATTTTCAGTTTTCATAAAGTAGTAGTAAATTTTTGCTTACTAAAGATAACGTTCCTACTATACAATTATGAAATTAAATGATGCTATACCAAAAATGACAAATGAAACAGACATGCCAAATCCCCACTGTGACACTGAGAGCCAGCTGGCCCCAAAGCAGCTTAAGCAGAAAGAGATGTTGACTTAATAAACCGCCACACAAAGTGTCCCCTGAAAATATCAGGGAACCTGCTGAGGCCTGACAGGCCAGCAGGTCTTTGATATCTGGAACAATGAAGCCTCTCTCTCTCTCTTTCTTTCTCTCTCTCTCTCTCTCTCTCTCTCTCTCTCTCTCTCTCTCTCTCTCTCTCTCTCTCTCTCTCTCTCACATTTTGGTCTTTTCCCTGCTACTCTTTTTTTCACCTTCAAGAACCCAGAGTTTCCCTGCAGGGGTGGTGTGAGTGGTAGTGGAGACGGTGACCAATGGAAATGTTCCCATATGGCAGCACCACCACGTTGTACAAAGACCACTAGACTAGGAAGCAGGGGTTGCCAGTACGAAGGCCACCTGTTCTCTACCCAGAAGAGTGGCAAAGGGCAAATCACTTATCTCTTTAAAAAAAAATCACACACTCAGCTTTTGGTTTCCTCATAAAATAAAAGTTTTGGGCCATAATTCAAACTGTGGAAACACTAACCCTTTCAGCAAGCCACTTCGGTCCACTTGCCAATGATGGTGATATGCCAAGGCCCTCCTCTCCACACCCTCAAGAAAGTGGTCCTGTTTTTACTTTTATTATTGAAGCTTCTGGGTTCTATTTTATACAGTCAGAGAAACACAAAATGAAAAACTTAAGTTTTAACTAGGCTTCTTCATTTCATGCTAATCACTAAAGAATAAAAGGCAGTGCTTAAATAGTGGCCTTCTAGAGCAATTTTCCTCAACTTTGGGAATTAGAAGCAGAGATTCTTGTGTTTCTGCATTTCTTGTATGGATCCTGTTACAGATGCCAGACTTGACAAGGAAAACAAGAGTGTGATTGCAGGTAATGGGAAGAAGGAAGCAGCACTTGAATGCAGGCTGAATGAAGGTTCTTAACATGTTTAAGAACACCAAATTAGGAGCTTTTCCCCAATCCCTAAATTTAAAGACAATAATCCTCCCCTTTCTATCTTTTTAAAAATATTTTTATTGATTTCAGAGAGGAAGAGAGAGAAATATCAATGATGAGAGAATCATTGATTGGGTGCCTCCTGCATGCCCCTTACTGGGGAGCAAGCCCACAACCTGGGCAGGTGCCTTGACCAGAATCCAACCCAGGAGCGTTCAGTCTGTAGGCCGACATTCTCTCCACTGAGCAAAACTGGCTAGGACCTCTTTCCTTCTAAAGCCTGGGTTCTCCCACTACCCACCAGGGGCTGTACCCTCTTAGCTTCCCATCTCTCTCTAGACTACCTCAAGACTCCCCATACACCGGGTCTCTAGCTCCTAACATGGATTGGGTTTTCCACTAGCATCCCCTGAAATTCAACAGAAGCAAATTGACCTCTCTTTTTCCACACCAAACCCGCTGCCCCTTCTACATTTCCTCTTCAGGAAGACACCACCACCAAACAGGTAACCAATTAAATCAGGTCAGGCACCTGGCTACCAACTGAACAATTCCATTTCCTTTCACCAAAACACATCTGCGTAGCACCAGGCCCGGTATTAGTCTTTCCCCCACGTCCATCCCCACCCATGGCTACTGTTCCTGAGCATCTGGTGCCTCAGTGCTTCATCCCCCTACCCTCTCTACTTTATTTTCAATATAAAAGGAATCCTTCTAAACTGCACATTGAATCTTAACACTCCGCAACCTAAAACCACAGGATCCAATCAAACCACCTGACATTGCTTTTACTGTTCACGATGGCACCCCTCTTTGATGACTCCCCAGTTTTCACACCACACTGTTCTCTCTCTTACATCCAAATATTTGTTCCACCTATAAAATACAAACTGTGCATTTTCTCTGTTGCACGCATCCTGGTCCAAATCTTCCCGTTCAGATTCCTAAAACCTGGCTACGGCCCACTCATCCTCTGACCTTGGTTTCAAGGTCACATCTTTTACAAATGTCTTCCCGGACCCCCAGCTCCAGGTAGGCTGCTCTTCAAATGTGTTTCCACAATTTCCCTTAGGTTTACCTATTAGTCTACATTAAAAGTGTATGTTTGCTTGTCTATATTTTTCAGTAGTCCACAAGCTTTGTGAGAAGAGGAAATACCATCCATTGGCCTCATTCTTAATCCCAAGAGGCCAGCAGAGGGCTTATACACTGGCTTGCATTTATTAGGTAATACATAAATAGGTGGTTAATGCTAACATTAGGATTAAAATTAGAAGTTCTCCTTTGTTGCTAGATGAATAGTCTTGACAAAGTTGTGTGGTCAATTCCACCTCTGTGTAATGAGGGCTTATGGACTTTTCAAAATATGAAATTTAATGAAAGTATGTCTAGTAAATGAAGGTTGAAGAAATAAAAGTTTCTTTATTTACCCTGTAAATCCAAATCCATGATTAGAAAACATGAGCAAAAGCACTTTACAAATATTGATTTATTTATTCCTCACATTAACCTAGAGGTAGGTAAATAACCACCTCTATTCTATAGGTAAAAAAAATTGAGGTTCGCCCAGCTGGCATGTCTCAGTGGTTGAGCATCAGCCTATGAACCAGAAGGTTGTGGCTTATTTCCAGGTCAGGGCATATGCAGGATTGCGAGCTTCATTCCCAATGTAGGGCATGCAGCAGACTGATGATTCTCCCTCATCATTGATGTTTCTAGCTCTCCCTCTCTCTCTTCCTATGGGAAATCAATAAAAAATATATATATTTAAAAATAAACTGAGGCTCTGAAAGATTAAGTAAAGTGTCCAAGTTTACAGAGATCTAAAGAAATGTAGCTAAACTTTGAAATCATACAGGAGCATAATTAAAATGACAATTCTCTCCCAAATTGATCTACAGATTCAGTGCAGCCCCAATAAACATCTCAACAGGCGCTTTGTTTTATTTTTGTAGAAATGCACACACTGCCTTCCCCTCTGGGATTGAGGGTTACTGGGGGATTCTGTCTGAATGAGGCTGGATGCTGTGAGGACTGGGTGAGACAGGACTGAGGGGACTGAGGGACTGAGGCTGGATGAGGTGGGGCTGAATGAGGTGTATGGTGTTTGCCACCCCCCGACAGGGACAGGGCTGAGGGGACTGGGAGATTCCAGCTGGATGAGGCAGATCTGAGGGGACTGGGCACCGCCATCTTGTGAGGGCATGAGGGTCAATTAGCATATTCTCTCTTTATTGGCTCAGGTGCCACCATCTTGTGAGTGTTTGATGGTCAATTAGCATATTACCTCTTTATTAGATAGGAGTCTAGAAAATATAAACTCATCTATTGAGCCAGAAAGCAGATCGGTGGTTATCTGGGAGTGAGGAGGGAAATGCAAAAGAGCAGGAACAGAAAACTTTTGTAGTGATGGATAGGTTCATTATCTTATCTTTAGTGATGAATTTATACATGCAAACATAGTTTCATTTTTTTGCATGTATCTGTCCAATTTCCCCAACACCATTTATTGAAGAGACTATCTTAACTCCATTGTATGTTCTTGCTTCCTTTGTCAAATATTAATTGAGCATAGTGGTTTAGGTCAATTTCTGGGTTCTCTATTCTATTCCATTGGTCTATATGTCTTTTCTTGTGCCAATACCAGGCAGTTTTGAGAACAGTGGCTTTGTAATACAGCTTGAAATCTGATATTGAGATCCCTCCTACTTTGTTCTTTCTCAGGATTGCTGCAGCTATTCGAGGTCTTTTTTTATTCCAGATGAATTTTTGGAGAGTTCATTCTAGGTCTGTGAAATATGTCATTGGTATTTCAAATTTAATGGGGAGTTCATTGAATCTATAGTTTGCTTTGGGTAGTATGGACATTTTAATGATGTTGATTTTACCAATTCATGAACACAGTATATTCTTCCATCTGTTTATGTCTTCCTCTATCTCTTTTTTTAAGTGTCCGATAGTTTTCCAAGTATAGGTCTTCTACCTCCTTAGTTTATTTGTATGCATTTTAATTTTTTTTTTTTGGTGTAATGGTAAATAGGATTTTTTTTTAATCTCTATTTCACTATTGGTGAATAAAAATGCCAATAGACCTAAATAGATACTTTTTAAAGAGAAGATAAGGAAGGCTAAGAGACATATGAAAACATGCTCAGAGTCACTAATTATCCAAGAGATGCAAATCAAAACCACAATGCGGTACCATCTCACACCTGTCAGAATAGCTATCATTAACAAATCAACAAACGACAAGTGCTGGTGAGGATGTGGAGAAAAAGAAATCCTCATACACTGCTGGTAGGAATGCAGACTGGGGCAGCCTCTGTGGAGAACAGTATGGAGTTTCCTCAAAAAAACTAAAAATGGAACTCTCATATGACCCAGTAATCCCACTTTTAGGAATATATCCCAAGAAACTAGAAACACCAATCAGAAAGAATATATGTACCCCTATATTCATAGCAGCACAATTTATCATTGATAAGATTTGGAAACAGCCTAAATGCCCATCAGCAGATGAGTGGATTAAAAAACTGTGGTACATCTACACAATACTGCTGTAAAAAAGGAGTTCTTACCATTTGCAACAACATGGATGGAACTGGAGAGCATTATGCTAAGTGAAATAAGCCAGTCAGAGAAAGATAAATATCACATGATCTCACTCATTTGTGGAATGTAATGAACAACATAAACTGATGAACAAAAACAGATCCATGACCTAACCAGTTTGGCTCAGTGGATAAAGCATTGGCCTGTGGACTGAAAGGTCCCAGGTTCAATTCCAATCAAGGGTATGTACCTTGGTTGCAGGCACATCCCCAGTAGGAGGTGTGCACAGTGATCATTCTGCCATTTGGTCGATTTGCCTATTACCCTTTTATTATATAGGATTATATAGGATACCTTTAGAATGTCAGGGTAATTGCCTTTTCCCAGACCCATCCCGCACAATATCCTATCAGAGCAGGAGACCACAGAACCCCTTCATTGTTATTGTTATCATGTTAATTAACTATCGTACACCACCAATGTAAAAAAAAGTATGATCTATTTTTTTATTTTGTGTCCAATCCCAGAGATTTCCTCACCTTTGCTTTCTCCCCCCTCTCTATTCTATCACTAATGGATTTCATGCTACCACTTTATGTCTTGTCCCTTGATTCTAATGTAAAAATAAGCTGCAAAGTTGCCATTCTCTAGAGCATTTTCTCAATCCACTGAGATTTTGCTTCCCAGCAATTGTCATCAGTTTGGCTCAAATAAACTTAACTCTTAAATCAACAATTTTCAAACTTTTTTCTCAGGTGTAAACTAAA
Source organism: Pipistrellus kuhlii (assembly GCF_014108245.1). NCBI lineage: Eukaryota > Metazoa > Chordata > Mammalia > Chiroptera > Vespertilionidae > Pipistrellus > Pipistrellus kuhlii. The sequence continues at coordinate 148,462,901 of NW_023425404.1, forward strand.
CCTATTTTCCTTGTCTACATAATTGTTATAAAGAGATTCAAATTGGTATTATGCACATGTATTTTACAAACTATAGTTTGTTATCTTTATTCCACTGACAAGGAAAAAATTCTGATATGTTCAAAACTAAAATTAAAGCATCCGTAAAGGGAGAGAGACAGAAGAGTAAGCTTGTTAACAGCTGTGGACCAGCTCTGATATAAGATTGCTCACATCCCTGCATATTTGCTAGAATTTAGAATAAATTCCAGGTGGCTGTTTCCACGGATTATTTTAGCCAGGCACCATGCAACCAGGGGCCTCCACCTGCTTACCTCTCAACTTCTGGCCGCTGCCCGAACCCATCCATAGGAGCGGCCACTTCTTCATGCAGACCCTGTGCCTATCCCAGAGTTGGTCCTGCTCGCTTCACCTTCTCCCACCCCTACCTGCAGCTAATGTAAATTCTGTCAGATTACCTCCTTTTTCTCTCTACCCACAATACCGGCAAACTCCCAGACCATGGACATAGATGGATATGTTGCCATGCTGCTGCTGGTTTGGGCTACATGCTCCAGTCCAGTCTTCTTATGTTTGCTAGCAATGGCCTAATAAACTCCTTCTTTTAAAAAGTTAAATTTTTTTGTTTACCACCTTGCAGTTGTTGAGCAACAAATAAGTCATGGCCTCACCCATTTTCATAAATGTAGAAAGAGCCACAAGAAAAAGGTGACATTCAATCAGAACTTCAAATACAATGGGCACCAAATAAAGCTTTACTGAATGCACAGAACCAAGTCAAGCCTCACAAAAGAAGTCTACAAATTTTAAATGACCTATTTTCTTTATCCTAAATTAAAACATGCATTTCTTTTCTTTTTATGTTTTAAAATATATTTTTTATTGATTTTAGAGAGAGAGAAAGGGAAAGGGGGAGAGAAACATCAATGATGAGATTGAATCCGCAACCCAGGCATGTGCCCCAAGCAGGAATCAAACCATGACCTCCTGGTTCATAGGATGACGCTCAACCACTGAGCCATGCGTGCCAGGCAAAACATCCATTTCTTTTAAAAAACATTCCCAAATACAGAAGAGATAAAGAAAAATAAACACATAGAATTTTGATATTTAGCTGTGCTAACCATGAAAAAGCACGTGAAAGTCTGTTTTTAAAAAATGGTAAATATATATATATATAATATATATAATATATATAATATATATATTATATATATACCTATAAACATAAATACAAAAATAATCATACTATACAAATATATTTTATAATTTTTCTTTATGAGATAACCTTCCAGAATAGTACTACTTTAAGCAAGTCTTCCCAATTTTCCCTAGTACATTTATGACGAAGTATTGTTTTCATCAGAATGTTTATTGCATCCAAAGCTTAATATAGGTAATGGCATCCTATAGTAAAAATCTCTCAAAGTTTTAAGAAAATAAAGTGTTTTAATGGACATTTTCTTTTTATTTATTTATTTATTTATTTATTTATTTATTTTAATGTATTTTATTGATTTTTTACAGAGAGGAAGGGAGAGAGATAGAGAGTTAGAAACATTGATGAGAGAGAGTCATCGGTCAGCTGCCTCTTGCACACCCCCTACTGGGGATATGCCCGCAACCAAGGTACATGCCCTTGACCAGAATCGAACCTAGGACCCTTCAGTCCCCAAGCCGATGCTCTATCCATTGAGCCAAACTGGTTTTGGCAGAAAATAAAATGTTTTAAAGTTAAGATCACAAACAGCAAGTAAAAACTCACACCAGAATATTCTTTAGAAATCTCAACTATAACATAAAGCATACTTGAAAGACCTGGTCCACACAACTTACCGCCTAAATTAACATGACTTTAGAATTTGACTGACTTGTTAGCATAACTTTGCTATCCCTGGAGTTTAGATCTGGAGCTCATGGTTCATCCACAAGAACTTGTGAAGACAAACCTTCTCTCTACTGGAAGCAGCAACAACTTTCCTCCAAAGACTCAAAATCCTCACTTGGCTATTGCCACCAACCCAAGACTGTTATATTGTGATCCGTAACTAATCCTAAACTACTGAAAGACTCAAGAATTTTATTCCAATTCTCAATGAAATCCAACCTCGCCCTTCTCCCTCCAAGACTCTGCTACAGCTCTGTCCAGGTATTCTCCCTCACCAACCGAAGCCATAAACTCAACTTTGTCTTATCAACTGGTCGGTTGGCAATATTTGGAGAACCAGCATTCAAAACATATTGTTAAATAATAAAATGAATGTGCTTCAATGACTAAAGAATCATGGAAAGTTATTTAGGTGGTAATACTAACAATCAACAATTCAGGAGTATCAGCCAAAAGGGTATCTAGAAATCTAGATCTAAATATTAGCATTGTATATTGTATAATGGCCTAGATTTGTATAAAAATGTATAGAAAATATTTATTACACTTACAGGTGACACCAAGACAACCCATAGTGAAGTGTTCCAAAATTAAGAATTTTCAGAAATACAAGTTCACCAAAAATTAAAATTTTATATTAAAAACATTAGAGTACCGTATTTTTCGGACCATAAGACGCACCGGACCATAAGACGCACCAGTTTTTAGAGAAGGGAAATCAAGAAAAAAAGATTCTGAAACAAATAGTGTCCTAAAATATTTTATGTGCATTAAAACCCAACATCACAGTCATAAACACATGTAATCAACCCTGTAAAGTAAACAGCAGCATTTAGAACCATTTTAGAGCCGGGCAAGCACACAGAGACCACACAGAGCTGGGCAAGTAAAAAAGCTTTTTTTTTACAGTATATGTGTAGGCTATATTTGGACCATAAGATGCAGGGACTTTTCCCCCCCACTTCTGGGGGGAAAAAAGTGCGTCTTATGGTCCGAAAAATACGGTATTTATGAAAGAAACTACACACATCTCAAAAATGGGTAAGGGCAGAAATTAACTGACTTGGATTCTTTCACCTTCAACCTCACAAACCAAAATCTGTATCAAAGCAGTACCCCCACATATAAGCACAGCAGAGACACTGTTTCAATGTGTGCTCCCCTTTACTGGCCACAACTTCCATGTGCACCTCCTGTGCTCCCACACTGGTCCAGCAAAGCAGGTGTTAGCTTCACTTACAATTGCTCAGACCTCTCAATCCATCCAGAGCTTCACTGGCCCAACGTGGGCTTCAGTCCTCTTCCCTGTCCACCCTAACTCGTGGTCAGTCACTTCAATTCCAGTCTCACTGACCTCCGTCATTCCTTTAGCATCCCTGACCTGGAATCCAGAACAAAATCATCCCCAGTGCCTTTCATATTTTCAGCTATTAAATGAGGGCTATTCCTAACATGTAGAATTGTTATGAGGAACAAATAAATTAAGATGTAAACGCATACTCTATGAACTCTAAATCACTACGAGCATCAACTGTTATGACTATGACTGCTACTGAGTTAAGAACTAGTTGCCCCTTGGGTTACTTCATACTGCACTCCCTTAGTAACACTCCCTGATGGATGTGTTCTAGTCCCAGCGTGGCCACTTGCTGAGGGTCATCTTGGGCAATAACGGCCACATTCCAAAGCAAGCTTGTCACTTTTAAACACTCAGGGTTGGGCTACACTGTTTCTAAGATCCCGTGCAGCTCTTTGGCTCTGAGACCTCACTTTATTGAGAAAATGGAAAGCACCAAATACTTTGATCTTTTGCTTTTCAAAATGTCTCTGCATCCACCTTCCATGCGTTCCTTCCTTTCCTTGGATACCCCAGTCACCTATACTCTCCACATCTTGTCTGCTTTCTTTTCTCTGGGGCTTGCCCATCCTTGTCAGCATCTCAGCATCTTCACCCCCTCTTGACTTCTTTCATACAAATACCTATCTTCCCTCCCATGAAAAAGGAAATTTTCACTTGATCCTCCAGTCCTTTTTTTAATTTTTTAAATTAATTTGTTTATATTTTTAAAAAATATATTTTATTTATTTATTTATTTACTTACTTATTTATTTATTTTTACAGAGAGGAAGGGAGAGGGATAGAGAGTTAGAAACGTCAATCAGCTGCCTCCTGCACATCCCCTACTGGGGATGTGCCTGCAACCAAGGTACATGCCCTTGACCAGAATCGAACTTGGGACCCCTAGTCTGCAGGCCGACGCTCTATCCACTGAACCAAACCAGTCAGGGCCTCCAGTCCTTTTTAGCCACTATTCTGCATTCCCCTTTGCTGGAACTTCCTGACAATAACTCCCAGTATTTCACCTCTCACATGCCTCAACTTGGAACCTGGCTTCTACTAGGATCTTTGCTGAACTCAGTGTTCTATGCCTCACCCTCGTTCCTAAATACTATTGATGACATCCTCTAGCAATCCTCCTCCCCTGCTCCCAGGATCTCATAATCTTGGTTCCTTCCCTACATTTTCAACCCTGCTCTAAACATGGGCACCTCCGAGGGCTCTGTCTTCAACTATTCCACTCAAAAGTTGACATTTCTAGAGCGTTGACCCCATAAGCCAAGGTTGTGGGTTTGAACCCCTGTCATGGCACATACAGGAATAAATGAATGCCTAGATAAGTAGGATAACAGATTGATATCTCTCTCTCTCTCTCTCTCTCTCTCTCTCTCTCTCTCTCTCTCTCTCTCTCTCTCTCAATTCCCCTCTCCTTAAAAAATCTATTTAAAAAAAGAAAGTTGACATCTCTACACTTGACCTTTCGACCTTTCATTTCAGTTTCCACCAACACCTTAAACCACCTCTCAATTTTAATATATATATTTTTATTGATTTTTGTACAGAGAGGAAGGGAGAGAGATAGAGAATTAGAAACATCGATGAGAGTCATCAATCAGCTGCCTCTTGCACACCCCCTACTGGGGATATGCCCTCAATCAAGGTACATGCCCTTGACCGGAATCGAACCTGGGACCCTTCAGTACCCAAGCTGACGCTCTATCCATTGAGCCAAACCGGTTTTGGCCCACCTTTCAATTTTAGAGAATGACACACCCTGTCCAATCCAACTCACCCTTGCCTACAAAACCGCCCAATAATTTTTGCTTCTTTCCTAAAAGACTCTTAAGGCGTGGATTACAACGTGTCTCCTGGCACGCTCTTCTTTTATTGGTCTTTCTTTGATTGTCCTAGACTAGGTCCTATCTGCATGATCATTCTAAAATATGCATCCTCTCTCTCAACCTCTGTTCCCGCACCCCTAGCAGGCCCACTCCAAGCCCTCATAACTTCATACCTATAGCACTTGAAATACCCAACTATCTGGTTTCTTTGTGGCAGGCCTCTCCCCTTCCAGCACTTTCTCCAGGCGGCTGCTGAGCGATAAGCTAATGCCTTTGTAAACACTTCTCAGTGGCTTTCCAGAGCCCATGGACTAAAGCCTGACCTCCACAAGACTCAAGCTCCCAACCTCCAAACCCCACCTCCCAAGAATACACAGCATATGCTCCAGGATTACCAAACTAATGTCAGGGCCCTGGGCCAAGAATACTGACCCAAGAAACAGCTCCACATCCCCGTCGCCTACAACGTCCTTCCTCAACATGTGTCCACCTGGTGAGTCCCCAGGCACCTTTCAAGTCCAAGCTCAACCCTCACCTCCTCTTCAAAAGCTTTTCCTGCTGTCTCCATGTAGAGCCTATGAACCTTGATCATTGTTCTAGTAAATCTAACTCATATAGGTCTCCTGGGGGAAGAGGCACAGGAGAGGGTGGGGAGGGGGGTGGGAGTCCTTGAAGGGGTAATCTTGTCACCTCTCAAATATTTATTCAGCATTTAATATAGATAACATTCCCTTGCAGGTCAGAAGCACTTTTTCATCTGTGAATTCCCCTAAGCACAGAGCCTCTCTCAGCTTAAGTCTCCTGGTCCTGAGCAATGACGATGCCATGTTAATAACACCATTATAAAAGGACAAAATGGCATGGGAGTGTACTATAACGGCAGAATCTAAGACACCTCCTCCACTGCTTTCGTGAATTCCCCAAGTGTTTTGCCTCTACCGCAACTTGAGCAGAGAAGGCACTTAAAGAGCTTAAAAGGTCCAAATATTAACCAGCCTCTGATGTGCAATCTGATTTTAAAATAGCCCTTGACCTGGAAATACAGGTGCATTCAAATATACTCCCTGATAAGGAAGCACAGAGGATAGAGTTCAATGTCTCAAAGGCTGCCAAGACAAGAGTTCCTTGTGAGGAACGCTGAAGGTATAGCAATATTCTAGACATACTGTGCCAGTGCTCATCCTTGTCTAAGAAGTCTTAGGAGGTTACACATGGCAATGTCCGCACTCAGAACACAAAATACAGCTGGGTCCGTGTTAATGAAAACCTACATTGCGGCCTTTATAAATAAATAACTAATAAATAAACTAAATACCCAGCAAGTTAACCTAGTCACAGAGACATCGGCTCTAATGAGTCAAATCAAACCCTAGAAATAGTGGCCATTTCAAATGTATTAGGGTGTTAAGAAACCAAATTAATTCAGAAGTTATTTTATGCATGGCTTCCTGGACTTGTTTTCTCTCATTAAAAGTGCGTTAGTGCATCTCCTAGTTAAGGAAGTCCACACAGGGGGAGCTGGTATTTCCTTGGTTCTAGCAAGAGCTGAAGCACAACAAATCCCAATCTAATTAATTCTATTTTTGGTCTAGTTTCCAAGGCAGTTTTCACAAAGACTATTCTCACGGCCCACTGTTTCCAGCTTTGTAACATCAACCTTCAGAAGCTGGCAACTGGTATAGTTTGTGTAATTCCTTGACGTGTATGTTCTATGACAGACCCTCATTTGATTCTATGGACTATCAAAGGTAGGGGGGGGGGAAACAAAGGCGATGCCATCTCACTGATTCTAAAGCGTCATTCCTGAAATCACGGTTGAATTAATTATTCCATGATATCATGCGGTATATTCTTTCCAGGGCCCTGTAACTTGGGTCAAGTTCATCAACATCAGGTGGAACCCTCCCCAGATCAGAACTGCCAGGGAGTCTCAGTGACAGTACAACCCAGAGGAAAGGGAATCAGGAAACAGGTTCTAGTAGTTCCAAAAGGCCACCAAGGCCTTGACCTTGGCGAATACACTTCGCTTCTGTAATTCAAACAGCAACACCTGCTTCCAAAAAAGAATGATTCTAGGAAAAGCTCAAGTGCTTTGAGCTTCTGAAGTAAAATGAGATTTTATTAACAGCAGGTCTTATTAAACAATTTATTCTCTGGATGACCTAAACCACCAATCTAAAGGAACATAACACTGCATTTGTTTGTTTGTCTCCCCCCCACACACCCCCGCCACACACACACCCATATTCCTGCACCACTGTATTTATGAGTAAACTAAACTTTGACTCTTTTTCTACTGTTAAAAAAATCGTGGTATTGTATCTACTTATTCTTAAATGTGAAGCAAGGGTAATCTATAGAAATGGGAGCTACAAATCATCAAGAAGTAGCCCGTCAGGTCCAATGAAATCTACTAGTAGGAGAACTACACTGCCTGCTGTGGACCCCAAGAACACACAGCACTTGTATGTTCCGTGTATGTTACCCTGAAACCTTGCAAATCTATCACCCTGAGAAAAGACGGAGGAACCGAAAGTGCTGATGGGGGCGCAGGAGAAGCCAAGCCTTCAGCGTCCGGATCCAATGACAGGCTAGAGCCCAAGGTGTTTGTCTGAAGTTTAGTCCTCACCAACTTTGTTCCTCTCCCGAGAGGAGGTGTGAGGTGGTGGCGGCACCTAGCAAACTAGGGCGCCTGCAGTTTCCTCCTAGACTCCAGCCTGGACCCCGGCCCCCTGGGGGACGTGGGGGGGGGGGGCGGGGGAATTGGAATGGGAAGACATTAAACTGTAGTCGAGTTGAAATGACCCAGCAGCAGCCACGGTCATCCTGGGAGACGCACTCCCTCTGGGGTCCGGGGTTCTGGACCTCACACTGGCAAGCAGACACTGATCCAGGCCGAGGGAGGGCGCGGCGGGCAGCCGGCAGCTCACCTGCGCTCCCCGGGCCCCACCCGCCCGGCCCCCAGGGGCCCTCCCGAGCCGGGACGCGGGCGGCGGCGGGCGTGGGGGCGCGGCTCCCGCGGCTCCACTTACTTTGTCGCTGGTGCTCTCGGCTTCGTGGTCGCCGCCGGCCGCCACTCCCTCGGGGGGCGGCGGCGCCCCCGCTCCCCCGGGGCCGGGGCCCACTCCCCGGTGCCGCAGCTCCAACATCGCCCGCTCCCGCGCGGCCGCGGCGGCCTCCTGCGCCACAAAACCCGGACTGCGCGCAGGGTCCGGCCGGCCGGCCTCCCTCCCTTCACCCCGCGGCCCCTAACACGCCCCCGCCGTGGAGGCGCGCCCCCCGCGCCAGGTCACCCCCAAAACGGCATCAACGAGCGAGCGCTCGAGGCCGCCTGCAGGCGCGGGGCGTGCGGGGCGGGCAGGCTCGGGGCGCCCGGCCCGCGCGGGGAAGGCGGAGCGCGGCCGCGGGCTGCCAGGTGCGCGTCTCCCCGCAGAGGCCCAGGTGGGCAGGAGGGAAGGAGGGGCGGGAGGGAGAAGGAAGGAAGCGTGACCCCGATTGAGAGCTCCGCAGGGCGCCCGCAGCCTGGGCCCGGCCACTCCCCGCCCCGCCCCGCTCCCGGACTCGGCCTGTCCCAGCCCCCCCGACACCTTTCCCGGGGCTCCCGCCTCCTCCCGCACCGGGTCACGCGCCGCAGGCCACGCCCCCCTCCCCGCCCCCCCGCGCTGCACTGCGGTTCCCACGGCCCCGCCCACCCGCCGGGGTGACGTCATAGCCTCCCCAGACTCCGCCCGGGCCCTGCGCGCCCACAGGTGGGGGCGGTGAGACGAGGTGCGAGCTGGGCGGGCCGGAGGAGAGGAGGAGAGGGATGGAGGAGGGAGGAGCCCTGTGCTGCGGAGTGAGGGGCGAGCACTGGGCCACTTGTCACCACCGACCTCCTGGGGAGCGTGGCAGACGCCTGGCAGCTGCTATTGGCAGCGCTCAGAAGTAGCCCTTCCAAGGACTCCCCCACCTGCCGCATCGGCTCGTCACCCTGCAGCGTGTCAGAGGTCCAGAGGCGTCGAGAGAAACAGGAACTTGTCTGGCAGGATGGACTCGTTGGCGTGGAGGCATTCTAGGCCAGGGTCATCACCTGGAAAATAAAGAGCTGTGTTTGCCTCCCTGGGTGTCTCCGGATGGTTGGCAGGTTTCAAGCATAAAGCCCAAGCTCTGTCTCTGATAAACTTGAGTACTGAAATTCTCACAAAATTCACTGCCTAGGGTCCCAAAAGAGAATCCATCCTCTGTGATACAACCAGTTGCCAATCAGCTAATCTCTGAACAGTCATGGACCTTGGGCTGCTAAAGCTAGGGCAGAAGGGCCCAACGATCCATCCGCCTTAATTCTATTCCAAATCCTGTTAGAAGGTGATTAGTTTTCTCGATGTGTGCCCACCACCTGGTCATTAGAGAGAGGCTGGCGAATGGTGAGAAGAAGAAAGAAGAGAAGTAAATCAATAATATAAATGTCTCCAAGTCATTACTGACACATTGAAAATAGGTACTTCTTTTCGAAAGTTTATAACAAGCAAAAACAAAAAGTCAAAGTGGATACATTAAAAAGCAAAGCACATGGGCGTCATTTTATGTCCCCAAACAAACCTTAAAGCTCTAGGTTCAGATTGAGTTGCCACATTTTCAAAAGGATATAGAGAAAGGGGTCAGTCTAATGGGAAGAGTAACAAAAATGCTAATGAAAATAGGTCCTTTAAGAGATGGACTTGGCGTGGGTTTTCCTTAAGGAGCAGAAGACTGTGGAATTAGTAGATTAATCAGTTGTTCTCCATTTTTTTCTGAGCGACCAGAAATTAATGACTGCCTCATTGTCAAGAGCATAAATTTGAAGAGGCTACTGAAGGAGGTAGTGAAATTTCCATCTCTGGCTCCCTCACCGCAACCAGCAAAAAGGGCGGGTATTAGAAGGGTTCCGCTGCTCCATTCTAAGCTTCGTGGAAGTTAAGCCTGAATCCTAGTCCCACCAAAGCCACTGATTGGCTGTATGGCCTTAGGTAAGTCATGAAGCCTCAATGTCCCCAGCTATGAAGTGGAAAGTGCTGAGGACGGCCTCTCTGGACCGTTTACAGCTCACACATGACAGCAGCAAAAGCCTCACTTTATCAGAAACCAGCCCTTCCTTCCCCCAATGCCTCAAGAAAAGGAGACCTAGCATAGCAAGGTGCCAGTATGGCTTCCTTGTCTCCTTCCCCAACCCAACCCAATAGCTCATCTGACTTGTTTTTTGTTTACTATCATGGAATAAAAGAGAGTGGAAGAAGGAGCAGAAGGAAACGAGGGAGAACCTATGTGCAGGACAGAAGAAACAGTCTGACTAGTCCCTAACTCTGGAAAAAAGTGGGACCAGAGCAGAGACTGCCAATTTAGAGTGCTTTACTACTTAATCTCACCTTACCTTAGGCTCTGCCTACTTCCTATATTTCAGCTGAGGTAGTAATTTCTTTCTGTCTTCTCCATTATAGTCATTGTCATTCGTCAAATGATTATGCTGAGTCTAGACAGCAGGTACCACAGTTTATTCATCTTCACAGGCCAAGCCCTTGCAGTGGTGCCAGCCCCAACCTTGTATAGTCAACTCATGAAGAAGTGAATGGGGGGAAAAGGAAAAATGGCAGAGGTATGGCATACCCAGGGAGAGATATGGTTTTGATTTTAAAATTAAAAGGTCTGTATTAGACTTAGGTACTCATTGTCTTCGTTTTTTACTTTATGTGAAAGATTGATTTTAATATGTATTGAAAGGAAGTTCTAGAAATGACTTGCACATTTTCTTTAAGATGCATTATGAGGAGTATAGAAAGGGAGTGGACTGATGATTCTCAAGGAAAAGGGGAGTGGGGGTGAGAGAAGAGACTGAACAAAAATCGTACACCTATGGATGAAGACAGTGGGAGGGAGAAAGGGCAGAGGGTGGGGTAGGAACCTGGTGGAGGGGAGCTATGGAGGGGAAAAAGAGGAACAATTGTAATAATCTGAACAATAAAGATTTATTTAAAAATAATAAAAAATAAAATTAAAATTAAAAATTAAAAAAAGATGCATTATGGTATAGTCAACAACACCAGCCTTACTGGGCTCTGTGCTCAGACTTTCTCAATGTCTTTTTCATTTTCATCTTTCTTTTCTTTTTTCAGGAAACTTACATTCTTGAAGTTTATTACATTTATCTTTAGTGATACCAAATCTGGCACGTAATGGTTTCTAAGACCTCACCTGTTAGTTTTACCAGCATGCAATCTGCTAACTCCAGGCTCATGCAAGGGACTAGTCACTAAGGAGACGCCTGGCCAATACTTATTGGCTGACTTATAGATTTTCTATTTTAGTGATAGTGCAATAATTTATAAATCCTTGCAAGAGATTTTCTAGAGGGGAAAGAAGGAGAGTGCTAACATTATTATTTTTGTGTTTTTTTCTTTTAGTTTGATTTTTTTTTTTAACCTTGACTTTTGCCCAAAGATGGGGAGATCTTGCTTGAAGTATGAAATGGAGAGACCCGTTATCATTCTCTTCTCTGAACATCCTCACAATGTTCCCAAACTGATAAACATCCCCGTCTCGTGTGGGAATTTGAGCTGCTTTCCACATCTGAGTCTCAAAGGCGCCTGACAGGACTGCCTCCAAGCTTGCCAGGGTAAAAAGACGTCTTCCTCCGCCAAGCGTTTCCGGTTGCGTGGACACCCACGTTGCAGATGTTTGTCGCTTGACCTATCTTTAGTTGTTGCTCTCAAGTTCGAGCTTTCGGTCAGAGGTAAGAATTTCTGAGTGAGGCCTACCAGAAACACATGTTGTGGGGAAATTTTGAAGAGCAATTTATGTTCACATTATCTTTAATGAATCTGCAAGAAAACAGTAGTGTAGCATCAAGTATTATAGTAGCAAATCTCAGAGGAGTGGTGCGGTAGTGTAGTTAGAAGCACAGGTTTCAGTCCAAGCTCTGCCATCTTCTAGCTGTGACCCAGTTTCCTTACAGAACATTTCATCGCACACAGCTGAAGCTACATCCTAACGTATGCCGGTTCAAAGTTTATGTGATAACGCTTTACATAACGCTTTGCAAAGCACTTTCACACCCATTGCTTTATTTATTCTACTCAGCAGCCTACGAGGTAGGCAGGAAGACTATCATTTTTTCCATATTGCAAAGGAAAAAAATCTAAGCTTCAGTATGTAAACTGCCCAGGTTTGCAGAGGAAATTTTTCTATTTCAGATTCTGACAGGCCTACTATGCACTGCCTGTAGTTAGTAGCAAAAGCAAGTAACTTCCAATAGGGTACAACTTGTGATAACAGCTAAGCACTGGAATTCTGGAGCCAACCTGAGTGCAAGTCCCAGCTCTGCCACCTACTGGCCGGCGCCATCAGTCAAGTAAATGAACTGTTCTGTGCCTTAATGTCCTGTGTATAAAATGAGAAATTCTTACGCAGAGTAAGGTTAATATACAAAAATGCTTAGAACAGTGCCTGATCGTAGTGACACACCATGCTAGTGTTACAATTAATACCATTTACATTATTGAAAGCTGCATTTCTTTTTTTTAAATCAATCTTTATTGTTCATATGAAAGCTGCTTTTCTTAAGAGAACAATATTCAGCTTCTACACTCACTGAAGCTGCAATACCCCACAAGACTTAAGAAAAAAGGATATACTGACATTGCTTTGAAATTATGAAATGGGGTAGGGCTACTTTGCAAATAAGTACAAAGAAATCATCATCCAATAAAATTAATTAATTGTTGCTAGCAATAGTAAGATGAATGAAACTGACATACCCTATTATTAACTGGAGTCCATTTCTTTCTTTAAAAAAAAATTTTTTTTTTTACTAGAGCCAATTTCTACCGTGTATCTTATATATGGTATGACAACCACAGACTTCCTTTCATTTCTAGCTTCTCCACTGAATCATAGTAACTATTAGCATAATATATTTTGATGATTTAATTCCTTTGTAAAATAAGCAGGTTATTCCTTCAATAACTTTATAAATTGTGTTTTAAAGTAATCCAGCCATATCCAACATTATCCATATCCAGCCATATCCAAAAATATAAATCCAGCCATATCCAACAAAACAGTTGAACCATTCAGTGTCAAAAGCACTGAATGGTTCAACTGTTTTGTTAATGTTGGATATGGCTGGATTTATATTTTTTTGGAGGTGGTCATTTTAGAGAAGTGGAAGGGATTGGTAACTGTCCTCAGAAGGGCTGAACTGCTATTTACCTTAAATTATATAAATTATCTCTGTTCAACAAATTGCTGGAATCCAGAGGTATCGGTCAAGGTTCTTAGATGCAAGTCTGGCTGACTTAGGCAGATAAGGTATTTATTCAAGAGTTGCTAAGAAGCTCACAGAACTCTTGGGAAAGCGTAGAACCCAGCAGAGAAAACTGATAGAAACGACGGATGCCACACAGCAGCCAGGACTACAGTCAAAGTGAACCCCAAACCAGCCACCTGAGGCCACCAATGCTGGACCCCACAGCTCACACCGTCACTGTGGGGACACCAGCCACTGCACGCCACCGTTGTCACTGCAGACCCTTTTCCAGTGAGGTGTTTCTTCGCAAACTCATTTGCTTATTCTTTTTCAGTGGGGATGGTTTTCCTTATAAAATACAATACAGCCATAGAAATCTCATTGTGAAAAAAAAAATAGCTTTACTGGTCAGAGAAATAAAAGCTATAGTTGATGTGTATGTTGGAAGACATAGTAAATATCATATTTCTTCCAAGATATCATTTGTATTTACATTTCAGCCTCTTTGAAATCATAGTGTGTCTTACAGTTGATGTAATAAGAAACAGTGTCTTATTTTGATTGGTCATTTTATTTTTCTTAGTAGTTCATACCATAATGGTGCATTTATTTATTTATTTATTATTTATTTATTTACTTATTTTACTTATTTATCTATCTATTTATTTATGGTTAATCCTCACTCAAGAATATTCTGTCATCGATTATTAGCAAGAGCTGAAAGCAGGTAAAAAGACAGGAACATCATGATGAGAGAGACACATCAATTGATTACCTCCCCACATGCGCCCCAACCAGGGCTGGGGATCAAGCCTGCAACCTGAATGAGCCCTTGACCATAACCAAACCCCGAATCTTTCAGTCCACAGACCCATACTATCCACTGAGACAAACTGGCAAGGGCACAGTGCATTTTTTAAAATGATGGCTTAACTGAGTCAATGAACTCTAGCATTTTAAGGATTGCCTGCTATTGGTTAGGAAGGTCACCTGTCTTGGATTTTTTCCAGATGGTCCCAGTTATATGTATTATTTTTTTCTTTTTAGTAAAGGGATTAGTGGCCTCTCTAGTAAATGTTTAGGGGTGGGCAAAAGTAGGATTATAGTTGTTAGTATATGAAACAATGTGTATTCTTGTATTATTATAATCAGAACCTTGCATGTCTTTTTTCATTACAAACAACTGTATATCTATTGTTGCCCACCCTTGTGTAACTATGTGTGCAAGAGGCAGTTGATCATGGAGCAAAGGTGTAATGGTCATATGACAAGAAGGTAGCTTAAGGCCAAAAAACTATAGGATATAACACAATTATTATAGGGTAATTTATTTATAGGGTATAGAGTCAGAGCAGACAGACAACCTAGAAATCTGTGCAGATTATTCTTCACCCTGTTACAATACCTTTTCATGGGATCTCAGGTATAATGATTACCAAGACAAAGGGATAAAAAATACAGTACACAACAGGGGCCACACCTCCTGGTGGCCTTCTGATAGATAATTGCTTATAATTGAATAAAGGCCCGGTGCATGAAATTCGTGCATGGGGGAGGGGGCCCTCAGTCCAGTCTGCACCCTCTCCAATCTGGGACCCCTTGTGGGACATCCATCTCACAATCCAGGACTGCTGGCTTCCAACCACTCACTTGCCTGCCTTCCTGATTGCCCCTAAACCCCTCTGCCTGCCATCCTGATCACCCTCTACCACTCCCCTGCCAGCCTGACACCCCCTAACAACTCTCCTGCCAGCCTGTTTGCCCCCAACTTCCCACCTCTGCTGGCCTGGTCACCCCTAACTGCCCTCCCCTGTAGGCTTGATTACCCCCAACTTCCCTCCCTTGCAGGCCTGTTCCTTCCCACTGCCCTCCCCTGCTGGCCATCTTGTGGTGGCCATCTTGTGTCCACATAGGGGCAGGATCTTTAAACACATGAGGGCAGCCATCTTGTGTGTTGGAGTGATGGTTAATCTGCATATTATTCTTTTATTAGATAGGATAAAGGCCTGGTGCATGGGTGGGGGCTGGTTTGCCCTGAAGGAGGTCCCAGATCATGGAGGGGGTTCCCTTGGGGTATGGAGTGGCCTGGGTGAGGGGCCTGTGGTGGTTTGCAGGCCAGCCACATCCCCCCTGCAACCCAAACAGAGGCCCTGGTATCTGGAATTTATTTATCTTCTACAATTGAAACTTTGTAGCATGGAGCAGAGACAAGCCTTCTGCTTGCTCCATAGTGGCAGCCATTTCTGTTTGGACTTATTTACCTTCTATAATTAAAACTTTGTAGCCTGGAGCAAAGGCCAGGCCTGCAGAAGCTTGGCTTATTCCATTGCTGGGGGCAACCCTGGGCTCCTGCTCTCTTCAGCTCCATGGCAGCAGCCATTTCTGTTGTGATTTATGTATCTTCTACCATTGAAACTTTGTATCCTTAAGCAGAGGCCTGGGCCAGCCAGGGTGTGTGGAAAGTTTGGCTTCCTCCATTTCCGGGGAACCCAAGCCCCACCTCCTGTTCTCTCTGTGGCTGCAGCCATCTTGGTTGGGTTTATTTGCATATTCACTCCTGATTCACTGGTGGGCATCGCTGGTGGGTGTGACTGGTGAGTGTAGCAGAGTGATGTTTGCATATTACTCTTTTATTAGATAGGATACTCTCACCAGTTTAATATTTGTATCGGTTGGCCAATATTATACAAAAATATTTCTGACTACATTGCATAATTGACCTATCTTAAGCTTTCCAGAAGCTTAAGGGACACAGAAAATCATGCTTGCTAAGGACAGTAAAGTTGGTCAAAGGTCACAGCATGAAAACTGAAAGATGGGCCCTGGCTGTTTTGGCTCAGTGGATAGAATGTCGGCCTGTGGACTGAAGGGTCCATGGTTCGATTCCAGTCAAAGGCACATGCCTGGGTTGTGGGCTCAACCCCCAGTAGGGGGCATGCAGGAGGCAGCTGATCAATGATTCTCTCTCATCATTGTTGTTTCTCTCTCTCCCTCTCCCTTCCTCTCTGAAATCAATAAAAATATATTTTTTAAAAAAACTGAAAGAAATCCAGGACACCTATTTTAACGGATTTAGTTGATTTGCTCCCCAAATAAATATAAAGATCCCAAATTATTACAGAGGTTAAGCTCTTCCATCCTGTTAACAACTTAGTGTATGCCTTGATCATTTTGTATCTTAGACAGTTCTCTGTGTTTAACTGAGTTGGATTGATGTGTGGAAGTGGAAAGGGACTGCTGTCTTCAGTGTGGCCTCCAGGCAGTTGGGAGGAGCCCAGAACAGTAGCTCTGGGTGGGCCAGGAGTGGTTTGTGACTTAAGAAGCTTAAGAAAAATCTAACACTTCAATGTTTGTTTTTGTTTTTGTCAACAAACCTGGCTATAGCAACATACCACTCAGTCTGTAAATACTGTACAGTTGTGTTTAGGGAACAAGTGCCAAAATGACTTACAAACTGGCTTTTGCCAAGTTATTTCTGGTACATTCAAGGAGGAGATTTTTGGTGCCTTGAAAACTTTCTATACAAGGACACTGAGATTTTTTATAAGGTGAAACGTTGCATTATCTCTTGTTAAGAGAATGCATGAATAGTATCAATCTGCATGAATGTGAATAAATTACTCAAACTATCAAATCATTGAAAAGTGATTTACACCGAAACCGGTGGATAGAGCGTCGGCCTGCGGACTGAAAGGTCCCAGGTTTGATTCCGGTCAAGGACATGTGCCTTGGTTGTGGACACATCCCCAGTGCTGGGTGTGCAAGAGGCAGCTGATTGATGATTCTCTCTCATCGATGTTTCTAACTCTCTATCCCTCTCTCTTCCTCTCTGTAAAAAATCAATAAAATATATATTTTTTTAAAAAGAAAGAAAAATAAGAAAAGTCATTCACAAGTGTTCTAAAACACCAATAAAACAGATGATTGCTGACTGAACGATGTCAGGAAAAACTGACAACATTTTGGAAATGAGCAAAAGAGATTCCTGGCTGTCTTTTTAGGGTGTGCTGAGCGCTCCCTAGCAGTCCAGCTGGTGATTATCTGACGTGGTAGAGGGATGCACCCTTTGATTGTTGTCTTCATCAGCTCAGGCTGCCATAACAAAAATACCATGGATGGGGTAGCTTAGAATTACAGAAATACAGTATATTTCTCACAGTCCTGGAGGCTGAAAGTCCAGGATCAGGGAGCCTGTATGGCCCATTTCCTATGAGGACCCTCTCTCAAGTCTTAGACTGCTGACTTCTCCTTGTTTCCTCACTTGGCAGAGGACAGAGAGGGGAGACAGACTCTCTCATGGCTCTAAGGTCAGTAATCCAAGGTCAGCTGGTCAATGATTCTCTCTCATGATTGATGTTTCTCTTTCATGATGGCTCCATCCTCATCTAATGATGGCATGACCTCATGACATGATGGCATGACCTCATGGCATGATGGCATCTAATGATGGCTCCATCCTCTCTCTTTCATGATGGCATGACCTCATCTAATCCTAAGTACCTTCCAAAGGCCCCACCTCCTTTTGGTCTTAATGGTCGCTTAGGCTTTTATATCTATATATCTATATATCTATATATCTATATATTGTATCTATATATCTATATATCTATATACCTATATACCTATATACCTATATATCTATATATCTATATATATCTATATATCTATATCTATATCTATATCTATATCTCTATATCTATCTATATGTAAGCACTTATATACATAGTATGTAACATTGTATAACATACTTTTTATGTAATAAGATGTCAAGATGAGGAATGAGACTTGAGCTGAAAATGAGGATTAATTGGAAGCCAGTATATTGAAGATTTATCCTGTCATACCTCCTCCTCATCCTTGTGCACAGAATGCTTGGCAACAGTGGTTACAATGAAAGTTTATGGCTTATTATGAGCAGAATGTAGGGTGGCCAGAATATACAGACACCCAGTTACATTTGAATTTCAAATAAACAACAAATAATTTTTTTTAGAATATGTCCCAAGCAATATTTGGAACATACTTATACTAAAAATAAATAGTCACTGTTTATCTGAAATTGAAATGTAACTAGGAGTCCTGTATTTTATCTGGCAACTGTACCAGACTGAATTCAGATAATCTTTTGTTCGGATTTGGCAATTCAAATGCATTCAACTCAGTAACTCGATGGCAAAAAAAAAAAAAAGAGAGAAATGGTACAAAATGTTGCCTCTGAGAATCTGTCCCATTTGGGTAAATACCCAGAAGAGGATTGCTGGGTCAGGTGTAGACTCTATTTTCAATTTTTTTGAGGAACTGCCATACTGTTTTCCATAGTGGCTGTGCAAGTTTACATTCCCAGCAGCAGTGAACGTGGGTTGCTTGAATCTGTCCCATTTGAACTCACCTGAAGACATTTATAAGCCAGACTTCCTGAGCCTGATACTGTGGGCAGCAGGAGGCAGGGTGCCCACATTCCCCACAGAATGGAGCGTGAAGCTGTAGCTTACACTGAAGGAAATTTTGTTTGTACCATAATTTGAGCCTAGGTGGCTCATGGCTATCTGGTTTCACATCGAATCTGAGCATTCACTAGCTAAACCTCTACCCAATTGAAAATTAGTGTCACTTCAGTGATTTTAAAGTGTAACAAGTGTATTTAAATCAAATAAGTTACTATTTAAAGTCCCCCCAAAGCTTCTCCTTTTTAGTTTTAAGTGTCTGGTTTATGTCTTGGGGTAAGCCTAATTGTCTACTGGGTTACCCCCTTTCTATAGTACTCTACTAACTTCAGGCCCTTTTTCTTATCTATAAAATTATTAAAGACTAGAGGCCTGGTGCATGAAATTTGTGCACGGGGAAAGGGTGGTGGTGGTGAGTGTTCCTCAGCCCAGTCTGCACCCTCTTCAATCTGGGACCCTTTGGAGGATGTCCGACTGCCAGTTTAGGCCTGATCCCTGCCGGTAGTTGGACATCCCTCTCACAATCTGGGACTGCTGGCTCCTAACCACTCACCTGCCTGCTTGCCTGACTGCCCCTCACAGACTCTACCTGCCAGGCTGATCACCCCCCTAACGGCTCCTTTTCCAGCCCAACTGCCCCAACTGCCCTCCCCTGCCAGCCTGATTACCCCCTACTTCCCTCCCGTGCTGGCCTGTTCACCCCCAAATGTCTTCCCCTGCTGGCCTGATCACCCACAGCTGCCCTCCCCTGGTGGCCATCTTGTGATGATGTGGGGACAGCCATCTTGTGATGACAAGAGGGTGTTGTGAGAGGGTCACCTAGGCTTTTATTAGTATAGATATCTAATCATAAACAAATGTGGTTGCAATGGATATAGATAGAATACTATGTGCTGAAGTGTGATATTCCTAATTTAGGCATCTTTTTAAAAAATATTTATTTTTATTGATTTCAGAGAGAAAAGGAGAGGGAGATAGAAACATCAAGGATGAGAGAATTATTGATTATCTACCTCCTGCATGCTCCACACAGGGGGATCGAGCCAACAATTGAGGCATGTGCCCTGACCAGGAATCAAATCATGACCTGGTTCATAGATCAACGCTCAACCAATGAGCCATGCCGACCAGGCTAATTTAGGCATCTTTTACTCTGATCAAAGTAATATCTTTATACATTTTGACAGTAAAAAGTACTTATTATATGTCAGCACCATGGAATTGCCATAAAGTTTATACCTAAAACAGGAATAGGTTTTTGGTCATTCATTTATTGAGCCCACAAACATTTACTTTGAGTTTGATTGGAGATACAGCTGTGAAGAATGGTAGCTAATCTCTGTGTCATCCAATGTTTCCAATGCTTTACATGTCAGTCATCTAACTCTCACAGCCCTCTTATGAGTAGATATTTAAGTAATTATTACCCATTTTACCTCTGGACATGCAGAGAGGTTGAATAACTCACCCATGATCACATTCCTAAAAAGTGTTAGTGGTCGTTTATAGTGCTAAAGCTACCTCTCTTATCAGTTAACAAAACTGGCATGGTCCCTGCTCTTGTGGAGCTTACGATATTCTCAGATGCTATTTCCTTCACCTTATATATGATGTGCAAAACCACCACTGATTAACAAAAAGCAGACATACCCATTAACTTTCAAAAGCATGCAAATATATATTTGCAAAAGTTTATTTTTCATCTTAATATGGAGAAGTAAATTTTATAAAACAGATATTGGTCTGTTTTATAATTATAGTCTAGTCTAATGTGCTTACATTTGATCATGCATATTTGCAAAATAAGAGTGAAAATCTGAAAAGGCATTTGGAAACATATCAATTTGAGCTTTTTATGAAAAACTTCTTAGGGTTGCAGAACCTTTGCAAAAAACAAAAAACAAAAAACAAAGCACAAAACATTTCACAAATACCTGTGAGTTAAAAGCTTAGGGTAATTTAGTAAATCATAGCTTACCACCTACCCTTTTGTTGTCCATGCTAATAATTCTTAGAAGTCATATTTCCCCTTTCAGAAGCCAATCAGCTGTGGACTCTTGGACTGGGTATCTGTCTGGATGTGCCACACAGCATATCTCCCTGGCTATTTGCACAGAATAGTTCACTTCACCCCTTTCAGAATAACCATCTTAGTCAGATTCCCTTGTACATTTTGTATAAAGACCTTTGAAAGTAGCTTTCCTGTTTTTATTCACAGGTAATATTTAGGCTTTGTCCCATTCCATTTACTTTTTTAAAATAAAATATTTTCTATTTCATATTAAATACAACATGGTTCATTAATTTGTTTTTATTCTATATTTTCTGACTGCTCAATTTGAGAATGTATTTTGTAGGTGTCCTATGTGTCAATCCAAACTGAATATCAAGGAATCAAAACTTGTTCAAATACACATGCATATAAGTACACACCCATGCATGTACACACACCCACACCCACAATTCTTGCTCTTATGAATGAATTATTTATGGAATTACTTTATTAATTTTTTTATTTAGCATTCAATATTGTTTTATATTAGTTTCAGTGTACAGCATAGTGGTCAGAGAATGATATACATTACAAAGTGATCCCCTCCTTCTTTCTCATCTGGCAACCATCAGTTTGTTCTCTGCATCTATAAGTCTGTTTCAACCTTATTTGTGCATTTCTTTTGTTCTTTAAATTCCACATGTAAGCAAAATCATATGGTATTTATCTTTCTCTGTCTGAGTTATTTCACTCAGCATAATACCCTGTAGGTCCATTTATGTCGTTATATGGTAAGGTATCAATCTTTTTATGGCCACATAATAATCTATTGTGTGTGTGTGTACTACGTCTTTATCCACACATCTACTGGTGGGCACTTGGGTTGCTTCCATATCTTGGCTACTGTAAATAATGCTGCTGTGAACATAAGGGTACATATCTCTTTTCAAATTAATATTTTGGGTTTCTCTGAGTATATACACAGAAGTGGAATTGCTGAATCATAAGGCAGTTCCATTTCTAATTTTTTGAGGAATGTCCATACTGTTTTCCTACTAACAGTGCACAAGGAATGTCCAATCTGCATTCCTACTAACAGTGCACAAGGATTCCCTTTTCTCCACATCCTCACCAGCACTTGTTGTTTGTTTGTTTATTGGTGATAATCATCCAGACAGGTGTGAGGTGATATCTCACTGTGGTTTTAATTTCTCTGATGATTAGTGACATTGGGAACCTTTTCATATGTCTATTGGCAATCTCTGCATGTCCTCTTTGGAGAAATGTCTATTCACATGTGTCAAACACAAGGCCTGCGGGCCAAATCTGTCCCGCCAGGCCTTGCAATGTGGCCCGCACCGCGCTGTCATCACTGCACTCCGCTGCGTTTCCATCACAATGACAGTTTATGACTGTTCAGTAAACCATTCGGCCCGCGATTTAGGCTGGATTTTAGATTTTGGCCCCTTCTCTGATGGAGTTCGACACCCCTAATTTAGGTCCTCTGCCCATTTTTAAAATTATGGTGTTAATTTAAAGGTTAATTTCTTCCTGTCTTGTTTAAAATCTTGACCTAAATACAAACTTTTTTTTTTTTTTTCTGACCTCAGCAGAATCAAACTTCCATAGCTCTAGATTTGCCCTGGCCATTGTTGTCAGTGTGTGGCAGACAATATTGGAAATGGTGGATGTGGGGATTGGGACACTGGGAGTAGGAATAAGAGGTGACCTGACAATTTAAGGCCTCTGGAGGTTGGCTTCTTAGAGCTGGCTGTGGTAAGGCCATATATCCAGCAGCTAGGAGCATAGGCTTCCCTGTCAGGCCACCTTGATTTGTGCTGCTTTGGGCAAGCTATTTAATCCATAATCCTGTTTCCTCATCTGTAAAATTGAATGAATAATACCATAGACTACATAGGGTTGGGGTGACATTTATAAAATAATATCTTCTATTTATTCTAGCATTGAAGGCTTATTATTCTAACTAGCAATGTTATTCAGTCATTGCAGGTATGAATACCATTGATTCCTATGGGCAGGAAAAGAAAGTGCCATTTTAAGTATAGCTAGTGGGATGTTACCACTTATCTGTGCAGTTCCTGTCTTCCCGGCTGTTTACCATGCTGCAGATAATTAGCCGGCTCTGAAAAATCCTTCCAGGAGCAGATAATGACTGGCCTGACTTCTCCAAGGTCATTTCCATATGTTTAGCGGCAAACTTTTCTTTGTTTCTTCTTTTTGAGCATGCAATTCAAAGGGAAAGACTGAACCCAGAGTATCAGCTTTCTGTGTAAAGGAGAAACAAAAATAGCAGTTGTAAGACTTTGGAGTTGCAACTTTCACTACCCTGCTGTCTTCTTCAGACACGCCCAGAAGCAATCTTCAGGATCCCATGGAAACCAAGAACCTAACTCCACACATTAGCAGTGCCTCCTGAGTGAGATAAAAAGAACTCCAACAGACTGAGTGTTATTTAGGTCAGTGCTGTTAGGATGATTGCTTTGATTTTTTTTTTTTTCCTGACTAAAACTGAAGGGAGTTTTTTTGAGTTTTGGTTAGTTTGTTTATTAACCCACTCTTACCCTTCAGAATGGTTGTATTCTTTTTCCAGGATTTGGATTTCTCTGAGATTTTTGTTGTTGTTTCTAATCCTCACCTGAGGATATTTTTCCATTGTTTTTTAGAGAGAATGGAAGGGAGGGGGAGAGACACACAGAGAGAAACATTGATGTGAAAAACACATCAATTGGTTGCCTTCCACATGCTCCTCCACCAGGGCCAGGAATGAGCTTGCAACCAAGGTATGTGCTAGAATCCAACCTGGAACCTTCAGTCTGAGGGCTGACACTATCCATTGAGCCAAACTGGCTAGGGTGGATTTCTCTGAAATCTTGCTTTAAAGTTAAAATTATTGCTGATTTTTTGGCATATACCCTTTGAGTCTTTTATGGAGATTGTATACGATACAAACACACACAAGTGCACACATACATACACATATCTCCATACACTGCATTTTAACATCTTCCCCTCCTTCACTAATAGTGTGTCAGCATCTTCCCAAGCACAGTCTTAAGAACTAGATTATTCAGAGTATTTTTTCCTCCTTAGTTTACCTGTCTGTGAAGCAGCGCCTTAGGCAGCTGGCTTGCTGTGGCTGGGCTATGGGAGTCTGGTAGAGTTTGTGGGACCTACCCACTCATCACTGGTTCCCAGCTTACCCAGCGCATTGCCATCCTAAGTGGGCACTTAGATGCACACAGCCTCAAGCCTGGTTGGCTTGGCTAGTCCATCCTCATTCATGTTCCCAGTCATCCATGCCTACCGGCTTTACTGGGCGGGGTGTCCATTTTTATAGCCAGACCTTCTTGGGGATGAAGGGAATGGAAGAAAGGAATGCCAAGTTTCTTCCTTTCCCCATAATATTGAGGTCCCAGAGCCCAAGCATAATTGCAATTATCCACACTCTACTTTGATGCAGGATGGACAACCAGTCCATCACCCATTTCTCTCTGTGTGGCTCTCCTGCCTTCTTCTGCTTCCCTCAAACACCCCACAATTGGAACCTAAGCAGAGGTTAGGGTGATCCACATGATAAGAGAAGTGGGGATGGGGTGGGAGTGTGGATATCAGTAACTAAGTGGAGTACCACATACTCAGAGACTACTAAAGCCAGGTACTGCACTCAGAACTTTACCTATATTCTCTTTTAGTTCTAAACAGGTATTGTCATTATGTAAATTTATTTATTTATTTATTTATTTTAAATATATTTTATTGATTTTTTACAGAGAAGAAGGGAGAGAGATAGAGAGCTAGAAATGTCAATGAGAGAGAAACATCGACCAGCTGCCTCTTGCACACCCCCCACAGGGGATATGCCTGCAACCAATGTACATGCTCTTGACCGGAATCGAACCAGGGACCTTTCAGTCTGCAGACCGACGCCCTACCGCTGAGCCAAACCGGTTTCAGCTATGTAAATGTATTTAAACTGGGCTTCAGGGAAGACTTAATAGTCATCACCAAAACTAGGGTTGGAACACAAGTCTGTGTTATGCTAAGGTTCTGTTCTTCCCACTATGCACATCTGATTCCCAATATGTGGTGATACGTTGGAGGCCTATCAAGTTAGTTTATTTCTTTGGATCCAAGGGCCCTTCTTATATATTTTAATTTTATTTATTTTTGAATACCACACGTTGTTCTGCATCTTTCCTCTTTTGTTTAACATCATACCTCCAAGCTCTTTGTACATCAGCACACATCAAGGAACTTCATAAATTTTAATGTCTGGGTAGCATTTTAATTTTTACTTCATAGTATTTGTCTAGAGTCTTAGTTGTTACAACAGATTTTCCTCTGGATGATTTAAACGGAAGAGAAACAAACTGTGGACTTTACTAGCAGCTTAAGAAATCACCAGGGGTTTGGGGGAAGAATGGGGTCCTATTATGAGGTGACAGGAAAAGATTTGACTTTGGGTGGTGGGCACATGGTCCTTTATACAGATTTTGTAAATCAGTAATCCACACATGAAACCTATATGTTCATGTTGACTTATGTCACCAAAAAAATATTCAATAAAAAAAGAAAGAAACCGTCCAGTCTCTGAAGCTCTGCAGCCAACAACGGCAGCCCTAGAAAGCTGTGCAGAATCCTTGCACACAGTTGGCCTTGCTGGCTGGTAGGCTCCATCACCACATGACCCAGAATATCAATAGCCTTTCTTTTTTTTTCTTGAATTTCCTCAGAGACAAATTCGCCTATCTTCAGCTTCTAGATTTAAGTCTGCCTCTTTTGTTCTGGAAGCCATTGGAGGTTGGTGATGGAGGGAAGCAGATTTGGAAGTCTCACTTTGAGGATGAAGATTTCCAGACATGTTTTCAGTTCAGTGCCTTACTACACTTGTGTCTAATATCTCCAAGCCCTTGGACTTCATGGTCCAAAGAGAGTCAACCTGCCTTCTGCCAGAGTGGAGAATGAGCATGGCCTGGCCTGGCTCCACAAGGCATGGGGAAACTTGGCCTTTATAATTATACTAGAGGCCCGGTGCACAGATTTGTGCATGGGTGGGGTCCCTGGGCATGGACTGTGGGGATCGGGCTGAAACCCACAGTCCAATGCCACCTGCTGCTTCTGCCTGCTGTTTCTGCTCATCCTGGCCCTGCTGTGCCTGTGGCCACCACTCTGCAGGCTCACTACCACTCTGCTGCAGTCTCCAGGCTGCAGTGGCCAGCTATGAGCCCTGTGTCTGGTGCCTGTTGGTCAGCTGGGCAGCGTATTGACCACTAGGGGGCAGTTCCTTTGTTGAGCATCTGCTCCTGGTAGTCAGTTCACATCAAACCAATCAAATGGTCACTTAGTCTTTTATATATATAGATTTTCTCTTTATATGAGATCTCAATCAATCATCTGGTTTTTAGCCCTTCTTCTAGTATCCCTCCCTACAAATGGACACAGTTCTTCCAGTCCTTTTCAGTGGAAAGGATAAGAGGTGGAAAGTGCCTTGTAATAAGAAACACCTTACCTTTTGTTGACATTTCTCCATGGCAACAATTCAATTTCAGCTTTCTCTGATTTGCCACAACAACTATCATTCATATATTCCCTTCTAGCTTCGAACATTTTGTTGGCATTTCATCTGCTCTCTTTTCATCTTCATTTTCTTTCTTTTTGGTTTTTAATCTCCCCTTTCCTTTATTCTGTTGATTGTATATCTTTTTAATTCACGTATTATAGTTTTAGTGCAGTCTTGGTAGGTCGTGGAGATAAACATAGTATTAAAAATACCATGTTTAAATGGAGATTTTTTACCATTGCAATATGACCTACAACAATATTTATCGAAAAGGAGATTGCCAGCCCTGCCCTTCTTCATAAGTAATATTATTGTCCGTGTTCCTAAGCAGATCATATAAAGTTACTTAGCTAGTCCCCGAGGAGGCTAAGGTCATTGACTTCATTCCGGGACTGTTGGCCACGCTGTGCCTCCTAAGAGCTTACTTGAGAGGTAAATGAGAACCCTGCCCACAAAGAGATGTCCCGGTGCCAAAGAAAGTATGAAAATAAAAGCATGGGCTTTGCTTCTTAACATTTATTAAAAGGTCATAAGGAAACTGAGACTGTTTTGTAGTGCTTTCTTTTTTAGAGCTTTTGTAAATTATTCACTTTGTCAGCACAGTGGTCAGGATATTTCTCAATTTTTACCAAGAGATGTTTAGAGGGTGTAGAAAAATTTAAATTTAAAGGTTGGAAAAGATGGACATACTGTGGATTTTAGGGGAAAACTATCCAGAAATGTTTAGACATAAAAGGAAGAAATATAAAGGCAAAATACGTTAAAGTAATTCAGGTCCAATAATTGACATGTTTGGTTTAAGTGACTGAATACGGACTGCATATATGAAATTTCCATTTTGAGCTCTTATTATATCATTAGGAAAAATGATGAAGCCTTTTAAGACCTTTTGTTACAATTAATCCTTGCTCTGCTTACTTCAGTCTTTCCCAGCTCCTTGAAATTAACCTGGGTTGATGAAGTGGTTTGATGTCTGCGATTTGTTTCAGAGCAGTCCAATGGAGGGGGTGGAGGGAAGTGAGTGGGTGCATAGATTAAACAAGATTGACTATGTGTTGAAAATGACTAAAGCTGCTTAATCAAGAATTCATTCTATTCTTTCAACTTCAGTATTTTTTGGGGGAAAAATCATAATAAATAAAACCTTAAAAGGAAAAAAAAAAAACTTTAAAAAGTAGAGTTTATTTTTTAGAGAAGTTTTGGAGCATAGCAAAATTGAGTGGAAAGTACAGAGAGTTCCCATGTGCCCCTTGTCACTGCCCTAAATTCCCAGGCAGCCTCCACCACTGTCAGCATCCCCTAGCAGACTGGTACATTTTTTTTTTTTACAATCTAAGGACCCACATCAACATAGTATTACTACCCAAAGTTGGTAGTTTACACTAGGGTGTATTCTTGATGTACATTGTATGGGTTTGGAGAAAAAGATAATGACATGTATCCACTATTAAAATATCATGCAGAATAATTTCACTGTTCTAAAATTCCTCTGTGCTCTGCCAACTCATGCCCATCTCTAACCATCTAATCTCTGACGAACACTAATCTTTTTACCAGCTCCATATACTTTTGCCTTTTTCAGAACAGTATATAGTTAAAATCAGAAGTCACCTTTTAAAATCACTACTCAAAATTAAAATCAACATCTTGCCACATAACATTTATTTATGTAAAAATAAAAATAATGTAAATATAATAAAAATCTTAAAAATGAAAAAAAGGTGTGATTCCCACAAAAGCATGAATGGCAAATATGCAACAACTGCTTCAGAGAGTTATACCCCATCTTAGGAATGATTACAAACCTATATGCTGTTCTCCCACTTGAATTTGCCTTTCTTCATCTTTCAAGTTGCTTCCTGGTATTCTTAGATTCCTTTGGGTTGGAGTCTTGCATTGGACATGCTTTTCTGGCTTGGCCTTAACCCTCCCCTATAAGCAAGCTCTACTCCACCTGATTGACTCAGGTAGGGTCCTTGCTCAGCTGTCCCTAGAGAGGAGCAAACACCAGGCTTGGAAGTAAGTCAGGTCATATACTTCCTTGCTAAAGAAGGACTCTGTTTACCCTCTTTACATTTGCAGTGGTGGATAATAAATAATATGGTAATAATGAGAAGCTTTTTTAAAATATAAAATTATTTGCCTTGACTAATTTCACAACAACATTGAGAAGATAAACTTTATTATTATCTCCATTTTGTAGATGAAGATGCTGGGGCAAGAAAAGTTAAGGAAATGGGTCAGGTTTATCCTGCTGGTAACAGGTGCATACACTCTGGACTGGGAATTAGGAGGTTGTGCTCTGCGCTTGCCTCCGCTATGAACCAGTCATATCATTTGAAGAAGCCTCGTAGACTCTCTGGGCCTGGTGATCCTGGGGTTGGACTAGCACTAGACTATCTTCTGGATCCCAGTCATCTCTGAGGTTTTCTGTGTGGTGTTCATTCAAAAGGAGACATGCCCAGCCTTCCATGAGGCTCTTCGGAAGTATTATTTTTAGTTAACTTTTCAGCTAAATGAAATATGTCAAAGTAGTGTATATAGCTTTACTTCTTTTCTTTCCTTCTTGCATCCCCAAATGGTTCCTCAAAGTATGATTGACAACTGAGTGACAGTGGCAGCTTGTTCTCATGCAATAACTTCTTTTTCCAAATCTTAGCTATTATAAATAAGGCTGCGATGAGCATAGGAGTGCATATATTCTTTCTGATGGGTGTTTTGGGGTATGTTTTTCATTTTCATCCAGTTTTAATTACTTTAAAAACAAAGGTGAATTTAACATGACTTGTGTTTACATCACACATGATGCTTGATTAGCAAGGTGACCAGGTGTACTCAATCATTCCTGCTTTTTGCCTGCTGTCTGGCATAATTATTAACTGTGCTCCCTTTCACTCTCAAAAGAAAACCATGAATTATATACCCACTGTGGGAAGACCAGGTCAGCACATTAGTGATTGCTTGTGTCCTACATTAGCTTCTATTTCAACCAGAGCTTCCTGCTTGGCCCCTTAAGTAAGGCTTAAGTTAAGCGTATTCATCTACATTCTCAGGCCATCCTCAGTGAGTCCCTGTCTAGAACACTGTTAGCTCAGAGTCATGAGTCCTCGGGATGCCCATTCTCATGCTAGTAGAAAGAGCAGGCTTTGCAGTTAAGTGAAACACTGCTCCATGACTTAACCAGCCATGGGATCAGGTGGAGGTACTTGGACCAGGCTGTCCAATAACATTTCTGTAATTCTATATAATAAAGAGGGAATATGCAAATTGACTGTTATTTCACCACAAATATGGCGGTGCCCACAGCGATGGCGTGGGAGGGGGTTGGTGGTGGTGGTTCTGTAACACAAGATGGCTGCATCCACAGCGGAGGTGGGGTTTCCATAACACAAGATGGCTGCATCCACAGCAGAGGCCGAGTTCCTGTAAGGAGCCTTAATGAGAAATCAGCAGGAACCTGAGGCTGTGCTCCCACCCCCACTCCCATGGGGCGTGACAGGGGACCTCAAGCTGTGCCCCACTCCCAGTGGGGCTTGTCAGCAGATTCAAGAGAGAAAGGCATAGAACAAGGCCACTCACCTTCAAACTGTTTTAACCCTAGAGTTCTTGAAACTTTCAGGATTGCTGTTTCTCAGCACCTACCTTGGGAACTAATTGCATTAAATTATAGGATCAATCTCATCATCACATGACTCTGAATACAGTTAAACACATTATCAAAGACAGTTCCTTATAGAGAAGTGTCCACTTTTGCTTTTCAGGTCTTATCAGTTACTAATAAATGCCTTATACATTCTGAACAAGAAATGCAACCTTCGTGAGTTATTTATAAAGATTTATAAAGATACTAAATTCCCTTCAGTTCCCTAACATAATTGGTTTGAGTTTCATTTGTATATTTGTATTTATTTATTTATTTAGCATCATATTTCTCCATAGAGTCTTAGAAGACAGTTTTCTGTTGTGGTTAAGAATATCAGCTCTAGAATCTGATAGCCAATATGCATTCAGAACACAGCTGTGGTCTTTTGGGCAACTCTGTTGGGGAAAACTCTGATAAACTATATTCATATCTAGTATAGTAGTTAGTTATCACCCCTAGGTGGCTTGGCTCAATGGATAGAGTGTTGGCTTGCGGTATGAAGGGTCCCAGGTTCAATTCTGGTCAAGGGCACATGCCCAGGTTGTGGGCTTCATCCCCAATAGGGGGCACGTAAGAGCCAATCAATGATTCTCTCTCATAATTGATCTCTCTCTCTCTCTCTCTCTCTCTCTCTCTCTCTCTCTCTCTCTCTCAATCTCTTCTTTCTGCTCTGAAATAAATAAAAATGTTTGAAAAAATAGTTACTTAGTAAATTATGTTTTATTAATACCCTCCCTCTTCTAGGTATAG
This sequence comes from Pipistrellus kuhlii, assembly GCF_014108245.1. Classification (NCBI taxonomy): domain Eukaryota; kingdom Metazoa; phylum Chordata; class Mammalia; order Chiroptera; family Vespertilionidae; genus Pipistrellus; species Pipistrellus kuhlii. Next base: position 148,493,637 of record NW_023425404.1, read on the forward strand.
CTCTTTAGAAGTAATATATTTCTTTTACAAAGCCTTACAGGTGTTATTAAAGATGAGAACCCTGAACTGAGGGGGCCTCACCAGCCTACCATAAAGAATGGCCCTGCTGCTAAGATTAAATGAGCAGATATGAGTCTCTCCTTAATGAATGGTCAACATCCTAGGGATGGGGCTAGAGATTGGGATCTGTTTGGAGATTTGTCAAGAGTAGATGAAGGACACGTGTCAAATCATTTCATGCAAGATTACAAAAGGCTGAGCTGAAGAAACAAAATCTGTCATCAGAACCAAGAGGATAGGTAGACATAGATACAGCTATAGCTACAGATTAGAGACATAGATGAAGAATGACATTTATTTTAAGGAATTGACCCATGAGTTTGTGGGGGCTGGCAAATCCAAAATCTGCAGGCTGAAGACTCAGGGAAGAGATGATGCTGCAATTCAAGGACAAAAACATTCTGCTGACAGAATTGCCTTTTCTTTGGGGAAACTGTCTTTTTTTAAATTAAGGCCTTCAACTGATTGGATGAGGCCCACCACATTATGAAGAATAACCTGCTTTACTCAAAGTATGTTGATTTAAATGTTAACCTCATCTAAACAATAGCTGCACAGAAACATCTAGAATAATATTTGACCAAATATCTGGATACCATGAACTAAGCAAGCAGACACATGAAATTAACCATCACACTCCTCTTTCTTCTTTCACAAACAGCTGCCTACCTTTTCTACCAGTTAGAACATTAAAAAGAGAATTAGGTTGATTCTTGGAAACTTGAAACTCATCATAGAGATGAGTATTAATTTTTATGCTCTCATTATTGGGCTCTTTACATTAGCATGGCCTAATTTCCACTACCAGGAATAGGACGTGTGCTGTGCTAATGGGAAATGATATATTTAGTGTTTTGTATGATCATTCTTTAGTGTCTGTGTCCCTTTTATTGGACGAGAGCCCACATGGAGTGGCTGGAGGAGAGTGTCCTTTCTGCTTACACTAGCATTAGGAATAAAAAAGAGAGAAAATGTGTGTGTGCTCAGGAAAAAAATCCATTATTTTACAGTTATTTATGGTGTTATAATCAATATAATAATTTTTAAGTTCCTCTAGTTAGTAAGCTTTGCAGAGGATAAAGTCATTCCAGATGAGCTGAAGCTAGTGGCTATGCCCGTGATGGGTTCAATTCCAGTTGTGCTTTAAGTGATACATGCTCCTCTGTAAAGTTTAACAACTAAGTGCTAATTTTTGGGGGGCAATGTACTTGGTACAATACTGACAACAACTCATTAAAACAAAAGACAATTCTTTTCAAACCTTGTATACACATAATATGATTAGCTGATGAATATGTTTTGAATTAGAAAATTTTTAATTCATTCAATATCTGTATACCACAATCATTTTAATTTTCACAATAGGCTGAGTAGCCATATTCAGCTTACCAAATAGCATAGTTGTGTGAAACCAGTCTTTGGAAGCATGATGACATGTCTCTTTGTTAATGCATGGGAACCTTTTCAGAACGCTTTATGTCCCCAAGCACTTTGAAAGAGATTTCACAGTTGCTGCTCAAACAGATCTGTGAAGTAAGTAGGATCTTACTCCATAGTAAAGATAAGGAATAAGGCCCAAGCTGGTTTGGTTGAGTGGATAGAGTGTCGGCCTTCAGACTGAAAAGTCCCAGGTTTGATCACAGTCAAGGGTATGTACCTCGGTTGCAGGCTCAGTCCCTGGCCCTGGTCAGGGCACATGTGGGAGATAATTAATTGATGTGTCTCTCTCACATTGGTGTCTCTCTCTGTCTCTCCCTCTCCCCTCCACTCCCTCTAAAAGTCAATGGAAAAAAATATCCTCGAGTGAAGATTTAAAAAAAAAAAAAAAAAAAAAAAAAAAAATATATATATATATATATATATATATATATATATATATATATATATATAACAAATAAGGTTCAGAAAGGATGTATTTAATCTTATAAGAAGATATCACCAACTGGGTGGCTTATAAACAACAGAAATTTATTTTTCACAGTTCTAGAAGTTGCAAATCTGAGATCAGGGGTCCAGGCTGGTCAGGAGAGAGCCTTCTTCAGGGTTGCAGACTTCTCATTGTATTCTCACTTGGGAAAAGGGCACTAATCCCATTCATGGAGGCTCCACCCTCATGACCTAATCACCTCCCAAAGGCCACACCTTTTTATACCATCAGCTTGGTGGAGGGAATTCAATATAAAATTTGAGGGGGGAGGTTAAAAATCATTCAGACCATAGCACAGTGTCTATGAACTGATAAGTGGTGAATCTTAAAGTACAAACTAGTCTTAATTTCAAGTATCTCTTCTCTTTCCACTACGCACTGCAAATACAGTCTCAATAAAGGACCACATTTATATGTCACCTTCATTAGTGATCTTCTGTTGTAAATGCCAGAATATCAACTCAAATCAGCGTATGCAAAAAAGAGAATCTGTAGGTTTAGGAAATAGAAAGGTGCAGGGGTAGGTCATGGTCAGATACTGCAGAACGCAGGTGCTCAGCCGACAGAAATGTATCTCCTGACCTGTGTCTTGGTTCTGCACTTCTTTGTTTTGTTTCCGATTCTCTGGCAAGTTCTTCCAAAGGTTGCCACCAATAGCTCCAGGTTTATATTCTATCAGGCACCCACCCTAGGGGAGAGAGATTCACTCTGTTGGACCCAACTGGGTCCAATGCCCACTTTTAGAGTGAACATGGGGCTAGCCTCATCTGTGCCGTGGCCACTGATACTGCGGAGGACATGCACCTAGAAGGAGGAATTTGGGTGCCAGTACTAGTAAAACATGGGGAAAGAGGGCCGAGCAGGAAGTCCATCTGGGCAAAGAAAACCGCCAAGAACAATGGTTGGCATGTTATCTGTATCTGCTTAGGGGAGTGAGCAGGGAACCTGAGCCAATGCAGCCACACCCCACAGGGCTAGTTAGACACGAGGCTAAAAACTGCTGAAAATCCAGTTAGCTCAGCAGAAGACAAACTGGAGAGGTTGTCCAGGACTCAGAGGAAAATTTTGAAAGTTGCAAGTGGAACATGTGAAAGGGATCCAATCTGCTAGTGGGAGGAATTTCAGAAAGGGATGAATCATAGCAGAAAGAGTAATCAAGGAAAGAGATGGATTTCTTGATCCAAAGAAGACCCCGATCTGAAAATTTAGAGCAAGTACCATGTGTCAGGCAAATTATTAGGGGGAAAAAGCTACATATCTGATTGAATTGCATTCTGATAGAATTTTAACACTTTAATGATAAAGAAGAAAGCAGAAGCATCTAGAAAAAGTAGTTATACACGAAGCAATGAAAACACCAGGCTGGTCGCAGTCTTCCATGCAACACCCAGTGTTAGAAAAACTCTGGGCCTGGTACCTCTCAGAGAGCAGAGACTGAGCAAGGGCCTGAATGTGGGGCCCTGTCAGAATGAAACAGTGAAGAAAAGCTGATACCAAGTTGCATTTTGAGTTGGTTCCTGCTCTGGATGCCTCTGGAAGCTTCTGAGGATTTCAGTGAGAGGATTCCAGGATTGTCTCCCTGAGGGAGTATTTATCCACCAGCTCTCATCCCTCATTGGTTCAGAGTTGCCTCATTGGGTATTGAGTGCAGACTGAATTCCCACAGACCTCTGGGCGGAAAGGAGAAGTGCTTGGATTGCTAGTAATCTCAGCCGTTCTTTGCCTTTTTACAACAGTGAGTTCTTGAAGTATTCAGGCCCACTGTTTTGTAGAAGAAATCTTATAGGTTTTGAACTTTTTGACTGGGAAAAGTATTACCAGGGTCAGAAAAAAACAACAACTCAAAAAACAAAAAGCGGAGGTTCTAATTGACAACCCATCAGAAATTAGCTGTGGGGCTTTTACCTTCTCTGAACCAGTTTCCTCATCTTTGAAATGGGCCTGACCTGGTTGGTTGTCTCACAGAGTTCTTTGGACGATAAAATGAGACAATGAATATGGACTTACTTCTGTCAACAAAAGTTCACTGCCATCAATCCAGTGCTAACAGGAGTCCCAATCTGGGATGCAGTAAAAAGAAGAAACTTTGCCCGGCCTGTGTGGTTCAATGGTTGAGTGTCAACCTATGAACCAGGAGGTTACATGCCTGGGTCACAGGCTTGATCCCCAGTGTGGGGCATGCAGGAGGCAGCTGATCAATGATTCTCTCATCATTGATGTTTTTATCTCTTTCTTTCCCTTCCTCTCTGAAATCAATAAAATATTTTACTCAGGTAAACAGTGTACAAACTGAGGAAAATACAGTGTCTGGACGAAACTGAGAATGTGCTATGCTAAGACAATGGGGAGGCCTCCTTACATAGAAAAAGTGTCCAGTAGGGTCCCTGGTTGGTCTATTATTATGCAAAAGAGGAATCCAAATTTGCACAGTTTGACTGGTTTAAATAGCCTAGTCAAGATTGGTGAGAATTGTGTGTTCTGATTGGTTGCTGTGGAGCCACTCTGATTGGTTAGTAAAGAACAAATGAGGATTAATAGCTGTGCTGCTCTGATTGGTCAGGGCAAGTCTCAGCCCATTGGTCAAAATGTGATTTCAGAAACTCCTTTATAAAGTTGGGCCCAGAGTCCACAAGCAGTGCAGTGCAGGTGTCTTGGCAACTTAACCTGCCACTTTTCCCTGATATGCACGTGTGTGTGAGAAGCCTCTGAAAACAAAGACTCTGAAATCATCATTTGTATGTGTTGTTCTTGCTGATTCTAAGAAGACTATATCTGTGCTCCCTTTCCTTCCTCCCCTCCCTTCCCTTCTTCTCATCACACTGCGCAGGGGCACGTGTACCTTTACCTCTAGTTTTTTAGAATGCAATGTTCACATACATAATACTCAGTTAAGTAGCAAGAGGAAAAAGTAACACGTGGAAGATTTCAAGTCCACTGTGGCTGTATCATTAGAGGTATATTGCCTACTGCTTAATCCATGGTCTTATTCGATGGATGTGATGGAGGATGTAATACATCTATAATGATAAAAGCCTAAGCAACTGTTATGATGGAAGGACCAGAATGACCAGTCACTATGATGCACACTGACCACCAGGAGCAGACGCTCAACTCATGAGCTGCTCTCCCCCCCACCCCCGCCCCTAGTCAGTGTGCTCCTATAGCGGGAATGCAGCTGCTCAGACAGAAGGTGGACTCACAGCTGGTAGGCATAGCGGCAGTGGCAGGAGCCTCTCCTGCCTCAGCAGCAGTGCTAAGGAGCAGCGAGCCAAGTGGTAAGAAGCAGTGAGCAGGCGGGTAGTAAGGAGCAAGGGGTCCCAGACTATGAGAGGGATGTCTGACGGTTGGCTTCGGACATCCCCTGGGGGGTCCTGGACTATGAGAGGGCGCAGGCTGGGCCGAGGGGACCCCCCACCCCCAAGTGCATAAATGTCGTGCACCAGGCCTCTAGTAAAATCATAATATTGAGATAAATTCCAGGTCAGAGTGTTCATCTCCCAGAGGTGGTGTGACTGGTTCAGGCCACTGGTTCAGGCCACCGGGAGCCAGGACCAGACATGCAGGCTCCTCTGCTGCTTGTCCAGGGCACCCACTTCCTGAGTGTATTCAGGTTCCAGGCAGTTCACTACAGGAATGCAGTCAGCTGGGTCTTCTACTCCTCACATCAGAAGCCTTTGAATGACGTTCCAGAGAGGAGGGACAGGAGCTGGGCACAGACCTCAGCTCAGCTCACAGAGCCATCTGCTGCTCACAGAGGAGGCTCTACTCCACAAGCATGCGGAGCCACAGGGCAGCCATAATGGGTTGCCATTACTTTATTGACATATAGAACTTTATTTGGAAGTATTTTAATGTTGCAGAAAAATTGCAAAGATAAGAAAATAGTACGCATTTCCTTGTCTTCTCTCAACATTCTCCAGTCAGCAAGAGCCCTCCATTTTTCTTATCTATCTGCTTGTCTATCTATATATCCATCTAATATTAGTATGGACTCATGAATTCCTAACTTTTCAGTTGGTTTATAATGAATAATTTTGGTGCTCAAATGAACCCATGTTTGGCCAGCAGAAGTTCCTTCAAATTGGCACCTGTGCCTTTGTGACTTGCTCCTATCATTTTTTGGTGGGAGGTGAGCTGGGTGGCAGTGGGTGGGTGGATGGAGCATTCTCTTGCTTTCTGACATAACGAGTGGTTTCAGGTTCATCTTGTGTCTCTCCTGCTCCAGCCCTGGAATTAATTACTACTACTTTTTTACTAGGTGGCAGCTATAGGCTCAGGTGACTATGTAGAAAGAGGGAATTACAACTTTGGGGCAGGAAGACTTTGAACCTCTCTGTGACATAGGCAAAATAGAGTGTATACATAATGCAATAATCTGACAAGCAGGCTTCCTATTATGAGGAAAAGCAGATCTTGTACTTAATTTATCGTGTGGCTGTGTCAACAGAATAGAATAGCAGCTTGGAGCACAGATTCTGGAGTCAGACTACCTGGATTCAAATTTCAGCTGTCATGTGCTATCTATATGTCCTTAGGTCAAAGACTTAGTTTCTTCATCCTTAAAATGAGATTACTAATGGTATTAACAACATAAAGTGCTATAAAAATTAAATTAAACAATAAATGTAAATACTGAGCAGAACCAATAGCATATAGAAAATTCTCAATAAATCACAGTTGTTTTTATCAATAAGATCTGATAGATTCTTTGTTCTTTTTCATTTTTCCTGTTTCAAGTTTAATGGAAAAAATAACTATTCTTCTCTAATTGGAAACCTTTCTGCTGATCGGATTAATTCTTGTGAGTATATGTAGAGCTGAAAAGATCCTTTGGTGACATAACTTTTGTTTGCATGTATGATAGAAAGGAAATTTCTAAGAAACTGTAACAAATACTAAAATAAATAACCCTAGAGTGTTCAGAAAACAATAATAGAAATGTTCGCTAGGGGGAGCTATTATAACAAATTATGTAGTGTTTCTTTGAAAAGTATTTTTCATACTTTACTGATAATGTGTCTTTCCTGTGAAGTGAAAATTGGTAAGTATTGTTCTGTAATTTTTGTGTAGGCTATAAATATGATAGCTGGGTGTTTTAAAAGATAAAACATTCTTGTAATTTTGAGAGAATCAATATTTACTACATTTTGAAAACTATACTAGTATTATATTTCATTCTCTCTCGGCCAAAAGGATAGAAATTGTAAAAGTTAAATAATCATTAGAATTAAATAGTTAAATAAAGTTTCCATTAAGTAGTGCAACAAAAGAAACCATTTAAAATAGTTGAGAACATTTTCTGAAGTGATTGTAGAAAGTAAAGAGAATGGCAATTTAAAAGCAGTTCTCCTGTCTTGCTTCACAGGAAGAGGGAAGACTTTTAACGGGAGAGGAGTGTCTTTGAATCAGAAACAACCTGGCAGTTTGGGACTGATGGTTTGACATAGCAGCAGGGGAAAGGAGCTGCCTGGTAGTCAGGAGACTTGGGTTTGGGGACGAGCTTTCCTGCTGTTCAAACCCAGGCAAGTCATTCAGCCTCGGGTGACGCACCTCTAACCAAGGGACCTACAGCTCCAAGCTTCCTTTGAGTTCTGATACTCTGTGATGCTGACAATAAAAAACACAAAATTAGTATAATTATGTTTAAGGTAGTTTTTGCTTAACTTTTTTTTAAAGTACATATTTTTATTGATTTCAGAGAGGAAGGGAGAGGAAGAGAGAGATAAAAACATCAATGATGAGAGTCATTGATAGGCTCTCCCCTGCATGCCCCCTACTGGGGATCTGGCCTGTAACCCAGGCATGTGTCCTGACGGGAATCGCATCGTGACCTCCTGGTTCATAGATCAAAGCTTAACCATGGAGCCTCACCAGCCGGGCTATTTGCTTAACTTTTAATATCTAACTGTTATAGTCCTGGGGTTTGTTTTGCTCCGTCCAAATTTCCCTTAGCACCAGAGTCAGTCATAATTTATTTATGCAAAAATTTATAATGTGTAATTATTATTTTGTTTTTGTTTTTTTTGGTGAGTAAGAGAATAGTTTCTTAGGACTGGACTGAGCTGAAGATTATTTGTTAATACAGCTGGAAGAATGGATGGGCTAGAGTTTACAACACAAAGCCAAGTCACCCAACAGGAGAAATACATATTTCTTTAAATAAAATTTTGTATTTTCAACTGAAACTCCCAAATCAATTGTGAATGCATTTGTAATTGGCAGCCCCAAATCATATTCCCCCTCTTTATTTTGTTTGAGAAAATGCTTTTCAATATTTGGAAGATATCTTAGAACTATTGAATTATATTTTTAAAATGCACTGTTACCATTTCAATCAAAATTGATTTTATAGTATCCTATATAATAAAAGGCTAATATGCAAATTGACCTAACGGTGGAATGACCAGTCTCTATGACATGCACTGACCACCAGGGGGCAGACACTCAACACAGGAGCTGCCCCCTGATGGTCAGTTCGCTCCCACAGGGGAAACACCATTCAGCCAGAAGCCCTGAGTCAGGCTCATGGCTGGTGTGCACAGCGGCAATGGCAGGAGCCTCTCTTGTCTCTACAGCAGTGCTAAGGATGTCTGACTGATGGCTTAGGCTCATTCCCTGTGAAGTGGGCCTAAGCCATCAGTCGGACATCCCCTATGGGCACCCTGACTGCGAGTGGGTGCAGGCCAGGCTGAAGGACAATCCCCACCTAGAGCATAAATTTTATGCACTGGGCCTCTAGTATATCACAATACTAAAGAGCTTCTGGTAATTTGCCTATAAACCAAAACTGTCTTAAATTTCTCCATTTGTTCCTTTCAAAAATGATGTTTACGTTTGTGGACCTTGTCAGGATCCTGACTCAAACAAACTATGTGTAAAAAGAATTTATGGGACATATGAGAACATGTGAATTCTAAAGAATGTTTAATGGAATTAAGGAACTACTTTAATTTTTAGGTATAAAAATAATAAAAAGTTATGTGAGCATTTTTATGAATCCTTCTTCTCTTTTAGACAAGCACCCTGAAATAATTATAAATGTAATGCTATGGTGTCTAGATTTCTTCAAAACAAATCCAGTGCATAAGAGAGAGAGAGAGGTGAGGATAAAGAAATAAGCTTAGCCATGAGTTGCTAATTGTTAAGCATATGAGGGGTCTTCAGTACATGAGGGGAAGATTATTATCTATTCTTTCTACTTTTGCAGGTTACAGATTTTTTTGTAGTAAAAAGTTAAAAACAAAATCACATGCAAAAAAAACCCCTCCCAAACCCAACTGTCATTATTTAATAATGTTGAACTTAGTGTGGACCTAAGAAGACATCTTTCATAGAAAATTTGCAGTTCCCAGTCTTTTTCTTGATGATTGGGTCTGAATGTGTTAATCAATGCTGCCCTGTCATAGCCCCTGACATAGGAAAATGCTGAAATGTGATTTTTAAATCATAAAAATGTGCCCATAGTAATAGCTCCATCTTTTGCATAATATTTAAATCAATTCATTGATTTCCAGTTGCCTGATACTCTTATTTCAGTAACAAAATAAACGATACATAGTTCAGTGAAGTTGAATCCATTTGGGTTCATTGGTGCTCAAAATCTGAAGCCAATTAAGATCTGCTTCTCAGCTGTGTGTCGAGGGTAGGGCCTCAGTCTCTTTGTAAGGCTTGGATTTCTTCTTTCTTTTTTGTTCCGTGGCCAAACATATTCATGAAAAGAGAAACTAGGAGCAAACTCATCTATGTTCAATCTTTGTATATTTGCTTATAAAGAATTATGAGTACAGTGAATGTTTATAACTATTTCAAACATTTCCAGAAAACAAAATTTCTCAACCCCATATTCTTCTTTTCCCTTTTTAATTTTTGTTTTCCTTTACAATAATAACTTCCTTTTTAAAAAATGTTTTTATTGATTTCAGAGAAGAAGGGAGAGGGAGAGAAATATAGAACCATCACCCATGAGAGAGAATCATTGATCTGCTACCTTCTTCTGGCCCCCTACTGGGGATCGAGCCCCCAACCCAGGCAACAATGACCTCATAGTTCATAGTTGACACTCAACCATTGAGCCACCCCTGCTGGGGCTACACATAACTTCTTTAAAGAGACCTCTATACTTATTGTCTCCAGTTCCTTTCTGCATATTCTTTCTTGAATTCTCTTCATGCAGGCTATTGTCCCCACCACCCTATTCTTGTCAAGGTCATTAATGACTTTCCCTTTGCTAAATCCCGCTGTCAATTGTTAGTCCCCACCTGACTTCACCGCTCAGCAGCGTTTGACATGTTGACCACTCTGTGCTTTCTGATAAACTTTCCCACTTCACTTTCAGGTCATAACAGTCTACATGTTTTCCTTATATTTCACTGGTCATTCCTTCTCAGTTTTTCTTGCTGTTCCCCCCTCAGATTCTTGAGTTTAAAGGGATCAGGTCTCAGTCCTTGAAATCCTTCTCTTCTGCTCATTATATTGATAATATCATTCTGCCTCAACCTAACTCTAAATGTCATATAAATGTAGATACTCTCAAACTTATATTCAATTCAGACCTCTTCCCATGAATTTTAGCTGCTTCCTTGACATTGTAAAAATGCATATCTAAATTAATATGTCCAAAACCACTGCTAATCTTCCCACCCACCCACCCACAACCTGGTCCACCTGCAATCCACCCCATCTAAGTGAAGGGCCACTCGTTATTTCAGTAGTTGGAATCCTCAAAGTCATCCTCTTTCTCTTATATCCCACATCCAACCCTTCTGAAAATCCTATTGTTTCTACCATCAAAATATATTTAAACTCTGTCTACCTCTCACCCTCTCCCTGGTTACCAATTTGATCTCTCTCTCATATTATTTGTAAATCCTCCCCATTGCTGTTCAAGACTTGATTCTTCATACAGTAGTCAAAATAGTTCTTTTAATACTTATATCCAGCCATGCAGTCCTCTGCTCTGAGCCCTCTGTGATGACATGGGAAGCCACTGGATTTTGCCTATTTCCTCCCCACCACTATATTTTACTCATTTTGTACTGCTCTCCTCTTCCTTTACCCTCCAGGTATCCTGGCTTCCTTCCTGTCTCCTAAATACACTAGGCCTCAGGACATTTGTGTGCTTGCTGTCTTCACTACCTTGAACCATCTTCTTTCTCTCTCTTTTAAAAAAATTATTTATTTGAGAAAGAGAGAGAGAGAGAGAGAGAGGGAGAGAGAGAGAGAGAGAGAGAGAGAGAGAGAGAGAGAGAGAGAGAGAGAGAGAGAAAGGAAGAGACATCAATATGTTGTTCCACTTATTCATGCATTCATGGTTGATTCTTGCAGGTTGATCAAACCTGCAACATTAGCATATCTAACTAACTGAGCTGCCCCCATTTTCTTTCTCCATGATAACTGCATCAGACGTTCACATGACATCATAGTAGTGAAACCTTGCCCTGACTGTGTTACCTGCATGCTCTACTCTGTCACCAATGGCCTGCCTTCTCTGTTTTCCTCCCCCTTCCCCCTCTGTAACTCATTATCACCCTTGACAATAGTGTTGGTCTTTAATTATTTATTTTCTACTAGAGCCCAACACATGACATTTGTGCAAGGGGCTGGGCCCTCGCAGCCCCAGATGCTCGGCCAGCCCTTGTAGCCCCGACTTCTTTTGGAAGGTCGTCAGGATGGTCATTCTGCTGTTCAGTCTAATTAGCATATTAGCTCTTTATTATATAGGATCATCTGACTCCCCACACCACCCTCCATTGGAATTTAAGCTCTATGGAGGCAGGGATTTTTGTATTTGTTTTTCATTGCTATATCCCACCTGTCTAGTTCAGAACCTGACACTTAGCAAACACTTTAATATGGCTGAATGAATAATTGATTATACAAGTCAGCCGCTAAGCATTTCAAGTTCTTCTTGTATAAATATCACATTGTTAAATGTTAATAAATAAAATGTAGAACAGAGTAAGATATAGACTGTATATAGAAGGCCTTTAGGATTAACAGTTTGCTTGGAAGAGGAATAAGGTACAACCATTTTAAGTCTGAATTTTTATAACAAAATCCATGATTTTACTTGGATTGAATTTGAATTTGGGCTGACTTGCAGGCTGGAATGATGAAGATGGCAGGGAGAAATGAAGACATCAAGTTCCTCCTTGGCTGTGTCATTTGTAGGACAGTTTACAGTATGTCACGAGCCCTCCCCCACACATTATTGTTGCTTTTAAGTCTCACAACAGCCTTTATGGGTAGGAATTCCTGCACCCAGGTGATAGATGAGGAATGGAGCTGTGAGAGGGTAAGGAGCTGACCCAAGGCTGCAGTGCTACTTGGTGACACGGACAGTAAGAAGGAACCCAGCCTTGGTGAAAATGCATTACCAAACTGCCATAGGGCATTGGTGAAGGCGGGGTTTGCACATCTGATATTACCAAAACATATGGAAAATGAAAAGTCCTGCCACAGCGTTGTCTGTACCGTAGCCAGGTAGTTTTACCGGTATGCTCTTAGGATGTAGCGACAGCCATAGAGTTTTCAATCATCTCTTTGCTAGGGCTCTTGAGACAAGGGCTCTTTAGCTTATCCTAAATGTTTTTCCAACTGGCCTGCAGGAATAACTAAACTCCCTAAGCACCCTCTATTACACAGGGCGGCACAGAGGAATGGGGAGCCACTGTAGATTTGAAGGCCTTTAGGATGAGAGGAAGTTCCACAGATTCTTCCTAGGTGACCTAGTCCCGTGTTTAACAATGCTCACTGTGGTTTCTCTTCTACATCTTGAGATGAGAAATGTGGGAGAACCTGTCATACAATGAGCACGTAACGAAACATATATCTGATCAGGTGGCTTATGGGTATGACACAGGGCATGCATGACCACCATTTTGAAATGGGCTTTCCTTTAGGGAGACTCCATTCTGCAGAGGGCCAGCTGTGGTATTGTTTCACCCTGCCCTATCTTAACCTCCAAAAGAGTCTGGAAGGAGGCAGGGCAGTAAGTGTGTTCTGTGGACTCAGAAGTTAACCCAAGCTACTCCCTCTACCTTCTTATGCCCATATTGTCTTTGTGAATAGTATCGACCTATTTTGGGCCTCTGCTGGTCTGATCAAACGGCAGGGCTTCCTCTTTCTTCAGCTGGTGAACTTGCCTTTTGGTAGTCTGACCAAGCCAGGAACCCTCACAAGAAGGTCATAAATGTTATAAAGGCCATTGGAAGCAGAGGAGTGGGGCAAACTCTCCAATAAACAGTGCAGGCTTAGAGTTCACACATTCATCTGTTTCCCTGGAACCAGTGTTTTCCAAACTTTTGACATATGTGTACTCCTATAGTTTTGGTAACACTGAGTACCCCTCATACTCATGAGAACATAGAATTAGGCACAGCTAAGCACGGTGCAGTGCATATCCCCACCAAACTCCGGTACAAAGCGTACCCCCACCAAACTCTTCCCTTATCCCTGGGGGTACGCGTACCACACTCTGGGAAACACTGCGCTGGAACAATTGTTACTCTACTAAAGCAATTCTCAAACATTTTGGTCTCCGGACTTCTTTCCAAGCTTAAAAGTTATTGAGGACCTCAAAAAGCTTTCTTTTTATGTGAGTTATAGCTATCAAAATATGTCATATTAGATATTAAAACTGCAAACAGCCCAGGCTGATGTGGCTCAGTTGGTTGGAGCATTGCCCCTTATATAGAAAGGTACAGGTTTGACTCTCGGTCACAGCACATCACAGGAGATGTTTCACTTTCATATCAATGTTTCTCTCTCTCCCTCTCTTTACTTTTCTCTCTAAAATCAGTAAAAGCATGTCCTCAGGTAAGGATTAAATAAATAAAGATCTATCCTTATTTTTTTTAAACTGTAAACAAAGTTTAAAAAATTATTAATCCATTTAAAAGTAACAATAATAAATTTATTACATGTTAACATGGATAGCATATTTTTATGAAAAAAAAAACCATGTTTTTATAGAAAATTAGTGAGAAGAGTGGAATTGTTCTACATTTTTGTAAGCCTCTTTGAAGCCTGGCTAGACAGCTAGATTCTCATATCTGCATCTGCATTCAATGTGTTCTAATATATTGTTGTGTTGGTTGAATTAAATGAAAAAAAATGAACTTACATAGATATGTAGTTAGAAAGGAGAGGTATCTAAATAGTTTTTTTTTCAGATAATTTTGTATATTCTTTAATACTGCATCAAATTCAATAAATACTAATTTCTAAAAAAACTAGTTGCAATTTGGAATCCGAAACCATACCAATGACATTTTTGTATTCTAACATTAAATCCATCTCTCTTGCACTCATTTTTAATATTCACCTGAAGATAAATTTACTTATTTTTAGAGAAAAAGAGGAAGGAAGAGAGAGAGAGAGAGAGAAAGAGAGAGAGAGAGAGAGAGAGAGAGAGAGAGAGAGAGAGAGAGAGAGAGAGATTGGTTGCCTCTAGTATGCATCCTGTCTAGGAATTGAACCTGCAATCTAGGTATGTGCCCAGATCAGGAATGAACCCACAATCTTTTTGGGTAGGAGATGAGACTTCAACCAATTGAGCCACCCTACTGGGGCTATCTTACACTTTGAAACTTTTGTCCACTTTCCAAAAATGTTGGTTCACTAAATTATGCATGTATTCCAAATGTAGACACATATTTAAAAATATCCCCTCCTCCCCCCCCAAAAAAAATCACAATTGTGAATATCACCACCTGCTGTAGTCAGAAAAAATGAAGAATAATGGTCCCCCAAAGTTATCCCACATCCTAATCTCCAAAGTGTATGAATATGTCAAGTTACAAGGCAAGGGGGAAGTCAAGTTGCTGATGGAATGAAGCTTGTGAATCAGCTGAGCTTAAAATAGGCTATTACCCTGGATAATCCAGGTAGGACCAATGTCATCACAAGGGTCTGAAAAGGTGGGAGAAATAGTTGTGAGAGAGGGTCAGAGGAAAAAGATGTGCTGACAGACGCAGAGGTCAGAGAGATGCTGTTGCTGTTTTTAAAGACTGCAGAGGCAGCCAAGAGCCAAGGAATGTGGGTGGCCTCCGGAAGCGGGAAAGGCAAGAAAACAGGTTTTCCCTTAGAGCTGACGCCTTCATTGTGCTCCAATGAAACCTCTGTTGGACTTTAAATATTAAAAAAATCTGTGTAGTTTTAAGCCACTACGTTTGTGCTACTATGTTCTGACGAGAAATCATTTTTCTGATTACTAACGTCATCAGAAAGGTTTTTAAATATGGGGAGGTGGTTAAGCACATAGAGGCCAATACAAGTTTTCAAAAGTTTTGCTTGAGACCTTACATTATATCATTGGCAACAAGTTGTTTTCCTTAAAGCGAGAGGCTTACCTTGTTTGTGTTTGAGAAAATGCCTGCCAAATGCCCAAGTCTATTTGTCTATTAATTGCCCTATCAACTAAAAGTGGTTTTATTGTTTTCCGAGGGGGGGTAGGTAGCTAAGTTTACAACTTAACCGCAAATACGTTTTATTCCTAGGCAACCATCCTATTTTGGTGCACACAAATGATTTATAGACACAATTTCATCACACAGAATCTTTTACTCAAAGGTTAATATTTAATAATATTGGTGATTTTTACAGCTTTGTCACGGGCATTATTAAGTAAAACTGTCATGGTTTAGTTTAGATACAATGGCTGCTAGTATAGTTGGGTACCATGACCTAATTTCATTTTTTGTTAATAGCAGTTTCACTACCATTGATTTTAAGCCATAAAGTGCATATGTCAGCACAGTCAGAAAGGCAGAACTGTCTTAGTATTGTTATGAAAATAATGTTGACCTGGTGGATCCCCCTGAAGAGGTCTTGAGGACTCTCAGGGTTCCATGGACCACTCTTTGAGAACCACTGCTCTACTATGATTTAAAACAAAAATTATTGTTAAATAAAATATTATTGTTTTGTTAATTTCTTCTCTTCAATAGTTTGCAGGACATTAAAATGCTACTTACATTTTTAGCTTTCTTGCCTCCTATTTTTAGGTGGTTTTTCAGTTTTGAAGTCATATCCCAAAAATATCTTGGAGGGAGTCCCTGGCCTCCAGAAGGGAAAACTTTCCAGTATTAAAAATATTTGGAGTAAATTTTCAAAATAAACCTTGTGGTTGAAAAATGAAGTCATATCCTAAGTGCAGTGTAACTTCCCTTAAAACCAACCGTATTAATTTATTCAACAAGTGGTCACTAAACGTACCGAGCACTATCCTTTGCCCTGAGGAGGAGAGTGATACTGTCCTTACCTTTAAGAGCTTTACACTCTAATGAGAGAGATCAGAAAACTGATGGTTGCATTAACCAGGGGTAATACTAGGCTGGGGCAAGCACAGGGTGCCATGGGAACACACAGAAATGGCACCAACAGACCAGGAAGGGTGTGGGTGGGAGGCTCACTCTGAGAGCTCCCCGCCCTTTCCCGGCTGACAAGTGCAATGAGGCAGAACCGCTGTAGGGTAGGAGCTGGGTGTGTGAAAGTGGGGAAGGGATGGGAAGTGGATTCTAGCTTTAACGGGTAGCGCATGTAAAGGCTTAGCAGTGAGAGAGTTTAGCATACTCAGAAAGATGCAGGTGGGTAGTCAGCTGGCAGTACTGAGTTGATGTGAGAGTAAGTAGGGTTGGTAAACTTGGTGAAAGGTGGCCCTACAGAGACAGGCAGGATCCAGAGCGAGAGCACATGATCTTATCTCCCAAAGCACTCTGTGCTGAGGGCTCCAGACCAGGGACACTGCCAATTTTCTAGGAGGGAGGTCATCAGTGTTGGACCATGTCCTTTCCTAATCCTTTCCTTGGATTGCCCTGCCTGACCCGGCAGGCTACAGAGGGCTCTTATATGTCCTGGTTTCTGGCTGGGTGTGGCCAGATGGAGCTATTATTGGGAAAGTGGATGGTGGTGGGAAGGCCAGACAAAATCAGGGTGTCTCTCCGAGAGTCTTTCCACCCCAGGCAGCATCGCTAGCTGCAACTCTACCTGCTCTGTGGTCTTGTCTCTCTGCACTGACTGGATAGCTCCCACTACTCCTGGATGACCCAGATTCTGGGCTCCAGTAATAATCATCTTTCTCTTTGTCCCTCCCACCTTGAGGTAGTAGGGGCTCTTTCTTCTGTTGTTGCTAATCTCTGGGTTACCTTTCCATCCTTTCTTTGACTTCTTAGCTCTTTCATCACCTGTGTAACCAGTTTCTAGTACATCTAATTTTCAGCGTAGTTTGCTTTCTAGTTGGACATTGACTTGTACAAAAATGATATATAATTGATTAACATTTGGGAAAGATCACTCAGATTGCAGGGGGAAATGAATTGCATGGAGAGAGAGAGAGGAGGAGAGAGACTAAATGAGGGTGATGCACTTTAGTCAGGTGAGACATGCTGCTATGTTGAATACAGGCAGTGGCCAGAGTTCAAAATGGAAAGAGGTGGATTTGAGAGGTGTTAGGAAGGTGGGAGACACAAGGGATGCTGCCTGATTGACTGTGGAGAAGGAGCTGAAGTGATATCCCTGTTTCTAGGTGGGACAAATGAGTTGTGGGGTCATTCCCTGAAGAGGGAAATCCTGGAGAAGTTAGGAAGATCATGGTCTCCATTTTGGACCTGTGGCTTTTGAGGAGTCTAGTCACTTAGTAGCCGCTTCAGATAACAGACCAAGTACCATGGCTATCATAGTGCGTGTGTTCAATAACCCTTGTTTTACTTAAGGATGGTCCCAAAGTGCAAGAGTAATGATGGTGGCAATTCAGACTTGCCAAAGAGAAGCTGTAAGGTGCTTCCTTTAAATGAAAGGGTGGATACAGAATAATAAGATATTTGGAGCCGAAACTGGTTTGGCTCAGTGGATAGAGCATTGGCCTGCAGACTGAAAGGTCCCAGGTTCGATTCCGGTCAAGGACATGTGCCTTGGTTGCGGGCACATTCCCAGTAGCATGTGTGCAAGAGGCAGCTGGTCGATGATTCTTTCTCATCAATGTTTCTAACTCTCTATCTCTCTCTCTTCCTCTCTGTAAAAAATCAATAAAATATATATATTTTTAAAAAAGATTTTTGGAGAGAGAGACCACATTTATATAACTTTTACTGTACTATATTGTTATAATTCTTCTTCTTTATTATTACTTATTGCTGTTAATTTACTAATTATTGCCTAACTTTTAAGTTAAATTTTATCATAGGAATGTCTATGGGAAAAAGCATAGTATGTGTAGGATCAGTATAATCCATGGTTTCAGGCATCCACTGGGGGTCTTGATACAAATCCCCAGTGGATACTGGGGGGCTGCTCTGTGTATATATTGTCTGTTTTTCTTCTCCTGTGTGTTGTGCACACTTGCCTTTACTCAATTTTATTCTATTGATGCAGAAGTCTCTTTGTGCTTTCCCACCCTACAATGCTTTTACCCTTACTTAAAATTCCATTTGTAAAGCTAATTTATTCTAAGCCTAGCATTAAACTGAGTTACATGATTTGAACTATATCTTATCTTTGTTAAGGGAAAGTATTAGCTATATGCTGTGTGGAAGCATACCATATTTCAAGTAATTGTGGCACTAGTCAGGGCTAAAACTATAAATCACATCACCCTCTGCTTGGAGACTCCAGCAAGGGATCCTGGTGAAATTCTCAGAGATAGTTCTCTACTTCTTGATGAAGGAAAAAGGACCGGCCTTGGCTCTGTGTATCGGATGCCTGAATAATGCTTCACTTTACTCAGAATTTAATCACATTTGTGACTTGGCATCTGTAGTCATCTGGGTGACTGAATTTATTATGCATTTGAATCAATTGACAGGAAAATATGTCTTTTTATATAATTGCTGTTTCTCCTAAACTGTAGAAAGGAATACCCGTTGGTGGGTGCAGCTTCCCTACTCAAGCCTAGGAAGCAAAAGTCAAGAGGAAATGGTGTAGCCCTACCCATAGTTCAATGAATAGTACATAGGCCTGAGGCCTGAAGGGTCCCAGGTTTGATTCCAGTTGGGGCATCTGATTGGGTTGGGGCACATATGGGAGGTAACTAATTGTCCATGTTTCTCTGTCTCTCCGCCTCTCTTCCACTCTCTCTAAAAATCAATTGAAAAATATCCTCAGGGGAGGCTTAATAAAAAACATATGGAAGAAGATAAAGACAAAGATGGAGATGAAAACAAAGGAGAAGAAGAAAAAGAAGAAGAAGAAATGGTGTGAACGAATAGCTCAGAGTAGGCTGTTTCAGTCACACAGAATGGATAAATCTGTCTCTTTTAGTTAAAAAAAAATCTATGCATTCTCATCAGTGCAGTAAACATAGTACCTTTTGGAGGTGAACTATTCAGGGCCTGAAAGAGGTAAATTATGTGATGGGTCAGTTAAGAGTAGAAAGCAAGGCAATGGAAGTTATTATTTTATATTTCATCTTCCTTTCCTGTTAATTGACTCTTAGTTAAGAGCCAGAGAGGATATTAGGACTTTCTACCTCCATTCACCATTATAAAAAGTTCTTTAAGAAAAGCCAATAGT
This sequence comes from Pipistrellus kuhlii, assembly GCF_014108245.1. Taxonomy (NCBI): domain Eukaryota; kingdom Metazoa; phylum Chordata; class Mammalia; order Chiroptera; family Vespertilionidae; genus Pipistrellus; species Pipistrellus kuhlii. The sequence goes on from NW_023425404.1 coordinate 148,513,132, forward strand.
TCCCCCTTCCCCACCCCAGGAACAGGTTTAAATGTAACTCTGTCGTCAGCAATTCTGAATTTGGGGTGAAGCTTTACTTTTGAACTATAATGATTTAATAAAAGTGAGAAATAGGAACTGTATTTTAGCTGGTGGGAGAGATTATCATAGCCATAAAGCTACTTTACAAAACATCTCTTATATGAAGTGCAGATAAAAGTGATCCCATTTGCCCAGCCAGGGTGTCTCAGTGGTTGATCATCGATCTAAAAACCAGGAGGTCACAGTCTGGCACATGGCTGGGTTGCGGGCTCAATCCCCACTGTGCGGGAGGCAGCCAATCAATGATTCTCTCTCACAATTGATGTTTCTTTCTCCCTCTCCCTTCCTCTCTGAAATCAATAAAAATATATTAGGAAAAAAAGTGATTGCATTTATTCGGCCATCTCTAGTCTCTATAAAGCCTGAGATATGGTCAAACTGACACAAACAAGGTTGTATTTTATTTGTGTTTTTTATTCTTTCTTTTCTTTTTTTTTTAGCAAGTCCATGTCTCCACTCTAAAAAGATAGGAATCAAGTAGTGGACCAGTCTGGAACAGGATTCAAAGGCCAGCAGCCTCTTTGCTTTCAGAGGGTCACCGTTTATGAGTCACTCGGCGGTCCAGCTCCCAGTGCAAGATGAGTGACGCTATGGAAGCTGCTGGGGCCATAGCCATCTGGTCCTGAAAAGTGCATGCAGTCAGTTGGGTAGCTCCACCCTGCTACTGAAGAATCCGTTTATTCACCTCCCCTTGCTATAATCACAAATCCATTTTTCTTGGCAACTTCCTGGAATTTTCTGTCTTTCCATCAAATGCATATTCCCAGCTTACCTGATAGAAGTTTTCTTACTCCCTGTACTCTCTTACCCTAAATATCTGTGTTTCTTTATACCTAATCTTGCCTCCTTCTACCCCAAATAAAAGCTTACCTTTCCATCTATTCTCACCCTCTTGGACATTTTTATCCAGCCACCCCTCCTTCTTTAGAATTTTCCATCTCTTCCATTGCATTTTCTTCCTTTTCGCTTGCTAAAAATACTCACAAGAATATCCAGTCTAGGGGAAAACACAAAACACATACTCAGAAATGAAAAGGCCCAAGTTATTTGATTCTGACTCACTCACAGCTTTCTCTCTGACCAGAGGTTCTCTTCTTGATGAACTCTAGCCCATAGTTCTAGGCCCAGCCACGGGCATGGTACTTATCAGCCTCTGCCTTGCATTGCTCATTACCTTTTTACATGTAAGAACCAAGTTAGCAGTAGGATCCTTTAAGAATGGAATTAGTTGTTCTGACTGGTTTGGCTTAGTGGATAGAGTGTTGGCCTGTGGACTGAAGGGTCCCAGGTTTGATTCCCATCAAGGGCATATACCTTGGTTGCAGTCACATTCCCAGTAGGGGGCATGCAGGAGGCAGCTGATTGATGTTTTCAACTCTCTATTCCTCTCCTTTCCTCTCTGTAAAAAAAATAAAATAAATAAATAAAAATAAATAAATAAATAAATAATATAATATATTAAAAAAAAAAGAGAGAAAGAATGGACTTAGTGGTTTTTGTTGTACCTCTCAGCACCTAGCTAATTTGAGATCAAGACTATATTCTATGTCTTTAAAGTCGAATGGGGCTTGTTCTGGGTTATCTACATATAATGGAAAAGCAACTAGTTTTATTGAAAATGTTAGGGCAGTTCAAGCAGAAGTAGATTTGTGATAGAGTATCTAAATAATAAATGCCCAAGACCCTCATCAGAAACTTTGACTGAAGAGTCTCAGGGTCCCCTCTCACACCAGGGCAGTCCTTTGTCCCCCTTTCTCATTACTGCAGGCCCTAGGAATTAAGTTTACTTGCCTCTCTTCTTAGCCACCGAACCACCCATTCAATTGCTTAGCCTCAGAGCCTATCAAAAGTTGAGAGGATTCTAAGCAATATCCATTTTTTTTTTTAGAGTTCCCTGTATATGAAAAGATAAATGAATTCCAAAAATGCTCGTCTATATGCCTTTAACAATTTAGCACTTCTAACATATGCATGGTTATTATCACAGGATAATTATAGTAATTATTTAAAACATTAATGTATGCTTACCCGACAGGGAAGATATGATGATCACAAAGGTGGTTTTCCCAGGGTGAAGCTCACCCATTGTACTCTGGTTGTGATTTCCCCAATTGTGGGAAGCCTGGCTGTCTAATTTGTGGCCATGGAGGACTACATTTGCACTCTCCCCTGGTAAACACACACACACACACACACACACACACACACACACACAGAGAGAGAGAGAGAGAGAGAGAGAGAGAGAGAGAGAGAGAAATGTAGATCTTATAAAGGCTATGTGGTTATTTAATGAGACATGCGATTAAAATTGAAAGTTTTTCTTTTTCTTTCCTTTGGTCAGTGGATGTGATTGTCCTTTCTAGGAGGATATGCACATATCCTCCCGGCACCGCATAACATTTCCTTAAATGCACAGTCATACAGACATATGCTTACACATGCCAGGCAACATACCCTGTTGGAGATCTCTCCAAGACTTGCTCACAAGTGGTAGGACATCTCCCAGGTACCACTCTTTCTTGCTGTCCCTAAATCAAAGCACACAGAATCTCTAGGCTTTTTTTGAGAAGGAGGGGAGGGGGGGTGAAGCACAATAAAACAAGTATGCCTAAGTTACTAACTTTGGGAAATTTTACAAAGGTTTTGTATTCTTCATTCCTATGTATACCTTTTCCTCCCTGGGCTGACATGAAAACTATTATGTTCTTCACTCTATTGTTCTGAAGTCAAACTTTATCAAAGCCACCCTTGCTCCATCTTTTGTGAAGTCCCTTTGCTCTAGCATAGTCCCTTGTCCTGGCCTTATAGTCACACAGTCTTATGCACCATTCCCATCAATGAAGCTTGCTCTTAGGTAAGGATCTGATAAACTCATTGCACCTAGACTTATGTACCGTGTTTCCCCGAAAACAAAACATCCTCCAAAAATAAAACTTACTTACAGGTTTCCTTCTGAGTGAAATATAAGGCATCCCCCCAAAAATAAGGCCCTCCTAGGCTCTGTCTCCGAATGAAAATTAATTTACCATAAACTGGTCGCTAGGGCCACCCTGACTGGTGTCTAGCAACCAGTGACATTATGCGGAGTCCTGACATCACTGCTGTGTGGAGGTGGAGCGGAGGTCTGAGTGAACGGTGAGCACGGGGCAGGAGAGAGGAGGAGACTTTCGCAGATGCGTGTAGAAGAACAGGAGGATTAGAGTGGACAGGACGCGGCGAAGGTGGTGAGTGCTGGTCTGTCTCTGGTGACACTACCTGATGCTCCCAGCTGCCCTCATGATGACTGAAGGTTCTCAGTCAGTGGCAGACCCTGCTCCAGCCCAGATCCAGGCCCCAGCAAGCCCAGTGACAGTCCCCAGGGGTAAATGTCTGATAAAAGGGTAGGGGAGATGTTGGTGAAGGTGTTCAGTGGCACAGGGGTGGGAGGAGGAGGATCACTTAAAATGACACTGGAGGATCAGAGGGGGCAATCAAAATGACACAGGAAGATCAAAAGGGGTTACTAAAATGGTAATCCCCCCTCTGATTCTCCTGTGCCATTTTGATTCTCCCCTCTGATCCCCCCTGTGTCATTTTAAGTGATCCCCCCCCCACCTTGGTACCCCAATTCCTATTTTTACCCCTAGAAATGAGCGCAAAAAGAAAAAGCTACTCCATGGAGTCCAAGAAAGGAATCGTAGTAGAAGACTCTTGGGGCCAAAATCTTAGTGCTTTCTGCAAAGAGAAGATGTTGAGTATCCAATTGGTCCAAAAATGGCAAGCAGAGTATGGTAACCTCATTGAACAAGTGGACAAAAGAAATGTTAAAAAGCGCAAGTGTGGATCAGGTCGGCAACCATTATTTTCCAAGCTGGAAGACCTGATCTGTGAATGGATTGTTGACAGGCGAGCAGAGGCTTTGGTTGTGAATAGGGCTCAGATTCAAGAATTTGCCCTTTCAATGGCACCACAGTTTGACAAAGCCCCCGAAGACTTCAAAGCATCACAACACTGGCTGGATAATTTCCTTCAGTGAAGTGAACTGTATTTAAGAAGATCTACAACATTATTGAGGTTGGAAGATACTCAAGTTATTAAGCGAGCACTTGCATTCAAGTCCTTTATTGATGATGCTGACTTCTCTAAATACAATCTTTCCAACATGATTGCTATGGATGAAACTGCAGTGTTTATGGGCCAATCATCTCAAACAACAATTGAACAGCAGGGTGCCTCCTTAGTGTACATTCCCTCCACTGCTTACGAAAGTGCATGTGTTTCCTGTATTTTGGCAATTCGTCTAGATGCCCTAAAATCCCACTTTTAATCATTTCTAAGGGCAAGAAGGAAAAGATTGAATGTGTTTTGGACGTTTTTATTCTTGAAACTGAAAAAGCCTGGGCGACACAAGCAGTTTTAAGGGATGGGTCAATTTAATGCTGCCGTTTGTTATGCGAGGGAGCCAAAGAGGTCTGCTAGTCTGGGATGCAGCCAGCACTCGCCGCGCTAAAGACATGAAGACATTTCTTCACGAAAGAAAAATAGACCAGATAATGATTCCCACAGAAATGACGGCCTATTTCCAGACTCTTGATATTGCAATAAACAAGCCCTTCAAGACAATTTGTGCATGGAAATTAATGACTACACTGAAAATAGAATGGAGAGAAATCAGCATGGAAACTTTGTGAAACCTAAACTGCAAGAAGTTGTGACTTGGGTGAAGAATTCATGGGAGAAAATCACTGTCAGTTGCATTGCAAATGCACTGCGAGCAGGCTACCTTCACAAGAAGTACTCATTTAAAGACAGTGCTATTGCTAAACGTGAGAGATTTGGTCCACTGATTCTGAAAGAAATAGAGTCACAAGAAATTCACCAGGAAATTCAAGAATTGGATTGTTATGATGATGTTCCAGAAGATGATGACATGACTGTCATTCAATAAATGAGTAAATTCTTGATACTGTAGGATTCACAGTTTGTCTGGTTTGTGTTGACAACTACCGTACTGCCGTATCGTATACAGATAATAAATTTCCTTTATTTTCATTTAACAATAAATGTGTACCATATTCTTCTTCATGAAAAATAAGACATCCCCTGAAAATAAGACCTAGCACATCTTTGGGAGCAAAAATTAATATAAGACACTGTCTTATTTTTGGGGAAACAGGGTACTAATACTTGCTAAGGCATACTTCTCAGACTTCCCAAGGACTTATCATTATTATATATATAATTCACTTCAGAGAGAAAGGAAGAGGGAGAGAGAGATAGAAACATCAATGATGAAAGAGAATCACTGATCAGCTGCCTCCCACATGCCCCATGCTGGAGATTGAGCTTGCAACTTGGGTACGTGCCCTGACTGGGAATCGAACTATGACCTCCTGGTTTATGGGTCTACTATACTCAACCACTGAGACACGCCAGCCAGGCCAAGGACATACAATTTTAACCAAAGACAAACCTACTTTTAGAGAGAATCATTGATAAAGCACTATAGTGCTGTATACTAGTAGAATGTAAACCACTCCTGTAGACTATTTAAATATTTAACTTTCTGAACTGATATTCTACTATAAAGTATTTTCAGTTTTGATCTAGAGATCTAGACAGAACGGATTAGTTGTCAACAAGGTTTTGCTTCTTGTTTCAAGCCTTTAATGTATAGAAATAATAAAATGGAGGAAAGCCACTTACTTACTCTATAGCCTAGCCTATGAGGTATATTTACCTATAAAAGAATGAACATGGTATTCAAGCATTCTGGCACAATGTGTAATCCTTCAGGGAAAAAGGATACAGTGTCTAGCATTCCTGCTCAGAATTTTAATGATAAACTTTATGATAGTTTAGTTTACCACTGGCTTGCATTTTTTTTTTTGTAATTTTACAAGAAAATTTCCGTTTCCACATATCCATTAAGTGTCTGATTCATTTTCTTGGCTCAAGATAATGCCTTATAGCTATAACACCAGCAAACCAGTCTACATTGGACAAATATAAGACTAAGTGTGATTAAGCTATTAAGTTTTTTAATTACCTTTTACTATTCTTTAGATATAGTGTGTTTTTGAGGAAGCAGAGTAGAATTAGAGTACCTTGATATTAAAAAGCTTTATAGAGCAAGCATATGGACTTGGATTATTCATCATAATTGGCAGAGATCCTGCTGTACAGAGTCTTGCAACACATCTCAATTTTCTTGCTCTAGCGGATGTCACAATGAACACATTTACAGCGTGAGTTATGGAGAAGGGTAACATTTTCTAAATCTTTATAGCATTTTTAAAAATCCTCATCCAAGGATTTGTTTTTATTGATTTTTTTTAGAGAGAGAGGAAGGGGGAAGGAGTGCAAGAGAAACATTGATCAGTCACCTTCTTAGGAGCCTTGACTGAGGATCAAACCTGCAACCTAGGTTTGTGCTCTGACCAGAAATCAAACTCACAGTTTTTTGGTGTATGAGATGACGCTCCAACCAACTGAGCCACCTGACCAGGGCTCTTTATAGAATTCTTTATGTTCTTTCTTCCTTTTTGGAAATCAGATCTTGATTAAGAGGTAGAATTAACACCCAGTAGGAGATCAAAATATTTTGACTTGAATTCTCTGCATTTCTTTTCTTTGTCTCTAGGACAGAAAAGAAATGATTTATGGACTGGATAAATTCTGAAACAATAAAAAATATTTGCAATGCATATTTGTTGTTTCCTACATAGGAAACTTTGGAGGGGAAGACAAGTAAATCAATGTCATTTTTTTCATATTGTTTTATTATGTTTTAATTTAACCCTCCTTTTGTTATCATGCTCTGCAAACTCTGGTATCTATGCCTTTAAAATCAGGCAGTCACTTTCTTGCCAGCACATTTCCTGAGGTGAAGATCACAGTGGCTCCTCCTATCCAGTAGGGCTATTTGTTCTCAATGACTTTTTCACACTCTTTTGTTAAAATAGTCTTATTAGGGTACATTTCATATGCCATTAAAACTCACCCATTTGAAATGTAAAAGTTTAATGTATTTACAGAGTTGTCCAACCATCATCACAATCTAATTTTAATAAATGTATTTTTAAAATATATTTTTTATTGATTTTTTACAGAGAGGAAGAGAGAGGGATAGAGAGTTAGAAACATTGATGAAAGAGAATCATCAATTAGCTGTCTCTTGCACACCCACTACCGGGGATGTGCCCGCAACCAACGTACATGCCCTTGACCGAATCAAACCTGGGATCTTTCAGTCCCCAGACTGATGCTCTATCCACTGAGCCAAACCGGTTTCGGCCACAATCTAATTTTAGAACATTTAAAATACCCCCCAAAGAAGCTCTAGTACTAAATGCAGTCATTCTCCATTCCTACTCTCCTCATCCCCATTCCATCCCCAAGAAGCCACTAGTCAATGTTCTGCTTCTGTGGATTTTCTTATTCTGCACATTTCACACAAATGGAATCATACAATCTGTGGTCTTTTGTGACTAACTTTTTTACTTAGCATAATGTCTTCAAGGTTCATCCACAGTGTAGCATGAATCAGTACTTCATTCCTTTTTATTGCCAAATAATATTCTATTATATGGACATAGTACATTTTATTGATCCATTCATCAGTTGATGAACACTTGGGTTGCTTCCACTTTTGGACTATTATGAATAATGCTGCTGAGAACATTAGTGTAAAAGTTTTAAAAAGACATGTGTTAACCCAGTTTTTTTTTAAGGATGAGGAAAATCAGACTCAGAAAGCTAGAATCATCTGGGCTTCTGATTTCTAATAAAATACTCTTTTTTACATAAATAAAGAAATTTTAGAAAGATTTATTTATTTATTTGTTGATTGATTGATCTACTTATTAGGGGGCCAGTGCACGAATTCATACATCTGGTTTTTAAAAAAAAACATATTTATTGATTTTTTACAGAGAGGAAGGGAGAGAGATAGAGAGCTAGAAACATCGTTGAGAGAGGAACATTGATGAGCTGCCTCCTGCACATCCCCCACTGGGGATGTGCCCGCAACCAATGTACATGCCCTAGACAGGAATCGAACCTGGGACCCTTCAGTCCACAGACTGATGCTCTACCACTGAGCCAAACCATTTTTGGCAAATTCATGCATCTTGAAAGGAACTGTGGGGCCCCAAGATTGCAATGGGCACAGGAGCAGGTCTCTGCCCATCCTCCACACTTCTGCTAGCCCCTCCTACCATGACCCCAGTTCCCTGTCTGCCAGCAGCCCCACTTCTGCCATTGCCACTTCCACACACTGATGGCGCCGGCTCTGCTCATAGCCACTGATGTCACAGAGTGATCAGGGCCAGCTCCATCAGCAGGTGCGAGTAGCAGCTGCTGCCCTGATCTCCCCTCAGGAGCAGGGGAAGGTGGAGAAGTCCTAAGGGGCAATCAGGGCTGGCAGCCATCACTCACACTTGCTGATGGTGCCGAGTGATCAGGGCCCCCACCAGCAGTGTGTATGAGTGGGGTCTGAGCTGGCAGCAGGTGTGAATGCTGGGAGGGACCATGGCCCGCAGGAGCAAAGAATTTTCAATAACCATCAGAGTTTCGCCCTGATGATAGCAACCAGCACCCCACCTTGGTCTGGCACCCCCATTCACCTGCTCCATCATCCCACCGTGACCAATGCCTGCCATGTTCTGCACATGCCCCCTGGTGGTCAGCGCACATCATAATGTTCAATTGTTCCTCCGTTCGCTCTATTTGCATATTAGTGTTTTATCTATCTATCTATATATATATATATATATATATATATATATATATATATAGATAGATAGATAGATAGATATAGATTTATTTATTTATTATTAAGCCTCACCCAAGGGCATTTTCCCCATTGACTTTTGTGGAGAGTAGAAGAGAGGGTAGGTGGGTAGGAAAGAGAGAAAAAGAGAAAGAAACATCAATATGAGAGAGACTTATTGATTGGTTGCCTCCTGACCAGGGTGGAGATCGAACCTGCAAACCAGGTATGTGCCCTTGACTGGTAAAGGAGCCAGACTCTTGGGTTGCTCTAACCATTGGGAAACATCAGCCAAAGTGAGAAATACAAGTACATTTTTAAAACTCCAGTATCACACATTGCTTTTGTTTCTGGACTTGATTTGCATCCAAAATGTAGAAACATATTTTGTGAGGTTTTTTTTTCCTTAAAATAGTTTCAACATCTTTGTATCTGCCCATATATTTCTTCAGAATCCAAATCACAGATAGGCATTGATTACATCCTTCGAGGAAGTCTTTGTGATCTGTTGCTTGTAGCATAATCCTTTTAAATAATAAATGATTGTGAAGGAATTCTGTTGAGAGTTCTTCTGGAATGAACCAGCTCTTGTTAAGGGCCTTAGAATGCTGAAGAAATGGATGCTGTGCAGAATGAATTGCCAGTAATAAATCAACATAATGCAAATTATATCAAATTAAAATTGAGTGTCTTAATGAACTGTGATCACATGTGTGCTTCCAAGTACAGACGCTGCGCACAGCCAGCAGGGAGCAACCTCCCAGGCAGCCAGGCCTTTGGAAACCAATCCATTGGTGAACACTCTCATGTGTGTCCTTCTTCAGAGTCTGCTAGGTTTCCTCACCGGTTTCCTAGTTCTAGCCCTGCAGTCAGGTTGCCCTTTTGTATATACCTGACTATTGGTCAATTATTAGACCCGTAGACTATGAACGTTGAAAAGCACCATAGAAATGACCTAAATCACCTGCCAATATCTTAAAGATGAGAAAAAGTAGGCCCACCAGGTTAAATGACCTGCTGACCTAAACCCATATTTTTCTAGGACACCTACATCCTAGCCCAAGCTAATCCCAATCCAGAGAGACCTAATGTTTTTTTTAGAAATTACATTTCTAGTTGAATGATTAAAAAAAAAAAAGAATTCACTGAGTTTAAAAATCCTTTTCAATGTTTTCCTTAGTTAAGAAAATGTGAACTGCTCTTTTTTTTTTTCTGTAGCGAAATATGTGAAGATTTATTTTCTATTTACTTACCAATTTATAATATTCAAACTGCTTTCATATGCATTTAAATCTTTTTCAGTTATCAAAAGGGCAATTGAGTATAGCGGTCAAAAGTAAGACCTCTGGCCCTGGCAGGGGGCTCAGATGGTTGGAGCATCCTCCCATACTCCCAAAGGTGGCAGGTTAACTCCCTGACAGGGCACATACCCGGGTTTCACCCTCAGTCTCAGGTGGAGGTGCGGGGGCAGGCTTCCTTCCTCCTTCCTTCCTTCCTTCCTCCTTCCTTCCTTCCTTCCTTCCTTCCTTCCTTCCTTCCTTCCTCCTTCCTTCCTTCCTTCCTTCCTTCCTTCCTTCCTTCCTTCCTTCCTTCCTTCCTTCCTCCCTCCCTCCCTCCACTCTTTTTTCCTTCCTTCCCTCCTTCCCTCCTTCCTTCCTTCCTTCCTTCCTTCCTTCCTTCCTTCCTTCCTTCCTTCCTTCCTTCCTTCCTTTCTCTCTCTCTCTCTCTCTCTCTCTCTCTCTCTCTCTCTCTCTCTCTCTCCCTCTCCCTCTCCCTCTCCCTCTCTCCCTCTCTCTCTCTCTCTCTCTCTCTAAATATCAATTAAGAAATAAAAAAAGTACAAGCTCTGGAGCCAGACTACCCTGGGTTTAATTCCCAGCTTGTCCACTTAGTAGTATATGATCTTGAGCAAGTTATTTAACTTCTCTGAGTTGTAATCTCATCATCCTTTTAATGGGGACAATTATTCTTCCTAATTCAGAGTTGTTCAATTCATGATGTTCTGAATACTGTACACACTCAATGTTCGCTCTTGTTATTATGCCATGAAATTCTGAGAACTAGTGGTGACGTATACGAGGGCCTGAAGGGATTAATGCTAAACAGAAGCATGGGGCAGGAAGCTTCAACTAGAGCAGTGCTGAATTCAGGTCTTCCGACGCATGTGCAGGGCGGTTAAGTCAGGAAGATTTCAAAGACAGATCTGTCCCTGCCTCAGTAAGTAAATAAAGCAGGTTATACAAATGGGCTGAAAAAAGGTGCTTACGGATATGGTGACCTTCACCCACCGTGCCACCGTGCCACAGGAGGCACACTGGTTTGTCTTAAGAATTTTCAAAACATGGAAGGAGATTGACCTTTTTTTCCCTTATGACAACAGCCCCCTGGTGTGAATGCCCTGTCTTGAATCATAAGTATATAGGTCATATTACCTGATACCCTTATGTACATGTACAGGTACCTGGTGTGGGTTTTTTTTTAATCACTTTGGAGCAAAAAGAGTAGGTAATGACTATTAGTATTTTTGTAAATCAATCAAGATTATACTTATTCTTGTCAGATTGGCAAAAAAAAAAAATAGTATTTGGTGTGCAACAGAATTTTAACAGTTAGTTTATGTGTGCTATGAGATGAAAAAGGTTGAAAACTGCTGCACTATCATCGTATTGCTGTACTCAATACAATCTCTACTATTAAAACAGAGCACAGACCCTAGCCAGTTTGGCTCAGTGGCTAGAGCACTGGCCTCTGGACTAAAGAGTCCCCGGTTTGATTCTGGTCAAGGTCACGTAACTTGGTTACAGGTTTCTCCCCAGCCTGAACCCTGGTGGGGGCCCGCGCAGAAGGCAACCAATTAATGTGTTTCTCTTACATTGATGTTTTCTCTGTCTTTCCCTCTCTCTTCCACTCTCCCTAAAAATCAATAGAAAAATATACTTGGGTGAGGATTAACCAAAAATACCCCCCCCCCCAAACAAAACAAAGCAAAAATAACCCACAAAGTATAGAACAAAAGTTAGAGAAATGGCCTGGATGGTGTGGCTTGGTGGTTAAGCCTTGACCTATGAACCAGGAGGTCATGGATTTGATTCCCAGTCAGGGCACATGTCCTGGTTGCCAGCTTGATCCCCAGTGGGGGGCATACAGGAGGCAGTGATCAATGATACTCTCTCATCACTGATGTTTCTTTCTCTTTCTCCCTCTCCCTTTCTCTCTGAAATCAATAAAACTATATTTATGAAAACAGCTTTAAAAAGATTAGAGAAATGAGAGCAAGCAAATATTCCAAAATATCAGAAGCTTTTGCCTCTCATGGTAGGATTATGGTAACTGTGTTTCTAGAATTCTCTGTACTTTCTAAATGTTCTGTATTGAGCACAGCATTGCTTTGATAATCAGGAAAGGAAAGGAGAAAGGCAAAATAATTTCAATAAAATTTGAAATCTGCTTTATCACAATTGAGTCAAATAATAGAGTATAAAGAAGGATAGGTGTGGTTGTCAGAACCACAGTTGACTTTTGAATCTGGCATTTCAGATTAAAATTAAACAAATGTTAAGGGCATTACCCAAAAGCGGACCACCTCGTTTAGAAAATAGGTACAACAGTCCTTTGAACACACAGGGCCAAGCGCTGGTCTTCCTTAGACCGAGCGAACGGCTGAGGAATTTTCCCACAAGAGGGCGCTAATTGCCCAAGCTTTCTCTGAGAAGGACCGTGAAGGCCCTGGCGCTGCGGGCGAAGCAGCTAAGCCTGTAAAGTAACTTTCTCACCAAAGAAGAAGGAGCCAAGCACGCGGGGGGAAAAGAACCAATACGGGCACAGCCACAGCCACGTACTGCAGATCAGAAGCAACGACTTCTAGCAGGATATCGAAAGCAACTAGTTTACATGTTCGTTTTTAAAAAACCACCTCAATGAACCTTATTTATACCTCCAGATATACATTTTTCTAAGGCCATTCACACCAGATACCTTTAATCCAGTGGTTCACACTGGGTCAGCACTTTATTCTGCTGGGAAGCTGTCGCAGCCCGCAGGCATTCCTTCCAGCTCAGGATGCAACGCTGGATCCCGTTTTCCAGAATACACTTTATAGCAAGCTGGTTCCCTGGAAGCGACTGGATCTTTTCCAAAGCCCAGGCGGTGGGGGGAGAGAGGAGGGAGAGATACATACAGATATGCGCTTTGCTGAAGTTATGTGTGTGTCTCGCTGAAGTTCAAGACCAGTTTTCCTCTCTAGTCATTGGTGTCTTCTTTAGTCTCATTCCTGAATCTGGGTTTTGATGTCGCAGAGATTTCTGGATTTTAGTGTTTTCCATCTTCTTGAACCTTTCTGACCCCTCCCTTCCGAGGGCGCTAGGGCTTGCATTCCTCTAGGACCTCACACGTGAGGGGATGCCCTGCTGCAGCCCCGGACGCCGAAGAGTGTGTCCCTGATGCGGCTGGGACCTTTTTGGGGTAACAACCTCCCTCCCAGGTTTTATGCGGCCGGGAGAAGCGGCCACAGGACCCCCCAGCACCGGTTCTCAGGAGGCAGCACAGGCCCCTCTGTCCTAGCCCTTCCCACAGCGTCTCCATCCCATTAACCCCGCCAGCAGTGGGAGCGGTGGCCAGTCCCCACTTCAGTGTCTGCAGGTGGCTTCCCCTTCTCTCCGGAGACTGGGCTGCCCCTCGCTTCCACGTGGCAGTCCTCTGGACCCTCTTTTAAACCATGAACACCAGCCTAGCCGCCTCTGGTCCCACCCACACGGCCAGGTCATCTGCCAGCTGAGGTGGCACCATGGCCGAAGTCATCCTCACGACTCAAGCAAACGCATTTTGGAAAGCGTTTTGGCCGGAAGCACGCGCGTTATTCTTTGTCCCCCTGACACCACCCCCCCCCCCCTTTTTTTTTTCTTCTGAGCATGGAATTGGCTCCCTGTGGCTACACTTGAGTTTCCCCGACATTTGACATTAATATATTTGGGGAAGAAGAGTCATCCTTCATCCCAGACCGCGGGATTGAAGTAGTTTTAGCTGAGATTTCATTTGCATTTCCTCCCGTGAGTTACCCCGAATTCAGTGGCCGTTCAGTCAACTAAAGGCATAAAAACGGGAACGCGCTAGGCGGTTAGGAGCCCGGGGTGAGACCTGGGCCGGCGGCCACGTGACTTGCAAACAGGTGCAGTTGTCTCTGAGAAAGGCCAGGGGTGCATCACCTTGCCCACCCCGAATCCTTTATCCCTTTCCTGCAACCTCAGCATTTGCCAGAGAGCTTCCATTTATTTTTCAGTGAAAATACAAATCATTCACTTCCCAGCACAGTCCCGCCCCCCATACAGGCGCTGTGCAGAGATGGGCCCGGGCCCCAGGGCGGTTTTAGCCTCTCATGAGCAAGATCATCGCACCCTGAGAAAGACTAGGGACAGCCCACCCCCTCCGAGGGTGCCCCTCACTCTCCGGGCTCCCAGCTGGACACAGACGCCTGGACCCCAGATCGATGGCCTGCAGCACCAGGCAGTGCAGTCAGGAATGCTGCTGGCCCATGGGGTTCAGACACCTGGGGTTCCCCGGAGGTAGGGGGGAGATCGAGGTACACAGACCCCAGCATTTTTAAATGGTCACCACAGAGAACAATGATGCTGTTCTGATTCTGCTATATAAATAAAAGTGAGTGACAGAGATGTCTTACTGGCAGCCAGCTTTGCAAGTACGATTTAGCAACGGGCAGTTAACCAGGAGTTGGATTGAATTGAATCTATGTCTCTTCCTCTCCCTCCTTCTCCCTGTCTCTCTAATTTTTCTCTGTCTCTTGACCTCACACCATCCCTTATTCGGTACTATATTTACAATAAGAAGATGTCCAGTTCTTTCCTGGGTCACAATCCTTACCTGAAATAATGGGACTCTGGTTTTTGCAACGAGAACCTTTGGGGATCACTAGCCCCCCCCCCCCCCATCACTTCCCTTTTCTACCTAGAACTTGAGAATATGGTGCGGTGCGGGTGCCTGGGGATGTGAGAAGTCGCTGGTGGCCCAGGCGCAGGGTCCAGATGGGGAGTCTGTGTACCACCACCCGCCTGTGCTGGAGTCTCCGGAGGCGAGAAAAAGTTTCCTTTGTAACAAAGTGAGAGGCAGAGGGGCCCCAGCTCCTGGGACAGGGCAGGGTGACCAGGCATTCCCTCCTGCCGCCACCTCCCAGGCAGAGTGGCAGGGCGCTGGGCTTAGACCCACAGCCCAGCAGAGCATGCTTGCCTGGGAAGCATAGATGGTCCCTAGTCCCTACATCAGCTCTCTTCTTGCCCGACTTAACATAATTCCCGCAAGCCAAGGACTTCACCTCCTCCCATGCCAGATCCTAAGGTCTTATTGAAGTGATGGGTTTAGCTCACTCTGAAAATTTAAGAAGGGTGGAGAGGGAAGAGGGAGACCAAATAAGAGTAACATTTCTTTCATCTCAGAAGCGAATAATAAAAGTGGCTAAAGAGAAATAGAAAAATGAAAAACCCCTCACACTCCACTTCTGCGGCTACTTTTAAAAGGCCAGTGCTTCGGTAATGCAGGTTATGTGAGCGGCTTAAGCCCTCCCAGCTTTTCCTGCTCGGACTCCTGTGAGTGCTTTGGCACTGAGAGCCAAACCCCATCCATGGGTGGTGCCGCTCAAGTTTTACTCTTGAGCCATTTGTTTGTTTTATTTTGCGAATTAAAATTGGACTTAGTGACTGCTTCCCCTAGTCCCAAGGATGTGTTACTTTAACATCCTGAAATTCCAAAATTGTGCAAGGGTCTTCCTTCTTACACACACAGCTCAACCCATCGGAAATTTAAAGACCCACCAACCAGGGATGGAAGAGGTTGGGAGAAAATACGGAAACCACCCTCCAACTCCTCGCCCTTAGCATCCCATCCCTACAGCCAGAAAACAGGCCGTCTTCATCCTCCAAAACTGCCCTGCAGCTGAGGGCATGCGCTAGAGTTTCTGAGACCGGTACCCAGGTACTTCAGTGTCTAAAAACTCCACCTTGATTTTGGTGATTCTGCCCCGGGTAAAAACGTAAAACAAATAACAATAATCAAAGGGGACGAAAGTTTCTTTTTTTTAAAGCTCACTGCTCTCATGTCCAAGCCTTACACGAGAGATACATATTTCCATTAATTCCCAGCGAATTATGCAAAACTATAAATGATAATAATGATCGAAGTGGGGGGAGACTCTGGAATGAAAAGAAAGGTAAAAAGAGAAAGCAGGAGGCGGCCAAGACGGAAGAGGACGCTCCTTCGGCCTATAAGGGGATTAAGGACATCTATAGGCTTAAGGAGCAACAAATTAATTTGCACAATTCTGGGGAGAGCCCAGATGGCCTTTAATTAATCCCTTCAAAAGAAGGAGCTGGGCGAGGGTTGCGCCGGCTGCCTGCTCCATTAGCTCCGTTTTACAAGGGACCAGACTCTGTTCGAGGTGAGGCGCCACGGGCTCGTGGGGGGAGGGGATAGGGTGACGCGAGGGGGAAAAAAGGGGGGGGGTGAGGCGCGGGAAGAATATGAAATGTTTTTCCATAAAAGGGCTGGGTTTTCATTATTCTTCTCTTTAAAAAGTAATACTCTCTTCATCTCGGCTCCCCCCTCCTCCCCTTTCTCAATTTATTTAATTAATTGAGGCGTCCACTGGTGCCCAGTTAGATCCGCACCACTCTCAGGCACCGCCCCCGGCCCCACCCACGAGAGGGATGGAGGTGGGTGGGGCGGGGACCAGGAGGGCGTGGCCTTTCGGTCTCCAGCCAATCAGAAGGAGAGGCGCTCCCGAGTGGACGCACCCCAGAAGCAATGCGATGCGGAGGGCTGAGCGCTATTGGAGTCGGTGGTTACGCCCCCGGCCCGCACCCCGCTCCTCGGCCCCGCCCCTCCCGGTGCTGCGGAGTGAGTGACGTCCCCCAAAGTTCTTATTTTGGACCCCCACTCCCCCCCTCCCCCAGCCTTTCGTCCGTCCCCCCTCTAAAGAGGAGTAGAGAAGGATGCAAATGTTTTATTACCTTTGAGAGCTTCATCGGAACTGTCAGGCCCGGAGGGAAAAAGGAGAGGAGAGAGGGAGAGCGGAGAGCGCGGCCGAGAGGGTCCTCTTGGCCAGAGGACAGGACTTTGGAAGCGGAGCCTGCACAGCCGCGAAGAACACGGGAGCGGGAGGCAAAGGAGACGAGTGAGAGGAACAGGAGAGGACGCTGAGGGGGTGGGGTGGGGCGGGGGTCGCCAGGCCCATTTTGCAGAAGTGGGTCAGAGGAGCAGAGCCCTAACTGAAGCCATCAAGACTTTTTTTCACACTTAAGTCTTTGTTTTCCTGTGTTTTTTCCTCCTCCCCCTTTTTCTTTTTCTTTCTTTCTTTTTTTTTTTTATATTTTAATATTGTAACTCTTAGTGCCCTGTCGCCCAGAGGGAAAGGCGAGTCGGGCGAGTCGTCGGCGCGCCGCGAACCCGGAGCCGCGGGGATTCCGATCGGAGACGCGGCCCTCTCCGGCTGGCGGAGGAGGCCCGCCCCGAGGCGACACCCGCCCCGAGGCGACACCCCCGCGGGCCGGGAGCGCTCCCTCCGCGCGCGCCGCGGGCGCCGAGTGCGAATCCGCCCGGCGACTGAGCGCGCAGGGCTCCCTCGTCAGCTCCGAGGCGCTGCTCCTCGGGCGGAACCCGGCGTCCTTTGAAGCTCTCCAAAAGAAAGCCAGCCAGCCAGCCCCTGTCCTCCGACATCAAAGCGGAGATTTGGTGACTCTTAACTTTGTTGCGAACTCTCCGGGGCCGGCAAGGGTTTGTTTTGCTTATTTCTCGGGCTTGGGGAGAAGAGGAGACATAGCAGCGCGCTCGGAGCTGCGAGGCGAAGGGAGGAAGAGGAGAGACAGAAACTGACTCCGGGCGTCCGGGGGCGAAGGGACAGGCAAACCGGCCCGGACGCCCGCGGGTCCGGGTCCGGGAGGGCCACCGCCTCTCCATTGGCCTGTGTGCTTGCACATTTCGGTGGCTCAGCTCCGACAGCAGCTCCGGGCAGCGGCGATCTCCGCCCGGGTGGTTGGCCGGCCGCCGCCCCGGGTTCGCTCTGCTCCTCCTCGCTCGCTCCCCCCGCCGCGCTCCCCGCTCCCCAGAGCCCCGCCGGGGGCACCGGCCGGCGCCCTCGCTGAGTGGCCGAGGGCTCGGGCCTGGCCGTGGGATGTTAGCGGTGGGGGCGATGGAGGGCACCCGGCAGAGCGCGTTCCTGCTCAGCAGCCCGCCCCTGGCCGCCCTGCACAGCATGGCCGAGATGAAGACCCCGCTGTACCCCGCCGCGTACCCCCCGCTGCCCGCCGGGCCCCCCTCCTCCTCGTCCTCCTCCTCGTCCTCCTCCTCCTCGTCGCCGTCGCCGCCTTTGGGCTCCCACAACCCGGGCGGCCTGAAGCCCCCCGGCGCCGCGGGGGGGCTCTCGTCGCTGGGCAGCCCCCCGCAGCAGCTCTCCGCCGCCACCCCGCACGGCATCAACGACATCCTGAGCCGGCCCTCCATGCCCGTGGCCTCGGGTGCCGCCTTGCCCTCGGCTTCGCCCTCCGGTTCCTCCTCCTCCTCCTCGTCCTCGTCCACCTCCGCTTCTTCCGCTTCGGCTGCTGCAGCAGCAGCCGCCGCCGCGGCCGCCGCGGCCGCCGCCTCCTCGCCGGCGGGGCTGCTGGCCGGCCTGCCCCGCTTCGGCAGCCTGAGCCCGCCGCCGCCGCCGCCGCCCGGGCTCTACTTCAGCCCCAGCGCCGCGGCCGTGGCCGCCGTGGGCCGCTACCCCAAGCCGCTGGCCGAGCTGCCCGGCCGGACGCCCATCTTCTGGCCGGGAGTGATGCAGAGCCCGCCCTGGAGGGACGCGCGCCTGGCCTGCAGCCCCCGTGAGTACGGGCGCCCGCGCCCCGCCGAGCGCACGCCGCCGCGGGCTCCGGGGTCGGGGCTATCCGGTGTGCGTGTGGGTACGTCCACCCTATCGCCGCCCCAATAGTTTGGCAGCGCTGGGACCCCCACGATGTAGGCTGGGCCGGGGCGTTCCGAGGTATGTTCTCTCTTTCCGGAGCACCCGCGCTGGCGGTCGGGCTCCCGTCTCTCCCCCGTCCTGGGCACACGCTTCACCGAGCCGGTGCGCGCCTCCGCAGGGAACAGGGCGGGTGTGTGTGCCATCCGAGCGCCCGGCGTCGGGCAGGAACCGCAGGCCGAGCCTGGGTGAAGGAGGTGGGGCGAGGGATGGGGGAAGCAGGAGAGGCCAAGGCGCCCCGGACGTCTGCACCCCTACTTTCCAGTCTCCTTCTGCAGGCTATGACTCCCCCCCCTCCCCGCCCCACTCCACCTTCGCTTGTTTAACTGGCCTCCTCTCTGAGAACCAACGGGTGGGGATCCGCCCCGGTGGTGAGACCCCAACAGCTCTGAGCGTATATGTCTGGCCCTGGGTGTCTCCCACCTCTCTTTTTGATCCTCTTCCCTCCCCCTTTTGCACCCCAAAAACGATCGGCCGGGATGAGCCCATGGAAGATAGGCCGCGACCCCAGGAGGAGGGCAAGTGCTCGGTCCCGTTGGCCGCTCCCACCGCTGGTCCCCCGCTTTCCCATCTGCCTGGGCCCAGGGAGCACCCTGGGCCGGGATGCCTGGGGCCGGGCCCAGCGAGGGGCGTCGGGGAAGGGGCAGGGGAAGGACGAGGTGACGGAACGAGGACTGGGGACGCGCAACCTCCAGCAGGGACTTTTCCTGAAACAGCCGAGTTTCCCGGGATCTCCCTAATCTCGCCCTGGAGTTTCCCAGCCTCTCCGATGGCGCTCTGGGGCCCAGCCCCGGCTCCCCTTCTGGCTCATTCCTTCCGTTTGGCCGAGTCCCCGAAGTTTCCTCCGAGTCTCCAGACCGCTTTCCTGTGGTGCAGCGGCGGCGGGAGTGGAGGGGAGTTTCGGGGACCCCCACGGAGGCTCCCCCGGGAAGCCTGGGGCCGGCGGGCGGCCGGGGCGGTGCGGGCGCGGGCGCGGGTGCGGGAGACGCTATTGTATTCGTTTGGACGGCCGCGCAGGGGCCGCCAACAAAGGCGGCGCCCCCGCCCCCCTCGGCGGCAGAAGTTGGGGGCGATTTCGCTGTCTTGTGTGCAACACACAAGGCTCCCTTCGTGACGTGGACACAGGTTAGGAAAGCGTTCGAGGAGCGAAGCTGGTCCTCCTCCTGCAGAGGGTCGGGGCCGGCGGAGCACCCACCCCGGAGGCGACTGCGGCCTTCCCGTCCCTCCCCACGCGCTGGGGCCCGACCGCGGGGCTCGGCAAACTTTAGGGGCACCCGCCCCGGCTGTTTGACGCCGGTGTTGGGCGGGAGGTTAGTTAGTGGGGCTCCAAACATCCTGGCTTTTAAAACACTGGGTTGCGGGGGGGGGGGGGGGTCTAAATGGTGTGTGGGGGGATCTAAAGGCAGAGAGGTGCGGTGGGAGGGGAAGCGCCACTACTCTCCTGGAGCTCGCCATGGGATAAGCTTTTCTTTCCCCCCAAAACATTGTTTTGCAAGTTCATTTCTTTTACGTGGAGCGGCTTGTAACCAATTATTCCCCTCTCCCCCGCCCTCGTTTATCTATCCTCGCAGATCAAGGATCCATTTTGCTGGACAAAGACGGGAAGAGGAAACACACGAGACCCACATTCTCGGGGCAGCAGATCTTCGCCCTGGAGAAGACTTTCGAACAAACGAAATACTTGGCGGGGCCCGAGAGGGCCCGCTTGGCTTATTCTCTGGGGATGACGGAGAGTCAGGTCAAGGTGAGTGGACCTTGCAGCTACAGGGATAGGCTCTCCACCCGTGTCGGTTCTCTCTCCCCTCCCCCTCCCACCTCCCACCCAATCTAACAACCAGTGTCTGAAGAGTGTGAGGAGGAGAAGATGAGATCAGCTCTGCGAAGGGGTGGGGGTGGAGGTTAAAGGCTCTCCTGGGCGGGCAAACTGTTGATGAACAAAAGGAATCAAGTCCCCCTCACCCCCGCCTTTGAAATGAGGTTAATCTAGATAGAGGCCTGTGCTGGGGGGAACTCATCATTATTAGAGAATAAAAGCATTACTGAAATATCAGCCCTGAGACTAGATCAGACCAGTTAGATAGCTTCTGTTTATTCTATTTGTAAAGATACTCAAGCTTTTGTTTGTTAATTAAGTTCTCCGCCAGTCCTATAATTTCCCAGTCCTATAATTTCCTAACATAGATCAGCATTATAGTGGTACTGAACATTAACTTGCAGGTTTCGAAAAATAAATCTACAGCGTTTAACCACTTAGCATGGATGCAACTGCTTTGAGTTTAGCTGAAGGCAATCACTTTGGCACACCAATTTTCCAAATGAATTGACAAGATTATTACTTTATTATGAAATTGAATTGTTTTGAATATGTTTATCAACAGATGTGACATTTTACTGTTTTATGACAACAACGACGTATAATTAAAATGCCACTTAGCTTATAATTGAGTTGGATAGCATATTTCCAGGGATTCAAATGTTAGAAATCTTTCCTTGAAAAAGAAAGGGATTGAGCCAGACAGATAAGTTAAATCTAGCAGTTTCCTATATTTCCAGTAGTCTCTTTTGTTTCTCTTCTTCATTTACTGTATTTGAATTTTTTTTGGGGGGGGCATGTCTTTAAGTCTGTTTCCATTAGTCATATTGTTGTTCTTTAAGTAGGAATAACTGTTAGCCATGCCGGTTGGTTAGAGAGTATGGCCCCTTGGACAGGCATCATAAAATGAATTGCACAGGTGATTTTTGTGTGGCCATTAGAATACCATCGCTGTTAAAATTGTTTTTGTGGTGGTTGGTACAGAGCCTGCCACAGTAGTCTGGAGGTCTTCATTTGTCACTGTAAATATGTCCGCGTGGCTAGAAGTGAATTATGATAGCTGTATACGGAAAATCAGAATCACTTTCATAACAATTTTGATTCTCTAGACAGAATACATAACAGTCGGATGAGAAAAGGGCTGAGAAGCACAAAGAGAGGATAATTCAATATGTTTGGAAAATTGGTTGCTTAGTGCTTTAAGTTAAAATATGTGTATCAAGCATGGTATCAAATGTGGTGAACAGGCTTAAATATCTTTATGTAAAATGTGTGTAGTGGGGAGGAAAATATTAAAATAACATTTGAAAGACTAGGCATGCTGAATAGTGGGAAATAATGTAACTTGCAAAATTTCACTTACCAAAAAGCTGATGAAAACTCCACTCTTTGGTTTTATGAAAAACATTAAACCAGATAGACAAACACACACCACACTGAGATGATTGTGACTGAGCTCCTAAATATTTGCATGCATTTATGTTGGTTATTATTTGTGATTTGAGGTTTCTGTTTTAGCAGAATTAAACAAAATTATATGATTGCATGTGTACATGGGGTTTTAAACTACCATGTCTGTGTGTATTCAGACTTGTGATAAACAGACATATATCCAAAAGTGCAAAGGAGAACGGAAGTAATTGGGGGAGGGGGATAAATGCTATGCTTTCTCCCACAAATCACACTAAAAAGCAAGTACATTTAGGTTGTTTGGAATACCTTACTCTAATAAAGGATATAACAAAGTAAAACCACAGTTATTCTCGGGCAGCTTCAAAAGGGGGAGAGTTTTCCACTTTACACTAGAAAGTGGAAAAGTGCACTCATTTTTAGGGACACTTAATTTAAGTTTCCAAGTTTTGGTGTTTTTCTTTTTCTTTCTTTCTCTTCTGAGAAATCACTCCCTGACAACCTCAATACTCTTGTTCCTATCGCTATGGCAACGGGCAAGCAGTTTGTAGGTGCCTGTTCCTCAGAGGAGCTGGGGAGACGGGGACTGACTCGGACAGCCCAGACAAGGGGTCTGCGAGGGCGGGCGGCCAGCCATCAAGGGGCCCCACGGGATCAGCTGCGGGGCTGTGGGCGAAGTAGCGGCATCCGCTCCCGGGTAATTCCTGCCTACCTCTGTTTCTCCCCTCCTTCCCCGATGGGCTCGCAGGTCTGGTTCCAGAACCGCCGGACCAAGTGGCGGAAGAAGCACGCGGCGGAGATGGCCACGGCCAAGAAGAAGCAGGACTCGGAGACCGAGCGGCTCAAGGGGGCGTCGGAGAACGAGGAGGAGGACGACGACTACAACAAGCCCCTGGATCCCAACTCGGACGACGAGAAGATCACGCAGCTGCTGAAGAAGCACAAGTCCGGCGGCGGCGGCGGCCTCCTGCTGCACGCGTCCGAGGCCGACGGCTCGTCCTGAGCGCGCAGCCCGCCCGCCGCGCCTTCGCCCGGCCGTCCCGACCCTCCCGGCCCGCGGGGGCCCTTTGCTATTTTCTGAGATGTCCATATCTATTTTTTTAACCTAAAAGTTGAGGGAGATGGGGGAGAGAGACTCCGGGGTTGGCAAGAAGGCAGGAAAACGACAGGATGCACTGCCTAAAGAGCGCAACTGAAACTCTCCGCCGGGCCAGCCTCCGCGCCAGCTCGGCGCCCCCGCCCTGTACCCGGAGGAGCGGGCGGCCCCGACCCCCAGCGCACTCAGGCTTCCCGGCCTCTGCACCGCAGGGAAGGGGGTAGGGGCTCAGGGGCCAGTTTTCGTAGGATCGATGGCTACTGCGCCGGGAACCGCGGAGCTAAGCGGGGCGGGCCGACGCCAAGGATGGGAAGAGGGACTCGCGTCTCTTCCCCCCACTCCCTTCCCCCCCACACACACTGCTGTGCGGACTAAAGTCACCTGTTGAAGGCCCCTTTGTAAATAAATCGTGAGTCACACTGACTAGAAGTTACTTTATTGTGAATATTTAAAATGTAAAATGTTTTTTGTTTTTTTGAATTTGGTATAAGAGACGGACCTCCTTCTCCCTTCCACCCTCCCCCCTTTTTTCATTCCACCCTCCCCCTTTTAAGAGCTATGAAAACCACCCGTTCCCCTTTTATGTTGAACTTAATTGGAGATCCGGTAGAAAAGGACGTTCTCAGCCTCCCCGTCCTCCAGCTATTCAGCGAAGGTTTGGGTTTGTAGGATCTCACTTTCCCCCTCGTCCCCACTCACTCCTCCCACCCCCCTCCCTCGCGCGGCGCTGGCTCCAGCCTCCTGCCTCCAGGACTTGAAGTAGAAGCGGAACCTGCCTCTCCGTTCCTCTCTGAAATTGCACAGTCGTTTGTTGCTATTTATTAGTGATTTAAAGAAAGTATTCGGGAGGGAGGGGCTGCCTAGCCTGTATTTAATTTAACTCATTTCTGATTTTAAAAATGCGTGTTAAAATAGATGGTGGGAATTGTTACAACTGCTCTGGGTCAGAAACATAAAAATCCATTTAGTTGCTGTAATTGAATTTGAAGTGTTTTGTATGATAAGAATACTACAGACTATGTAAATTGTTTTCCTTTTTTTAAGCTAATAATGGTGATATATTAGCATCTTTAACATTTATTAATTTATATAAGGAATTCGGTTTGTAAAGAGAAAAGACACCCCCCCCCCATTTGCAAGACCAGTTAAATGTAATGCACTTTCTGTTTCAAAGGATAAATCAAATTAAAAAGCAGTTCGAAGAAGATGTCTGTTGCCTTGAATGAAAGGGTACAGTTCATCTGATCTCGTCAGAGATCTCAAATAAAAGTCAAGAACACAAAAATGTTATATTGGTTACTTGGGTAAAATAGTTGCTCCATCATCATCACCATCATCATCATTGTCATCTGGAAGAGTGGCACCTCTCACTCTCCTGGATTGGGGAGATAGAAGAAATGCAGGTGCACTCACAGGGCTACTTGTCTGGCAGGCTGCTTCTTATATTTGTGTTGTCTAATTTTTTCCTGATGGCTTTTTCTTTTGCAAGGAAGTCCCTGTGGAGTTTTGGGAAGACCTCATTTCCATAAATCCAACATAGCTCCTCAGCGGAGCGCTAGCTCTCTTAGCTTAGAGGAGGCAGCGAAGCTTGATGGCCCAGCAGCAGTGCTGTTGGATCCTAACATTACCCCACTCCACCATAGCTTGCAAGCTTGCAGGAAGGCAGGAGTCAGTGGAAAGACCGGAACTCTGATTTTGCCAACCATTATAATGAAGAAGGATGAATTTAAAGAAAGCTTCTTCTAACTGATGTGAAAGCTCTAGGGTTAAGAAAGCAATGCATAGCTTTTGCAGATGAAATTGGGGGAGGGTCAGGAAAGGAGGAAAAAAAAAGGAATGCTAGGGAGAGAGCAACAGACATCACAGTCCTGAGATCTTTCTGTTTTCAGACCCTCAGTTATAAACTCAGTGAAATATAGTCATCTCCTTAGTGTTTCAGGTTAACGAGCTTGTGTTCAAAGACATAAAAATCAATAGAATTCAGTAGAATCTTCAGGCTAGTGAGAGAGTGTGGATCTGTTTTGTTCCCTTAAAAAAGTTGTGAAAATTGGGAATGAATTTGTCTGAAGGAAATTATTGTAAAATATATTCCTGATGGCATGGTCTAGTGGAATGAAAGGATGCAAATTTGCGCTAATTCTTTTCTCTAGTTTGCCCATGAAATTCCAAATAAACGTCAAACTTCTGAATTTTCGAGTTCATGGCGAGTCTAAGGTTTGTGTCCTCTAGAGAGACAGTTATTTCAAAAGAAGATTTGCTGTGTGGGGATAATGTAATTTAAATTTTAGCTGTAAACAGTAAGAACTAACTCCCACTCTTCTTTCTTTCATCCTTCCTTCCTTCCTTCCTCCCTCCCTCCCTCCCTCCCTCCCTCCCTCCCTCCCTCCCTCCTTTCTTTCTTCTTTCCTTCCCCTCTCTCCTCCTCCCCACCTCCTTCTCTTTCTCACATCTCTTTGAAGGATCCTAGGAAAGGACAAGCCTATTAGCCTAAAACTTCACTTTATTTTTTTGTCAATTTGCAAAAAATAAAAGTCTCTTTTCTACTTTATTTTTTTTAACCTTCATTCATCTCATTTCTGCCTTTAAAAACCGAGCAACTTTTTATGTATTTCTTCTTCCTAAGAAAGCAAACATTCACAAGGCAATGAGAAATGCTGCTCCTGGAAAAGTTTGAATATTATTATTGTCATTAGTAGACATAGTAGCAGTAATAGAGTAGTATCTCTTACAGAAAACTTAGAGCAGAGATTAAAACTTTTTCTCAAGGAAGTAAGGTTAGAGTATTTGTTCAGAGTTAGAAAGGAGTAAAGCTACCTCCTCTAGTCCCTTTAGGAAGCATTCCCTGTAAGCTGCTCACCTTTGCATTTACAGAGTGTCTGAGGAGCGGAAAAGCTGATGGCCTAGCCCAAACCCTACCAGCAAATATGTGGAGGGCAGACAGGGTGTGCATGTGGCCAGCCCAAGCACTGAGGTGCTGAGTTCTGTAGGTGGCATCCAGAGTTGGGCTCTGGGACCACGCGGCACTGGCATTCGCTCCTTTTTTCCAGTCCACTGCAGCAGTGACTTGAAGTTTCCAGTTCATTTATTTCTACCCAGGATTCCAGCTGGCCACCAGTTGCAGCTGGCCCCATAAAACTGGGAGTGAGCGAGAAGTGGGTGGGATACCTCTCTTAGGTGTCCCTTTATCCCGGTTGGTTTGGTTTAGTTCTCTGTGTGTAAAAGGGGTGTTTTTCAGGATCATTAGCTTGGTGAGGAAGCTGAGGAAACACTCCATAGCTACAGCAAGGGAGAATAAGTCATTTTTCACTTGGGGTCAAAAATTTTATGGCATTCACCAGCCATAATCATCTGATTAAGGCTTCCAGCCAGCCTTTACAGCCTCAAGGGTCAGGATTTTAAAACAAAAAGTAACAGCAAATGACCTGGTGGACCACTGCTTTCATTTTTATTTTATTTTTTCAGTTTTGAAATATAATTGAGATAACATTTTATACATTTAAGGTGTACAATATACTGATTTGATACATTTATATGTATCAAATCAGTATATTGTGATTTCACAATATTGTGAAATGATTACCACGATAAGTTTAATTAACATCCTTCATCTAGCTCACAGTTACAATTCTTTCCTCATGGTGAGAACTTTAAAGCCCTCTTTTAGCAACTTTCAAATATATACCACAGTATCATTAACTGTAGTGAAATTCCATACATTTCATCCTTAGACATTCTGACCAACTTTCCCCATTTTCCCAACCTCCACTACTTTCAGAAATGCTTGCAGGCAGCAAAACAACAATATGAAAAACAAAAGGGGGAAAACAAGATGTCTGAAAGGAAGGGTAAAGCTGCTTTTTCTAAGTTATTTTCATCTCAGTGTGTGTGTGTGTGTGTGTGTGTGTGTGTGTGTGTGTGTGTTTCCCAAAAGGAGAAGGCAATGAGGCTGGGTGAGGCATATAGAGTGGAAGGAAGAACCCTGCGTATTTCTCTCACGTGGGCAGGCAGCGTTCACAATTCACAGCCTCCTACTCAGTTATCTTCCCAGGCCTCACAGTCCAGGCTCAGGTCTCCTAATTGGCGATTTACTTTTTCTTTGGTTCATATTCACAGGCTCCTATAACTTAAAGCTCTGTCTTCTTTCTCCAAAGCTGTAGTTTATTGAGCTGCTTTCCAAGCATGTGAATACTTAAGTCACTCTCCCTCTCCCTTTTTGGGAGACAGTGGGGAGAGGAGCAACTGAAAATCACTCATTCTGCTCTGGAAAGATGTGCATTTCCTCACTGCTCAGTGTGCAGGCAGTTTGGACTGGAGGCCAACTCTTTTTGGAAATATTGTACTAGGCAACAGGGTCTGTGGGCACGTGAAACCTTTTGGGGCCTAATATCATGTATCTGAGAATGTAATTAGACCAGCCCTGACTGGGAGTTGATCCACGCTGTGCTGTCCTTTAAGCTGGCCATCGTGGGGAGGGACACACACACACACACACACACACACAGTGAAATTCCACTTGGGGACTCCCAGCACTGAATAGCTTAAAGAGACAGTGACTCTTTTGTTAATCATTAATAACAACAGGATCATGTAATAACAACAGAGGTAAGTGGTAGATTTCATCTATAAACTCTATTTTAGGCTAACTTGAATAGCTTTCTCTGCACCCAATTTCCTGCTTATTACTGTGCACACATATACTCCAAAAAAGTCCTCCTCCTCTTCTCAGTATGACCCTTTTAAAAAACCGCTCCTTGGTACATTTTCTCTTTTGATATTAATGTGTGTATTTTGTTATGTAGTATTAAGACTCTAACCTTCACAGAGAAATATATTCTCCCTTTAGCCCTTTGTAAGATCTGCAGAAAACAAAATAAAATACCTCCTCCCCCCCACTTAGTAATATAAAGCTTGACTGGGGAATGGAATGATGATGTGAGCAGGATGACCAAAGGGATGGGGTATTTTCCTGAAGGTTAGCTTTCTGGATTGACTAGGATTGTTCCACAAACTGTAAAGTTTAACTGCAAGCCTCAGTTCACACTCGTCTTCCACTTTGATCCAATAGATCAGTAAGCCCCAAAGATGAAATGTCTAAACATGCAGCATATGTTCTCTGCCTCAATCAGACATTTCCATGGAATACCACACGCAAAGACTCTAAAAGTAGAGCATGATGTGTCTGTAGTATTGTTTATTTGTTTTAAAATTTATTTTAAAATTAGAGTGGACATATACTATTATATTAGTTTCAGGTGTATAACATAAGGGGTTTGATATTTGTATACCTTACAAAGTGATACCCCTGATAAGTCTAGTACCCATCTGACACCATAACATAGTTATTACAATATTATTGACTATATTCCCTGTGCTGTACTTTACTTCTCTACGGCTAATTTTAAACAATCATCACCCACAGGTATGTTTATTAATTTTTTAGAGAGTAAGGGAGAGTGAAAGAAACACTGATGTGTGAGAGAAACATTGATCGGTTGACTTCCTTAAATGCCCCAACTGAGGATAACATGCAAAACCTAGGTATGTGCCCTGACCAAGAATCAAACCAGAAACCCTTTGGTGTATGGGATGGTGCTCCAGCCAACTGAGCCACCTGGCCAGGGCTCCATGACTGTTTTTATTACTGGCAATTTGTAGTTCTCAATCCATTTCACCTTTCAGCCATATTTTCAAACCCCTTTTCCACCTTCCACCACCAATTTGTTCTCTGTATCTATAAATTTGATTGTTTTGTTTGTTTATTTTGGTGTGTGTGTGTGTGTGTGTGTGTGTGTGTGTGTGTATGCTTTTTTGTTTGTTTGTTTAGATTTTACATATAAGTGAAATTGTAGATCTGTGGTATTTAAATATCTTCTGGGGCCTGGCCAGAATTCTGAAGTACAAGCTTAATGAAGTACAAGTACTTCTATTTTAGTATACTTTACAAAATCACAGCTAGTTTGGATGGAAATACATTCAAAGATGATCCATCAGCCCTCATTCTAGGGGAAGAAAGAGGGTTTTTTTTGTGTGTGTATGTTTGTTTTGTTTTGTTAATCCTCACCTGAGGATATTTTTCCCCAATGATTTCTAGAGAGAGTGGAAAGGGGAAAGAAAACACTCCTTGCTCCTTCCTCTATTTCCACTTAACACTTTTCAGAACCTTTCCTCAGTTGAATAGTTATCCTGCACAAAACAACAGGGCCTGAGCTAGGAGCATCTTTTATGATGATGTTGATAATGAAAATGATGATAATGGCTAAAACTTCTATAGCTATTATTACATTGTTCTAAGAACTTCATGTATATATTGTATTTGTATATATAATATTAATTCATTCCATTCTCCCAACAGCCCTACAAAATAGGTACAATTTTCATCTTTGTATTACAGATGAGAAGACTGAGGCACAGAGAAGCAGAGTCATTTGACCAAGATCACCTAATAGTCACTGATGGATCAGATAATCTGGCTCCACAGTCTGCTCTCCACCACTATGTGATCTTCTGATTGTGGCAAAAAGAAAAGATTTCTCAAATCCACTCATTCACTTGACAAGAACATTTAGATTTGAAAGAAATTTAGAGAAATCTCTACAGACCAAGTAAAAAGCACAGAGAGGGAAGAAGAAAGACCCAGGGAGGAAAAAGGTTTACAAATTTCTTTTCAAGAGCTGAGCCACTGCATTGAGCACATGGTCAAAGCTGCTGCTGATGACAAGAGGAATTACTGTAAGTCATGGGCCCACATCCGGGGCTCAGATGGGAGGCATGAAAAGTTGGATGCCTATTTTGAAGGTGATTAGACCATCTGGCAATAACTAAGTTAATGGATTTTCAGTAACCTTGCCTTCCTGTGTCTATGCAAGCAGACTAGTCCCAAACAACTCATTGATGACTGCTAGTTGTGGTGTTTTTTTTTTTTTTTTTTTTTATCACTCATGTACCTTCCAAAATAAAACTGTTTTATAGAGCTGTGCTGGTCTTCTTTCTCAATTTGATATATCTGTCTCCCTTGTAATAGCCAACATATAGCATAATTATACCTTAACATTTTTGTTGGCTTTGCCAAGGTAGACATAGGCCATAACATTAGAGAAGTGGTAGGCTTCTCTACAACAATAATAAACACCTATATAAATTGATCAAAACTCTTGCCCTTGCTGGTCAAGGACACATACCTGGGTTTCAGGTTCTTCCCCCACCCTGGTTGGGCATGTGTGAGAGGCAACCAATTGATGTGTCTCTCTCACATCAATGTTTCCCTCTCTTCTCTCTCTCTCTCTCTCTCTCTCTCTCTCTCTCTCTCTCTCTCTCTCTCTCTCTCTCTCTCTCTCTCTCTCTCTCTCAGATTGCTCACTCAGAGGGGAAGTCAGCTGCCATGTTGTAAGGACACTCAAGCAGTCCCATGGGGAGTTCCATTTTGTGAGAAATCAAGGCCTCTGCCAACAACCAATTTTAATTTGCAAGGAGTGTAAGTCAACTCTGGAAGCAGACCCTCTAGTCTTCAATAAGCCTGTACATGGCTGCAACCCTGGCCAATTTCTTGACTGCAAAATCCTGAGAGATCCTGAGGCAGAATCACCCAACCAAGCTCTTCAGGTTTCCAAACCCACAGCAACTGTGTGAGATAATCAGTGTTCATTGTCTTAATTACATCAGGGGTATTTTGTTACACATCATAGATAACTAATACAGTATCTAACAGACCTAATTCTGTTCTCTGGATAAGGAGTAGTGCGTTAAGGGTAAAGACTCTTGAGGATGGCAGTCATGTGAAAATGCTAACAGGATGACCCCATGGGGCATAAAAGGGCCACTGATCAACTTTATTAGGGTCAGATAACTTGAGCTCTAGAGCTGGTTTCTATTTTTTGCTAGTAAGTTGGGCAAGTAACTTGGATAATCTTCCATTTCCCTACCTATGAAATTCTTTTAATAATAAATACTGCCTCACAAAGTTATTGTGAAATCCAAAAGCAAAGGACTTTATAAAACATAAAGTGGAACATCAATGAGCAGGTCATGACTACATCCTATACTATGGATATATAATTTGGCTAAGCATGTCATATTGTTGTTTTTCATAAAGAAATTTCAGAAATAGAAAGAACCTGCACCTGGCTTCCCAGGCCAGTATTATTTATCTCCCCATTGAACATCACAGATACACTTCCAACCTTCCTCTGGCTGTTTTGATGCTGGGAGAGCTAGGAGGGGAAAGCCCAGAGAAGGAAAAAAGGCACAAAAGAGTGAAGGAATCCTGGATTTAGAGTTAGGGTTGGGGGTTTAGAATTGCCTTTTCTTTGAGATCCAAGAACTGACTCTGTTTCCAAGAGAGTCAAGGAGACAAGAAGGCAGAGAGAGAGGGAGAGAGAGAGATATGTAAGGAAGCTGCTATTGGCTGCTTGGGACAAAGAAGGAAGGGAGGCAGTAATTCCTAGAAAAAAACAAGGTCAGGAGAGCTGGCTCTTGGTTAAGAGAAAAGCTCCTGTTGACCTTGCTCCTTCCAATGCGAACTTGGGAATGACCTGCCCATGGAAGTTGATAGGCAGAAGGCTCCTGTACTTAACTTTTGCACATTCCTTCTAATACACCAGAAGCAGAGAAAAGCCACAGAGTCAGTAAAAATAGCAAATACGGTACAGACTTGGCCTTCATAGCCTCTGGTGTAAGAAGCAATCCCAGTGCCTGCAGCAGTCTTCTGATAAAGGCGATTGAGAAGAGAAAAGGGACTGCAGAGGACAATATGAAATTAGCACATTGTCATTAATCTCGATGAGATACAGAGGAAGGCAGAAATTGATGATTTCAAGAGATCTCAGCCAGCGATCTATGCTCTAGCTGGAAGGAACATCATGGTTTCCAGGTGCCTGCCTCCTTCCCACCATCCCTGCCTCTCTCTCTCCCCCTCCCTTCTTCTTTCAGTACAGTGCCTCAGAGAGCTGAAAGGCCAGAGTGGGTGATACCCTGCATGGAGCTGTATCTGTACTGCCTTTTGGAAGCGTGAAACCCAGCAGCATCAAACTTCAAGGACCACATGTTCCTAGCTTACTGTTGTGTCCCCAGGACACTGTGCAGTGTCTGGGGATATTCAGGGACTACTTCTTGAAAGTGCGTACATCTGTGTGCACACACATACATGAAACGATGCAGCTACAGAGAACTGAATTCTCAGGATGGTTTTAAAGAAAATGATAAACCTTTAGTTCGGCTGGCTCCCTTTTCTAAGCCTGGAGGCAGAGAAAGGACTTCTAAGCTATCAGGAGTCTCTTCTCACTCTGAATAGATATGTAAACACCTGATAAATCCTTATAAAAATAAGTATGCGCAGCTTAAGTAGCAAATGGGTGAGTTCAATGTAAAGATTTTTTTTTTTTTGTAAAATGGAAGATCGAGTAAGGGTTTATAATACATTCATTTATCAGCTCACAACATAGTTACTTAGAAATAAAATCTTCAGTATAATGATCATTTGTAGTAATGTGTGTCACTCTCCAAAGCACATGAGTTATAATCATGCAATAAAGCAATAAATAAGTAATAGGAGGACTTATTGGCTATTTAAAACACTAGCAGCAGCAGAGGTTCATATCTTTCACTGATCCCATCAGAGAGTTACAGCAATATTTTCTTTGGGACAAAAATTTGGGAGGAGATAAATCAATACAACTAACTCCTGCATGTTTTAATGGCATGTTTCCTGCTGTGATAGGATTCTCTCTCTAGGAATTGGAAGCATTTCTCCTGCCCACCCTCCTGTCTGTTTCAGTACCGGGGGAATCTGGAGGCATTGTGGGGAGACCTGTGCACCGTCAGAGACACTTTGTAGGGAACTGGTTGCTGGGGGCTGTGTGAGGTGCAAGGTGCCTGCAACAGAAGTTGCAGCTTGTAGGTGGTGGTGGTGAGGCTGGAGTCAACTCCCCCTTCACCTATTGGCCAAGGTTACAATGGATCTATGTTCTTTAGTCCTCACCCTTTCTTTCTTCCTAGAACTAGAGGGGGTTTAGTTTTGTAAAATGGAAGATCGAGTAAGGGTTTATAATACATTCATTTATCAGCTCACAACATAGTTACTTAGAAATAAAATCTTTATTTCTAAATAAATCTAAAGGACCACTTCTATGTCCAGGAAGGTTTTAAAAACATTCCCCCCATTACTCCTCCTCCCCAGAGAGTCATGAAAAAACCTAGGGTTCAAGAAGGCAGGAGGGCCGAAACTGGTTTGGCTCAATGGATAGAGCGTTGGCTTGGGGACTGAAGGGATCCGGGTTCAATTCTGGTCAAGGGTATGTACCTTGGTTGCGGGCATATTCCCAGTAGGGGGTGCGCAGGAGGCGGCTGATCAATGACTCTCTCTCATCGATGTTTCTAACTCTATCTCTCTCCCTTCCTCTCTGTACAAAATCAATAAAATATATTTATAAAAAAAAAAAGAAGGCAGGAGGAATGAGAAAGTCCAGACCTCAGGCCTCTTAAATAAAATTATAAAACTAACAATACCTCTCTTTCCCCCCAAAAGGGAACACGGTCTTCCACTTATAATGGTTTCATTTTCAACTCCCTTTTTTCAGTGCAGCCACAGACACCCCCCTGTCCCTTAGCGACCAGATAGCCTAAGAAAGCACTGTGCATTGTGCCTTCCCTCTCTCAAAATTGGGGAGTCCTTTACCGGGGAGTATTGGTGACCCGGCCTCAGTTCCACAGCCAAAGGAGGGATTTTCTTATTTTTTCCTGGTCCTATTTAGCCTGGCAGAAAACTCGCTTCCCTTTTGGGAGCTGTTTCCCCACGCGTCTCTCCTGTGACAGAGGCACAAATGTGTGTGTGTGTGTGTGTGTGTGTGTGTGTGTGTGTGTGATGTGTGTAGTCTGTGAAAGAGCAGAGCAGGAGGGAACTCAGCCTCCTTCAGAGAAGGCTCCTATCTGGTGCGGAAAGGCGTCCTGAGCTGGGACAACTGCTCCTAAGTCCAGGGGTGGAATGTGCCCTGCGGTCCCACCTGCCCAATGCAGGGAGGGAGAGGCTGAGCCTGGCTTGGACTTCCAGGCATTTCTGCAGGTTCTGGAGGAGGGGGAGCTTTCAGAGGTCCTTCCGGTTCCAGGAGGACCTGGAGAGAGGAGTGGCGGAGGTTGGGGGACTGAGGCTGCCTTTGAACCCCAAAGGTCAACGAGACAACTTGGGATTCGTGTTGATTAAATGGGAGGAAGTGTCATTCGCCTTTGCCCCTGCATGGGGATCCTATAGACAGGCTCCACTGGCCTCTCTGCAGGTGGCACCGCTGACTCCTGAGCCCAGAGCTGCAGCGGGCACAGGAAGGCTGGGGCGTGTCTGCAGGTGGATTCACGGTGCCACAGGATGGGTTTGCTTTCCCAGCTGATAGAGGGCGTTCAGTCCCTGGGGTGCCACTGCGGCAGCTGCTTTGCACATCCCACCTGCGAAGTGCGCGCCACGCACAGAGGACCAGCGATCTGGGGGCAGGCAGGTGCCAGTGCCCTGGCGCTATCCCACCCCCCCCCCCCCCCCCCCCGCCCGGACCCCGCTCCTCCAGCTCTCCCTGAGCTGCACCCCCCCACCCCCGTTAGATGGAGCTAAAATCCTGCCCCTGGACAGCGAGGCTCAAGAAACTCATCTCCACGCATCCTCAGACTCTCGCCACCACCTGCTCTGTGCTCTTTAAGGGACGAGAAAATTGGAGAGTGTGCCAGGGGCGAGCACCGTATTTCCTCCTCTGGCCCCAGCTCTGCCTTTTGGCAGATTTCTGGCTGAGTCCAGCCCACCAAGCCTGTTTGGGACTCAGGATGCTGGTCGCCACGCCCTGGCCCCAGTCCTGATGCCTGAGGCGGCTCCCTGCCAGGATCCGGACCCTCATCAGCTCCCTGGGCGCAAGCCCGGCCGGGTCTTCTGGGCTCCCCTGGCCGCTGTCCCCTGAGCGGGGTCAGGGGGCTCCCTCCCTTGGGACAGCATCCCCGGGAAAGCAAAAGACTCAAGATGCCTCCCCTACGCTCCCCACGGGAGTCCCCCCACCGAGCTTCTGCCCGCTCCAGCTTCTGCCCAGCTCTCCCCAGAGCCGCCCTGGAGGCAGGGACAGCGCGTTTCGCTGAGTAATGAACCCCGAGTGCCCTGGGCAGAGTCCACTCCCCGGAGCTTCCCCGCCTCCCGGAGTTTCAGCCCGAGCTTCCAAGTCGGAGGCTCAGCCTCCGAGGCCCCGCGGTGCACTGCGTGGCCCTGGCGGTCAGGGCGCGTCCCTCCCAGCCCCCTTGCAAAGGCCAGTCTGCGGGTGCAGCGCCCCCTGCAGGCCGGGCGGGGCCGCGGCCGCCTGCGCTCGGGGCGGAGTAGAAGGGCTTCGCTCTCCTCCCCGCGGCCCGGGGTGCACTTGCGGCTCCGACGGGATCGGCGCGCCCCATCTTTGCCTCTGCGGCCGCGGGGAAGGCGAGTCCCACCGGCCTCCCGGGAGCGGGGAGCTGGGCCCGGGCGGGGCTGGGCGGCTTCCCCAGCTCCCGGCGCTCGCTTTCGCCCAGTCGTTCTCCGCCTTCTATCTCCCTTGCTTGGTTTGAACCCTAAAAGGCGCCCACAGCTAGGCTGTACCTCACCATTTTATTTTATTTTTTAAAATATATTTTATTGACTTTTTACAGAGAGGAAGGTAGAAGGATAGAGCGTTAGAAACATCGATGAGAGAGAGACATCCATCAGCCGCCTCCTGCACACCCCCCACTGGGGATGTGCCCGCAACCAAGATACATGCTCTTGACCAGAATCGAACCCGGGACCTTTCAGTCCAAAGGTTGACTGTCTATCCACTGAGCCACTCCAGTCTCGGCTGGACCTCGCCATGTTAACACAAGGCATTAATGACACAGTTAGGAATGTGTGCTCACGTGTGTGTACTTATTCTTTTCCTGCCCATTCCTCCCAGTCCCTCCAGGTATGTTCTAGAACGGATACAGGTGGCCAGTGCCGTCCGTCAGCTGTCCCCGAACACCGGGTCCAGGCGCCCGCGAGGGACAGCACATCTGCTCGGGCAGCGGCCGGGGCCGTGTGTGGCGGCGGGAACGCACCGCACCCGGGGTGGCGCCGGGATATGGGGCCCTTGCTGGCGGCAAATACTTTCCGAGAACCCAGGTCCCCGGCCGCTGGGCAGGGTCCAGCCGCCGGAGAATCCTGCGGGGGAGGCGCTCCGCAGTGTCTCCCGCCCGCCGGACCTTTGTTCTCCCCCGCCCCCACTAGACTCCGAGGAGCGGGCGGCGGGAGAGGAGGGGTGGAGGTGGGGGCAGCTTTCCTGCTGCGGTCTCTGTTCCCGGGAGGGAAAGGTCTCTGTCCCCGGAGGAAAAGGCTTGCACCCGCGCCCCTGACCCCCCGGCGAGCCTGCGCGGCGGAGGCGGCGGGCGGAGCGCAAAGCTGGGAGCTCCCGGCGGGGCGCGCCCCGGTCCCCCCACTCGGACACCCCGGAGCCGCCTTTCTAAAAAGAGGGTGGAAGGCCGGCCGCCTACCGTTGCCACTGCGTGTTATAGGCTTATGTGCATTGTACTCGGTACTCATCACTGCACATGGGGACGAGGAATTCAAACACGGCGGAAGGGTGCGCGGCAAACTGGCATCTGAATACACCCCGTGGAAGCCGGCTCTGTCTCTAAAGAGTCTGAGCTCGTGGATCTCTGGGCGCCGCTGCGCACAGGTCCGTGTGCTCCCGGCCCGGGGACTGTCCCCGGAGGGTCATCCAGCTCCGCTGACAATGCCTCCCCGGGTGGCGGCTCCTCGCCTCGCTCGGCAGCGGCAGCGGGTCTCCGTGCGTTCCTGGGAGAGCGGTCCCAGGGAACCGGCTCTCCGGAGCCGAGCCGGCCCGCCCTCTGCGTCTTCCCAAGTGAGGGCTCCGGTACCCAAAGCTCATCATTGACACCCCGCTGGCCAAGGTCGGGAGGGGTTGAGGGGTGGAGGGGGCGGCTTCATGTTTCTTTTTTATTCCCCCTATTCCATTCACAGCGAACGTGTTACTAATGGTTAATAAAATGTAGTTTGCGACCGTAAAATGGGGACGGAGCGGTCCCAATAAATGTCACAAGCGATGAGACAAAAAAAAAAAAAAAAAAAAAAGTACCCTGTAACTGTATGCAGGACTGTATTGCTCCCAGTTTTGGCTACAAGATGCACTAAAATAACCTGTTAACACACACCGAAGTGCATCCCTATAATAACCTCCTCAATCATTTATTAAAAGTCGTGTCAAGCAGGCCCGGTATAATTCATCTCTATGCAAATACATCAATGTCAGGCCATTAGTGTATTGCTCAGGTTTTTATTAAAGTGCATTCTTTTTAATTCAGCCCCGTAAAATACGAGCCCCATTGCTCAAGAATTATAGCAACTATTAGAGTAACATATGGGCAACATGCACTCAGAAAATAAAAACCAACAGATAAAGTGGCAGGGTCACATCGCAGGAGCAAACACTTAACAAAATGGCAGCGGGGTAATAGATTTTTCTCCCAGGGCCCTTGGCTACGGGGTGTCTTGGGCATCAACATCCCCGAAAAGGCAAGAGGCTGGAAGTTCCTCGGCCTGTCCTAACCTCGGAACCAGCCCGCAGAGGCATCTTGAGAGTCAGGAGAGGGAAAGCTTCCAGAACCCCGGGTCTGGTCTCCATCTCTGGGGTTCCAGGATTTCAACATTCAGAGAGAAATGCCAACGAAGGGTTTTTAGGGTTGAAGCCATTCTCTCCCCAGCCCCCATCAAGGCCAGTTCTGAACTCTTACTAGGCTAAGGGGGAGCCTGTCCCACCTGGAGTACCTTGTGAGGTGCTCTTTCCTCTCTGTGGGAAGACTGAGAAGGCCTGGGACTTGCAGGCAAATTTCCTTCTCACGTGTAGAAGCCTGGGGTGGGGGTGGGGGATGGGTCTTTCTGCTGAAATCAGCCCATGGCCAAACAGTGACACCTCTTTTGGCTCTGGATTCAGAAGAAACTTAGATGCCCTCTGTAGGAGGGGAGAGGGGGTTGCCACCCCTTCCCCCTTCCCTCCCTGAGCAGCCCAGCAGCTCCTTTCCCTGGTTAGAATGCTTTGCTATGTTTGCTTAACTAGGGAAAGCTGTAGCCCTATCTGAGGGGTTTGGCTGCTATTTCAGGTTCCCAGGCCTGAGGGAGTGGTGATGCTGGTGAACACATCCCTCCAGCCAATACCTAGGTTTGAGGTGTGGGGTGTGTGTGTGTGTGTGTGTGTGTGTAAACCATCTGAAACAGCAGCTGACAAACACACTGGAGAAGTCAGCAGCATCAAATTTAGTTTTTTTTAAAAATTGTTTTTAATTGCCATTAGCACAGTCAATTTCTAGAGTCCTAAAAACAAATTTCAAATCCAAAACAAAACACGGCTCTTGCAGAGGAAGAGAGAAAAAAGAGGAAAAGACTATGAACAATCTCTCAGATTTAATGAGAGAGTCGCCCACATCCTCATCACCCCAGCATGGTAATTGAGCAGATCTATTAACTTGTTACACTAGATTTGTTTAAAGAGACTATTACACAGTCATTTAATCAATTTGTTACACTGGAGGTCCTGACTTATGAGACACTTGCCTTATGATTCCTTAATGACTGAATTAATTTGTTTTAATAAAACCAACATTGTGTACAAGTATATTTCTAGAAATGTAATTTTGGAGATAGAACAGTCCAATGCTTCATCTGATTAGGTCCTTTCTATGGTTTATCAAAGTCTGAGTTTCTGACATAGCTGCTTGTATGGAGTATTTTTCTTTTTTATAGCGCCATTAATTTAATATGGATCATTAGTTCTTTATACACATGCATGTTCTGACAAATGTACCCAATGAATAATGCAGCTAATGTGCTTAAGCCCAAATGCATCACATCATAAACAGAGACCTCTGCAAAAACAACAACAATGAAATAAAACGCCACCTCTAGTCACCACGGCCATCTTCCCGGTAGCATTCTGAGTTATCTTAAGTCTTGTTTTGCAGAGCAAGATGTGTTTGGCCCAATGATTATATCAACATAACCAACTGGGTCTAACTAGATAGCGAACACAAATAGATTTATGGGGAATTAAGGTTGTCTTGAGAGAAGATGCAGGACAAGGAAATTGGTTTTGTTTTTGATGGAAACTGACGTGTGTAGAATAAAATGTAAATAAACAGAAAGTCCCCAAGAAAAGGGACTTGATGTTATTGATTATGTAAAAATAATTAGGACATTACAAATGATAATGCACTACAAATAGTTGGCATTTATGACTCGAGTTTTTGCAGAAAGAAACGATTTAGGCTCTGACACACCATTTGAAAAATGGGGCATGATTGGAGGTGCAATAAAAAAATTAATAACTGAGGGGTTGGAATGATCAGTTTGAAACTGATAACTGATATAAATAATAACTGAATGAGCCTGCTGCAGAGGCAAACATTTGAGCTTAGTGGAATGTAAGGTGGAGTGATGGCCTTACATGATCACTCCAGGCATAAAGTGCTTCTGCATAATGTGAATAACTACACACAGAAGCCAAATATTGACTAAATAGCTTAACAATTATTACAGGGAAGAGGGAGAGGCTGGATATATTTTCAATAAGGATATACTTTACAAATCTTTCTTAACAATGCTGGACAGGCAGCTGTTTGAACTTGATTTCATTTAGAAAAAAGACTGGACTGCACACATATTAACAGTATATTTGAATGCTTTTATGCCCTTCTGTTGGTGTCCTTTTGAAATGAAAATAGACATTAAGTTGATGAATGTAAATAAAAAGATATGGCTACTTCTGCTGTATCAAGAGTAATTATGATTATTACTACATACCAATGAAATTCAGCTTAGAGTTACATGAATGGAAAGAAACCTGCTATAAGAATAGTCTGATAAAAACCTACCAAGCCCTAATTGGTTTGGCTCAGTGGATAAAGTGTTGGCTTGTGGACTGAGGGTCCCAGGTTCGATTCCAGTCAAGGGCACATGCCCCATTTGTGGGTTCGATCCCCAGTGAGGGGTGTGCAGGAGGCGGCTGATCAATGATTCTCTCTCATCGTTGATGTTTCTTTCCCTCTCCCTCTCCCTTCCTTTTTGAAATCAATAAAAAACAAACAAAAAAACCTACCAATATTTCAATAAGAGGTACAACAATCAGATAGGGTTGTATTATTTACTGATTTTTGTTAAACAATTTAATGTTATTCATGGTTTGGATTCTCTTTGAAAAACTAATCTCCCCAATGTGGTTCTGTTGGTAAAATAGGCTATTTTTTGAGTTAGTCACCCTAAAGTTTGTGGATGAAGTGGAAGATGTCATTAGAGTTTTGGTCTTTGAAGCATAAACATTTGTAAAACAAGAAAGACTTTTTGAAATCATACAGTTGTACAGTCTGACATTTTATAAGCTACATTTATCTTTTTCCTTTCACTGTAGCTCAGTGATTTCTCTGCCTGAGACAGGAATGTTTATGATGATAAATCAGTGTTGTTTAATTAGATTCATCTTTACTTCATTTTAATGTTAGCTGGAAATGTATTTCTTAAGTTTATAAAAATGAATAATTTAATCACTTCTTGGTATAAAATAAGTGGCATGAGACCAAAAATCAATGTTGGGTCTTTTTGGAATTTTTGATTTATTCTAAATTCCTTATGTAATATTGTACCGTCTTGCCTTACAAATGAATTTATGCATTTCTTCCTATTTGTAAGCAGCTAATGCAACATATATTTGCTATTTATTACAAAGTAAATGAATCTGACCTTTTGCCCATTTCACCAGTTGCTATTTCTGACTATCCCAAAAAGACTGTTTAAAGTCAACAACATGAAGCATTTGAGGTTACAAGACCAATTCAAGGTCATTTTAATATTGGCAAAGGTTAATTAGATTATTGCATTAAAACAGAAATAGACTTTTACTCAACTTCATCTAAATAAGCATAGACAAGCTTACCTTACCTTTTAAAGTTTCTTTAGAGATTTCTTGGAATGATAAAAGTAACTTTTTGTAAACATAATTTTAAAGTTTTCTTTTTCCCAATTTAAATAATATTTGTCACTTATTGGGTGCTTACTATGCACCAGGCACCGTGTAACATATTTTACACAGCTATACATATCGATAGTTTATAAATCTAATATAATTCTCTCAATAACTCTGAGAAGTAGGTGTTGATCCCCATTTTAC
This sequence comes from Pipistrellus kuhlii, assembly GCF_014108245.1. Taxonomy (NCBI): domain Eukaryota; kingdom Metazoa; phylum Chordata; class Mammalia; order Chiroptera; family Vespertilionidae; genus Pipistrellus; species Pipistrellus kuhlii. The sequence continues at coordinate 148,554,451 of NW_023425404.1, forward strand.
AGATAAGGACACTGAGGCTCAGAGGTTACTTACTTGACTAAGATTAACTGGATTCAAACTCAGACTAAATTTAACTGTTGTGCCATCCTGTTTTCATGAAACACATCACACATCATTTCACACTTTTTTATTTTCATTTGTACCTATTGCCTTTCACATAGTTTGATATGATAGAAGGAAAGGGTCTAAGAAATGTACAGAGCGTCTCTGAGTCTAAAAACAATGAACTTTTATACTTACCTCACGTAACACTTTAATAAATAAGTGTTGAGTATGATGCGACATTAGTGTTGTTTACTCAAAACTGTCCCACAGTTTGTATAACAGTAAATACCAAAAATGCAAAAGACCTGCCTAATCTCCACTATTAGGAAGTTCTTTTTTGGCAACTAAGCGAGATGTAAGAGCAAATCATGGGATGCCTCCTTGTGCCCTGGAAAAGTATTTTACTGAACAATCCCTCTGGCTCCTGAAGAAAAGGATCTGCGGGGGAGTTTCTTATGGGACTCCGTGCTCCTAGGGAAAAACCTCTTTCCTAGTAAATCGACTGGTAGATTGTTAATTACACCAGATTAGCTCTCACGAGAGCCCCCAGAACAAAACTTTGACAAGAGGTAACTTTCGATGTCCTCTAGGAATAGACATTTTCAAATACATTTCCTATTTAGAGCCACTTTCATTTTTCTGGTGACTGGGAAAATTTGTTATTTAGATTCTATACCTCAGCACTGTATTATTTTTCATTTGTTTCATCTGGTTATTACCTGCTTTCTCCATATAGGCGAGACTGAATCTTTCGAAGGGAAAAGTGTACATTCTGCTCTAGTCTTTCTCCATCCACGTTATTTTTTTTTTTCTGACTGGCCTCTGAAATGCAACTTGCTGGACTCTTGCAGGCCACAGATAGTAGGAATAATCTTATAAGTTTATATTTAGAATTAATTAAAATTGTACTTATAAATAATTATAAAACAGAAATAGTTCCATTTTCAAGATACTCAATATTATGCACTGGAAGAATTTTCAGGGGAGTGAATTTGGACTCGGAGCAATGGAAGTCCCCTGTTCTGCCTTCCAACCAGCCTTGCCTTTGAGTGCCTGTGAAGTTGGACAGCCTCTGGAACAGCATTTAAGAGACGACAAGCAAAGTAGTCAGACCTTTAGCTTAATGCAGGGCCTGGGGAATTTTTTTCTTTATAATGACAAAATTAAGACAATATAATGAGTATGCCCATCATTCAGAGCCTGGAATTTTCATGTTTTCTAACATAGAATTCAATTCTCATAAATTAAATATGATAGAACTGAAAATCTGATATAAGGGCTTCCATATAACATTTATGGTATTCAATCACTGCTGACAGCTAAAGATATCAATTCCAACCTGAAGGACCACAGATGCAGTAAGTCCTCTTTCCAAATGCCATGTGTTCAGATTCTACTTAAATGGTTCTTGGCCAGTACTTTTCCCTCCCTCCCTCCCTCCCTCCCTCCCTCCCTCCCTCCCTCCCTCCCTCCCTCCCTCCCTCCCTCTCTTCTTCCTTCATTCCCTTTCTCCTCAACCCTTCTTTCTTTCTTCATAAAATATGTTTTTATTGACTTCAGAGAGGAAGGGAAAGGGAGAGAGAGACAGAAACATCAATGAATGCCCCCTACTGGGGATTGAGCTCACAACCCCAGGCATGTGCCCTGACCAGGAATCGAACCATGACCTTCTGGTTCATAGGTTGACACTCAACCACTGACACACGCTGGTCTGGCTTAGCCAGTACTTTTCAGTCACGTTTGGCAGGCTGGATGCCTTTAAGACAAGATATTTCAACTATGAGATCTGGCCATAAAATTACAAGGAAGAAGTCACCCCTATGAGTGGATCTGATTCCCTCCTTAGGTTTTTTCTTGGTCTAATTTGGAATCTAGGCTTATTCTTTTGCTCTTCCTATGGGGCTTTTACAAGATACAATGTCCCACCTTACAAACTTTAGACTGTACTGAGGCTCCAGATTGCACATGGAAATGTAGCATCTACTGGTTTTATGACATGGCATAAATAAATCGAGATAATATTAAATTTACCCATAATAATGCTTGAAATGAAGTAAGGACACAACAATTGGGACCTGTTATTATTGATGTTGTTACTAGTATTACTGTATTACTGTGACTACCACTGTTAATGTTCCCCCCCCACCTTTATTGAGATATAATTGACACATAACATTGTGTAAATTTTAGGTATAAATTGTGATTATTTTATACATGTAGATATTGTGAAATGATTACTACTTTAAGATTAGTTGACATACCCTTAATCTCACACAGTTTCCATTTTTGTTGTGCTATGGTGAGAACATTTTAAGATTTACTCTCTTAGCTACTTAAAGTAAGAAATGCAGTATTGTTAATTATAGTCAACATCCTAGAACTTCATCTTTAAAAAAAAATCTATTTTATTGATTTTTTATAGAAAGGAAGGGAGAGGGATAGAGGGATAAAAACATCAATGAGAGAGAAACATTGACCAGCTGCCTCCTGCACACCTCCTACTGGGGATGTGCCTGCAACCAATGTACTTGCCCCTGACTGGAATCGAACCTGGGATCCTTCAGTCTGTAGGCCGACACTCTATCCACTGAGCCAAACCGGTTGTGGCAGAACTTATTAATTTTATAACTGAAAGTTTATATCTTTTAACCAACATCTCTTAATTTCCCCAATTCCTAACCCCTGAATCACTAGTCTATTCTTTGTTTCTATGAGTTTGGCGCTTTTAGATTCTACATATAAATGAGATCATACATTATTTGTCTTTCTCTGTCTCACTTATCTCCCATAATATTGATACAATGACCTCAAGATCCATCCATGTTGTTCAAAATGGCAAGATTTCCTTCTTTTTTATGGCTGAATAATAGTCCATTGTATGAGTTTACTGTTTAACAAGAGCAGGTTGTAATAAGATCAACATTAGCCATAATGACTCTAATCCATTTGGACTCTTGGGAATGACTTCTGAATTCTGAAGCGCCTTGCTCTGAATGGCTGACATTTTATTTTTGGTACTCCATAGAAGCAAAAGTCATTTGAAGATGCGTTCTTCCCCCACCCCTACTCCTTTTATGGGCTAGCCATAAACATGGCTGTATCTCATTAAATTTAATGAGTCTTCATAAAATAACCATTACATTCTGAAGGTAATGAAAGACTAGCTTTGATGGTTAGTAAATAAACTACCAAGGACAGTTTGATCATGTTTTAGGGCAGGATGAGTACAGGCAACATGAGGAAGGGGTTAGGACATTTTTGTGGTAATACAAGTGAGGGTGTGCCTGGTTCCACTATATGAAAGCCCATAAAGCAATAGTCTTCATTTCAGCCACGGTGTTCCCAGCCTTGGTGTTGAGATGTGATTAAATTGATTGGCTTAAAAATCGGTTAAAATATTTTATGTATATCATGTCATGGATATTGATTTTGAATACTATCACAGTAGACTAGACTAAATAATTATAAACATAGAGGTAGAGCAGATTGAATAGAGTATGCAAATTTATGTAAATAACCCTACAAATCCAGACTTTTCTGATCTAAGAGCCAGGGTACTTTATAAATAGGACTAAGTATTGTAAATCAGGAATTATTAACTTGTGTCTATGGCCCAGTAGGGTCCTGAATTTATATGCAAAATCACATGCCTGTGTATTGAGGGGGTCCATAGCTTTCATTATATTCTAAAAAAGGTTCACACCAAAAGAGTCTACCATAACATGGTATAAATAGTCTAGGTGGCCATATTAAAACAAATTGCATTTGCTCTCTCTGCTTTTCAAGATGTTTTAATTAGAATAAAAATCTGCTACTTATTTGTGATCCAGCCTGAACTAAGAGTTCTTTTAAAAAAATATTTTATTGATTTCTTACAGAGAGGAAGAGAGAGGGACAGAGAGTTAGAAATATCGTTGAGAGAGAATCATCCACCAGCTGCCTCTTGCACACCCCCCACTGGGGATGTGCCCGAAACCAAGGTACATGCCCTTGACCGGAATCAAGTTGCAAACTATTACTTACATGTAAAATAATTATTATTTGATTGTAGCATGGGTGTAATTTTTGTTACATTATAAATATCGCAGATTCAATTTTTTCTACCACCACAGCAGTTTCTGAAGTTATGTAAACCGGAGTGTTATTGCTCTCTAATCTAGTTGAGGTGATGAAATAGTGCCAAAACTCTCATTGCAATTTTATTAGCATATTCATGAGTCGTACTTTTGCAGTGTTGCAGAAACAACACAAATTGGTTTGTGGATTGTGAACTACCCCTTCCTCCTCTCTTCAGGAGTACAGACTGTTACTTAGCAAATCAAGTTGGCCCACATACTTCTGAGCACTAAATTGCATGTTTTCTGCTCTGCCCTTTATTTCCATATTTTCTGTTTTTTTTTTTATTTTTTATTGAATCCCTTATGAATGGACATGTACCATCCAATAAGAACAAGAATTGTGGTTCACATGGCTTGGAAAATTGGAAACTCTAGAAATGCCAGACTAAATTGCTCTGTTTAAAAGAGAAATTTAAATATTTTGATGTTTATTTTATTTTTTGGATGGAAGTTAAGAGTGCATTTGTAGCCCTAACTGGTTTGGCTCAGTGGATAGAGCATCAGCCTGTGGACTGAAGGGTCCCGGGTTCGGTTCCGGTCAGGGGCATATGCCTTGGTTGCGGGCACATCCCCACTGGGGGATGTGCAGGAGGCAGCTGATCGATGTTTCTCTCTCATCAATGTTTCTGACTCTCTCTTCCTTCCTTTGTAAAAAAATTAATAAAAATATATTTAAAAAAAAGAGTGCATTTGTAATCTGAAACTGGCTTGTAGTACACCAAGCCAATTTTCTTCTGCCCTTGGCACATAGCTAGGCCACATACTCCAGCCTCCCTTGCATTTAGGTGTGACTATGGTTCTGAGTGCAGGCCAGTGGGAGGTGGATGAGAGCACTGTCACATACACACTTTCCCTGTGATGATCCATTCCCCCTATGCTCCATCTATTGGCTGGATGTTTATTCTTTGGGCAACTTTGGCAGCTAACAGTTGGAGATGACTGAGCCTTCATTGGCTTGGGGTTCCTGGATGACGCTATGGAGCTCTTGCTCTCCGTTTCTACCTGAACATTAAATGAGAAATACATGTCTTCTGTGATAACCCACTGAGATTTCAGATTTTTACTCCTAAAGCAGCTAGGTAATAGTTAGCTATTACCTCAACTAATTCAATGACACCTTTATTATCTAGATTTTGTGCTGTTTAAGAAAGCTGGTTGCTAGTATTTAAATTTTTATTTAACATGAGAAATGGAACTTTAATAATTAAAACACATGGTTCATTCTGTTGTTTGCTTTATTTTCTTACAATGGTTATATCCTGTGGCTTCTTTGTGACCCATGTTTACTAGTTACATGCTCTGAATGGACACTATACAATTATCCAAACTCAGTTCTTCAATCCCTCATAATAAATTAAGTATTGAGGGAGGTATTTGTGAACATATTCAGACTGGATCAAATACTGACCCACCATATTAGTTAACTAGAAAACTAGCAAAGTCAACTTTACTCGACATCCAACATATTTCAGAAGTAAACACTAGGAATATTGATAATTGTTAAAGCTTATGCAGAGCATTTGGCTTAAAAAAAACCCCATTCACACGATAATGTACAGTATAATGTATGTTTCCTCTGATCTTTGAAAGATTTAATAAGAGATTTTTCTAACCATGAAACATGCATTTTTAAATAAAAAAAAATCTGCTTCACAGTAACAGCAGCATCTAAAATCACACGTTGCTAACATAGTAAAAAATGTTCCTTATTCCCATGCTTAGTAAGCAGCTAGGGAAGTTATTCAAGGTGACCAGGTCTTCTTGGCTAACACTGCTTTTGATTGATATGTTATGTTGCTATGGTGCTTTCAAGAAATGTGAAGCCATTTAGGCTTTCTGTGGGCAGTTAAAGATGGGGGATACCAGGGCACAGGATAAAATTACTATTGAAACTGTAAGAGTAGGTAATCAGGGCAAGAGTTGCTACTGATGCACAAAAGACCACCAGTTCCAGAGATTTTCTAGCTTAAAAGGCTATTAGAAATCAGGATGAAGTTTAAATATGTTATAAAATCTCTTTGGAATCTCTCACGTCAGCCAAGAATCTATTATATTTAAGTTCAGAGCTTATTTTGAACAAATGCAGACAATGTAAGAGGTAGCCTATGTTTGTATATCTTTGAATTATAAATATACTTAATTTAATTTTTCCACGGAAAGATTGCTGCAGACACACATTGTTCACATGATATAATGCAACATAACTGATTTAATTAGAGTCTGTTTCCTTGGCTTACAATCTTTATATTTGAGGGATTGCTTTTTTCATGGGGGGTGGGGGGAACTATCAGTGGGTAACATGATTTAGGAGACAATAGAAGAGAATACATTCCCTTTGCTTTTTTTTTTTCCTTCTTTTTTTTCTTTTCTTTTTCCCCCCAAGCTTCAATCCATTGCTCAATTTGAGTATGGAAATGCTGTTTGTCAAAGACTTCTTGACACATGAATTTTACCACAAAGTATCAGCGCATCTACTGCTTGGACTTTTAACTCCTTTATTGTACAGTATACAGCTAATCCAATTTATTGCTACAAACATGGTTTGTGCAGTTATGCCTGGCCATAGCACAAGGGTTTTCTTTAAACTGGTGGGTTTTCTGAGGGTTTATTTTCCTTTCTGCAGCGGAAAAAAGTCAAAAAGAGTCCTATCTTACTTGATCAAAATGATGGTGTTGAGTCCATCGTGTGGAAGAGTGGGATTTACAGAGAGCTGAGAAGCTCTTGTTGCCTTTGGGACCAACCAGACAGAGCCTGGTCCACAGGGCATCTAGGGAAGAATCTGGGGAAGTGTGGTGTGAAAACTCAGGGAAGAATAGTAAGGAAATAGCTATCAATCTCTTGGAGAAAAGGGAGTAAGTGATTTTACTTGATTGTTGCACTATTGGTGAGCTTGAAATAAAGTGGAGGAAAAACAGGAGTTTAAAAATTGCATTTAAAAAGATGAAAAACATAATGCAGAAAAGTCAGTTTCTTGTTTTTTTCCTATTTTTATTTTTAAGGACAGGGAGTGCTTATTGTAAGAGACTTATTCTCACTTTCCAGGGATAAGCACCGTGAACTGCTTATATAGCCTATGAGATGCTCTTTTTGCATATTTAAACACAATAATTAAAAAATAAAGGATCACCTAGACACATGCTCTATTAGCAGCTTTTAAAAAATGTACCAGGATGCTGTGCCAATCTATCTCTGTTCATACAACATAGCACATGTGGTCCTAACCAGTTTGGCTCAGTGGATAGAGTGTCGGTTTGCGGACTGAAGGGTCCCAGGTTTGATTCCGGTCAAGGGCATGTATAATACCTTGGTTGTGGACACATCCCCAGTAGAGGGTGTGCAAGAGGCAGCCGATCAATGTTTCTCTCTCATTGATGCTTCTGACTCTCTATCCCTCTCCCTTCCTCTCTGTAAAAAAATAAAAATTAAAAAAAAACATAGAAAAAAGGGCAAAATTTCAAAAATCACTCCTCACCCCAGTGATACTTGTCCTTGTATAGCTCCCTCTCCTTTAAGTGTGGGTGGAATTTCTGAACAGAATAAACTATCACTACCCGGATTATGTTATTGATACATTATATGGCACAAGGGAGTTGATACAGGTTTTCCTATATAGTAGAGAGTTTTTCTTCAGCAGATGAGCAAGAGAAGTCAGAGAGATTTGAAGTGCGAGAGGGATTCGCTGCGAGGGAGATTTACTGCTGGCCTTGAAGGATCTGGCAGCTGCCCTGTTGTGAACTGCTTATGGGAGGGCCATAGGCAAAGTTGTGTAAGCAGCCTCCAGGAATCGAGAGCAGTCAGCTGAACCCGAGCAAGGTCAGGGGAACCTTCGTTCTGCAACCATAAAGAACTGACATCAGCCAATAATCTGAATGAACTTGGAAATGGATTCCTCCCTACACCAGCCTCCAGAGGAGAATGCAACCTGGTTGACACCTCAGCTTTAACTTAGTGCAAGGCAGAGCAGAGACCCAGATATGCTGTGCAAGACCTCTGCCTTTAGAACCATGAGCTCATAAATGGGTGTTACTTTAAGCCACTAAGTTTATGGCAATTTTTTTTTAGAGGAATAGACAACTAATGCAGTGTAGGTCTTGTGCCTTCAAATTCCTCATCTATGCTGACTCCAGAGAGATAAAAGGTCAAACCAAATGAACTTCAGAATTATAGAAATGTGATATTCAGTTATTCATTCAACAATATTCATGGACCACTACTAAGTGCCAGTCCTAGGTGCTGGAGATACAACTTTGAGCAAAACAGACAAAAATATAGGCAGTCAATTTCTTAAAGGAGCAAAAGGGAATTAAGCCTTACAATAATCCACATGTTTTATAGTACTTTATATATCACAAAGCATTTTTTATACATGTTCCTATTCTGTTTCCTATTGAAATTTTCACTGTGAGGTAGATATTGTTATTCTTTTGAACCCGTGCTCCTGTCCTAAAGATGAAGGGCCTACACAAGCTCACCCAGCTACTCATGGGAGAGCTGGGACTCTGCTCTCTACAGTATATCACACAGATAGTCCCAGAGGTCTGTTCTACAATAGCTAGTATTTTAAAGAGTTTTTGTAATGTACCTGGCAGTGTGTTGAATGTTTTACATGAATTATCTGATTTAATCTTCACAACCATTCTGTAAGGTTGCTACGATTACATCTAATCTTCATTGTACAGCTGAGGTGCTTGAGACTTATCAAGGCTAACTGTTCCATGGCAAAGCCAAGGTGAAAACCCTGGCAGCCCTTTATAGTTTTCATTGAGAATATGGTAACATAAGGAACACTAGCAGAGGGCCAAACATTGTCTAATTATTAGACTTTTATCACTGCTACCAAAATGGTGACGCTAGAATTATGCCCCCAAAATGTTATCTTAACTGCTTACTCTGAACTGTCAACTCATGAATCTACACTTCTCTCAGATAGAGTTAAGTCTCCAAGAGATATATATTTTAATAGTTTTTTAGTCACAATAACAGAGGCATCTTTATTAAATTACTAGAGGTCTGGTGCACAAAATTTGTATACAGCAGGCTGTTGTCCCTCAGCCCAGCCTGAACCCTTTTTAATCTGGGATCCCTCTCACAATCAGGGACCACTGGCTCCTAACCACTTGACTGCCTGCCTTTCTGATTGTCCCCTAACTGCCTCTGCCAGCCTGATCGCCACCTAATCATTCCCTTGCCAGCCTGATGGCCCCCAACTGCCCTCCCCTGCCAGCCTGATCGCCCCTAATCACCTCTGCCTTGACCCTCACCACTGTGACTTTGTCTGGAAGGAAGTTGGAAGTCTGAAAGATGGGTGGTCACCCAGTCTAATTAGCATATTATCTTTTTATTAGTACAGATGTTTCAGATTATCTCAAATTATATTGAAATCACACACACACACACACACACACACACACACACACACACACACACAGAGCAGCCTGTCTCATTTCTTGAAAGTAAGAATTTCCATGTTAGCTGTCTTCCTTCCTTTGCTCTATAAAAACCTTTTTCCAATTGCAGGTGCTACTCTGGTGTTTTAGGTTTTGATAAATGAGTTCATGTCTGAGCTGTCCATTTCATTTAAAACAATAATAACTTTGATTGTGTCTCCTTCACCTTTTGTCATTAGAGCTAAAGAGTCTTACTTTAAAAAGGTTTAATTCAGCCTTGTCCTGTGTGGCCCAGTTGCTTAAAGCACTGTCCCATGCACATAAGAGTCCAGGGTTGGTTTGATTCTCTGGTCAGGACATACACCCAGGTTGCAGGTTTGATTCCTGATAAGGACACATACCCAGGTTTCAGGCTAGGTTTCAGGTTTGATTCTTGGTTAGGGCACATACTCAGGCTGCAGACTATGGTCTCTCACATCGATGTATCCTTCTCCCTTTCTCTCTAAAATCAATAAAAACATATCCTTCAGTGAGGATTAAAAAAAAATTAACTTTGAAGACTATAGCCTTAGTCATTCCACTCATTACTATTGAAATAGTCTTTAAGGTTTTCTGTTTTTGAACTGTGGGGACCAGAACTTTGTATATCATTTATGATTAGGTATAAAAGTAAGATTCTATTTCTTAATTTTATTTACCCTGCTCTTAACAGCAGCAAGACCCTGGGAAAGGCTCACAATGATTTGTAGTTTCATTTCCTGGGTGGTGACCCTCAGTCCTGTATCTTTTATGTATGTTTGGAAAATTTCCTAACATTCTATTGTGACAATATTATTTAATATCTGTTTTAAAACCACATTTAATTTTATATCTAAATATTATTTGCAAGCGCTTTTTTTTCTTCTAAATGAGATAACAGCTCTTTTAGAGGACAATTTCTGGTATAAATGGATATTTTTGGAAATCCAAATCAGGTTTTGTGTTAGGTTGCTATTTTATAAACTTAACCTTGAAAATAGAATATTAAAGATAATTTGATTCAAAGTTCTCCCTTCATAGATGAAATTGAGGCCTGGGAAGGACAAGTGACAGGATCTAGGCAGGCTAGCTAGCTACTGGCAGTGAAAATTCGGTAAGGAAACTTGAAACAAATCTACTGATGGGAAGGAAGAGACAATTGGGTTAAATATAGGAACTCTTATTACACTGCTATGACTTTTTTGATTTTTCTTTTTTCTCTTATAAAGTAGGAAAAGTAGGAGCTTAAGAACCACCATTTTTATCTTTAAAGGTCAGGTATGAATAACTCTGTTTTCTTTTGTGGTAGAGAAAAACAACGAGAATCAAAGAACATTTTCACAAACACTTGTCAAAGTGGACTGAGATCTTGGAGCCCATGGACTTGGCCCAGGAAAGGACCTGAGTCCTAGTTAATTACCTCGACTTAAGAAGAAGCTTTCTTCTCAATTCATGCATAAAATTGCAGTTAAGAATTACAGTGTAGGTGCTCAATTGTATTTAGATACTTAATTTTTCCAAATTCTGGGTATTGTATATAAATTTAAAAATATTTAACATCGTTATATCAATATTTTCGTAGTTACTTAAAACGGAGATGAAACATGTGATAATGTTTCTCTGGTTACCTAGCTAATTGGAAGTTTGACCTCCATACATAGAAGTACTGCTTCTCTTCTTGACCAGGTTAAGTCTACCTGCAAGCAGAGTAGTCAGGGAAACCGAGCAGCTGTTGATTTTGCGTTTCCACACCTCAGCATGTGAAGTGATGATAGCAGATGTTTTACTGTAGTGAAGCTTATCTTTCACTCTCACACTTTTGATTCATGCACTGATGGTATCTTTCTAAAGTTTCTACACTTTCTAGTGATTTGTTTCACTATTTTTAAATTCTTAGTGCCTACAACAACTTGGATATTTCATATTGTAGGAACTCTCTGCCCTGAATATTTTCTAATTATTCCACTAAAGGCATACTCACTTATTTCCACCCAATTTTTTCGAAGTTATTTTCCCATGAATCACATAATGACTCATTTTAAATAACAGTTTTAATAAAAATATTATTAAAGCCTTTTGGATTTTTTTGTTTGTTTTTGTTAATCCTCACTGAAGATATATATATATATATATATATATATATATATATATATATATATATATATTAAGAGAGAGTGGAAGGGGGGAAAGAGGGATAGAGAGAGAGAGAGAAACACCAATGTAAGAGAGACACCACATTGATTGGTTGTCTCCTACTCAGGGGCTGGGGATCAAACCTACAACCCAGGTAAGTACCTTTGACCTGGAATTAAACCTGAGACCCTTTGGTTCAAGGGCCAACACTATAACCACTGAACAACACCAGTCAAAGCCCTTTTATAAATTTAATGTTAAGATAACTTTTATGAACACTACTTTTGCACAATATCATATTAGTATCTTGTTATAGAAATATTGTGTCATTTACAAAATGACATTAACATCTATTAAAACTTCTCTATATTGCATTGATTTTGCTCCTAATTGTTAATGTTACCTGGAATATTTCATTTCAGGAGTGAAAGAGGATCAGTAGAATGTAGTGGTAACCAGTTGGTTAAATCCCACTGTTATTGGAATATTTTAAAATTAATTTCCAAAATTAATGTTAAGAGAGTTCATACAAAAAGTTATATTTCTAAGATTTCTATTCTCCTTTTTTTTTTGCTTCCTTTAAAATATATTCTATTAATTTCCTACAGAGAGAAAAGGAGAGAGATAGAGAGTTAGAAACATCAGTGAGAGAAAAACATTGATCAGCTGTCTCCTGCACACCTCCCACTGGGAATGTACCCACAACCAAGGTACATGCCCTTGACCGGAATCAAACCTGGGACCTTTCAGTCCACAGGCTGACCCTCTATCTACTGAGCCAAACTGGTCAGGGCTTCCCTTTTATAATAGAATAGCTGAAAACATTTGGTTTGCATCCTATATATCAGCAGTCTGTTGGAACTCTTTAGATGCGCCACATGTTACACTGATTGCCTGAGTTCCTGCCTTAACTCTTCAGCCTTCTATATTACCTGCATAACAAAGGTGGAAGCAAATATTAAAGGCTTAAATTCAGAAAGTAATTAGTTCCAAAATTCCCATCTTCCTATGAGCATGTACATTTATACATCAAATTCAGTTCTCTCAGTCTCTGTTATCCAATATAATGGACACAGAGAAGCTAATCATTAACTGAGAAAAATGATTAGAATCCAGTGTTTGTTCTTTACTTCTTTAAAAAAAAAATTATTGATTGCAGAAAAAGGAAGGGAGAAGAAGAGAAACATATATGATGAGAAAGAATCGTTGATTGGCCACTTCCTGAATGCCCCTTATAAGGGATAGAGCCCACAACCTGAGTATGTGCCCTGTTTGGGAATCGAACCTTTACCTTCTGGTTCATGGGTCAACACTCAACCACTGAGCAACACCAGCCAGGTTAGAGTCCAAAGTGTTTGAATCTCTGAGTAAGGAGAACCAGTAGCTTTTTCTTTGCCCTCTCACAGTCCGGGACCCCTTAGGGGGCGTCTGCCTGCCTGCTCCCCCACGGGCCTAAGCCAGCAGGCGGACCTCCCCTGAGGGATCATTAGTGCTGCTTTAGAGGCGAGAGAGGCTCCCCCCACCACCACTGTGCTTGCCAGCCATGAACCTGGCTTCTGGCTGAGCGGCACTTTCCCTATGGGAGCACACTATCCACCAGGGGGCAGCTCCTGCTTTGAGCATCTGCCCCCTGGTGGTCAGTGCACGTCATAGTAACTGGTTGTTCCACATTTTGGTTGATTTGCATATTAGCCTTTTATTATATAGTATTTGTCAACACATTAAGGATATTAAAAAATTTGGAAAAGCTATGCTAATCAACTAAAGCTGCTGCCACTGCCTGTCTCCCTGGACCTGGGGCTCAGAAGGCCCAGCCAGGACACCTGCCAGGTCACCTGGCACCGGCCTCATCTACCCACAGCCACTTTCCACCTCCCACCAGCTCCTGGAGGTGGGTGGAGTTGGGATGGAGGCTTCCGTGTTAAAGCAGCACTGTTGGTGTAGACCAGATACATGTGGGCTTTCTGATGAGAACCCATAACATCCCTTCACGAACGTGTTCTTAACTGTTCTGAGATCACGCTCCCAGCCTTGGTGACTCTCAAATAGGCCTCAGTAATTCCACTTGCCCAATGCAAAGACTGACCCTGGATTCATGGAGACCGAACCCCTGGCCAGGAGCAGACATGCTCTTTCAAAAGGAAGGTCACCTTGTCTGCAGGTCCCTGTTCTTTGTCACTTTGAATATTTCTTGCCATGTCCTTCTCTACCCAGCAAAGCTCATTTGGAATTGAAAGCCAGATAAAGAACTTCACAGACAAGAAAAAGCTAAAAGAGTTCATCACCTGATCAGGGGTCAGCCGGTGGCCAATGCCTGCAGCCCCTCTCCTAGCCATTGAAGGCCTCCGGCCAGACCCCACCATGCACGAATTCATGCACCTGGCCTCTAGTGTGTCATAAGAGAGCTATGAGGTGAACAATTTCAATAGTTCACATAGGGCTGAGAGATGATCAATTCTATCGAGCCAGAGTAGAGAAAACCCACTTAACATTTGGGGAAATTAATAGATACCTCAGAAGTGTCATTCCTCACTGTCAGGGCTAACTTAGTCTGAGAGTAGAGTTCCTGTTAAATATGCCCTAACAGAGTTTTTTAAAAATCTTAAAAGAATTAAGCTATAACTTATCTATCAAAACAAATTTCAAAAACAAACATATTCAGTATTCAACCATATAACATCTACAATGCCCAACATCAAAACTAGTAGATATGTGAAAAGCATGTGTGACCCATAGCCATGACTAGAAAATCAGTCAATAGACATAGAACCAGAAATGACAGAGATAATGGAGTTAGTAGACAAGGACTTTAAAATAGCTGATATGTTTTCAAGAAGTTAATAGAAAACATAATGAAAAGAAATTTGAAAGATATATAAAAGGACAAAATGAAATTTTAAAATTTCATTTTAGCTATTATAACTATCCAGTGAATTTATATATATATATATATATATATATATATATATATATATATATATATATTTATAATAGCTAAAATGATACAGGTGAAAAATTAGTGACCTTGAAAATCTAGAAATAGAAAATCTTCAAGCTGAAAGAGAGAAAAAATATTTTAAAAATGGAACACAGTTTCAGTGAGCTATGGGACAATATTAAGAACTTTAACATGCATGTAATGGAGATCAAAGAAAGGAGTATGGGGCAGAAAGAAAATTTAGAGAAATAATAATAAAGGAATTTCCAAATTTGATAAAAGGTATAGACTTATAGACATAGAATAGTTGACAAAACAAAAATAGAGCCAGAGACATAGAAGCATCGAACAGACTGTTAAACTTCAGAGGGAAGGCAGGAGTGGGGGTGGTGGTTAAGAGATCAACCAAAGGACTTGTCTGCATACTTATAAGCATAACCAATAGACACAGACAGTAGGGAGGTGAGGGCTTGAGCTGGGGGGCAGGAGCAGAAGGGGACAGGTCAATGGGGGGGGGCTGGAGGGGAAGGAGGAAGGAGACATATGCAATAATTTAAACAATAAAGAATTTAAATTAAAAAATAAGCATGAATAAAACCATATAAGGCATGTAATAATTAGAATACTAAAAACCAGTGCTGAAAAGCAAGTTTTAAGAGCAATTATAGTAAAAGGTCACATTATATATAGTTAAACAAAGATAAGAAAGACCACAGATATACATCATGGCCAGTGGGGTTAAATCTCAGTTATGAAAGACTGGTTCAGTATTTGAAAATCAATTAATGTAATTTATCATGGTAACAGACTACAAAAGAAAAACTATTTAAAATCATATAAATAGATGCAGAAAAATCATTTGACAAAATCCAACTCCAAAACATGACAAAAACTCTCAGTAAATCAAGAATAGAGGAAAATAAAGGAAAACTTCCTTAACTTGATAAAGAATTATGTATAGTATCAGGTGGGTACTAGATTAATCAGAGAGATCACTTCATGAATTATTTAAATTTCCAACAATTGTGCTGTACAACTGAAGCTAATATAATATTGAATGTCAAATGTAATTGAAAGAAAGCAACATTTACAAAAAATTGTAAGGAGGTGAGGGTAGTTGATGGAGGAGATTTCTGTAGATGGGATGAGGAGACAAGGTCTTGAGATATGACAAAAGGAAGGCAGATAGAGCAATTGGCATGGTGATTTGCCATATAGTAAGCTAACAATATAGTTTTTAAATATTAAGGTGGTCAGAGTAAACCTCTGCTTATTATTTTGAACTTATGCCATACCTGTACCATACTTTTTTTTTTACACATAGCTTTCAATATTTATTCCAAAAAGTAAAAAATACTTATTGCTGCCAAATAACTGCTATCTTCTGACTTCAAACCCTGAGATTCTGAAAGCTTTCCAAGAGTATCTTCAGATAATTTGCACCCAGGCCAAATCTGGCTTTCATTAGCCATTAAAAAATCAACGGCAACTTTAAATTAAAGAATAAAAGAGACTTTCCCCAAATTTAGACTCACATTAGCATGTGAGAGACCCTACATCAGCAAAAATCTTCCTTTTTTAATCAACCTAAACCTCTGACTAAATTAATAAGAGTCGAGTTTGACCTTTAAAATGCTAAAAAATACAGTTCCCAGTATAATTCTTGTTCATCCCTGGACCAAACCATTCTCATAGTAAATTATGGCACTAACAGCTGGCTGCCAATGAAGTCAACTATTAATTGTATGTTCACTGCACTGCCTGATATAAATCAATATAAGTAATGAGCAATTGTCCTCGGTCTATAGATACACAGACCCTACATTGCAAAAATAATTTAAGATTGGCTGTCAGCCTTCTCATGTCACACGGTCTTTGTATCTTACTGAAGATACAGCAAAAATACAGAACCCACATTGGAAATTGCCTGATCTAGTGACTCTGCAGAAGACTTCTAGTCATCTCTATGAAAATGACAGTAGAAATAATTTTTGATTGTGTATTCCAATAAACAATTTCTTCTTTTTTGCAAGTCCTAGGGAAATCTGTAGAATGGGCCTCATGATCTCACCACTTTATAATCTCAAACTCACACAATTCCTTCTCTGTCCATTACCTTCTACTTTTTCTACTCTCTCTTTTCTACCACATTGGCCCTCCATCTTCATAAAGGTCTCCAGCCTCCCTGCTTTCCTACTTCCCATTGTTATTCAGCTTCTTTCATCTCTTTACTCAGTTTCAATCTTATGACACTAATGACAACTGACACTCTCATTTTACAGTTGACCATTCCCACCTTGGGATTATACTAAGCCACCCTGGCATTTCCTATTTATGACTTCTGGCAGTCAGACTCTATCAAAAATCCATCTTGTCTAATTTTGATAGGCCCTCTATATAACCCAAAAGTAGTTAAGTGCAGATTTTGCAAAGTGGCTTCTGTAAGACACTCTCAGACTACATTGACAAGTGTTTTTTTTTTTGTGTGTGTGTGTGTGTGTGTATGTATGTGTGTGTGTGTGTGTGTGTGTAGGATTCCATCCTATCCAATAAAAGTAATATGCAAATTGACCTTACCTCCGCTACACCCACAAGCCATGACCACCAGCCAATCAGGAGCAAGTATACAAATTAAGCCAACCAAGATGGTTGTGGCCACAGCACAAGCAGGAGGCTTGAGTTGCCCTCGGCGATGGAGGAAACCAAGCTTTCTGCACACCCTGGCCTGCCTTGGCCTCTGCTTGAGGACACACAGTTTCAAATATAAAAGATAAATAAGTTCCACATACCAGGGTCTTGGGTCACTGGGGGATGTGGCCAGCCTGAAAACCACCACAGGCCCCTCACCCAGGCCTCCCCATTCCTTAAGGGAACCCCCACTCTGATCCAGGACACCCTTCAGGGAAAACCAGCAGGACCTAATCCGTGCACCAGGCCTCTATCCTATATAATAAAAGAGTAATATTCAAATTGACCATCACTCCAACACACAAGATGGCTGTCCCCATGTGATCAAAGGTGGCTGTCTCATGTGGACACAAGATGGCCACCACAAGTTGGCCAGCAGGGGAGGGTAGTTGGGAGGAACCAGGCCTGCAAGGAAGGCAGTTGGGGGCAATCAAGCCTGCAGGGAAGGGCAGTTAGGGGTGACCAGGTTGGCAGAGGGAAGTTGGGGGAGGGGGGAAACCCAGGCCTGCAGGGGAGGGCATTTAAGGGCAAACAGGCTGGTAGGGGAGCAGTTAGGAATCAATCAGGCTGGCAGGGCAGTGGTTAGGGGGTGATCAGGCTGTCAGGCAGAGCAGTTAAGGGCAATCAGGAAGGCAGGCAGGCGAGCAGTTGGGAGCCAGCAGTCCTGGATTGTGAGAGGGATGTCTGACTGCCTGTTTAGGCCAGATCCTACTGTGAGACATCCCTTAAGGGGTCCCAGATTGGGTGTGGGCTGGGCTGAGGGACAACCCCCCTCCCCCATGCACGAATTTCATGCACTGGGCCTTTAGTCTATATATAGAAGGATAATATGCTAAGTGTCTGTCCAGGTAATGACTTCACGTAGCAGCGCCTGGCTTCCTCTTCCTAGAGACAACTAACCTCCTTACAGTTTCTTCAGCCCAGAAACATGACTTGCTTTATAGCCAGGTGGAAACATTTACACTTTAATCAAATATCTCTGAAGCTTTTTCCCATGTATCATCTCATTTGATCCTCACAGAAGTCCTGGGGTAGGTAGGTAGGAGACTCAGTGGAATCCTATTTTCTTTTCATTAGCTGGAAAGTGGAGATTTAGAAAGTGTAGAAACTTAACCTAACTGAAAAGAACTAGAAATGGTGGACTTTGAAAATGACTTCAGGTTTTTCTATTTTCTCACTATGCAGAATATAGTCAAACACTGTTGCAGTTAAATATTTTATCCTTTGTTCTCCCTGTGTTATCTACAATAATAATCTGCTTCATGTTGATATTTACTGCTGTGTTACCTGAAAGAGAAGTTGGGGTGCTTCACTGGGTTGGAAAAAGTTTAGCTACATCAGAAAGCAGGTCTAATTAAGCAAGTTTATTTTATATATATATATTGTCTTGTGCATGTATGATACATATAAAGCTCTAGCTGGTGCCAATCACACATATATGTTTTGATCTGTCATTGTCAATTGTGAATTTGGTTAATGCTTTTAATATAGAGATAGGGCAAACAGAGATATTAAAATATTTCTTCTAATTAATTTCCTATCAATGTGCATGAATTTGTGCACCAGGTCATTAGTAGTTTTATAAGCTTAGAAAAACACTGGTTTAAATGAAATTAAACTAGCTCTTTTTTTTCAGAACTTAATAGAATCTGGTGTACCAGTATGCTACAGAGAAAATAATAATGGATAAGATATGGAAAGTGTCAGTGGGCTTAAAAAGTTGATGAATTCTAGAAAAACGTGTTGAAGTAGAGTAAGTGACATGATGATTTATTAATTTTAATTTTTTACAGCATTTTAGATGTAATTGATATGTAAAATTGTACATGTTTAAGGTACACAATATATTGGTTTGATACATTTCTATATTGCAAAATAATTACTGCCATGAAATAGCTAACACTTCTATCCTATCACATATTTACCATTTCTTTTTTTGTGGTGAGAACATTTAATATTTACTTTCTTAGCAATGTTCAAGTATGTAATTTAGTATTATTAATTACCAGAGGCCCAGTGCACAAAATTATGCACTCAGGGGTGGGGGGGGGGGTGTCCCTCAGCCTGGCTTGTGCCCTCTTGGACATCCTTAGTGCTGCTGTGGAGGTGAGAGAGAGGCTCCTACCACCACCGCTGTGCTTGCCAGCTGTGAGCCTAGCTTCTGGCTGAGGGGCACTCCCCCTGTGGGAGTGCACTGACCACCAGGGGGAAAGCTCCTGCATTGAGTGTCTGTCCCCTTCTGGTCAGTGTACATCACAGCGAGCATTTGAGCAGTCTTAGCATATCATTAGCATATTATGCTTTTATTGGTTGAACAGATAATATATTATATAGGATAATAAAAGCCAAATATGCTAAGTGTCCAGTCATCCGGTCGCCCATTCAACTAAAATGTAATATGCTAATGATATGCTAAGACTGCTCAACTGCTCACTATGATGTGCACTGACCACCAGGGGGGTAGTCACTCCAACTAGTAGGTTAGCTTGCTGCTGGGGTCTGGCTGATTGAGACTGAGTGAGACAGGCCAGATATGCCTGGAGTCCTCCTGTGGGCTCTCCTTGGCAGGCTAACCTCCTGCATCCTTCCCCAGCCCCAATTGTGAACCGGTAAGGTCCCTCAGCCTGGCCTGTATCCTCTTGCAATCCAGGACCCTTCAGAGGATGTTGGAGAGCTGGCTACAGTCCAATCCTGCAGGCCAGGCTGAGGGACCCCACTGGTGCACAAATTCATGCACCAGGCCTCTAGTTTAGGATAATCACCATGCTATATATTAGATCCCCAGAACTTGTTAATCTTAGAACTAGAAGTTTGTACCAATAAATATCTCCCCATTTCCTCCACACACTTATCTCTGGTAACCACCATTCTACTCTCTGTTTTTCACCGAGTTTGGCTTTTTTAGATTCCACATATGGCTGATATAATCAAATACAATATTTTCTTTTTCACTGTCTGACTTATTTTACTTAGCATATGCCCCCTGGGTTTATCCAAGTTGTAGATGTAGCAGGATTTTCTTCTCATGGCTGAATAACATTTTATTATATATATATTAATAATATATTTAATATTTATTCATTCATTCATTGATGAAAATTTAGGTTGTTTCCATATCTTGGCTGCTATGAATATTGCTGCGATAAAAGGGGGACCTTTGAGGTCCATTTTTTTGTATTCCACCCAGAAGTGGAATTCCTGATTCATATGGTAATTATATTTTTAATTTTTTTGAGGAAACTTCTTACTGTTTTCCATAGTGGTTGTACCAATTTACATTCTAACCAACAATGTACAAGGGTCCCCTTTTCTCCACACCCTTGTCAAAACTTGTTATCTCTCATCTTTTTAATGATAATCAACATGGCTAATTTCGTGCTACCAATATGACCTCAAAAAATGAGGAACTGGTGGGAGATGCAACCTAAGAGGAATGGCTGCTGCTCACCACTGAGATGAAGGAGTGTATGGTAGCAGCTAGGTTTCTGGTTTGAACAAACAAGTGGACGTTAATGCCATTGGCTGAGAAGGTGACACTGTTTTGAAGAGCAAGTTTGAAAGGGACAATGATAAGTTTTGTTTAAGACATGTTGTGGCTGAGTTACAATGGTCCATGGGAATTGGATAAATAGCGTTTGTGCTTAGGAGGAAGTTCCAGCATATAATCTGGAGTTGTTGGGATATATAGGTGATGGTTGAAACCATGGAAGTAGATACAACTTCCTAGGTAGCAAGAAGAGTGGGTAAAGAAAACAAAATTGAGGATTTCATTGCTCCAAAAAGCTGCCTACTGGATACATTTTGTGCTTCTAAAGTCTCCTGTCTGCATTTTAGGCTCTGAGGGTTATTTACAGGAGAAACAGGTTTGGGGACTGCATGTCCAGCCTCCCAAACTAGAGTTGTATGTCTGCTCTGATTTTGGTTTTTTAAAAAAGTAGTAGTTACTGTGAAGACAACATTGGTATTCTATTCTTGTTTTCAGATTAGAGGGGGCCAAGATCAGAGCTTTTAAAATTTTACTATATTTAGAAGAGACAAGTTGTTTTTATTGAGTAGGTGGGAAAATCATATGAGAAAATGGAATGATCCACAGTCAGTATAAAAATCGCTATAATCAAGAACATAACAACAGCCAAGTTCAGAAAGAACAGAATGGAGCCAAGACAAATACTATCTCCCTTGCCTTCTCTTCCAAGTGTAGGAAGAATTAGGGAGTAATGGTGAGTATATGCAAAAAGAAAAATTCTGTGTGATTTTTTTTTTATTCATCCAGAAATAGTTATGATACCAGGAAAAGGTAAGTTTAAGCCTCCATCAGTTTAAAATTTCAAATCCCCTTCCACATCCTTCTTTGACTTCCTTTCCATTACACTACCCCTCAGGTATTTTTTATACCTGGCTAAGAGGAAGTTGAATTGGAAAACCACTTAGTTTGAGTTTTGTAAAATATATGTTGAGGTTCAGGGTAACTTGCATGTACAGTTAAGTTATTTCTAGCAGAACCAGGTGAGGAAAGGGCCCAGGGATTCTCTTACAGCCCAACTGCTTGATATACTTTGTAATAAAAAGGTGCAAAGCCAGAGATCATATCTTATATGAACACATCCTACTGCCCTGTCTCTGGAGATATGTGAGTAGTGGAGGAGAATGTATGCAGAGCCAGAAGCCAGTGTAAGGAAATTTTTCTCATCATGTCATGTACAAGTCTAAGTGGGGAATGTGGTTTTCATCCATGCCTAATCAAAGTGGAAATTCTCTCTTGGCAGGAATATATTGCTTAAAATAATAAAAAATATAGTGCTTAAAATAATAAGCCCACCATTATGGGAATTGTGAAAAAGTAGTTTTCTCAGATTCTTGTGTTATGAGGATGTAATCCAAGGCAGAACTACAAGCAGTAGCTACCTCTAAGTGTGCAGTAGCATGTTTTATGCACCCTCTTTGCTTGCCTCATGTCTTAGCATGGACCATTCATCTTGCTCTAACAAAGTCTATTGGTTCCAAATAAAAAGGCACACAAATTGCCACCAGTAAAATAGCTGGATACTTTTTAAATATTGCCTCAGTATAAATATGTAGTTTTAAAAAATAGATATCCAGTAGATTTTATTAGTGTGATTCCTGATTATTTTATATTTTGGGTTACTGTATATATGTTGGCCTCTATACATGGCGGGCAAGGATAGGCCAAAGAAAGAGACTAGTTTGGTAGGTGGCCAGGGAACTTACATATGGGCTTATCATGAGTAATTGCAAAACTTCTGTTAAGGGGCTAGTATTCAAAATATAAAGACCTCATACCATTCAGCAACAAAAATGCAAACAATCCAATTAAAATATGAACAGACACTTTACCTAAGGCCACACATATAAATGACCAACAGATGTGTGAAAAAATACTCAAGTTCACTAGTTATAAGGGAAATACAAATTAAAACCATAATAAGATACCACATCACACCTGTTAGAATGGATGTTTATCAACAAGGCAAGAGATAAGTGTTGGAGAGGATGTGGAAAAAAAGGAACCATCACACATTGTTGGTGGGAATGTAAATTGGTGAAGCTACTATGGAAAACAGTATGGATGTTCTTCAAAAAATTAATTAATAATGAACTCCCATATGATCCAGCAATTCCTCTTTTGGATATCAAGTTTGAAAACATTTATTTGTAAAGATATATGTATTTCTATTTTTACTGCAGCATTATTCACTCTGATCAAGATATGGAAACAAGTTAAGTGTTATTCAATGAATGGCTGGATAAAGAAGATGTGGTACTACTTATATATAATGAAATACTACTCAGCCATAAGAAAAGATGAAATTCTGCTACTTGTGACACCCTGGATGAATCTCAAGAGTGTCAATTCTAAGTGAAATAAGTCAGATAGAAAAGCACAACAACCATATGATTTTACTCATATATGGGATATAAAACAGAAATCAACAAACAAACAAAACAAGCAAACAACTCATAGATAGACAACAGTATGGTGGTTAATTCAAGGGAAGAGAGTGAAGAAGGTTGAGGAAGGTAAAAGGGATCAAATATATGGTGATGGAAGGAGACTAAACTTTGGGTGATGAGCAAACAATGCAATATAGAAATGCTGTATTACATAATTGTACACTTGAAACATATAATCTTATTCACCAATGTCACCCAAAATAAATTTAATAAAAAATAAAACAATTGTTTTTTAAAGTAGCTCAAAATTCAATTGTTTTCTCCATGGGAATTTTGCCCAGGGATAACTTCCAATAGTCATTAGGTCAAGAGAACTTCAAATACAATAGAAAAATAAATATCTTATGAATCAGTTCCAATTTTTAAAGAGGGTTTGGCTTTCCAAGCCCATTATTCAACAAACTAAACGGTGGTATATTTATTGCATGCCTATAAATGTTAGTATTTTTATCAATTCCTGGGACAAAGGAAGGATATAATTTTGACTTACTGCTAGCATAGTTATATTTTATAATTTAGAAAGAAGCCTTTTTTTTTTTAGCCTTACATGCTGATTTTTAAAAATTATCCACTTGTCACCCAAAGTTTCTATTGGCCTGAATAATATTCCCAGTTCTTCCTGCAAAAATAGAGAATAACCATCGCCTCCTTGGTAGTCTCTCCCATTTCCTTTTTGCTATCATGCTCTTAGCTCCTCCATTTCATTGCTCTTCAAATATTTCTAAATTAACAAGTGAAAACAGTAATATTAGAACTTTTTTTTTGAATCTGATAGCCATGTTCTCTAACCACTAGGAGGAGCTTCACATTTCCAACATTCACACACACACCCCAAAAGTAGGACGGGCCGAAACCGGTTTGGCTCAGTGGTAGAGCATCGGTCTGCGGACTGAAGGGTCCCGGGTTCGATTCTGGTCAAGGGCATGTACAATACATTGGTTGCGGGCACATCCCCCGTAGGGGGTGTGCAAGAGGCAGCTGGTCAATGTTTCTCTCTCATGAACGTTTCTAGCTCTCTATCCCTCTCTTCTCCTCTCTGTAAAAAAATCAATAAAATATATTAAAAAATATGGTGATATGTTTAAAAAAAAAGAACAAAAGTAGGACAGATAAAAGGATTATAAATAAAATTGAATGTATGATGCACGTTTTCCTTATACCTCTCTTTGAAGCTCTCTTTTCTCTTAGGCCCATGAAACTTGTCGGTTAGGACCTTTATATTTCTGTTAAAATATCTTTATATGACCAAAAAGCTATAGGCCCAAGGGACGCAGAAGATACGATAACCTATTCATAGAGGAGAAGTGACAGCATCAGCACAGACACTGATTTTTCCACTGAAGGACTTGTAAGGTTCCCTAAGTCTTATGATTTCTTAATCACAGTACCCAAAACTCCTTTTGAGACATTTTTTGATGACTGTGCCATGGTGAAGAGAACACATTGGTTTGAAAGTGAGGGCTCCTATTTCTATTTCCAAAGTTTATGGCTCATTCTTTGGTTGTGCATTAATGTAAAATATTTGTGTAGAGAAATGTAAACCAAAAGTTAAAGTTCGACTATTCACCTTTTAGTCCTGTGTCTGGGGATTAGATCTCTTCTGAGGCACTTAGCCTGCTCCCCTCTTTGGAAGCTTATTTGCGGTAATTTAGGCATATTCAGACATCTCAAGGGAGAAAGGTAGGCTACTCAGTTTCCTAGCAAGGCTGGATATTGCTACTCAGCCATTAGAACTGGGGCTATAACTCAAGAACAGAAGTCAAGGTATAGCTGTAATGCTATTTTGTGTTTCTTCTGTAATTGGGAAGGACCCAAGACCTGGACAATAGACTCTACAGCGATAGATGGCCTGGACAAAAAGGAGTGTGCTTTACTTTCTTCTCTATTTTTTCTATTTTTGCTGGTATTCCTGGAGTTGCACAATGATTTTCTTGGCCAAAGAACTAATATGTATATATGCATTGCCCAAGGACACAGACAATAGTGTGATGAAGGCTTGGGGTGGGGTGGTACCTGGGTGGAGAGGGGCAGGGAAGGGAAAAATTTGGGACATCTGAAATGCTCTAAAAAATAAAGATAAATTAAACAAGTTAAAAAATGAAAAAAGTAAACTTCATAATATTCCAAACCCGCAAAAGCTACCCCTAGCTACCTCCCCACATTCAGTTTATTGTCCTTATCCTCATTTGTTAATAGCAAGGCAGGAAAAATTGCCTCTGCTGGGACATGGGTGGCAGGAAGAAAAGCTAGGCAGGGGGGCCTCCCGGCTGTCATAAGTCAGAGAGCAGACAATCGACCCCAAAGGAGCAAACAGAGAGAGTGGATTAAGTAAGTGAGCAGGTGCAGACAGTATGAGATTTAGTTGGGGAAAAGCAACTAAGTTGGAAAGACATTACAGATTTTTTAGGTGTTGGAGTTCAGAGTTTAAAAAGTGGTGATGCTAGTCTTCTTCCTCAAATCTTCTGGATACTATTTCCAACTTCAATTCTTTCGTGATTGGGAGGAACAAATGTCTCCCTGGATTACTCATGTGTCCTGAGGAATGGGAGTTACACATACTAAGTGGGAATGGAAGGATTGCCTGGAAGTTTGGTCATTTCTTTGGCTGGCTTCCTTAGTATACATCTAGATAGTTTTGAACAAATTTCTTAAGAAAACTGCTCTTTGAAAGAACTTAGAAGCATTTTTATTTATTTATTTAGTGCGGGATTTATAGAGAAGAGATATATATATATTTTTTCTGGCATTCTTGATAGAAAATCATCTTATATGATATATTTTAGGGAATAAAAGTTGGAATACACTATTATAATTTCTAGAAATATCTTTAATGGTTATATCAGAGTAAGATTTTTAGGAATGCTTGGAAGTTCTTGCATTGCCAATTCTGCTCTCATTAGAAATGTAGATATAATTTCTATCCGATACTAATCTAGACTTAATAAACTATTTGAAGACGAACCAGATTGATGGTAAATAATTTCATACATCGCTTTGGTAGTATTGCTTAGCTAGACATCTTTTGGTGATTTTTTGTTGCTTGGGAAGGGCTTGGTACATTATATATAAAACCAGGTATCAAATATTACCCCTTTTTTGCTAGGTCTTTCATTATCCCATATCTATTAATGTTTTCCCTGGGCTAATATATTCTTAGATTACCAACATTAGCTTAAAGGCTAATTATAATATTAATTAGAGGCATCTTAAAATCTAAAGCAGTCTGCTGTCTCCTGATTAAATCTTATTATCAGGGATTTAATTCCGCTGCTCTTACTTTATGGAAAAAAACATTGAAGCAAAGACAAGGAATATGGCTTAGCCCATACCCTAGAGAATATTAATAATAGAGTACAGGACAAGAAGTTAGAGCCACCAGGGTGGCTGAGTTGCTCTTATCAGACGTTAGACATGTTACACTCATGCAGTGAGGAATTAATTGTTTCGCTGTGGAACAATTGGTTTAGATTTGTGGTGAGGAGCAGGAGATGGGGGGCAGTGGTATGTTGTTTCAAAGAGCCATGATTAATCTTGGAGACATAAAGTTCCAAAGGGAACGGTTAAAGTAGAAATAAAGGAAAGTGAAATAAGGGTTGAGTGGTACCTGGGAAATCTTAATAATAGGTTTGGGACTTTTGAATTACACTGAGTCGCTATGGGCATGCACTTACTCAAATGCACACACTTTCTTCTGAGCCCTCCAGGGGCCTCTTTACCTGTTCTTTGCTCATTTCAGTATGGCTTGCCACCTCAGCCAGTTGCTGCATGTCCAGTAGGGTCTATGTTTGGCATAATGTAGATGCCAAATACATGTTGTACTACTTACAAAATAAAAGTCCCAGAACAGGCCCAAGACTAAAATAACTTTTATTGGATTCTTTGGAGATAGCACAGCCAGATTAAACAACATGGTCTGTTTGAGAAGAAACTACTTCATATTCACTAGGATTGCTATTATAAAAAATAACCAAAACCCTGAAAAGATCAACTTTTGATGAGGATGTGGAGAAACTGAAACCCTTGTATACTGCCAGTGGGAATGTAAAATGGTGCAGATGATATTGAAAACAGTATGGCAGTTCCTCCAAAATTGTCATATGATTTAACAATTCTGCTTCTAGGTATAAAACCAAAAGAATTGAAAGCAGAACATTTAACCAATGAGGTAAGAGATTTATACGCTGCAAACTATAAAATATTGATAAAAGAACTTAAAAAAGACACAAATAAGTGGAAAGATACTCTGTGTTCATGGATTGGAAGAATTAATATAGTTAAACTATTGTTAAAATACCATCAAAAGTATTTTATAGATTCAGTGCAACTCCTATAAAATTTCAGAGTCATTATTTAATATAAATAGAAAAAACAATTCTAAAATTTGTATGGAATCACAAACAATTAGGAGTACCAAGAGCCATCTTGAGAAACAAGAACAAAGCTGGAGGCATCACACTTTTTATTTATTTTTAATTTATAGTTTAAGGCATTACAAATAGTATTACATTATAAACTGATGAATCAAAAGATAGATATAGAGACAGTAAAGCAGCAAGCAGACTGTCAAATTACAGCGGGGAGGGTAGGGAGATCTGGGGGAGATAAGAGATCAACCTCAACCGAACGACTTGTATACATGCATATAAGTACAACCAATGGACACAACACTCTGGGGAGGGAGGGTATGTATGGGAAGGGGGGCAATGGAAAGATATGTACACAGATAATAATTTAATAAAAAAGGAAAAAAATTAATTTAAGACAAAGAAGTCTAGAATATACAATGGGGCAAGGACAGTCTCTTCAATAAATGGTATTAGAAAAATTGGAGAGCCACATGCAAAAAAATGAAATACCACATACAAAAGTCAATTAAAAATGTATTAGAGATTTGAATGAGAAACTGTGTAAAATTCCTAGAAGCAAAAATAGGAGGTAAGTTTCTTGACATTGATCTTGGCAATGAATTTTTGAATTTGACACCAAAAGCAAAAATAAACAAGTGGAATTACATCAAACACAAAAGCTTTAGCACGGCAAAGAAAATAATAAACAAAATGAAAGGCAACCCATGGAATGGGATAAAAATTTTTCAAACTACATATTTGATAAAGGGCTAATATGTAAAATATACAAGGAACTCACAGATATCAATAGTGAAAAAATCAAGTAACCCAATTTAAAAAACTGGGCAAAAGATGTTCATAGCACAATTTACAATAGCTAAGATTTGGAAACAGCCTCAGTGCCCATCAGAAGATAAGTGAATTAAAAAACTGTGAAGCATCTACACAATAGAATACTACATGGCTATAAAAAGCAAGGAACTCATACCATTTGCAATAACATGGATGGACCTGGAGAGCATTATGCTAAGCAAAATAAATCAGTTAGGGGAAGATAAATATCACATGATCTCACTCATTTGTGGAATATAATGAACAACATAAAGTGATGAAAAAAAACAGATCCAGAGACAGAAAAGCATAGCTAAGACCATCAAACCTCAGAGGGAAGGTAGGGGAGGTTGGGAGTAAGTGGAAGAGATCAACCAAAGGACTTACATGCATTCATATAAGCCTAACCAATGGACACAGATGCCAGGGGGTGAGGGCATGATTGGGGGTGTGGTGGAGAAAAATGGGGAGGGGGGGAAATAAGGATACACATGTAATACCTTAATCAACAAAGAAAAAAAAGAAAAAAATGGGCAAAAGACCTAAATAGACTTTTTTTGTACATGGCAAACCAGGGACATGAAAAGGTGCTCCACATCAGGGATAATCAAATCAAAATCACAATGAGATAAAACTTACAAGAATGATTATTATCCTAAAACTAGAGGCTCAGTTCATGAAATTTGTGCATTGGGGGGTGGGGGTCCTCAGTCCAACCTGCACCTTCTCCAATCCAGGAGCCCTCAGCGGATGTCCTACTGATTGCTTAGGCCTGCTCCCCATGTTTCTCTGCTCTTGCAGGGCCTGCCTGCTCAATGCTGCAGTGATGGGCAAGCAGGCTCTGCTGTCTGCTGTCTGCGAGGCCTGCTTGCCTGCTCACTGCCAGCAAAACTGACAGGACTGGGGGATTCCAGCTGGCAACCCATCACTGACTGCCAAGGGGGCTCCAGATAAAGCCTGGAGAGAGGCAGCTGTTGATCAGCTCTTGCCTCTCTCTTTCTCTCTAGGCTTTGCTAGCAGTTGCACCTCTGTTTCTCCCCAGGCTTCTGCAGGGGCTGCTGATCAGCCCTGCCTCTCTGATCAGGCCCAGAGATAGGCCTGGAGATGCCAACTGGCATAGAAACTGACCAATCAGAACCAAATCTGGGTGAAGTGTGAGGAGCCAATGGCTGCCTAGGAGGTGGAGATTTTAATGCTGACTGGCATAGAAACCCTCCAATCAGAACCAAATTGGCCAGCAGGAGATGGCAGTTGGGGGCAAGATCAGGCCTGCAGGGGAGATCAGTTGGGGGTGAGATCAGGCCAGCAGGGAAGGGCAGTTAGGGGTGATCAGGCAGGCAGAGATAGTTAGGGGCAATCAGGCAGCAGGGGAGAGCAGTTGGAGGCTAGATCAGGTCAACAGGGGAGGCATTTAGGGGCGATCAGGCAGAGGCAGTTAGAGGCAATCAGGCAGGCAGGTAGGCAGAGAGGTTAGGAGTTATCAGGCAGGTAGGCAGAGAGGTTAGGAGTTATCAGGCAGGCAGGCAGGCAGAGGGGTTAGGGGCAATCAGGGAGGCAGGCAAAGAGGTTAGGGGTGATCAGGCAGGTAGGCAGAGAGGTTAGGAGTTATCAGGCCAGCAGGCAGGCAGGCAGAGGGGTTAGGGGCAATCAGGCAGGCAGGCAAAGAGGTTAGGGGTGATCAGGCAGGCAGGCAGGTAAGTGGTTAGGAGCCAGGGATTCCAAATTGCAAGAGAAATGTCTGACTGCTGGTTTAGGCCTGATCACTGTGGATCAGGCATTACCCAAGAGTTCCCCAATTGGAGAGGGTAGAGGCTGGGCTGAGGGAAACCCCCCTTCATGTATGAATTTTGTGCAGCTGGCCACTAGTCCTATATAATAAAAGGCCAGTGACTATAAAAGTGTAACAATCAGAATGACAGATTGACCAGTTACTATGAGGTGCATTGACCATCTCTTGGTCCCTCCCCCAAGTCTACAGACTCTGATTGCTGGATGGCCAATGGGGAACCATGGGGGAACTGGTTGGCAGCGGGGTGGGGCTGGGGACTGGTGAGTGGGTGAAAGGCAAACCTCTTGGTTCCTCCCCCTGGCCTGCAGGTTCCGATCATGGCAAATGGGGAACCATGGGGAACCAGTGTGAGCAGTGGCCGGCATGACTGGGGTCTGGCAATGGGCAGAAGATGGCCCTGATTGCAGGCTAGGCCTAGGGACCCTAACCATGCATGATTTTGTGCTCTGAGCTTCTAGTAAAATAATAAAGCTTAACAAACGCTGGAAAGAATGTAGAGGAAAGAGAACTCACTGTTGGTGAGTATGTTAACTGATATAACCATTATGGCAAACAGAATAGAGGTTCCTCAAAAAATTAAAAATAAAACTACCTTATGATCCAGACACCCCACTTCTGGATATATTTCCCAATGAAAGGAAATCATTATCTTGAAGAGATATCTATACTGCCTTGTAAATTATAACATTATTTATATTAGACATGATGTAGAAACAACACAATATATGTATCTCCAAACTGTACATCAACAGATAAATGAATAAATAAAATGTGGTATATAAATACAATGAATTGTTATTTAGCCTTAGAAAGGAGGGACATGTATGAAACATGATAAAACATGGGTGAACTTCAAAGACATTATGCTAAGTAAATATATTGTATGATTCTACTGATGAGTCAAATTCATAAGAACAGTAAGTAAAGTACTGGTTGCCAGGACCTAGAGGGAGAAAAAGAATGAAGATTTATCAATGGTATAGGGTCTGTTTTGGAGGGTGAAAAAGTTCTGGAGTTGGTGATGGTTGCACAACAATGTGAATGTACTTAATGTCACTGAAATAGACACTAAAAATGGTCAAAATGGTAAATTTTATGTCATGCACATTTTACCACATCTTATTTAATAAAAGAGAAACATGCAAATTGACCATACCTCCACTAAACCCACAAGCCATACCCACCAGCCAATCAGGAGTGAGTATGCAAATTAACCCAACAAAATTGACAGCAGCCATGAAGCCAAAGAGAGCAGGAGGCTTGGTTTTCCCCCAGCAATGAAGGAAGCCAAGCTTCTGACTTGTCCTGGTTGGCCCTGGCCTCTGCTCAAGCATACACAGTTTCAATTATAGAAGATAAATAAATTCCAACAAAAATGGCAACAGCCATGGAGCTGAGAGAGCAGGAGGCTTGGGTTGCCCTGGCGATAGAGGAAGCCAAGCTTCCTGCCCATCCTGGCCTCTGCTCAAGGCTACAAAGTTTCAATTATAGAAGATGAATAAATCCCAGATACCATGGTCTCCGCTTCGGTCTCTGGGGGGCATGACCGGCTTGGGCTTGCAAACCACCACAAGCCCTTCACCGAGGCCACTCCATGCCCCAAGGGAACCCCCACTCTGATACAGGACACCCTTCAGGGTAAACCAGCTAGCTTCCACCAGTGTACCAGGCCTCTAGCCTATCTAATAAAAGAGTAATAGGCAAGTTGACCATCACTCCAACACACAAGATGGCTTCCCCATGTGGTCAAAGATGGCTGTTCCCATGTGGACACAAGATGGCTGCCACAAGATGGCCAGCAGGGGAGGGCCGTTGGGAGGGACCAGTCCTCCAGGCAGTTGAGGGTGATCAAGCCTGCAGGGGAGGGCAGCTAAGGGTGATCAGGTTGGCAGAGGAGCGAAGTTGGAGGCGACTGCAGGCAAGTTGGGGGGGACCAGGCCTGCAGGGGAGGACAGTTAGAAGTGACCAGGCTTATAGGGGAGGACAGTTAGGGGTGACCAGGCTGGCAGGGGAGCAGTTAGGCATCAATCAGGCTGGCAGGGGAGTAGATAGGGGGTGATCAGGCTGTCAGGCAGAAGCGGTTAAGGGCAATCAGGAAGGCAGGCAGGCGAGCAGTTGGGAGCTAGCAGTCTTGGATTGTGAGAGGGATGTCCGACTGCCCATTTAGGCCTGATCCTACTGGGCAGTCGGACATCTTTTGAGGGGTCCCAGATTGGAGAGGGTGAAGGCTGGGCTGAGGGTCACACCCCACTGTGCACAAATTTCATGCACTGGGCCTCTAGTTAAAAATATAAAAAGAAAAGGAGCTGCTGTGAGAAGAAGGGCTCTTTACCTCTCCTTTTAGCCTCTGCGTCTGATTAGTGGAGAGGGACTCGCACACTTACTGGAGGGGTAATGATAAGGTGTGATAAGAGGAACCACACTTTGAGAACTGGTGTTTATTTCTGTTTCTGAAGAGTGATCTTGCTCCAGGTAGTTAATTGTCATTCATGTTATGATAAAAATGCCTCCCCAGTGTACTTAAAATTGGTCATAACACTCATGCCCATCACGGTATCCATCACCTTTGCTCCAACAAATGTGCCTTTACACTACTATTAGAGAAAGTGATGATTTTTAGGTCTTTTGTTCCTTTTTTCTTTCATTTACCAACAAAAGAGTTGTCAAAAGTAATGTTTATAATAATTTAACAGATTATTTGCTTATTAGATATTAATCATTCTGCCGTGCCGAGGGCCCATGCTGGTGCTTTGCTGCTAGAACAGTGATTCTGATCTCAATTAGATTATGTCTCTCTCCTTTACCTCCCCATAAATCATTCCGGCAAACTGAAATTAACAGCTACTGGAGCGCATTAATAATCTGCCTCACACATTGGAAAATGCATTAGCCGGAACCCTCCCATCGCTCTGACTGTTAAGCACATCATTTTGTTTATGAAATATAAACATTTCATGGAAGAGCTCTCCCACATTTCTCTGGGCTTGTGACAGCTAAAATGATTGCACACAATTGCCAGTCAGTCATGCGCCCAAATAAAGTTTGTTTAAAGTCATGGTTCTGTGGCCACCCCATTTTCTCAGGCATTTAAAAACCTACATTTGAAGTTTTTTTTTATTTAAAAAAAACAACCCTCTGTGATCATGAAAATAATAACAATGCCATAAAATTGATACCTCACATGTGTATAGTCCTTTGCATAGTTTACAAAGCGCTTTCATTTTGTCCTGCCCCTGAGCTAACAAGATGCTATTATTATTCACATTTTATTTTTCCCACAGGGAAACTAAGGTTGGGAGGTGATTTGATCAAGGTCACACAGCAAGTGGTGGAAGGAGGTGTAGAGTCCAGGATTTGACTGTAAGTCTCATGTTCTTTTCAACGCTCTGCAATCTATCCTGTAAACCACACTCTTTGTATACCTACAATCACTGTGTTTCTGTTTGTTAAGTGTATAATAGAGCCATGTGTCCTTTCTTGAGAGATGGGTGATCTGCCTTTATTCTATTACAGAACAAAACCAAGAAGAGTTGGAGGCAAATGGATAATTTTCTTTATTTTGATTCACTGCACTTATTCACTGTTTTAATTATATCTTGCTGTACAATTCAGTGACCATGTACACAGGCAGAGAAAAAAGGAGGTGAGACATATTATCAACACCATTTTTTAATCTTATGTAGAAAGATAGCTTCTTTGGGTGATTCAAGCACTCAAACATCCTCTTTACCTCAACAGCACATGCCTTGGTTTTAATTTACTGTGATGGCAGAAAAAGTCAGATGGAGGCATAGTTGGTCTGTGTATAATTGGTTGTTGTAATGCCTAGGCAGTCTTACATGATGTTAAACTGATTGGGACTTGACTAGTATCTAAGACCTCTTGAAATACTGACTGAAGCATGTTTTGGCTAATTTAATTATGGCAGGTAAATAACAGCCTCAGATACTAGACGAAAGAAACAAAAATATCTGTTGAAATTTTAAAAAAATTTATTGACAATCCAAACTTTAAAAATTTGCATTTAAGCCCATCATTGTTATTTCTTATTGTTCCCAATGAGTCCCAGAATTGTCACTTCACGTGTTGTTAGCCTTTCCAACTTTAGGTTCTTATTTAGAAAACAGGAATAACACCTTCCCTATCCCAGACTTAATGTGACGATTGAAAGGGGCAAAGTATGTAGAATTTCATGGCGACTTGAAAAATTCTTCAGAATTATATGTCATTTGTATTCATTCTGTTATGGTTAAGCAGTTGAACAGTCTTAGAGGGTGTATTTTCTTCTAAAGAGTTCAAATAGCTGAGGAAAGACACAGTCTCTTGACAGATTATGGACTGATGCTGCGGGCACCTTCCTTCCTTTGTGTCCTCCCAAAGACTTACTCGTTCAGTTTGCTTGTTGAGCAGAACCAAGACCTGTAATGTCTTTTGTCTAACTTTTATAGTTTAATGAGTATATGACAACAGGCTAGACATGCCTATGATGATGTGTGAACACTAACATAAAAATAAAAATGCATTGATTATAAACCATTAAGAACTTTGTGAACAGGACTGGTGTCTGTGATCTCAGCGCCTCGCTCAGTTCCTACGCTGCCAGAGGCATGTAACGCTTGTTTCACGAATGGAATAAAGTCACACTTGCTCATCAGGCTTCCATGGCACAAAACGGTTCATACTCTTTTTAAGTCACTTTCAGCTTGGACTTGAGGGTCCCAGAAAAAACAAATCAAACCACAAACCAAACCAGTTTTATTTTTTAATTAAAAAAATATATTTTATTGATTTTTTTTTTTTTTTTTTTTTTTTTTTTTTTTTTTTTTTTACAGAGAGGAAGAGAGAGAGATAGAGAGCTAGAAACGTCAACAGAGAAACATCAACCAGCTGCCTTTTGCACACCCCTGACTGGGGATGTGCCCGCAACCAAGGTACATGCCCCTGACTGGAATCGAACCTTGGACCTTTCAGTCCGCAGACCGACGCTCTACAGCTGAGCCAAACCGGTTTTGGCCCAAACCAGTTTTAGTAGTCTGGCCACACCAAAACTCTCAGGCTAAGCTCATTCACAAGTTTGATCTGCCATGTCTTTGTCTGTTTCAAAGATTTGTCTGCTCCTAAAATTATTTGGGCTTGTCATAGGGATGATATCCAAATGACTGGGCAGAAGCTTTTTGATCACACCTTCTAAACACATCTGATAAATATGTATTTTTACCCACGTGTTACATAAGCCTTTTTTTTAAGGGAAGGACGTACCATGTAGGTGAGAGTCAGAATGAAATAAATTTTTTTTTAAGTGAACCTATTTATATTTGTTTGAAATTCATGTGATTTTGAAACACATTGTGGAGTATATGGAATAGTATTTCCGCTTTGGGCAAAACAATAATGGTTCATTCTGTGATGCTTACGAGGCATTATCCTGCTCTTAATTATTTTCTTTTAGGCTCCTGGAGTCTGTGTGGAGGCGCCGTTGTAGTAGTCCAGGAGTCTTCAGTGGCGGAGTATTTAAGGTCTTCCAGCCAATATTAATTTGGAAGTAAATAATTACTTTTAAAATGATGCATGAAATGAGGTAATTCTTGCACAATCTATGCTACTCTTCAAGCAATCTTTAATGAGTGCAATATAATAAAGCAATAATTGAATTGGTTATATATTTGTCATTCCTGTTAAAAGCTATTTCCTCCTTCCAGCCACAGGAGAGGGTCATTTGGAATGTGGGCATTCAGTATGCGTGATCCATACAGTATTGCACAGTCCTGCCAACTATCTTTTGGAGAAACAGCTTCTATGCATGTGTAATAACCAATCTCTAAATGTCAAAGTTGCAGTCATTTTAAGAAAGAAATCCATATTTTGGACTAAATGTCATTTCAGATAACCAAGCTATTGCAAAAACACCATGAGAGGTTTTTTTTTTTTAAAGGGAGTAAAAGAGCCAGACCCCTATAAGCTTTCACTTATTTATATTTTTCATTTCCATAACTGATAATGACCAAACTAAACTTCCCAGAAAACTGAAAGCAAAACTGTCCTTTGAGTTGAGACTTTATGAATCTGTTTCGCTCTGAAGAAAATCTTCAGTTTAGATATAAACCCCTGAGATTCAGGTTTTATGATGGGAAGGCTGAGAGGCTTTTTGCCATTTGAGCAGCCAAAGCTGGGATTTTTGCCCCCAAGAGTGAAACTTGATGCAGCTGAGACCCTGGGTCTTGTGGCTGATTTTTGTTTCACAGAGCACTTAGTTACTCACCTAACAATCTCCATGCCGACTGGGAGCAGCCTCTTTTTTGTTTCTTTGTTTTATTAAACAATAATTGCTTGAGACTTTGTGAATGAAATCTTACATAATTTTTGTGGTGTACATTTAGTGCAAACCCATATACAAGGCGACAGATGCGGGCAGATTTATGCGCACTACGTTTAACGAGGAGGGCAATTCAGTGACAGGGGCTATTGACTGAGGGTGGAAAGGAAACTTCACATGGGAAGAGGATTTGACTTTTAAATGGATTGACTCCCATTGCCCCACAACCTGACCACTGTTTGCTTCTGTCTCCAAATTTTATTTAATAGTGTAGAGGAAGGTTCACTGTATTTTGGAATCAAAAAGAATTAAGAATCTAGTCAAGAAGTACAATAGTTCCTTTTTTTTTTTTTTATAAGGATGGGCAATGTGAAAAAACAACAACAACCCCACTATTAATTCTTATTTCTAGTGCATTTCTTGTCCTTTTCAGGAGAGGCAATAAATCTTTGCTCCCCAAATGAACAGCAAAGGGGAAAAAATAATGTTAGGAGTGCCTATAGCTTGTCAAATCAAATGTTAGTGAATTATCTCTTCGGAGGAAAGGGTTTGTTAGAGAAGAGTTCTTTCCTTCTAGCTCTTTCTCTTCCTTCCTCCCTCCCTTCCTTCCTTCTTTCCTTTCTTCCTTCTTTCCTTCCTTCCTTCCTTCCTTCCTTCCTTCCTTCCTTCCTTCCTTCCTTCCTTCCTTCCTTCCTTCCTTCCTCCTTCCTTCCTTCTTTCTTTTTCCCCCTATTCTTCCCTTGGGTTGCAGGGTGATAGTCATTGTCACATTGCTTAAGGACACTGTATTTCTCCCCCTCTCTTGTCTCCAACACACAGACAATACTGAGGATTACTGACAAGTGGCTTTTTGGAGGAGTTAAGAACATTCATAATGACAATACATACATACCCTGTGAAACTGGCTATGTGCCACCTGTCTTTATGGTGTTTCTAAAATTTACTTGCAGCAAGAATCTTGTGCCCTCTGAGTGGAAAACAAAGTCTTAATGGGAACTGGTATTTTTGCCCCTTCATTATTTCATAAGCATTATCTTTATTAACTAACATAACCCATTACTTCAAATGGTCAAGGCATGTGGGCTTTATATGCTTTGAAATTTAATTTTTCCATTTTCTTGCAATGCAGACAGTCCATTTTATTTTTTCATAAAGAAAGGGATGCCCAAAGGCGAATGATGGATGAATCTCAAATGGTTGGTGTCCAGTTTGAAAAAGCACCTGGAAGTAGGGCTGTTTCGCTACATTCATACAGATCTTTATTATTCCTTAGCATTCATACAGCATTTGGTATTTGCAAGGGTTTTTTTATAAGCTATTTTTATAAGCTATTCTTCATACCGATCCAGAGAGGCATGCTCATTTTCCTCAATGTGTGGCTGAGAAGAGTTGGCAGTGGAATACTCAGCCTCTTATGTTAAGGCTTATGCAACCCTAAACACTGCAGGGCTTAGGGCTGAGTACTCAAAGCCATTGTGTTTCTAGGACACATTGGCGAGTGCATATTTTCATCGCTGAATTTACTCGCAAAGAACATCTCAGTTTTATTAAGGCACAGCTTCCAGGGAAGGAGAGGTTGATAAAGTGGATGCTGTGCTATGGCAAAGAAAAGCAACTATTCCTTGGAATATTCAAGGTTCTTAGATATTTGATCCTATACTTAGGGTGTTTTAGAGAAAGAGTGTGGAAAACAGTTCAGGTGAAATAGGTTTTAAAGAACCTCATCCTTCTAGTCCAACCTTCCCTTTTGTCTTCTGCTCCTCCTCTTCCCTCCCCTTCTCCTACCCTTTCCCAACTTCTCCTCTTTCTTCTCTCTCTCTCTGTCTCTCTAAAATTGCATGCCAGTATATTGGTGATACTGTGTATTCTGGGGTAAGAGTTATTTTCACATCTCTGGTTCAAATTAGGTTTTAAACAACAACATGTACCCAAGATTTACACAGAATTAAGGGGAGGACTGGGTAACTATCCTGATACCTTAGGTATATTATTTCCTTTTCAATCGTCTAGGTGACATAGGCAAAAATCACCGACAGAAGTTTACATTAATTGATTTGTTCTGAGGACGGGAGTAGTTTGCTAGAGAGAGGAGGCTGAATTACCTTTGGTGCGATGGGATAAAGAATGAAGTCTGGATGTGAGTGAGACAAACATCTTAAAATGCAGCTTCTAATACATCCATTCCTTTTCTGTTCATACATTCAGCATAAATTTTATCAAGTGGCCATTGATCAGTACTTACATTTCCTTCTCCCAATCCTCACTGTAACAGGAAGCATTTGAGAAATGACCTACAATTTATGATGCTTTATCAATGTTTTTACTCACTATGGGGGAAAGTGTGAGGAACATATTTCATGATGAAGTGGGTTTCTAGTTAACAGGACAAAATGAAAGCAAAGTCATAGATCAGTGTAATATGTCAAGCCTTGAAAGGTTTCAATTTACTGTAAATAATACCCAAGTTGCAAAAGAAATACGGCAACGGAAATCAGTTTATTCTGTATGTGAAAAAGGGAAATTACCAGTGAAAAGTAATAGGCTCCATTTATCCCACGACAGAAATTCATATTGTTTGTGCTTATCCCCTTTGGGGGATCAAGGACTCTATCTATCTTTGGGGTTTTAGAAAGGTGGGCAAAAAGATTAGATTTCCCATGGCAAAGTTATAATAACTAGCACCTTTAAATTCAACACATTTTGCTGCTGGTCTACGGAGGAACCTCAGGGACTTTCTACCACTTAAGAAGTGTCACACAAAGTAGTCTCAAGTCTGCCTGCAGGGAATCCTCCAGAGTGCTTAACTTACAAAGTTAGATTTCCTGACCCCATCATGAAACCATCAGATCCAAACCTATGGGCCTTAGGGACCGAGACTCTACATTGTAAAGTAAACTTCCCAGGTAATTCTTATTCTAAGGTGGCCAGATTTGGTAAACAAAATGAAACACACAAACAAAACAAGCAAATACAAAATCCTAGGGCACCCAGTTCAATTTGAATGTCAGACAACATTTTTAAAGGATAAGTGTAGCCCATGCAGTCTTTGGGCTATACCTCTACTGAAAAACTATTTATTGTTGATCAGAAATTCAGACAAAACGGAGCATCCTGCCTTTCACCTGGCAATCCTATTTTATGTGCCCTGAAGTCCGAGCGACACTAATTTGAGTGACATAGTCAAGAGTTTTGAACTAGCGCAAAGCTCTGGCCTTCACTGAAAACTTTCTGAGGAATGGAGGGTGGCAGGATTTTTGCTGATCTGACCCTGAATGCCTAGGAAGAGCTTTGTAAGCTACCAAAGTGTGCAAACAAGAGGTCAGCAAAGCCATGCTTCCATCCTGTTTTGCAAGGTGTTTTCCCACAGGAAAAGGGACAATTTAGGAAACCTGAGTCTTATCAGCACAACCCCCATCATCCTTTAAAGCTTTGTCGTTGGTAGGGATGGGAAGGGAATAGAAAGGTGCTTCCTAGATGGACATTTTCATTACTTTCTCTTTGAATCTATCAATACTATTTTCTTAATATTGGGGTATAGCACTCGCTCTTTGTTCAGCTGTACCCATTTTAGGAAAATAAAGTTAATTATTTGGTAAAATCACTCTGAACTTTTTAAGGAAAACTTTTTGAGAGTTTTTGTGAAAGTTCTAGTTCATTTTATTTTATTTTTCTGGTTAATCCTCACCCGAGGATATTTTTCCATTGATTTTTAGGGAGAGTGGAAGAGAGAGAGAAAGACAGAGAGAAACACATTACTTGGTTGCCTTCTGTACAAGCCTTGACCAGGGCCTGGGACAGGGAATATCCTGCAACCAAGATACATGCCCTTGACTGGAATCAAACCTGGGACCCTTTGGTCCACAAGCTGATGCTCTATCCACTGAGCAAAACTGGCTAGGGCTCTAGTTTTTTTTAGAGAAAAATTGAGTTAAATGTATCTACAATAATCCAAAGAATCTTTCAGGCCAAAAGGTGTGCAGGATGATGACAAAGTGATTCTTTTGAACAATGATGCACATGGGATGTGTTTTCTCTTCAGGTTCCCGCTGAGATGTGACAGTATGAGTGAGGCCATCTTTTCACTGTATATGTTTGCATCATATATGCCTACAAAATGCCTCATGAACAGGCTAAGAGTCCAATAAAGTATACTCCACAGTGGGCTCAAGAACATAGTTAGAACATTTCTAGTTTCGACCTAATTTTACTACAATTCTTCCCCGATGAAGGTAAGAGTTTTCAATTATTTTGACTGGCTGGGAGCATATTTCTAATTTACATCTCTGGGATGTACAATTCACTGCAAAGAAACTCAGATAAAGTGGAAGCAAACAGAGCCTGCTGGAGAAACCGTCAGCATGAATAATATACTGTTTATCTTAATGAAAGCACTATCAGGAACGGGAGGGCCAGACTCTTTTGTTATTGCTAAACACAAGCAGTCTGAAACCTGAAGGAATAATTGCTGCTCCATGTTCTGTCTGAACATTTCCTAAATAATTTCGATGCTATTGACTTTTTTGGACTCTAACCAAGCCATCAGCTCTCTAGACAGCTTTGCCTCCATTTTCAAAAACCCATAGCTGTGGAAAGAGTGAGTGGCCCAAGACATTTTATAAACATTACTCCATTCATTCTTATCATAGCCTAGAGAGGTAAATATCTATAAGTCCTAAGGGCCCCGATTTTCACATATGAAGAACAAGGTAGGAAAGGCTGTAAATAGCATAGAAGTAGAGGCCTCTTAACAGTCTTCATACATTTATCTATGATTATTAATTACTAGAGGTCTAATGCATGAAATTTGTGCAAGAGGCTCAGCTCCTGCCACCACTGCCGCAGCAGCTACCTCGGGCCGACTGCCTCTGCCTCAGCCCCTGCCAGCCTTGGCAGCCGCCTCTGCCTTGGCCCCTGCCGCGTGGCTTTATCCAGAAGGACCTCCGGTCTAATTAGCATATTACGCTTTTATTATTATAGATAAGCATTGGGTGGCTCTAGTACTAGGTGACTGATAACTAAAGTGAACTGCCTCTTTCCTAAAGGATTTGTAATCCTATCTAATAAAGAGGGAATATGCTAATGGACCCCCATACCATGGCAAAGATGGTGGCACACACAGTCAGTAAAGGGGGAATATGCTAATTGATTGTACCACCCTCAAAGATGGCGGTGTCCACAGCCAATAAGGAGGGAATATGCTAATTGTCTGCCACGCCCTCAAGAATGGCAGCACCCACAGCTACAAGATGGCAGTGCTCAGTCCCCTCAGCCTTAACGTGCACTGCCTTCAGAGTACCCCAGTCCCCTCACCCACCCAGCCACCCAGGGCCTGCCCAGATGTTAGACCAATGCATAGAAACCAAGGAACCCTCTCAATATTGCCTGAGTACTTTAAGTTTCTCAAACATAGGTGTTGCATTTTTATAAGATGTTTATACAGGAGCTTTGGTGAGATGAGTGCTTATAGCCAACTGACCTAATGTATCTTTCTGACCCAAAGGGTGTTCATACCAAAAAGATCTACCATTATATAGGCTTTTCTATGATATGGATTCATTGGTGGATGGCAAATATTGTCCCGGTTAGGACAGATCTTGTCCCTTTATAATACTTCTGCCAAATCTCAGACCCTGGGTCCAAACCCAGCTCTTTACCTCTTGATCTAAAGGTTGCAAATAAAATAGAAGGTTGGATGTTGGTTATGATAGACCAGAAACTAGAAAAGAATACAGTCATGGGGATGTAAAGTACAGCATAGGGAATATACTGATAATATTGTAATGACTATGTGTGGTGTCAAATGGGTACTAGTTTTATCGGGGTGATCAGTTCATGAGGTATATAAATGTACAATCACTATATTACCAATATAATCTTATATGTCAACCATAATTAAAAAAAAAGAATAGGAACAGAGAGGGATGCATGAACCTTGAATAAAGGGCACATTTGAGGGCTACAGCTCTGGAGGCTTTTGCAGGGCACTAGTCTCACAGTCAGGGATAGCTTAGGCGGGAGATATATCGTCAGCAGCTTTTACTACTCAGTGTAAAATTAGAGGACTTTTACTACTGAGTGGTAAAAGAAGAAGGGTTAATAGTTGAGTTGCAGGGAAGGTCACTAACTATGAGCTGAGTCTTCTGAACTCTGCTGTGTTTATTGTCTAAGGAAGGGATCCGTGTCTATTAGAAACCTTTCGGGGGAAAGTGACAGGTCAGATTAAATGGGCTTGGGAGGCAAGAGGACTGGAGGACTAGATACAGAAAGATGGAGAAGGAAGCTGGTGTGTAGCCCCCCGCTAGATTTATTTTAGCGCTTATAAATGAAAACATGAGCAGAGCCTCTCTACAGAATTATTTACAGGAGAATTTTAAGCTATGGGCCCTTTGCAAGCTAGGCACTGAATGCTAAAGTTTATGATGTAGAATGACTTTGGCTACTGTGGCCCCAATTTGGACAAATCTGCCATTAACAGCAGCCTGGCAGTTATTTTACTGGGGGTGACAGATTGTGAGGTAGGGAGAGTAATTCAGACTATTACCCAGGTGAAGGCATGAAAGCTCAGTGATATATGAAGACCACTTAAATTCATTGTATCTTGTACATCACATCTTTGATAGATTATAGCTGTGGCATTAAAATGGAAATGGTTTCTCTGAGGCCTGACAGGGGCTGGGGTGACCTATGACCTCCCTCTGAGGAATGTGACTGACCGAATTATCAGTTAAGAGAAAAATCTATGGGGAATAGACTCACAGTGATGGTGAATCCACCATGCATATATATCTATATTTTTGAAACCTTTGGTTTGATTGAAAGCTTCAGTTCCAAACCCTGTCTCCACCTCTGCTCTCCACCCCCCTTCCCCCC
Source organism: Pipistrellus kuhlii (assembly GCF_014108245.1). Lineage (NCBI taxonomy): Eukaryota > Metazoa > Chordata > Mammalia > Chiroptera > Vespertilionidae > Pipistrellus > Pipistrellus kuhlii. The sequence goes on from NW_023425404.1 coordinate 148,597,900, forward strand.
CACAGCCTGTCCTCCCAAACCTGTGCTAACTCTCCCAGCTCAGCTTTCATCCCGGCAAGGTCCCTCATATTGATTGAAAAATTGTTATTAGAGATAGTAGGCCTCCTGCACACTGCCTACTGATTTAATTTGGAAAACATTTAATTTTATGAAGCGGTAAATGATGGTGCCACGCTCCCCTGTGTTAGGGAGCAGCTGGCTCTTTACCTCCTCACCCGCCCAAGTCCCAGGCGTCCTCTTGGCAATCATGTGCTCTCTTCCCCTTTGCTTAACAAGTTATTTCAATTTCTAAACGAAGGCTGAACAAGAGAAAGACAACATGCAAATTGAGAGCCAAGCCGCCATTCACACGTGAAAAAGTTCCCCTGGAATTCCCTCAACTCCGCCCCCCCCCAACCCCCCCTGCATCTGTCATGAAAAAAACAGGGCCCTTGTTCTCCTCAGATTGTTTTCACCAATGACCTGACACCACCATCTATAATTAATTACATCATTTACATTAGACTATTGACTAAACAAATACATAAATCATAGGCAGAGTCAATAGGTGCAGACATATTTAATCATGTTCTAAATAATGATTACTGCTCCCATAATGCAATAATTATTTTCAGCAGCTGACTTGAATTAATCTTCTGTCAGTGTGCCATCTGAAAGGAGGGAGACGAAGATGAAGAAGGCGACGCGAGTGATGGAGAGGCTGCTCTGTTTCCCTCTCGGCTTCTCTTCCTTTCGTTCTCCGTGGGTGCCCTCTGCGCTCCCTCCCTTTCATGCCCCCTTCTCGACTTGCCTCTTCCCTTTCCTCCACTTTGCCTGTTCCTCTTTGTCTTTTCCCTTATTCATGCCCATGTCTCAGAGTTGTTCTTTTCACCACCTGTCCCTGTGGCTTTTTCTCTTTATCCCTTGACATGCAAGCTCCCCATTCTTCTTCTTTTCCATTTGCTGTGGGGCTAGACTGTGTCCCTGGCGGCATCTAGTTCTACTTGCTAGCCTGGCCTCTCTCCCTAACCCCCAATCTCCCCCGCCCCCATCACCTTCATTTCTGAATCTCTATGGACAGTTTAAATGTTAAAGACTCGAAGCAGCAGTTTTCTTAATAACTTACCCAGATTAGATTTTCTTTCTCTCGTGTTTGACAGCTTTTCCTAAATCACTTTCCACTTCGGAATAGCAAATTGATTAAAGAGGTAGGGTAGTTATAACACAGATGCAATACTCATAATTTTTAGACTAATTTAGCTTTTGTCATCAGAGAGCTGAGAGTAAATCAGTGTTTGTTTATAGGTGTACTTTTTTTTTTTTTTTAACTTAGCAATGGAATCAGCATGTTATAGTTAGCGGGTACCTTGCAAATACCATAATGCCTTTTGTTTTACTTCAAATTTGGCTGCCAGTAGGCAAGGCCAATTATTAAGAAGTGGCAGCCTGAAGGAAAGACATCACGCCACAATTCATGTAAATGCCAGTCGTTTGAAGTACTAATTCTAAGAGACCATGTTGAAGATACATGCAGAATAAACTTTTATATGCTTCTTGTCCTTCCCTTCATCCTCTGGCTTCTTTATAAGTTTATAGACAATTGTTCCATAGGAGGAAGGAAAATCATTTTGGGTGAAATAATACGAGAGCTGGAACTATTTCCTGTAGCTAGTTTGAATCTGCCTACTGGAAGCTTTTCTGCAATGACTTTTTCAATTAGTGCTTGTCCTCTGGGATTTGAGGCCTAAAAAGTACCAGGTCACTGTCTATGAAGTGAGGGATTCATTTTCCCTCCTCTTTTCTCTATTCCCACCCCAAAGGGTAAGCCATTTGTGATTCTGTGAACACTCCCAAGGCGTTCCGAGAGGCCAGGCCTCGTTTATCCTTTCAAGCAATGACTGCCTTTCTGGTTGTGCACACTTGCTAATTTGAGGGCTGTGTAATAGGACAGTGATTGGAATTTGTCCCGATTAGTGGTATAAGGGAAGACAGCCTTAAGAGGGAATATTTAGGATCACAGGTAGCAGCATATTCATTCATTCAAGAAATATTTACTGAGTGCCTACCTGTGTCTGGTACTGCTGGATGCTGAATCTCCAGGATAATCATCAGTGCATAGTCATTACTAAAGCTTTCCTTCTAAATGCCTGGTTACATTTCTTACAGGCAGTTTTAAAATATATATCTATATATCTATATCTATATCTATATCTATATCTATATCTATATCTATATCTATATCTATATATATTTCAGAGAGAAAGGGAGAGAGAGAGAGAGAGAGAGAGAGAGAGAGAGAGAGAGAGAGAGAGAGAGAGGGAAACATCAATGATGAGAGAGAATCATTCATTGGTTGCCTCCTGCACACTCCCCACCGGGGACCGAATCCACAACCTGGGCATGTGCCCTTACCAGAATCAAACTGTGACCTCCTGGTTAATAAGTCAATACTCAACCATTGAGCCATGCCAGTTGGGTTATAGGTAGCTTTAAGTAAACAGAATTATTATTATTTAAAAATATTTTTATTGATTTCAAAGAAGGGAGAGGGAGAGAAAGATAGAAACATCACTGATGAAAAGAGTCATTGATTAGCTGCCTCCTGCACATGCCCTCTGGGGATTGAGCCCACAACCCAGGCATCTGCCCTGACCTGGAATCAAACCATGAACTTCTGGTTCATAGGTCAATGCTTAACCACTGAGCCATGCCGGCCAGGCAAACAGAATGACTTTTTAAACAGCACACCGTATGACGCTAATTATTGAATATGCCAGCTAGGATAAACTTTGTGTGTGTGTGTGTGTGTGTGCGCGTGTGTTTGTCAAATGGACCAGGTTTGCTTTAATAGTTTAACAAAGGTGTGTAACTAATGTGAAACTTAGTAAAAAAAAAATCTGAAAAATAGAGGTTTTTTATTTTTATTGCTGACTAATATTTCATTGTGTGTGTGTTTTGACTTTCAATGTTATTTTGTAATAGTTTCAGGTGTATTGCAACTTTTCCCCATTTACCTGTCTGTTCCCTAATGAAAAAGTCAGAGAGTCAAGAGTTGGGTAAGAAGAAGATCAGTAAGAGGCTAGTAAAGAGGATAGGGCTTATATAATAGTAAGAATAGTTCCCAGTGTCCACCAACCAAAACCATGTGCAGTGAGGAAGTGTGTATCCCAAACTGATATTGCTTCTTAAATAAGGATACTTTTTTTTATAATCTCTCCAAGAAAGGAGAATATAACTCACATGATGGTTTGAAATTTTGAGGTGTCATTTAAAATGTTTATTTATTGAAGACAACAAAAATCTTAGTAAAAAAGTAAAACTTGCAAAAATAAATGCAATCTTCTTATGTGAAAATAGGAGAATCTACTTCATTGAAATGTGAAATTTATATGACAACTTATTTATGGAACTGCATTATACTTGAAAATTGGTCTTCCACATAGTAAGTTCTCATGAAATGAACACTGATTTTTTTGCAATACCTATTGTATTAATCATACTTTCAATTATTTAGCCTATTTAATATTATTTTTTCTGTATCACTCATTACCTCCCCTCCTCCCCAGTGGCAATCATCAGGTGTTGTCTGGTGGATCTGTTTCTATTTTGTTTTGTTTGTTTATTTGTGTTTTTTATAGTCCACATGTAAATGAAATCATAAGCTATTTGTCTTTCTCTGTCTGGCTTTTACACTTAGCATAATATACCGTAGGTCCATCCATGTTGTTACAAATAAGATTTCATTATTTTTTATTGCTGACTAATATTTCATTGTGTGTGTGTTTTTACTTTCAATGTTATTTTATGTTAGTTTCAGGTATATAGCATAATGGTTAGACATTTATATAATTTATGGAATGATCTCCCTGATAAGACTAGTACCCATCTAGCACCATACAACTTTATCATAATATTATTGACTATATTCCCTATGTTGTACTTTAATCCTACTGACTATTTTGTAACTACCAATTTGTACTTCTTAATGCCTTCACCTTTTTCACCTAGACCCCTAACCCCCTCCCATCCAGCAAGCATCAGTTTGTTTTCTGTATCTCTGAGTCTGTTTCTATTTTACTTGTTCATTTATTTTGTTTTTTTAGATCCCAAAGATACATGAAATCATATGGTATTTGTCTTCCTTTATATGACTTATTTCACTTAGCATAATACCCTCTAGGTCTATGTATGTTGTGGCAAATGGTAAGATTTTATTCTTTTTTCAGTCTGAATAATATTCCATTGTATATATCTTTTTTTATTGTACCACATCTTCTTCATTCAATAGTCTATTGATGAGCACTTAAGTTGCTTTCATATCTTGGCTATCTCTCTATATAAAACCCTAATATGCAAATAGACTGATTGGCAGAACAACTGAACAACTGGTCACTATGATGTGCACTGACCACCCGGGGGCATGTGTGGAACATAGTGGGCGTTGGCAGCAGGTAGGATGCTGAAGCAGGTGAATGGGAGCACCAGACCAAGGTGGGGCACCAGTTGCTGTCATTAGGGCAAGCCTCTGGTGGTTACTGAAAATTCTTTGCAGCCTTGTGGCCCGATCCTGCCTGGTGCTTGCACCTGCTGCTGGTGTCAGCCCTGCTCGCACCTGCTGCCAGTGCCTGGCGCCAGACCTAATTGCTTGGTGCCATCAACAGGTGTGTGTGGCAGCTGCTGACCCCAACTGCCCCTCAGGACTTCTCCACCTCCCTCTGCTCCTGAGGGGTGATCAGGGCATCAGTTGCTACTTGCTCCCACTGATGACACTGGCCCCGCTTGCACCCACCGCTGGCACCGACCCCAGTTGCCCCGCTACCCATTGTCAATGCGTTAGAACAGGGCCAGCACCATCAGGGTGTGGGAGCTGTTGTGCAGGAGTAGGGCTGCTGGCAGACAGGGGATGGGGTGTGGGGGGGAGGGGGACACAGTGGGAGGGGCTGGACAGGGACATGGAGGATGGGCTGAGACCTACCCCTGTGCCCACTGCAGCCTCATGACCCACAGTTCCTTTCAAAGTGCACAAATTTATGTACTGGGTCCCTAGTTGTAAATATTAATAATACTGCAAAGAACATGGGGGTGAATATATTCTTCAAATTAGTGTTTTGGATTTCTTATGATATATACTACCAAAAAGTAGGATTGCTGGGTCATAAGGCAGTTCTATTTTTAATATTTTGAGGAACACTGATACTGTTTTTCCATAGTGGCTGCACCCCATCAATCATTTTCTTTGCTGTGCAAAAACATTCTTAGTTTGATGCAGTCCTATTTGTTTATTTTTATTTTGTCTCCCTTGCCTGGGAGATACACCAGAAAAAAATATTACTAAGAACAATGTCAGAGTCTGCTGCCTATGATTTCTTCTTGGAGTTTTATGGTTTTGGATCTTACAGTTAAGTCTTTAATCCATTTTAAATTTATTCTTATATCAATAAGTGGCATAAGAAAGTGGTTCAATTTCATTTTTACATGTATTTGCCCAGTTTTCCTTACACCATTTTAAAAGAGACTTTCTTTATCCCTTTGTACATTCTTGTCTTCTTTGTCATTGATTAACTGACCACATAAGCAAGGATTTACTTCTGGGCTCTCTATTCTATTGATATGTATATCTGTTTTTATTCCAGTACCATACTGTTTTGATTAATGTAGCTTTGTAGTATAGTTTGAGCACTGATGGTGTTATTTCAGAATGATGAAGTATAGAGTATTATAATTGAAGGATGGATGGCTCTTTTTAGGTAGTTTTGAATATATGTTTTCATATATACTACTAGTACATTACTATTGTTAGTGACTGAATCTTTGGTTAGCTACAAGACTCATTTATTAAAAAATTATGAGTATTCTATGTGTTAAAGAAATTCACATTCTAGGAGTAGAGACCAATGCACAATTTTTATAAAATTATTACATGCAATGTAATATAATGTTTAATAATCATTTGTACCTGAAATGGCTGGAATTGGCCATCTCTATAGTGGTACTGTGCAATGGTTGGATTGAGTACACTGTTTAATGAGATTTAGGTAAGTACTAACCAAATTTTCTCAATTAGCAGGGCAGCTTCTTCTACTTGATCAGTGACTCAGTGGCATTCTCTAGAACAACAGTCAGGTGCCCTCTAACTTTCTTGGGGAGGCTTGTTCTTAGTTGCAGTTCAATCAGTGCCATGCCATTTCTACGTATGAGTATATTCTTAAATGCAGAGAAGTTTGGGGGAGTTATATTAAGCACTTCTTTTGGGACACACAGCAAAGAGTTTGTAGTACTTCATAACTTAGCACATCAAGGAGCTTATATCAAAGTGAAGGAATTGTGCATTTTGGCTTCCAGTGTGAAATATTTATAAAGGTAAATGAAAAAAGGAGTCCACTTTTCCATCAGAGCTGATGTTACAGCCTGGTTAATATTGCATGATGAGTGAGCTATAAATAAACAATAAATGGAAATAAAAATAGTGAATATAAAAATAATTATTGATATAAATAATAAATGAACAAAGCATATGTTTAGGGCTGAGATGAAATGGAACTAGATGTGAAATTTAATTGAGCTTGATTTTGAGTTTAAGAAGTCTTTTTAGAACCAGTAGTTCAGTAAGGATTTCATAATTTTTTATCCCTTTAATTTTAAATGAATGTGCTCATAGCTCTTACATCCTCAGGTCAGTCAACCAAAGGTAACTATTACTGTAATTCTAAACAGCTGCCTGGGGAAAGCATCTGGCCTGAGGGTAGGTTTAGACCACAGGGACCAAAGGTTTTCATTTTTAAAAGGATTATACTATGTGCAAACACTTTTTTACCTGTCTTTTAAGAAGTCTTTGGGAGAATTTTCTCAGGGAGAAAGCAGTAGGAAGAAATTCTTTTCTTTAGTTTTGGGATTAGCTCTATTGGGAGAAGCTGTTCAGATCATTAACCAAATGAGCTATCAGAATTAAAATTTCTAGAAGGTGTTCAGGAAGAATAGTGTTAGATCTGTATCTGCATGGACTCATTCATTAAATTCTTCCAACAGTTGTTATTTGATGAAGCAGGCTGTAAGAGTTTGCATCTCTGTTTTAGAGGTGAAACTCAGAGTTTAACAGATGCTTGTCTATGTTGTAAGTGATGCTACCAGCCTGTAGTTGGGTAAACAGGCTCCAGAGTTACACTGAAAGAGGCAAGACACATGGCAAAAGTAGAGGCCAACCCTATGGAGAATTCTAGATTTCTCAACAGTTGTAAACCTGTGAGAAAAGTAAAGGACTCTATTCCTTCATCTCCTATACTCCTCCCTATCCTCCCCCCACCCCCTTACCCTGACTCTTCTGCTTCTTGTGCTTTTCAAGGTGCACTCTACCTCTTGCCTAGTGCTCCGTCTTTATGTTTGGGTACTGGCATGGATTCTGGTGCATGGAAGACACACAATAAATAGTCATGTCATGAGTGAATGCCTGAAAGACAAGGGTGAGACTGCCTGGGTTTACGTCCTATCTCTCACATTGTCTTTCATCGTGACCTTGGGAATGTTTCCTCTTGTGTTCCACTTTCCTTACCTATAAAATGGAAATAATGAGAGCCCTGAGCTTATAAGGGTGCTTATGAAGACTAACTGACATAACATAGCAATAATGATTAAGATGATAATGGTGATAAAGAGGGAAAGGTGCTTTTTAGTCTAAAGTAATGACATATGTGAATGTCTAAAATAAGTCAGCAGGGCCAGCTTGGTTTGAAGAATTAAAACAAATCTTATTTGGAAATAGCCTAAGTGCCTATCAGCAGATGATTGGTTTAAAAAAAAATGTGGTACATCTACACAATGGAATGCTACACTGCTGTAAAAAAGAAAGAACTCTTACCATTTGCAACAGCATGGATGGACCTGGAGAGCATCAGGCTAAGCAAAATAAGTCAGTCGGAGAAAGATAAATATCACATGATCTCACTCATTTGTGGAATGTAATGAACATAAACTGATGAATAAAAATAGTCAGTGGGGCAAGGGGGATATTTTAAAATCTAATAGAAGTAATCCTGTTATTTGCAGATTTTTAATATTTCCTACAATTTTTGTGATATTATACTATGTTAGTACAATTTTGATATTATTATACCTAACATAATTTTTTCAGAAAATATTAATGTTTATTGCATGTAACATTATTATATTTAAGATAGTTTTTCTTGAAATATTAATGTTTATTACATGAACATTTTTTTCTTGAAAAAAACACCTAAATTTTTACTTCTAAAATAAAAAGAATTAAAACAAATCTTAAATGGCTGTAGTGAGGAGTGGGAGGAGTAAAAGCAGGAAGCTGACATTTCAGCTGCTCTTAATAAGCAATATAATATTAACAATAGATGCTCTGGAGTCAGACAAACTAGGTTCACATTCCAACTCTGCCACTTACAACCAGTTTCTTAATCTCTTCAGTGAGGGTGATCATGTAGATCTATAATCCTAGGCTAGGTTGGGTTGCATAGAACAGAAAATACAAAAGGTCAGTAGCTTAAGACAGATGGAACTTCATTTCCCTCGGTGTAATAGATACCAACAGAATGACTTAGGCTCCTGGCTTCTTCTCACATCCCCATGCCTGGCCCTGGGTGGCTGCTGGAGCTGTTGCCTCTGTTTTTCAGACAAGAAAGGAGGAAATGGGGGAAGGGCAAAAACAGTGGTTACTTCCTTTTTCTTTTTCTTTTTTTGATTTAATAAAGTCTTATTTTTATTTTTATTTTTTAAATGTACAAATGGTGAGACCTCTTGTTCATGCATCTTCTCCAGCAGCTGGGGCATCTCTACTTTTTGTGTTTCTGGTGTAAATCACTTGAGCTCTGTGCCTTGAGTCTAGTTTAGGAAGTCCTTTACTGAGGAGCTCCTGAAGGCCTTTCCTGGCCAAGGAGCAGTGAACCTTGCCTCTCAGAGACAATAGGTGGGGTGATGAGCTTGTAGTTGGGAACTTCCTTACCGCGCTTGTCATACATGGCTTTGTCAAACAAGACCAGGTTATCAAGCGTGCCCCGAACCTTGCCTTTGGACCACTTCTTCTTTTTTCCTTGCCCCCCGACTTGTTCATGGAGGTCTTTGTTTTTCTTGGCCGACTTTCTTCTTCTTGTCGTCCTTGTTGGGTGACATTGCGGGACTCGGAGAGCAGGGATGTGCTGCTGCCTCGTCAAGATGTCAGCCTGAGAGTGATAACTTTCTTCAAGAAATTATCTCTGGAGTCCCAAACAACTCTTAAAATTGTTAGAAATTATTCCCATGGCCTAGTTACAAAGGAAGCTGAGAAATGTTGTTTTTTTGTTTTTTTTTTTTAAAGCTGGCAATACTGTCATTAGGGATAAGATTAGGGTTTCATTGTGGAGAACAAAAGGGAGAATAGATATTGGGTGAGTAAGAAGTAGTTGTGTTTTTTTTTCTCCTCACTCTCTCATAGGCTTAACGTAAAAATTAAATTAAAAATGCACGTAGAACACGTGGCATAGTGTCTGACATGTGCTAATTGCTCAGTAGATGTTATCTTCACACAGCTAAATCAAAACAACCCCTTTCGGAAGCATTGTGTAAGAACAATTAGCTCTTGCCTACACTTGGATGAACTGTTTTTTCTCCCTCATTGCTGCGGTGTAGCTGGGAGTCTATGACACCTTGCATATGACTAACAGCACAAGGTCAAATAAATAAGTCTCCTTCGCACTATATTGTTATAATATACCCCACATCTAATTGCCCTTTGTTGACCCGAAAAGTAATTAATCTTTGTTAGAGAGACATGCTAATTGTACCTGATCAACCTGACAAAATAAGCAAATCATAAAGGCAACCAAGTAGAAATCAAACAGAAAGAAAATGAAAAATGTTTTGTTTTGTTTTCTTTTGGTCATAAGGCCACCATATTTATTCACAACGTGAAATAAACAGTCATTTATTGACCCACACCCCTTTATTTACATCTTATCTCAGGCTATTTGCTTTAAGAGTTTACCACCCATCAGTAGGTAGAGAAAGCTGAACACATCTACCTCATATGCTGGCATCATCATCATCATCATCATCATCATCATCATCACCACCATTATCTTCCCTGTGGTGTTGATTATCCTGAGCAGGGACATTTTCTCTAACCTACAACTAGCTTACCCAGAGACGGTAAACAAAGAGAACACAGGCAGACTTCCCCTTGGCCTGCCTGACTGGAGTGTTAACTAAGCCCTAACAGATAAGGTTATCATCAGCTGGGGAGGGAGGCTGGGAGGCAAGTCCATTAAAAACACGGGAGGCTTGACTTATCACAGCACGTGACTATGTGCTTTTAAATGTCGACAGCTTTTATAAAAATTCCATCTTCCTCACATGTGGTCAACCTGACTTACTGCAGCGAACACTGGCAAGGTTCTGACCCTTCACATTTATCTCAGTCAGAGCCAGATAACCTTGCCCTGTAGTCTAAAAATACTCTGCCTGCCCCAGTATTCTTTTTATCTCTCTAGCAATAATGACAAAAATGAGCCGGGGCCTTGGAAACTGACATGTCGACTTGGGAAACTGTGCATTCCCACCCCTGCAACCCAAACACACTAGCCCTTTGTTTTCGGGAATGGCAAGCACAGAGCCTTCTGCCACGGGGTGAGGTGAGGACACCTGCAGGTTTTCTCAGGCTCCTGTGTGTGGCCCCAGATTTCTGCTGCAGTTTGACACTTCCAATGGTTTGCCTTTCCAGAACGCTGTTCGCTGGAAAAGTAGAATGAGCCCTCAGAAGTCCTTATTCCACTCCTGGTTGAGCTCCAAACTGTATTAACCTTGAGGAAGCCTTCAGATTTTTGGGTCTCTCTCCATCATCTGTAAAATAAGATGGTTGATAGATCATTTTCTAAAACCCACAAGCTGGTACATTAATGAGTATTTTCTCTTGCTATAACTCCCCATATTTTCATCCCAACCCCTCAAATTTTCCCTTCTGAAACTTCCATTGGTGGCTTGTTTAGTTGAATATCTTCTTGTCCGTTCTCCTTCATCCACCTGGGATGCCAACCACATGAACTCTGGGCTGGCTGGTGATTCAGTGTGATGAGCATCCCTCTATCCTTCGTGCCCCACAAAGGCTACCCAGAGCTTCAGTAGTTCTTGGGGATACTCTGAGATTAACAAGGTTTTTCGGGCCTAAAGGTGATGGGGGCTTCTGTTATGTTCCTGGCAGTTTACCAAATTATAGGAACAGAATAACTTTCCAATGTGGTCTCAGCAAATGTTCCAGAAAACACAAAGTCAACAGAAAGAAATCCAGGTGCCTGGGTTTAGAGGTAACAGGGAGGCTTGGGACTAGTCATGGGCCTGTCCTCAGTCATACAGAGAAAGAGCAATTTGCACTCTGCTTAGTATAAAACGAGAGCTAGGCTTTCGAAGGTATTGTGCTTGTTTGGCTACCCCAAGTTCAACACCAATTTTGTTCTGTATGGCACGGCATTGGGCCTGTCTGATTTGGAGTGTATCTCCTAAATGTTGCTCCTCTGGTCTGGCACAAGCTGAAAGTAAGGTGAATTTGGCCTAAAACTGGTTCAGTAGATGGAACTCAAACATTTTAAATTACCCATAAGCAGATTGGCACTAATGAACTTTGCTAATTATCACCTTAAAGCTGTATTTAAAGTGAGGCTTCAGGAACACAATCCACACCAATGTGAGCAAGCCTTCATCTTGATCAGATCCCAATACCTTTCTCTTGATGAAATTGCAACTTATTAACATTCTCAAATGAGATGGAGCTATAAATGTAAGTGGGTTTTAATACGATCATTTTTTGAGGAAATGTCAAACTTCATTGCACACCTCTCCCTCTTGTCTCCGCCTTTAATGGCAGAGTTCAGTGAAGAACTGAGCCAGATTAATGAGCGAGGGACAAAGGGGATTTTGGAGCCAAGGAAAAGACCACACAGCAGATCAGTCTCTAATTTAATCATCTCAGTAGGCTATTCAGTGAGAGAAGGTTATTGAACCACCCTGATCATATTTATGTACCTGTGGAAGGAAAAATGAGGGCGAAACTAGGGCTGTGTTTATGGACATAAGGGAGACAGGAAGAGAGCAAAATTGTCAGCCTGAGAATTCTGTGGCCTGGAACGAAAAAGCATGATTGGCTAAGTAAATGCACGTAATTAAATTAAATATGAATAGCCACTGATTGAGAATTGCACCACGGACAGAATACGCTTGCTGTTAATGACCCACGATTTATTTACACCTTAAACACCGTGTTTCCTTGCCGCTGTAAAGTAGTAAAATTGCCTTCTTCCTGGTGAAATTTATTGCCATTTAAACATGCCAAAAGGCCATTCTGGCAGTCATTACAATAATCTATCATTTCTGCAACTGCTGGTATCCTGTTCTGTGGTCAAATTCAATCTGAGAAGGGTCAACAGAATTTTTCCACCAAATGCTTCCCTCTTGACGATCATCAATTTACTTTTGTCAACAAAAAGGGCATTACTACGGAATGAAATAGAAGATCCCAGTAAGACCTCTGGCAAACACTAAGCTTCTCTGCACCCAGTATCTCCTCTGCCCGCAGATCTGTCTCTCTGTGTGTGCCTGTGTGCACAGTGGGGCCCATCACCCAGAGGCAGGAACAGGAGCCGGGCTGCCTGGCGATTTTTCTCTCCAGTGACAAAAGGAAGCATACTTGACAGTAGCTTACACTCTTTATAGTTCCCAGCTTCCAGTGGGACTAGCATTTTCTTTGAAGGAGGAACTTTTTGGGTTATTCACAAGGTTACTCTTCTCTCTTCCTCTTTGCATCCCCTCACACCGCTTTCTATTTTGTATTACATGACATTACTGTTCCACTCTCAGATCACACAGTTCTAACCACTGCTCACAGCAGGGGACGCTGGTTATGTAATATAGAAAAGAAAACAATATATCCTGTAGCACTGAGGTGAGCATTGAGATTTTCTCCACTCAAGAAAAATGAGATGGAAAATTAAAGAAAAAAGTGCAGTTAGCTCAGGCTTTCACCTGTATTTTCTCTGACAAACTGAGAAAGGGCACTGTTTGTTTCTTGCTATGGGAGCAGGGAAAGGGACATGGATAAATGGAGCTCTTTCTGTGTTGTCTGTCCTGGTTAATGTGTGAGGGCACAGCCTCCATTCCTGCTTGTTTCTCTTAAGGTCGGTTGTTGCCTTTTCTATGGATGGGAGCCAGCATCCAGGCAGAGCAAGTGGCTGCCCTCCCCGGTACAATTACACAGTGGGAACCAGGTCACCCCCCAGCCATGACCTGTTCACAGACACTGGAAGTGGGTTGTGATTTATAATCAAAGGTTTCATCTTGAATGGTCAGACTGAAAACTTGAGGGTGATATAGTGTTTATAATGTGTTGTGTGTGTGTGTGTGTGGGGGGGAGTAAAAATAAACTTTTGCTGTTATTTATTTTTTATTATTTTGCTGTTGTTATTATCAGTCTTTGATTATTTAAAGTTTACTTTCACATTTGATCACTTATTCTATATTTTTGCAACAAGACTAAGCAGGGTTTTTTCTTCCTAGGAAAGTGGATCCCCCAGTTTTATTGAGATATAGTTGACTTTTTAATTATGTACAAGGACCTCAACAAGCAAAGTATTGCTCTTCTTTATCTTTTGACAAGTGTCCTGACATTACTATTTGTTAGGTGTTTTTTTTTTTTAAATATATTTTATTGATTTTTTACAGAGAGGAAGGAAGAGAGATAGAGAGCTAGAAACATCAATGAGAGAGAAACATCGACCAGCTGCCTCTTGCACACCCCCTACTGGGGATGTGCCTGCAACCAATGTACATGCCCTTGACTGGAATAAAATTTGGGACCTTTCAGTTTGCAGACCGATGCTCTACCACTGAGCCAAACCGGCTTCAGCTATTTGTTAGGTTTTAATTTGTGTATAGTTTATGTTTTGGCTTTATATATTGAATGGGCAAATTGAAGTTAATGTAGATGTACCTATCATTTTGGTTAAGATCTAGCTTTAAATTCAACAAAATAAAACTCAATATTATGCAAATTGGATTAACCTAAACTTAATATAATATAAATATAAAAAAGAAAATCATTATTATATTGTTAAAATTAATAATTCTACAACATAGAGACAATCACTGTTAATATCTGGGATACTTTTCTACCAACCTATCTACCTATACTTACAAAAAAGAAAAATGTATGTGTATACTGTGAGTTTTATTTATTAGAGTGCTGTTCATAATACTAACTACCTATAGACAACCTGAATATTCATCAAAATAAATTGTGGCTAATTCATACAATAGAATAGTATATAGCAGTCAAAACCAATGACCTAAAACTGGTTTTGACTGCTATATTCATCACAAAAACTTGATGAATCTTCCTCTAGCTGGTTTAACTCGATGGATAAAGCATCAGCCTGGGTTCGATTCTGGTCAAGAGCACATGGCTGGGTTGAGAGCTCAGTCCCCAGTAGGGGGGCATTCAGAAGGCAGCTGAACAATGATTCTCTCTCATTGGTGTTTCTAACTCTCCCCCTCCTTTCCTCTCTAAAGTATAAATATACTATTAATAGAAGCCGGCTCATGAAACTCACTCATGGGTACGGTCCCTAGACCTGGTCTGCAATCAGGGCTATCTTCCCCAGCTGCCTGCAGCTGCCCCCATCCCTGACGCCACCCATACTCAGTTCTTGGTTTGCCATTAGGTGATAGGAGCCTGATGGCTGAGAGAAGGGACCAAGAGGTCAGCTGTTCCCCTCACTCACCGACCCTATCCCTGCTGCAGGTCACCCTTTGTGTGTGGGGACACTGGTGGGGTGGGGGTCTTGGCCTGGTGCCACCGAATTCCACACCACCCACCTCTGGTTTCCCATTCACTATTGGGTGATCAGAGCCTGCCAATGGGGGAAAGGGACCCTGAGGTGGTTGGTGCACCTCATAGTGACTGGTCGAGTGGTCATTCTGGTTGCTCTGCTGGATCAATTTGTATATTATTCTTTTATTATATCAGATAGAGACTCAGTGCATAGGTGGGAGCCAGCCAGCCTACCATGATGAGAGCCCCCATCAGGGTGAGGCCTGCTGGGGCGAGGGGCTGCAGTCGTTCTGGTCTCTGGTCATTCTACCGTTTCAGTTGCTGGGCTTTTATTATATAGGATATATAAAGAGGAATATTAGCATTATAATTTGGAGCAAAATATATATCTCCAAAGATTATATACAGCATTATACACTTTTTATCATTAACTCAAAAATAACAAAATCCAGCATATTTGTACCTATGCTTTAGAAATACAGATAAATGTAACAGAACTTGGAGGGTTTACTGCAAAGGTAGAAATGACAATGGAATAGCTGCCTGCTGTCCAAATTTGAGGGAAAAACCCGGAGATGCTAATATTCCATAAATGACTTACAACCAGTTTCTCTCTTTTCAGTAACAATTCTCATCTCTGCTTCAAAGCTCTTGGTATCTCAGTCTTGGCACTATAGACATTCTTGACAATTATTTGTTTTGGGGAGCTGTCCTGGGCACTGTAGGATGTTTAGCAGCAGCCCTGGCCACCACGCCTAGACTCTGTAGTACATTTTCCCCCAGTTTTCATAATCAAACATATCTATAGACATTGCCCAATTTTCCCTACTGTGCAAAAATGCCCTTGGTTGAGAACCATTTTGTTAGGAAAATAGTTATTGATTGTTATTGGCTTAAGAACATAAGTGGTAAAGTGGGTTCTCTGTTATCGAAATTGCTCTGTTTTTAAAATGTAGCTAATCATCACTTAGGATTATCCATACACTAAACACACAAAATGTAGTTCTCCATTTTGTTGATTTTGGTATTAGCAGAGACCACTGAAATAACATAGCACAGCCCACTGAAATGACTTGTTACAGAAATGGTTTTTGCCATTTTGTTGAGAAGTTCTTTTTAAAATCTACTGACATATTTTTGTTGGCTCCTATGGAGCCCCAGGCTACAACATCATTGGTTTTCTAGGCAGTATGGAAACTTCTGGTAGGGAGTCCATCCTGCTGGGTGACCTCAAGAAAGCCACTGTGTTTCATCAAACCCATATGAAAGAAAAAAAGAACAGTCATAACAATTAAACTGGCTAGCCTAGAGAGCCTTCTGAGGCAAGTCTGTGTGAGGACAAACTTGTAGTATTTATTGTGATTATCAGCCCCTCAGGGGCCTTTTGAAGAATTCTGTCTGATTTATCAGGCAGCTGTACCATGGATATGCATGAAGTGAGAAGGAAAGGATTAGGGGTGTGTGGGAGGGGAGCGGGGAGTGTGACCAGGTTGATGGCAGTGCTCCAAGGGTGACCTCACATTTACCCCCAGATGTTCAGATCATTTCAAAATATCATCACAATCTTGGTGTGATGCCATTTTCAGTTCTTGCTAAACTTTGGTAAGCATGGAAGACTTCAGAATTTTAATGCTCACTTTAGCCTGTGAAAGACATAGTAATGTTCAAAAGTAGCCTGACCTTTTCATTATTCATTGCTGATTGGTTGGCTGACCATTTCTATTCCCTACTCCAACTGCTTCAGTGACTTTCTTGTCTCCTTCCCTTCTTAGCACCAGGTACATCATTCTACCAGTGCCCTGACCTTTTCCAGTATATTTCTTAGCCAAGATCTTGTTTATCTTTAATCTAGCCCATTCCCCCCCCCCCCCCAAGGTGAGGACAAAATGATGAAATTAAAGCCTAGCAGAAAAATAAAAATGAATGATGCCAGTATCTAAAATTATTCCTTCATTAACGAAAAAGGACTATGTGATAGGCTAGCTTGTATGAGAAGCTGAACATTGTCCTTACCTTCAGGTAGTGAAAATGACTTTGAGGAGGAATACTCATATTTCATCTAAGTCCAGACAAGAAGAGGATAAGTATAATAAAATACTTCTTTCAAAAATTTTCAGGTATTTTCTTTGCTATATTAGCAGTAACTGGTATGGGCTTGTTATTTAGGTATAGGCTTCATTTACCCAAATAATATCCTCAATGGCTATTTCCCATGTATCCTGCCTAGAAATTCCCATCACTAGAGTCATTCTTGCTCATTAGGGTAAGAATATTTAGCATAGAGGCCACTGCTGGAATGTACATCTGTTACATGGAAGGGGCACAGGAATTGAGGGAGGAAGAAGCACAACTATCTTCCATGAACCAACTTTTGAAAAGAAATCATCATTAAATAGTTGATTACATTAACCATGTTGATATTATAAGAAGAGAACAGATCTGGGCTGTGGGACAGAGGCAAGAAAAACTTTAAATAAAACTTCCATTTCTGATATTGACTCTAAGAATATAATATTGAATCCGTTGTCTACTGCTGGCTAAATCCATCCTCAAACTGTCCACATTTCTCTGCTATAGAATAAGACATATTTGTGAAAAGAAACTGCGGTGTTGAATCCATCACTGAAGTAGTGACAACCCTGTCAGCTTTAACTAGACAGAGGAAGCAATCGTTTAGTATGATCTTCACCACTTACAGATAAAGTAATCACTAAACACATGTTAGATGACACAAAGATGTCTCTTCAATGACACTTCTCTGAAAATGAAGAGTGGAGGCTCACCAAGCAATAAGAAACACATGAACCAATACAAATCGAGGCTTTTCCTCCCCCACATTAGACACTCTATCCTGACACTTAACAAGGAGACTGATCTCTAAGGGATTAACTAAGAAATAACTGCATGCAGCTTGCATCCTGCCACGCTCTTATTAAACCCTTGTCAAAGACTGTTCTGAAGTGGGCAGAGATCTACTGGATGCTTTTATAAGCAATTAGCACCATCAACTAAAAGAATTTTAATAAGTCCATTTGTAGTGTCACAAAAATATTAAACAGAGTTTATTAATCCCCCTTCCTCCAGCATTTTTAGATGGAATAAAGACTGCTTTGGACTCTGAGCACCAGGCCTATCTTCATGCTGTATATATCCCCAGCACTCAGGATCTGCACATTAATATTTATAGGGTGAGTAAGTTAATGAATGCATGCCTGTATTATATCAGTTTTTATGTGCAAACTCATTGATAAAGGAAATGATGGCCAAGTTATGAATTCCTCAATAGCATTCTAATTGCTAACACATATTGAGTGTTTACCAGGATCCAGGCACTTTGAAAATGTATTGCAGATATAAACACATGTAATCCTTCTCATATATCTCTGTGAGATACCTACTCTATATTTTTCTCACGTGACAAAGTAACTTGATCATTCTCATGACCAGCTGATGGAAGAAACAAGTTTCAAATCTAGGCCTGAGTCATTAGATCAGAATCCAAGCTGTCAATAAATTTTCCATAGTGTTATTATTGAATGTGTGGTAGGTGGGTGATGCCAGGTGTACTATATAAAATGGAAGCAGTTCACTTAATAAAACATTTTTATTGACTTCAGAGAGGAAGGGAGAGGGAGAGAGAAAGAAACTTCAATGATATGAGAGAATTGTTGGTCAGCTGCCTCCTGTATGCCCCACACTGGGGATTGAGTTCACAACCTGGCATGTACCTCTGACTGAGTTGAACTGTGACACCATAGGTTGATGTTCAACCACTGATCCATGCCAACTAGGCAGCAGTTCACTTTGAAAAAGCAGGAAAGTTGGGATTCTTCTCATTCTCCTTTCTCCTCTCTTCCTTAACTAAGTAACTGTGCATCCATTAGCAAAGGAATGTACTTCTGTATCACAGGTGCCCCAGTTTGGAAGCTTGTAGCTGGATCATATGCCCCTTGAGGTTCCTTCTAGTTTAAACTCCATAATTACTCAACTACTGCTCCAGTTCCTAAACACCTGTCTCAGTATTTGCCTAAATTCAGATCTTAAATAAATAGCTGACATCCAAATGTGTTCCAGAGTTAAGGATGGAGCCAGCCATCAAACAGAAGTATCCAGTGGAATGAGCCAGTGTTGAGACTTTGAAAAACAAAGATCAGTCTGAAGAAGTTCAAAGAGAGGAAGAAAAAGGTGTGTTTCTAGTTAAATGCACCCGTGTTGAACTGAAGACTCAGAAAAGTTCTTTTCATTTTATTTTATGTTGGACTGACTTTTAAGAAAACAATCTTGGAAGTGTTTATTTTATAACTCTCACAGCGTCCAAGAAAATGTGAACAGCCAAACTCTGAAAAAGCACAGTTGTGAATAGAACTCATTTTCAGTGAGCAGAAGGCCTTTCCTGTCCCAGACATACATGCCCATAGTGAAGTTGTTCTCCTAAGAAGAGGACAAAAGACACTGTCAACTGGGTAGGGCCTCCTAAGCTAAGAAGTTCTTCCACTAATGCCTCCTTTTGAATTGGATCATTTAAAATAGTGTTCTGCATTGTAAAATGGGAGCAGAAGCCATATTTCTTATCCTTTTGAATAATATTGCAGCCCAGACTATAATTTGATGATTTTGGGAATAGGGTGTTATCTTAAACAGTCCAGAATGGACTACAACTTGTGTTTTACAGCATTGATGATCTGTGTTAGTACAATATTTCTACTCTCTCTGTGAGTTCTTTGGTATTTAAGCAGTTTTAACCAACAGAAATGCCTTAAATCTTTGCTTCTACTATCTAGTTTTGTATAATGGCCAAACCGGGTGTGCATACACACACATACATACGTGTGTGTGCGCGTGTGCTTGAGCGCGTTGCTAATATCTAAAATGCACAGAATAGAGATGGAAATGAGTTGAAGTGATAACATCATTAATTCTTAAAACATCTATGCAGCCTTAAATTTTTAACTCTTTTAAATATTTTAAGTTATGTAAAGTATTTAAATACTTTACCAGAATGTTATATTGAGGGTTAAATCCTATTGCTGTTAATCTATTTAACTTTTTTATAAAATCTGGATGTGGCTGTTAAAAAATATTTATCAGAGTTTATTTATTTCATCTCATCTTTTATTCTCATGTCAGTCATGTGTGCCAGGTAAATCATTTATTTATAGACTACTTAATAAAGAAATTAGATATAGGTTGTCTAACTTGCATTAGTAGGCATTTATGTTACACAAAAGGATGAAATTGATACCAAAGCTCCTGATTTAAATATAAGAACTTCCTCTTTTTAAATTTTATTATAATGGTAAATACATATTAAATTTAACCATTTTAAGTGTATACTGTTATCGTATTAAGTACACTCACATTGTTGTTCAATGAATCTCCAGAACTCTTTTCATTGTGCAAAATCAAAATTCTGTATTCATTAAACAATAACTTCCTATATCCCTACTTCTCAGATCCTGGCACTCACCCTTCTATGGCTGTCTTTATGAATCTGACTACTCTAAGTAACTCTCACATAAGTAAAAAATACAGTATTTGTACTTTTTGTGACTGGCTCATTTCATTTAGCATATTCTCAAGGTTTCCCTATTTGGTAGCAGATGAATGATTTTCCCTTTTTTAAAATTCCTCCCTTGGCTTCCATGACACCATACTTTCCTGGTTCTCTTCCCACCTCTAGAACATCTCTTTTTAGCTCATTTCACTGGATTATCTTTTACTCACTTCTTTAAGGGAGACATTCTCTAGAGTTCTGTCCTTAGACCTCTCATACTCTCTGTAGGTAATCATATCCATTCTCATGTTTTTCACTTTCATGTATGTTCTGATCATTTTCCTTCCCGTGCTGAGTACTGGAGACGCACATCTTAATAGCCATTGGCCATTTCCACCTGATGCCTGGGACTTGAGGTGGGCTGATAAGGTAGGCTGATAAGATATGAGTTCCTTATCCCTGGAACCTATGTTACCTTACTTAGGAAAAGAGTCCTTGCAGGGATAAAGATTTTGAGATTAGATTAACCTGGATCATTTGGACCAGCCCTAAACGCAATCACAAGTGTTCCTATAAGAGAGAAGTAGAAGGAAATCTGACAAACACACACAGAGGCAATGTGACCACAGGGATGATATGGCCAAAAGCCAAGGAATGCCAGCAGTCAGCAGAAGCTGGAAAAAGCAAGCAATAGACTCTCTCATGGAGCTATAAGGAACCTGCCCTGCTGACTCCCTGATTTGAGTTCAGTGAAACTGATTTTGGACTTTCTGGCCTCCAGAAATATAGGAGACAAAACCTCTGCTGTTTTAAGTCACCAAGCGATGGCACCCTTCTATAGCAGCCACAGGAAACCAATAGAGTGCTATATTAATTTCCTAGTTCTGCCACAACAAAGCACTGCAAACTGGGTGACTCAAACAACAGAAATTTACTTTCACACAGTTCTGAAGGCCAGAAGTCCAAGATCACGGTTTCAGCACCCTCTGAGGGCTGAATCTCCTCCGTGCACCTCCCAGCCCCTGGTGGTTTTCTGGCAATCCTTCTATTCTCTGGCCTCTGTTACATCACCCCATCTCTGCTTGTCCTTACATGGTATTCTTCCTGTGTGTAGGTCTTTTTCCAAATTTTCCCTCTTTATAGGATAAAAGTTGTATTGGATAAGGGCCCACCCTAATAACTTTATTTTAAATTAATCTGCAAAAATCCCATTTATAAATAAGGCCACATTCCTGGGAGGATAGGACATCAACATTTTTTGGGGGACGAGATTCAATCCATAATAATATATTATCTGACTCCCCAAAATTCATATCCTTACAAAATATATTGATCTTATCACTATATCCCCAGCATCAACTCTAAGTCCAGAATCCCAACTAAGTATCATCAGCTTGTCCTGGTCGGTATGGCGCCAGGAGGTTGCAAGATTGATTCCCAGTCAGGGCACATGCCCAGGTTGTGGGCTCCATCCCCAGTAAAGGGGATTAGGAAGGCAGCCAATCAATGGTTTTCTCTCATGGATGTTTCTCTCTCTCCCTCTCCCTTCCTCTCTAAATAAATAAATAAATAAATAAATAGAAACAGCATTACCTCAAAATCCAAAATCTCATCATCTAAACATTCAAATTAGATATGGGTAAGACTAGGGGTAAGATTTATCCTGGAGCAAAAGTCCTCTTCAAGCGGAAACCAGTTTGGCTCAGCGGTAGAACATTGGTCTGTGGACTGAAAGGTCCCAGGTTCGATTCCGGTCAGGGGCATGTGCATTGGTTGTGGGCACATTCCCAGTAGCGGGTGTGCAAGAGGCAGCTGGTCAATGTTTCTCTCTCATCGACGTTTCTATCTCTCTATCTCTCTCCCTTCTTCTCTGTAAGAAAAAAAAAATCCTCTTCAACTGTGATCCTGGACAACAAATTGTCTCCTTCCAAAATACAATGGAGGAGCAGGCATAAGATAGAAGGTCTCATTCCCAAAGGGAGTAATTGGGGAGTCAGGAGGTTGTGTGTCCCAGCAAATCAGAAAACACGGAGAGCAAATTCCATTAGATTTTAAGGCTTAGGAAAGATCCTCTTTGACTTGATGTTCTATCTTCCAGACCCACCAGGATGGCAGCCCACTACCTGAGCCCAGAGTGATGGCCAAGACCTCTGGAACTGAGGAGGTGCTCCAACCCTTGGGGTTCTCTCCCTAGTACACTTTCTGTTTCTTATGTAATATAGATAGACCTAGAATATCCCAATCTTTAAGTTCTGTTTCCCCTTTGTGTGACAATTTCTTCTTCAGTTTATTTCTGTCCTCTTACATTTGACTTTAAGCAGCAAAGACGTGCAGGCGGTGCTTTCAACATTTTCTTAGAAATATCATCAGCCAAATATCCAAGTTTATCACTTACAAATCCTACTTTCCCTTCAACAGAACACAGTCAGCCAATTCTTCCACTTCATTGCAAGGATTGCCTTTCCCCCAGTCCAAATACCATGTTCCTCATTTCTCTCTGAGACCTTACCAGAATGGCCTCTAACATTCATGTACTATATATTCTCTAAGATGAGAGAAGCTTTCTCTACTGCTCCCCTCTCTTTTTTTTTCTGAGCTCTCATCCAAATCACCTTTAATTTCTACCTTTCTACCAAAGATCTCTTCAAGGCAACCAACGCTTTTTCTGGCATGCACTCCCAAACTCTTCCAGCCTCTGCTCATTCCACAGCCACTTCCACTTTTTTAGGTATTCATTACCACACACTACACTACCGGTACTAAAATAGGTATTAGTTTCCCAGAGCTGCTGCCATAACAAAATACTAAAACCTGAGTGATTTAAGCAACAAAAACATACTCTCCCACAGTTCTGCAAGCCAGAAGTCTAAGATCAAAGTGCCAGTAAAATTTGTCCTCCTGAGGGCTCTGATAGAGAACCTTTTCCATTCACCTCCTGGCTTCCGTGGTTTGCTGGTCGTCCTTTGGTAGTCCTTGGCCTCTGCTGCATCCCGCCAATCTCTGCCTTCGTCTTCACATCCATTCTCTCTGTGTGTCACATTTATCATATTGTAGTATAGAGTGGGATTATTTTAGAGTTGTGTCCAACTTGTTAAAAAAATGACATTAATGAAAAAGACCATATTACCAAATTTCAGTCTAAGTTCTGTTACTATCTACTTCCTGAAACTATGAGCAAGTCTTTCAGTGTCACTGAACCTGTTTCCCTATCAGCAAATTAGGAATAATATTATACTTTGCTTCTCTTATAAACTGAAACAATGACTGAATGAATTAATTTATCATTTAATGAATTTAATGTTATGACAATGGCAAGATGCCATTATCACTTTGGATTTTAGCTCCAACACATTGAACATATGAAGAACACAAGTAGATGGCAAGAAATGTGATGATTTTTTAACCCCATAGCAAGAATAGGTTCTGTCTCTAGTTTTAGAGCTAGACTACAGACAAGCATATGTGATGATATCTGTTCCTTCAATAAGAAGGGCCACTTGGAGAACTATAGTTTATAAATAAATATATGATTTACCTGAAACTAGTGTAGATGGCTTATAGAAGGAGTCTAATGCAATAGATAGAGGCTTTCTGCCTGGTTGTGCATCAGAATATATGGAGGTGTTTTTTTTAACCACATACTTGTGAATTTCCCCCCTGAAGATTACTGATTCAGAGGTCTGAGTGGGCCTGGACATTTGCAGAGTTGAGAACTAATGCTGCATCTTCATATTTACTGGTTAAAGTCATTACTATAGAACAACGACATTTATGTTTCTCTTTGTTGTAGTTGTAGTTTGTCAATGGTATCACCCACATTCTGTGACTTGTCATTTACACCCAGGTCTTCACTTGTGTTTTCTTCACCTTCCATGCCTTTTTAAAAAAAAATTCTTTATTGTTGAAAGTATTACATATGTCTCCTCCCTCCCAGCCCCTCAACACTGACCTTTCCTCTTCTGCTCCCACCCCCACAGCCCAGGCCCTCACCTCCCTACTTCCTGTGTCCATTGGTTATGCTTATATGTATGCATACAAGTGCTTTGGTTAATCTCTTAACCTCTCCTCCCTCTCTTCCCTACCTTCATTCTGAGGTTTGACTGTCTTCTATGCTTCTATGTCTCTGGATCTATTTCTGTTCATCAATTATGTTGTTCATTATATTCCACAAATGAGTGAGATCATGTGATATTTATCTTTCTCTGACTTGCTTATTTTGCTTAGTATAATGCACCTTCTAGGCCTTCTACTAATCTTGCTTTCCTTCTTCCTCCTGAGCTTTCAGATTTTGTTCTAACCATACAACCTTGTGACATTCCCTTCAATCCATCCACTCATGATTGAAGCCACCACAAGCTTCATCAACCAGAAATGCATTCTTTACAAGTCATCACTCAAATGAGCAGAAATCTCAGCCTTCCAGGACATCTTGCCAGATTCAGAGGAGAAATATGGTTATTTGCCACCCTACCTCCTTAGATTTTCTGAATAGGGAGTGGTATGATGGAAGCAATACAGGGTGGGGCAAAAGTAGATTTACAGTTGTTCATATGGAAAATAATACAATAATTAACAAAGAATAATACAAAAACAACCTCTGTGCTTCATGTACTCACAATTGTAAACCAACTTTTGCCCTACCCTGTATTTTAGGAAGCCTAAGCTTGCAGTGTGATGCAGAATGGATTTGGGGGAGGAAAGAGCAGAAACAAGGTCATCAGTAAAATTGTATTTCTTGGTCCAGAGGGATGATGGGTGAAGGAAGTAATTTCCTAGGTGACTGAAGTTGGGATGATAGTGGAAGTGAGGAACATGAAGGACAGAGCTGGTTTGTGGAGAACGATCACTTTGATATTAAACATCTAATGAATAATCCCATTTGTTAAATAGTGGACCAAAAATGCAAGTTTCACTGGTAAACAGTGTAGCAGAAAAAGCCTGAAACAAGGAAGAGGAAATTTACTAGTAAGGTCTTTTTTTTTTTTAAATTGTTGATAGTATTATAGATCTCTTTCATTCCCACTCTTAATCCCCTTTTTCCCAACCTCTCCCTGTCACCTTCTCTAGGTCTTCACTATCTATTGCCTGAGTCCATGGGCTATGCATATCTATCCTCTCTAACAAAAGAGAAACATGCAAATTGACTGTACCTTCTCTACATCCACAATCCAGGCCAGAGTGAAGATTGAAGACAGCGTAGAAAGAAGCCAAGCACTGCAGAAGGGAGCGAAGCTGGGGAGAAGCAAGCAAGCAGGGCGGCAGAGAAGGAAGGGAAGCAGGTGGGGTGGGGAGAAGGGAGAGAAGCCGGCAGAGCAGCAGAGACTGTAGCAGGAAGCCCTATTGCAAGAATCTTCCTGCAAGGGGCCTCTAGTATACATATAAAAGGCTAATATTTAAGTGTCTGTCCAACCAGTAGCTATGATGTGCAGGGGGCAGACACTCAACACAAGAGCTGCCGAGTTGCAGTGACTTGGCAGCAGCGGTTCTCTGGTGATGCACCCCAAAACCAGAGCCAGATTCCTCATGGGGCCATGCGATTCTACCTTCAGCCATGGGTTCTGTTCTTGCTGGGGCACTGTCCACCCAAATCTGGTTTACTGAACATTTGCATTTGCATTCCATACCCTGTATGTCAGCAACTTTGCAGAGTGCCCTCTTGAACTCCGGGACCTCTCAGAGAGCTGATTTTGGCCCAATCCCTGCAGGCCAGGCTGAGAGACCCCACCTGTCAGAGGGACCCTGCTCTCTTCGCAGATGCCCTTCAAGCCACAGTGCCAACCAGGTGCGGCCGGCTGGGAGGGACCTGGGGAGGTTGGCTCCAGAATGTGTCCAGCCCATCTCACCCTGTTCCACCTCACCAGCCACCTTCTAATTAATTTCCTTTCTTTTTTTCTTAAATATATTTTATTGATTTTTAAGAGAGAAAAGAAGAGGGATAGAGAGTTAGAAACATCGATGAGAGAGAATCATCAATAAGCTGCCTTTTGCACACCTCCTACCGGGGATGTGCCCACAACCCTGGTACATGCACTTGACCGGAATCGAACCTGGGACCTTTCAGTCCGCAGGTTCTATCACTGAACCAAACCGGTTTCGGCTTAATTTCTTTTTAATGTGCACAAATGCGTGCACCAGGTGACTACTAAGTTTGTAAGTTCTTTGGTTTATCTCTTCTCATCCCCCCAATTGCATATCCATGTATGTCAGTCCATTCCATGACTCCATGCTTCAAGTCTTATTTTGTTGGACAATTCCTTTTGTTCATGATATTCCACAAATAAGTGAGATTATGTGATATTTGTAAAATGTAAGGTCTTAATACTAATCTGCACTTCCTTTGTGTTCTTGGACCCCTCATGTATCATTTCTCTGCTTCAGTTTCTTCCTCTGAGAACCAAACCCCTTGCTGTGTCTTCCACACGCCAGAATGATGTGAAGCATGTACACCACATTCCAGTTTTTTTGATGTGATAGGGTGTTTGGATAAATTCCACTTGAGGAAGAAAGGACATCTCAAATGTGGCCCAGGGAACAGACATCAGGAGCACTGCTGCTCATTTCCACTTCTGCGTTATGCATTTTGCTTTGGGACTTTCATGGCCTCGTCCTTGCCGTGAAATTGCACTGAGCATGTTAATAAATGACATCCAGGGAGTTGCAGTGGCATCGGAGTTTGTCTGTTCAGGCAGGGTTTCCTGGAGTGAGGCAGCATGCTGCCCTCAACAGAGAACTCTGTTTATCACTTTGGAGATGCAATAAAAATAACAAATGTCCAGAGTAAACCTAATTCACTATGCTACTTAGTATTTGAAATACATAAATATGTCAAGCAAAAGACCTCTAATAGACCCTTTTATCCTGGTAATAGTGTACATATAATTTTCCTCTCATTAGTACAAAAACTACCTAGGGAACTCTCGGCCCATCCTTCATCCATTTAATCTGCATTAGCTTACTTTTACCTTGTGTTTAATCTGCTTTCCCTCAAGGTATTTTGAATAAATCAATAGGAATACATGATTGTTTAATGATTTTTAGAAGAGCTCCCTTCGACCACAGCTGCATGATTTAGAATGACTAATTCCACTTTTTACAATTGATCCTTCCCTGCGTGGACCATCCATTTCTGCCAGGCCATTGTGAGAGAATTCTACAGCAGACTGCTCCCTATTCCCGGGGCTCCTGATGGAGCTGGATGGGCTGTTTGCTGGCAAGGCCCCTCCCTCATCACCATCTGATTAAGCATCACATAAAGGCCCTTGCTCAGCCCCCAGCTCAGCTGCTGCTTATAGGCAATTTTCTGGGAGCTCAAATGTGTCCGATTTAAAAATCTCTTTCCTGAATTTCTCTTTTCGCTGTCCAACGCTTGAGAACTGGACTCCCCTTCAAAATCGCTCAGAATGTCATGAATTATTTGAGGGCATAATAGGTAGAGATATGACAAAGTAGCAATAATTCACTTGCTAGAGGCTCATGATAGTTGTCTAGCTTTATCTGTGGTGTGTGTGTGTGTGTGTGTGTGTGTGTGTGTGTGAGAGAGAGAGAGAGAGAGAGAGAGAGAGAGAGAGAGAGAGAGAGAGAGAGAGAGAGAGAGAGGGAGGGAGAATATCTTGAAATTCCTGGTCTCAGTCTGGGCCAGTTGCTTGAATGCTCTGAGTAAGGAGCTGTGAGTGGTAATGAGCTTAGAGAAGCAGAGAAAATTGATCAGCAAAGAAGGATGAAGCTGAGAGAGGAGACTATGTGATGCCTTCCAGGGAGGGAGAGAGCTGCGAGAGTGGGTGCTGCTTTCCTGCCAGCTTTCGGACCTGCCTTTCTTTTTCCCTGAGGTTCTCTGATTATTATTATATTTTTAAATAATAAATCTTCTTTTGCTTCTTCTTCTCTTTTTGCTTAAGAAAATTTGATATTTCTGTTACTTTAATTCAAGCAACTTTGATTGCAAGAGAATAATGTTGATTGGACTCTGTGATAAGGGACTTAATTAAAGTGATCATATAGAGCTTAGTCCCTCTCCCTAGTAGAGTCATAAGGATATTCTTGGAGACTTCCAACTTCACAGAAAAATAGGTACACAAACTTTATTCTCAATTTTCTGAAGTGATGTCCACTATTAGAGTGACAATGAAAGCAAAGTAGTTGATTTTATATTGCTTATCATATTTATATATATAAAAAGCCAGCTACCATAACACTGTAATGACCATAACAAATGCTCACTATGACACGTACTGTGGCCAGCAAACCAGCCCCGTCAGGTACATATGTCTCCATTTTAATCCATTGACCCAAGAGCTCTCTATGTGGTTAGCTGAGGCTGATCCCTGGCCAGCATTTCAGCTTTACTTATTCCTCTGCTCAAACCTTCTCTTTTACCATTCTTTCCAGTTCCTGTTATCAAAAGTATCCTTTAATAAATACTGCCCACTACCAGACTCTCTCACCTGGAACAAGGATGGGGCTGGCTGGCCAAATGTCCCACCCCTTTACCCCTGGCCAGCCCCACCCCCATTGGCCCACCCCACCGCAATAGGCCTGCAGCCCCTCCCCACAGCTGGTCCCAACCCTGATTGCCTTCCACCCCAATAGGGGGTGGGCTGGCTGGCCAACCTCCTCAGCCCCTCCCCCTGCCTGGCCCCACTCAGATAGGCCCCCTCACCCCAATCAGGGACAGGGCCAGCCAGCCAACTACCTATGGCTCCTCCCCCAGGTTACTGGTCCCCCTATCAGCACCCCGCCCCACTTGGGGGCGAAGCTGGCCAGTCCACTACTTGCAGCCCCTCCCCATGGCCATTCCCACCCCCAATCATCCCTCCGACCTCAATTGGGGGCAGAGCCTGCTGGCCAATCGCCTACAGCCAATCCCCCCTGCTGGCCCGGAGCCTGTCAGCCCTGATTGGTGTGGGCCGGTTGGCCAACCTCCTGCCATGTCCTCCTCCCAAAAGGCCCAGCCCTAATCTGCCCCAATTGGGGCCAGCACAAATTCCATGCACAAATTGGTGCACTGGTCCTCTAGTAGAAAATAAAATGTAATATATATTATTAGTGTTATATAACTTTGCATTTCAACATGGATTTAGGTGTTGAACATCAGTTTATTCTGCCTCTTGAGTATGGTTACAATTCCCTGAGTCTATTTTATCATTTGTTGTACAAAAAGGGAATAACATTTCTTCTTCTCAGGGTTGTTGTGAGAATTAAATGGATAACATGTCAATTGCCTGGCTCATCATTTGAACACAGTGGACATTTGTTGAGTGCCTCTGATGTATTGCAGTGACAACAGCTAACACTGTAGTACTCCCTCTGTGTAGGCACGACTCTGCAACTTTTTGTACACTCATTTACTTAATTCGCACACCAACCCTGTGAGTATGCAGCACAGTGCGGGTGTCCTGCCCCGTGCCCTCTGCACTCACCCTTCCCGGGCTTCCAGCCACTAGCCTGCAGGTGGAAGCACCAGTCACACCTAGGCAGTCAGGGACTGTCTGTAACTATAATCACATCGTCTGTAGCCTTTGAAAATGGCTTCTTTCACTTGTAATGTTCACTTAAGGGTTGTCCTCATTTTTTAATGGCATGATAGCTCATTTCTTTTCAGTGCTGAATAATATTCCATTGTCTGGATGTACTTGTTTATCTATCCATTTATCTACTGAAGGACACCTTGGTTTCTTCCAGGCTTAGGCAGTTCTGAATAAAGCAGCTATACACAGCCATGTGTAGGTGTTTTTTCTTTCAGTCCTCACCCAAGGATATGTTTTTCATTGCTTTTTAGAGAGAGAGGAAGGGGGAGAGAGAGAAACATCAATCAGTTGCCTCCCGTACTGACCTTGACTAGGGATCGAACCCACAACCTTTTGGTGTACGGGAGGACACTCCAAACAACTGAGCCAATAGGCTACAGCAGGTGTAGGTTTTTGTGTAGATATAATCCTAGATTTCTTTTTACACATAGCGTTTACTCTGTCAGAGCCTGTAAGGTCCTTCCTTCACGTTTTGTAGATGAAAACAGGAGCTCAAATAGATGCAGTATAGACAGTCCCCAATTTATGATGGTTCAACTTACTTACAAAAGTAATATGCATTAGCAGGAACAATACCTGTAGAGATATGTGGTATGAAACTCTCACGATGCTGGGCAGTGGCAGCAGGCTACAGCTCTCAGTCAGCCACAGGATCATGGGAGTAAACAACCAATACTCTATAGTTTGCTCATGTTAGATGATTTTGGCCAACTGTCGGCTTATATATGTGTTCTGAGTACTTTTATGATGTTCGGTGGGTTAGGTGTATTAAATGCATTTTTGACTTACGATATTTTCGACTATGATGGTTTATCAGGATGTAACCCCGTCACAAGTAAAGGAGCAACTGTGCTTGCCCAGAGCCCTCCGGCTGGTAAAAGCTGGGCTACACAGTAATTTCAGGTTTGTCTGAATTCACAGGTAGCATCTTTAATCACTTCCTTCATTTCCCATTTTGTGGGGGGAAGGTTTTGTAAATGCTAAAATGAAGGAGGGGGGTTTTGCACACTCCTGCTCTCCTAGGCAAGGGTAATAAATAGTAGTAGAAGCTACAGAATATGAGGAAGGGGGCTTTAAGGAAGTTTTCTCAATTGCAGGAGGAGAGTGAATGGGAAGCATGTTGGTGAACCAGGGGAGGAGAACCCGAACCAAAATAGGGGACCCTGGATGAGTCTTTGTGATTGTTTGGTAGTCTGGAGGGTACTTCCCTTCCATGTAGGTTCCAGAAAAGTCTTAGCTAGTTCTAGAAGTAGTGTATTCGGTAAAAAGCTGGGAAAGGCCTGTATTATTTGTAGCTCAAAGATGGTCTCTGTTTTAACATTTCTTAGTGTTTCTTAGTCCTGAACTTCAGTGCAGAACACACTGGGCTTGGTATCAATTGGAACTTATAGCCTGGGAGTCACTGAGATAGAAACATGTCTAGAATTCTTCTTTTGAAGATAAAACAACTGAAATTGTGCTGCCCCTAGCCCTGCCTTCTCAGATTAGTGCAACGCTCTGAATTAGGAAGTTGCTCTCCTGCTGTCTGACTGTCCAGCTGGAGGATGCCTTAGCTCAAAGGCAGCTGATTACCTATGGTCACTAGCGTATCCTGTTATAAGCCTGAGTATTCATTGTGACTCTGTATGGAAAAATTGGACCAGTGAGTTATTTTTTAAAGGAATAGTTTGGAGCCAGGGTGCTATTATTCTATTAGAATGGAGCTCTTTATACTCACCAGGTCTAGAAATAGAGTCCAAATGCCTCAAGGCAGACAAATTTTATTTAATAATTTCTTTAAAGCACAGGAGCCACACCATTAACCCTCTGGCTCCTTGTTTAATAATTATAAATCTTGCCAGTTGCTCTCTCAAGCTAGCTCCCTGAGTTAATTCCTCAGGTTGAGCAAGACCTCAGGTTCCACATTTAATGTGCGAAGTTGGGCATTATTTGTAGCAGCCATTTGATTGTGGTAATGTCCTGGGTACTTACAATCGACACACATGAGGGCATTGTTTGTAAGCAAAGAGCTGGGTATTTCCAGTCTCTAAAGATTATATGATTAATTCATATCCTAAAATTCTACCCTATGGAAGAATTTATGGTCTGAATAAATCCAACTATAAAGCACCCTTTTTATGTCTGATGGGTGGGTAGATTATGATTTCCTTTTTCCCTTTTTGGGTGGGAAGGAGTGTGAGGTTCAGCGAAAGAAAAGTTTAATGATATGTTTTTTGCCTTTAGATTTGCCAATAAAAAACGTTTCCTTGGAATTGAAGTGAGTATGTGTAATAAGTACATGGCATTGTTAATAGACTATAAAAGTGTTCTTTTGCATAGAAGCATGCATGGGTGGGCATAGATATATACACATTTCTACATGAGATTGTTAATGGACTGTTTTAAACCCTTACATCAACTGTTTTTTAAACAAGCTTCTTTGGGCTATCGCTTAAAATGTTTGCATTTTGGTAGCTGATCAAAGTCTTGAAGGTTTTATGTAAATCACTAGGGCTGGCATGACCAGTGCAGGATCTGAGGCCCAGGGAGGTTTTGTTTGAAGAATGGCACTGTTGCGGGGCTTGCCAGCCAGACTGTGAAGAATTCACTTGTGTTTTTGCCTCCCTACTGTACCTTCTTTTATCCTCTGTCTGTCCCCTAAGGACATGTGGAATTCTTCCCAGTCCCATTCTGCTTAACCTTGCTTCTGATCTTTCTATTCAGTTCTTTAAGATTCTCACACACACATAAACATCTTTCTCTGACAACATGCCCATGTAAACTGATTCCAAGACCTGGCCTGCTTTGCATGCAGTTAGCTTGGCTCATGTATCCTGAAGGGGGCTGCCTTGGATTGGACACATAAGGCCCTTGAAGTCATGCCAAACAAAAACACTGGCACTGCGACAAAACCCAAAACGCTGAATTGGCTACCTGTACAGTAAAATGTAGATGAACTGAACTGCTACTCCATTTTTAGGCTCATTAGATTGAACACTTCCCAGAGTGGACAATTGCTAATATTTATTTCTCACTTTGTTTGGAGTGAAACTTTTGAGGTTAAGTTGGTTTTGGCCACTGTGTCCTAATTTTATTTGATGTAGGCAGGAAAGGTTTAAATACCAAAGGTTATCTTATTACCAATTTTGTGAGCAAACCACTGTAAAGAAGCATTTTAAAACTAATATAACACACAGTGATAATACAACCATTAGAATAATTTTTAAAAGTAATGTTTAATACTTGAAGAATGATTTCTGCTTATTAATGAAACATTTTCTTGTATTTAATAAATTCCGGTGATAAAAAAATGTGAGTTGGAAACTAAATCCTCTAATGCAATTTTATGATTGCTTTAAAAAAAATCATTATAGAGAGTTCATTTGGATGCAAATTGCAACCTCCAGGATGGGAAAACATTATAAAAATGCTAGCAAAAAATTAACAATTCCCATGAAGCAAACCATTGCTTTTTCTCTGTACACAGCTATCAAGTACCCCTGGTTGGGTGAAATGACCTTTTTTTTTTTTTTTTTACCATAAGAATAGTACACCTCAGTGATTATTTCAACTTCAAGGTGATAGAAAATATGAAAAAAAAATGCATCTTAAAATCGTTTGAAATCTGGAAGTTTGGTCTTGGTGGTGAGTTAGTATCTCTGAAGCCTGGAAGGACCATGACAAGTCTTGTTCTCATAATGAAAGATCCTTGAGTTGTGCCAAGAGAGGGAGCAATATTTTTCAGGGAGTTTTCACATTGTTGGTGTCTTCAGTGGTTCTGTAAAGTAGGGACCTCACAGTTAGTAAATTTGATCAAGAAAACATTATCAACTTCTTTGTGTTGATGTAGAAATGAAGTTAAATGAATCTAAAAGGCATGGTGCATAGTAGGAGCTCAATCAATATTAGTGCCTACCCCTCTAACCTGAAAATAGGGAATATATTGATACATTTAGCATTTCCCAATTATTTATTTACATATCCATCACCACCTTTGCCTCAAATGGTGCATCCCACATCCTTTTTTTCTTCAGTGTCTATAATATTGTTTGGAATGCAACAGGTGCTCATAAACTAATTAATGAATTGATGATGGGGTAGTGGAAAATAATATAGGATATATAAATTGGGATTAAATTGTGGAAAACTATATTAGAAGGCCATGAAAAGTTGTATTTTCATTTCTTAATAAATACTTATCTTCTTTCTCCAAAACTTAGTTCTTAAAATCACCCATCTTCCTAGGCTAGGTACTTTGGGGTTGTATTACTTTACCCCTTTCTTGTACCAAATATTTTTATTTGTGCTTTCAGATATATGGATTCATATATTTTTTTATCATTCGTATTTCATTCCAATCTGTCAAAAGCCTCCATGCACAAATTACTTCAACAGAATTCTAACTTGAATCTTGGCCTTTAGTGTCTTTTTCTTTCTCTCTCCAATGTTTCCATGTGAGATATAAGACTAATCTTTCTAAAACACTCATATGACTATTTTCTGACCTGGTTCACATTTGTGACCTTGTGACCATGTCTCCCTAATACTAACAAAACAAATCCAACTCCTTAATCTGGTAGTCAGAATCTTCTACAGTGTAGAGCTCACTGTATTTTTAGCCTATCTTATTTCTTTATAAGTATAACATAAATGTTCCAGGACAGGATGACTTCCATATTTATTTATCCAAACACTTCGTCCTGCCATTTGACTTTGGTCATGCTTTTTCCTCTGTCTTAAATCTCCCATCTCCCTTGCCACTTTCCTATATTCTATTCATATGTTCAAGTCCATTTCCTCAACAGAGTCTTCTCTAGTTACTTCAGCCCATGTTGATTTTACCCTATTTGAAAACCTCTGGAGTTGTTTTTTAATTGCTTTACTTATATTAGTTTTGCTTCTCCCTGCTAAATTGAAAGGCTCTTGAGTCCAAGTGTCATAGCTTATATATCTTTTGTATTCCTCTCAACATCGAGCTAAGAATTCATCATAGGAGTTGAAAATTGCTTTCTTGTTAATGAATTGAATGAGAGGACCAGTTAAGATGACTGAGCAAGAACTCTATCCAGTGAAAAAAGTGGTTCTTAAAGTATATATCATGGTTCAGTGTAGACAATGGAATGGAAGGAAGTGAAGGAAAAACTTGTATCAGGAATAAACCATTTTAGCTAAACTTGTGGGTTATTTTATGAATTGTTGCTGAAAGCTACCTGAACTTTGTTTTCAAAATGTGTGGGTATTGAAGGATAAAGCACAGAAATACTATAAAAATCTCTTTAATATTTCAAGATATAAATCATGTTAGGGTGTGGATATGTATTTCATTTATACCTTTTTTTGTGGGTTTTCAAAACTGTTATATGAAACATGGCATTCTGTGAGAAAGCAATATATTTGTTTGCTCTTAAAGTGTTTCTAGGGTCCATATATTTTGGAAATAGGGTTAATCTAAAGAGTTACTTTTTATTTTTACTGAAGAGATTCTCAAAGTCATTCAGATGTTAATGTACACTGTGATCCTCCAGATTCATGACTACAAAAATTCTTCCCCTGTTTTTTTTGAAAAATTCATATTACATCATAGTAAACACTGATGGTCCAAAGAACACAGTTTAAGGAACACAGCTGTAAAGATCAAAGACTTTTTAGTTGGTTGAATAATACTACTAGTTTTTTAGTAAATTTAACCAGTCTTAATTAAGATATGTTCTTTTCAAATTTCTCCATTGTGTATGGCATTGAGATGGTTCATGAAAGTCTATTTGCTCAAATCTATATTCATGGCAAACTCTTGAAATGGGCAAGCTGAACTCTTTTCTATAACTGTGCAATCATGGTGGCAGCCCTAATTTATCAAGCTTAAAATATTGCCAATTTTGTTGTTCAAATCCCATCCTGTAGCAATTGAATCTGAAAACTAGGAACTAGGAAACGGATGTTGGATAAAGCTTATAACATAAATGCTTTTCTGGCACCATGACCTGGCAGGTATGTCAAAGCTTCCCCCCCCCCCCAAATTGTAGGCATTTTATCCTATTTAAAGCTCAAGATTTCCAGAGTAAATGTTTTCTGAGTTTATTATAGTATTAAACTGCAATAATTTTCTGGAAACTCAACTTTTCCCCATCCATTATTCTAGTTCTATTATTTTTTAAAGTTCTATATTTCATTGTACTTTTAGGTACCCACCAGTACACCATTATGACTAACACCATAATTTTTACTGCTATTAACAGCATTTAATGATTTCCCACTATCAACCGGATACTGTGCTAAAAATATTACATATATTATCTCACTTAATCACCACAATTCTTTGAGATTGGGTCTTACATATGAAGAAATTGAGTTTATGAGGAATTGAATAACATTTGAATTCAGTTCTGTTAGATTCCAAGACATCTACACTTAACCTACTGTAGTCCATGGGTTTAGGTACAGTCCCTAGTGGGTACCTATACACATATGTATAAGAAATCACAAATGTCTTTCATTCCATTGATATCTCTTGGCCAAGATGATGGAGATTTCTTTTATTTTGTAGTAGTTAGATAGGATCTCTTTCCACCTAAACTACAGAGGGTGGTTTAGGAGATGTCATTTTAGAATATACAACAAACATTTTGATAATTTTACATTTGATCAACACCTGGGGAAAATGTTCCTCTTTATTGTGGGAACAGCTCTTCAGAATAGATTTACCCTTACTAGTTATGTTAGACTCCATTTATGCATCCTTCCAGATCTGCTTTGTCCCATCTGCCTGTCCCCTTTCCCTAGTCCTTGGTGATTTTCCCTACCTCCCACTCAGATCAACTCTGGTGACAGCTCATACTGTTCCTGTGGCTGTAAAGCTATAGCTGTCACAGCCTCATTTTCTAATTCCTGGGGTTGTTTGACCACCCTCTGGTGAATGCTGGTCTCCAGAATGTTCTTCATTGAGCCCATAGAGAAATGCAGTAGCTAAGACACCATATTCTGGGCTCTGACTTTCCTGATGACTTTCTTGAAGGATCAGACAACTGGGAAGCATCTGGCTGTGAATGTCCCAATGAAGTAATGTTGACCAATGAAAGGCAGGTGAGAGAAAGGAGCCAGTGGGCATTTGCTCTCTCTTCTTCCCCGTGACAGACTTCTAAGACACAGAGCTTCCCTTTATTCTCCCTATAGATGGATAAGCATGACTAAACTACCAGTGATTATCAACTTGGTAATATACCACCTTGTATATGCTTTCTCTTTTTCCACCTCACTCTTGCTTCCTGGTGATTGTGCCTTCAATAAAACATTGCCTTATGATCTGTTTATTAGGAACCCAGGCAAAGACACCAGTGTTGGAAAAATAACCCAGGTCTGGTCTTAAAATATTCTATTCGCTTTCTTGTGGCTGAATAATATTCCATTGTTGTATATATTACATCTTCTTTATCCATTTGCATTTATTGATGGCACTTGTAATAATTGCGTGTGACATGATAAAGGTGCTAGCTAACACTACAGTGGCAATTACATTGCAATATATGAATGTATCACATCAGCATGTTATATATCTTAAATGCACAGAATGCTATATGTCAAATGTATTTCAATAAAAGTATCCTGGTAATTGATAAAGATGCTTGTTTCTGTCATTATTAGATAAATTTTTACTAATTTCTTGATCTATTACAAAAAAACCCCAAAACAACCCAACAAACAAACAACAAAACAAAATAAATACTTCCACACCCACAAAAGTAATATGCATTTAGCAAGCTTTACTTTGTATATTATCTGATTACACTAATCCCTTTGAAGGTAGAATATGGCACCAACCCAAAGACAGTGGAGTTTAGAAAAACTATAAGCATATGTAACAAAAATAACTTAAATATGTGTACACTTAAGCCTTCAAAATTTTCTAGGTAATGAATGAAATGGTTGGTCAATTTTTTTTGTTCTGTCATTAAAGCCAGTAATAATAGTAATAAGAACTTTAATATGGGATTGGATGGGGAGGATAGATCACTGAAAGGTTAAATTTTAGAAAACCATTACTGTTGCCCTAACCTTGACCTGTTCTTCTTAGACTGTGAGGCCGTACCATTGGCATTCTGAAGATCTCACAGAGGGAAGAGGCATAAATTACCACAGATATAATTATTCAAAATAATTTTCATTGGAGAAAGGAATCTCATTTGAAAAAGACAAGGCAAGACATTCAACCTGCAGAAAAACGTGAGTAAGGTGCACTGCCCTGAAGAGGCCACTCTCAGCTGCCAGGCCCACTGAACGGTTCTGTTCCCTCCCACTGCCTCTGGTCCTGCAAACCATTAATCCTATTAATTGCATATCGAAAGACTGGTAGCAATTCTACAAATGAGTAAACACAGAGATAAAGGTGTAATCATACTAGTCCAGCAAATTGGATTCAGGTCTTCGTGGAACAATCCTGTTTCAATTCAGCAATTTTATTATCACTGTTACTGGAACAAATCACTTTATTAAACAGAGGGAGCTTTTGTGGAGAAATTTCTTCTTGTGGCCAACATTATGAAGCACTCTAACAGAAAAACAGCACTTATACTTGTCAAGGGATTTCTTTGGGCAATTCAACTAATGGCTTGTGACAGGTAGGATTTGAAATGTTCATTCAAGCCTTCCATTTTGCTATGCAACTGTATTTTTTTTTTCATTTTAAGGGGGAAAAAAGCTCTTTTGATGCTTTTAGTGGAATTAATATTTTCAGTAAAGAGTTTGCTGACAGGAGGATCTCTTAAGCGTGCTCTCTCCCTCTCTCTCTCTCTCCCTTCCTTCCTCCCTTCCTCCCTCCCTCCCCTCCCTCCCTCCCTCCCTCCCTCCCTCCCTCCCTCCCTCCCTCCCTCCCTTCCTTCCTTCCTTCCTTCCTTCCTTCTTTCCTTCTCTCTCTTCTTTCCTTCCCTCCCTTCCTTCATTTCTCCCTCCCTTCATTCCTTTTCCCCCTCCCTCATTTTCTGAAGGTCAGTGGAGTGAGAGAAAGAAGAGAATTGCCAAAAAAGGATTGCATTTATTTGGATTTAATTGAGGCAGACCATCCCCTGGAAAATTTTACACAATGACCCTCAAAACACTTGAATAAGTCATCCTATTGCTGGACTAGAAAATGAACATAATTGAAATAATCAACCACAAGCTTATTTTCTAAATTTCCTTCCTATGTAAGTCAGGCCTTGGGAGG
Source organism: Pipistrellus kuhlii (assembly GCF_014108245.1). Lineage (NCBI taxonomy): Eukaryota > Metazoa > Chordata > Mammalia > Chiroptera > Vespertilionidae > Pipistrellus > Pipistrellus kuhlii. Next base: position 148,636,884 of record NW_023425404.1, read on the forward strand.
TGGAGACCAAGGCAGGAGCAAAGTCTGGCTCATGAGCTGCTGTAGGGCACAGAGCTTAGGGAATCAATGATGGGCTCCTAGGAAAACAGTGGGCTCACGACTCATTAGGCAGGTTTAAAACATACTATTCAATACAACTTTCCGTGAAGACGAAGGTGTTCTCTCTTTGCATTGGCCAATATAATAGCCACTAGTCACATGTGGCTGCTGATCTCCTGAGGTGCAGCTAGTGTGACTGAAGAGCTGAACTTTTAATCTCATTTAATTTTAATTAATTTAAAGCTAGAGAGCCACATGTGGCTAGTGGCTATCACTGTGAATAATATGAATCTAAATTGTAAGAACTGTGAGGTCTGGACAGAAAAGCAACAACTTCCTTCACAGAGAACAGTCTCCCATAAGATTTGGCAAGACATGGTGAAATGTTTAAAAGTGAGAAAAGGCTGAAGGAAATCAAGTAGCAACTAAAAAACTTCCCATATGAAACATTGACATTTGGTTTTCACGTAAAATATACTTTTCTGAATATTATTGTAATTTTAGTCCTATGACTTTACAATGAATTAGCTATTCTGCAAATTGGTTGTTTGGCAAATGGCTTTCAGTGAACCTGGCAGCTGTCCTCATTTCCTTGTCCTCCTCCACATGCTCCAATAGGCTCGAGCTGTATGGAACAGTCCCTCAAAGCTAGCAAAGTGCATCTCATCACATCCTTTTTCTCCTGGGACACTCCTAACCATCCACAAAAATGCAAGTAAATGTCACCTCCTCCGTGAAGTCCTCCCAGATTCCTCCCACTCAAGCTCATGGACAGAATTAACTACTAATTTCTGGAGGGATTGTCAACTGTGAGGATGAAGAAAGTCTAGAACTTCTGGTGATATATCTGCTTTCAGGGTAGAGTCCATCTGAGAATGTGAACCGACAGAGAAACGGAGTGGACACGTGGAGAAAAAGACAGATTGCTTGTGACATCATCTTAGCACCTAGACCTGGCCATGCCTAGCCACCTTAACACATTCCAGTTACTTTCTAGTTACAGGAAATCCAGTTTCCTATAATTTTCTTTTCTGACTAAGCTATTTGGGGTTGGGTTTTCATAGCTGAAACTATCAATAAAAGCATCCCAATCAACGCAGACATATTTGGTCTGCATTAGTGTTTAGAAAGTTGAAAGCTCCATTCATCTGCCTACAATGTCTACTTGTTGGTTTTACTTCTGCCTTTGCTTCTCCATCCTGTTCAAATAGAAGACTGCCATACATCACCAAGTTCTAAGTTACCAGGATGAACACACCCAGGTTCTTGACAAATATCACGTGATTTGGTTTTTTTAAATTTTTAACTATTTTTTAAATTGATTTCAGAGAGGAAAGAAGAGGAAGAGAGAGACAGAAATATCAACGATTAGAGAGAATCATTGATCAACTGCCTCCTGCACACCCTATACTGGGAATCAAACCAGAAAAATGGGCAGGTGCCCTGACTGGGAATTTAACCATGACCTCCTGGTTCATAGGTTGACATTCAACCACTGAGCCATAGCAGCTGGACACGTGACTTAGTTTTTTTATAGTGATTAGTTAAGAACCCAGGCTCTGGGATCAGACTGCTTGTGTAAAATCTCTTCCCCCTTTATTTAAGAGCTTTGTGATCTTGGGGAAAATTACTTAACCTTCCTATTTTTCAGTTTCCATGCCTGAAAATGGAAATAATATTAATGAAAGTTCCACTTTATGGGAATGTGGAGGACTTTGTTATTAATTATTACCCCTAATTACCTTCCTTGGCTCCTGATACGGGGTTCCTGCCCCTTAATGTGCTCAAAGTGGACCCTGTCCCATAAAGAGGAGCACAGAACAGAGTGGAACATCCTCTACCTGGACTCACCAGCTCGGAGCAGTGTGAGTTAAGCAGTGGTATTGCTATCAAAGCCAGGCATGTTGCTCCACCCATGCCAATGCTGGCGAGCTTGGAGATGAAATTGAAACCAAGTTGGAAGGAGCTGTTAAAATGGTCCACATGAAGCACAAAGCTTGACTGCATTTACTCTGGAAGTCTCAATGGAAAGTAAAAAGAGGAAGGTGAAAGAACTTGCCTGCATTTGCAAACATCCTTATTTTTCTTTCTTTTTTTAAGTTAATCCTCATCAGAGGAGATTTTTTTCCATTGATTTTTAGAGAGAGTGGAAGGGAGGGATGGAGAGAGAGAGAGAGAGAGAGAGAGAGAGAGAGAGAGAGAGAGAGAGAGAGAGAGAGAGAGAGAGAGAGAGAAAGAAGTAAGAGATACACATCTATTGATTGCCTCCAGCCTGCATGCACCCCAACCAGGGATCTAACCTGCAACACAGGTATGCGCCCATGTGCCCTTGTTCAGGAATGGAACCTGAGACCCTTCAGTGTGCAGGCCAACACTCTAACCACTTAGAACACTGGCCAGGGCCATTATTATTATTATTATTATTATTATTATTATTATTATTTTATTTCTTGCATTTGAACCTTTGTCATTGCCAGTATCTTTGCTACTTTCCAAATTTTGTCATGTGCTGAGAGCAAATGTCTTAAAACACATTTGCTTTCCAAAGATACCTCAAGGTTATCTTTCCCAGAGAGACCTGGCACTGTAAAAGCCACCCAGCTTTGGGATCCCTCTAAATGGGTTTCAAAGTCCAGATCGCCTTCTTCTTAGACAAGATGTTTAATTTCTTTTTCTTACTTATGAAATAGGACTGGTGAAAACAGTATCTCAGAGACTTGTGTGGAGATTAAATGAAAAATAATGCAAAAGAAGAAGCTTAAGAGCATTATATATTTTTAAATCATTATTCCCAATTATACTTCAGCAAATAAAATTTCTGTTAAATTTATTGTGCACAGGTTCTACATACACCACACACCGAGTATCTATACACAGATTCTTTTTATTGAGAATAGTTTCTCAGAGCTCATCCATGAGAAACTCTGCCCAGAGGTTTTAGGCAGACATAAGGGAGGAAAGCAATTGGATCTTAGTAATTTGCACTTGAGTATGAATGGTTGATAGATTTCTCTCACTCTTCCCAGCGATGATGACTTGTTTTGCTCTGTTTTTAAAGTGAGATATAGTTGATATACATTATTTTATTTCAGATGTACAGTATAATGATTCAAAATTTGCATAGATTGTGAAATTATCTTCACAGTAAGTCTAGTTAACATCCATCACCACACATAGTTAATAATTTTTTTTCACTAAGATAAGAACTTTTAAGATCTACTGTCTTAGTAAATTCCAAATATACAATACAGTATTGTCAACTTTAGCCACCGTGCTGTACATTACATCACTAAGACTTAGATAGTTTATAACTAGAAGTCTGTATCTTTTGATCACCTTCACCCATTTCATGCTTCCTTCCCACCTCTGGCAGCCATTGATCTGTTTTCTGTTCTCTGTATTTACTTTTTCAATTTTTAGAAGATTCCACATGTAAGTGAGATAATACAGTATTTGTCTTTCTCTGACTTATTTCATTTAGCATTATGCTCTCAATTTTTATCCATTTTGTCACAAATAGCAAGAGTCCTATTTTTTATGGCTGAGTAATATATTCATTCATTCTTTGATAGACATTTACCATGCTTTTGCTGTCATAAATAATGCTGCAATGAACGTGGAGATGGATATATCTTTTCGAGTTAGTGTTTTTGTTTTCTTTGGATAAATATCCAGAAGCTAGACCATATGGTAGTGCTATTTTAATTTTTTGAGACACTTCCATACTATTTTCCATAATGGTTGCACCAATTTACATTTCCACTAATAGGGCACCAGGGTCCCCTCTTCTCCACATCCTTGTCAACACTTATCTTTTTTATATTAGCCATTCTAATATGTGTGAGGTGTAATCTCATTTTTGTTTAAATTACCTTTATTGCTGAAAGCATTACAGATGTCCCACCCCCATTTCCCCTATTGACCTCCTCCACCCCACATCCACCCCTCCCAGGCCTTTACCACACACTATTGTCTGTGTCTATGGGCTGTGCATATTCTGTATAATAAAAGGCTAATATGCAAATAGATGAATGGCAGAACGACCAATTGCTATGATGTGCACTGACTACCAGGGGGCAGAAGCTCAATGCAGGAGCTGCCCCCTGGTGATCAGTGTACTCCCACAGGAGAAGCACGGCTCAACCAGAAGCTGGGCTCATTACTGGCGAGTGCAGCGGGGATGGCAGGAGCCTCTCCCACCTCCATGGCAGCACTAAGGATGTCTAACTGATAGCTTAGGCTCACTCCTCTAAGCCATCAGTCAGACAACCCCTGAGAGCTCCCAGACTGTGAGAGGGTGCAGGCCAGGTTGAGCCCCTCCCCCTGAGTGCACAAATCTCATGCACCAGGCCTCTAGTATATATATAAGTTCCTCAATTAATTTCATTTACTTTTGATTTGCATTTTCATGATGATTAGTGATGCTGAACACCTTTTCATGTACCTATTGGCCATATGTAGGTCTTCTTTGGAAAAATGCCTATTGAAATCTCTGCTCATTTTTTAATCTAATTGTTTTTCTCTTTTTCTTTTTTACTGATACTTACTTATAATGCAAACATGTCTCTAACTTTTGAACTGAGCCAGGAAGTAGGAAAGATACTCTTTCTTACATTATATCATGAGTGTTTCTGTTCATGTGTGTGTGCATGTGTGTGTTAAGCTGGTTCTAAGAGGGAAAACAGGGACATGAGTAGAACATTTGGAGTGTCCAGAACTGAAAGGTAGCTAAGCAGAAGATTAATTTGCCCTGATATTTTTTGTATTGTCTTTGGATTCATTAATAAGAAAGATTAGGAATGTTCTTGGAGATGAGAAGAAATAAGGGTTGTGGTTTCCAGTCCTTAGAGCTGAGTGGAGTGGAATATCACTATGGCATCCTAGCTGTTACTCTCTCCCACAGTAACAAGGAGACAAACAGCCCCAAGATGGCCCTAGAGTTTAACTCATTTGGGTCATGAGCACCTTTGATTCTCTTAGCTGGAGAGAGTTTTAGATCTAAGTTCTTCAGGACAGGTTTAAGTCATGTCTTGTTCTGTTCAGATTATCACTCACCCATCCCATGATCTAGAAATATTTGATTTGGGTAAATATTAAGTGCGGCCAATGATGTAAACTCTACACATAGCTGTAATTCATTATAGTAACCATTCCCTCATCCATTCATTCAAATAGTAGTGTGGTAGACACATTCAAGTATGAGTGTGTGTGTGTGTGTGTGTGTGTGTGTGTGTGTACAGGGCATTGGATAGGTCATTGTGGGAAATAGGAGACTTTACTAGGCTTTCAAGCAATTTAACTTTGAGTTTTGAAAAACTTCCAAGTAATGCATGATGCAGACATCTTCAACCTATCTCTAAGACTTACTCCATTCAGAAGATAGGGTCAGGTGATTACCTATGCCGCCATCTTGGTTTCTCCAACAAACATGTATTAAAAAACATATTCTGTGCCAGGCATTGATCTCCGATGTACTCTAAGTGCTTTTTGTTTTGATGAAACTAACAATATATTTTTGTCACCCTCAGACTTTTTATGTAATTTGTTTGGTCATAAATGAAAAAAAATTAATAGTCCTTTGAAATTTTGGAGAAAAGATACTCATATCATATACTTATATTTGTATCTATATAGATACCTAAATCTATTTCATGTATATGTATATGTATATATATATGTATATGTATATGATCTATTTACCAGTATCTAAAATTCCCCCAACAGTTCAAAAACCTACATTTTCTTGTCAATTCTTTTTCCAGAAGCACATTAGGTCCACTGCAACTCAAGAAATGGATGAAAGCAAAATACAGTGGTTCTTGGATATCAAAAGAGGTGCAAGGTCAGCCACTGCAACTCTGCATTCAGCAAAGAGGCAGGAAATTAAAGCAATTTGCCTGACTAGAGGAGCTTTTAAAAATTCTACTGTTTGGGGATAATCATATAATTTTTAGGTTTTCACCAAGGAAATGGAATCAAAGTGAAGGTCATCATTAAATTGAAACAAAATTTACTCCTTTTGTACCTCATCAGCTACTAATTAATGAGACTCTCATGTGTAGTGAACAATACTATAGATTCAGGGCTCTTTGTCAGCACCAACTCTTGGAGTGGAATCCATAAAGAGCTCACTCTTCCAGGATGGCAAGGTAACAGCCTTGGGCCTGCCAAGTCTCCATTATTGTGGATTTACTTAAAGATATTTTTTAAAGCTTTCCTGTTTTTATAGTGAAGACTTTTCTGTGTGTATTTCAGTAGACATTAAAAATCCTATTCATAATCTTTTTGAAATCTTTCCCTCATTAAAATGACTTGGCTTGAGAGCTAGTTGGCATCGCGGTCTCTGATTATGGAAGGAAAAGCTGTGAGAAAAACAATTAAATAGAAATGAGACTTTGCCCTGACTTAGGGTGAGTATTGGATCTGGATGGGTAGGCATGAGGCCTAAAAGAACAAGTAGTTTCTTATTGTCCCTAGCTTTTGTCTCTTCTTGGAGTAACTCCAGGGTCTTGCAAAATTTACCATATCAGTCTCTTCCTTGTTTTTTTCTTTTTGTCTTTTGTACCACTATTTTTATGTGTATTTCTATGTTTGTGTCTCATTTTTAACCTTTTCTTATTTTCTGGCCTTTGTTTTGGGATTACAAAACAAAGCTTTAAAGTTATTGTGATTGTCCTCAGGTTTGACATTAGTAGTCGATTGAAATTCTGGAGAAAAGATACTCTTATATCATATATCTATATCTGTATCTATATCTATATAGATACCTATATCTATATCATGTGTATGTACATGTACATGTACATGTATATGTACATGTATATGTATATGTATATGTATATGTATACCTATCTAGTATACTAGTATCTATATCTATATATACCAGCATATAGATGTAGGTATAAATATAGATTTATAGATATAAATATAGATATATAATTATATCTACATCTTCATTTACATCTACATCTATATGTAACATCTATATCTGTCTATATCTATATCATCTATATCTATATCTGTGTCTGTATCTGTATCTATATCTATGGTTATATCTAATTGTGACAGCATTGGCAGTAACTGAGGTGTAGGGTTTTGCCTTTGCCCATTAGTCATAGTTCTGACCATCCATAGCCTCTTTATCATATATTTATTGAGTTATAATTGACATATAACATTGTGTAAGTTTAAAGTGTACAATGTGATGATTTTTTATACACTTATTGTATATAAGATCTATAATATTTAAATTACATACATAAAGTATGTGTAAAATAAATAGATTAAATATATATGTATTGGAAAGATTACCATAATAAGATTATGTAACACATTCATTACCTCACATACTTATCTATGTGTGTGTGTGTGTGTGTGTGTATGTATGTGTATATATATCTATATCTATATCTATCTATCTATCTATCTATCTATCTATCTATATAAATATAAAACATACATATATGTCACAGTCTCTTTATCCATTCATCTGCTGATGGACTCTTAGGTTATTTCTATATCTTGGCTATTATAAATATCACTCTTTCAATGCATTGCAGACAATATCTTTTCAAGATAATGATTTCATTTTCTTTAGAAATACTAGTATACCCAAAAGTGAGATTGCTGGATCATATGGTAGTGCATTTTTATTTTTATTTTTTTATATTTTATTGATTTTTTACAGAGAGGAAGAGAGAGGGATAGAGAGTTAGAAACGTTGATGAGAGAGAATCATCGATCAGCTGCCTCTTGTACACCCCCTACTGGGGATGTGCCCGCAACCAAGGTACATGCCCTTAATCGGAATAGAATCTGGGACCTTTCAGTCCTCAGGCCGACGCTCTATCCACTGAGCCAAACCGGTTTCGGCTCATTTTTAATTTTTTGAGAAACCTTCCTATCCTTTTCCATAATTGCTGCACCAATTTACATTCTCACCAACAGTGAACAAAGGTTGCCTTTTCTCCACATTCTCACCAAAACTTGTTATCTCTTGTCTTTTGGATAATAGCCATCCTAACAGGTGTGAGGTGATACCTCATTATAGTTTTGATTTGCATTTCCCTGATGATTAATGATGTTGAGCACTTTTCCATGTACCTGTTGCCCATTTATATGTTCCCTTTGAAAAAATGTCTATTTAGGTTCTTTGCCCTAAATTATTATTAATTTCTTCTTATTTTACAACCATAACATGTAAAACTGTCCTCAGGAGCTGAAACCAGGCTCTATTTGTCAAGATGGCCAAACAACTATGGAGGAAATGAGAGAAAAGAAATGAGATAATCCAATATTTTTCACTTAGGAGCAGGTGATTTTCAATAAAGGAGAAGGAACAGTTAACCAATTTATTAAGCATCCATCTGCATCTAATACTGCATCAGAGCATCCAGGAATGCAAAACCATGAAAGGCCTATTTGCTGCCAAAAGAAAACCATAATGTCATTTGAGATAGTGAAACAGTTTGTGCACAAGAAAGAAGTAACAACAACAATAATAGCAATTTCTATTTATTATGGTTAAGTGCAGAGTGAGTCTGCTGTTAAGCACTTCCTGTTTCTTTTTGTCATATTCTCCACACAGACCTAGGTATGACATCAACAGTATCAAAAGTCAAAAATTGATAAAAACAACAACTAAGTTTCACTGGACGTTTTACTAGGGACTGGGTTAAGAGCTTCATGGAGATGTTCTTCCCTCTGAGACTGGTGCTATAGTGGCCCATAAATTCAGAGGAGGAAATGAGGCTTTGAAAGAAGTTTCTTGTCTAAGACAAGTTAATGAGTTTCTAATAAGGGCCAAGACACAAACCTAAATCTGCCTAATTCTAAAGCCCAAGTTGTTAATATACAATACAATGCTAAATTGCCTGGAACAACAGAAATGCTCCTTTGCTGCTAAAATACATGTAAAGATTTTTATCAAGTACTGCAAAAGCTCTTGCAGAACCAGCATTCACATAAAATTGCCTTATACTTACAGTCAAGTCTTATTCATGAGGCTTCGTACCTTCCATTTCCTGTGTTCGTTTTGTTGACTCACAAAAGACTTTATTATTTCTAAATGGGCACAATTGATTGCTGGAAAGCTTTGCATTTACACATACTATCTATGAAAATGCTATAAAGACTCTCCATTTGCTATAAAGTGTAGGCTGTGCTGTTGAAAGTGAAGTATTGTCAAGATAAATCAGGGGGGGAAAATCCAGAACTGAATGCTATGGTGGAGATTATCTTTAAAAGCCTGTGCTTAAGAGATACGAATTTCCATGGAATGCTTTAAAGAAACACAACTTGTTTAAAAGGATTCAGCCACCCTTCATACTCTTAAGCATTAAAATGCTGACAGCTGGCTAGAAGGGGTAACAAAGCAGTGTGGTGTGGTCCCATTTCAAGTCATAGGCTCAGTGGGTTTCTGAGTTCTCCTTTTGTGTATGGCCTGGGGAAAACTTTCAAGAGAGTTCATATAAATCCTTACATTCTCATTCTGCATCTAGATGGCCAATTTGGATAAGTAGCCCATATGCAAAAGACTCTTGCTCGTGTTCAGTTCGGATTTCTTCCAACTGCTCCATTCAGTTTTGGGGGTTTCCAACCCATTCTTAAATTGTTTAATTCCAAAGGCAAATCTTTTAAAGTCACCCTCTGGTCTCCTTCCCTTCTCACCAGCAAATTGTGCTGCAAAAGCAGAGGCCTCCCCGGCCCTGTTTACTTAGAGTGCAAACCGTATTCAAGCCAGCGATGTCAGATTAAAGGAAGAAAGGGGAGAGAAATCAAAGCTTTAAACTGCACATAAAAGGCAATCGTTGGCAACCAATCTGTTCGACTTCCAACTATTTGCACTTTATGAATAAAGGTCAATCTGTTATTGGCACCCAAATGTTAATGTTCTTATGAGGGTTTAAGCTGCTTTAACAGCTGAATAAGTGAGAGTGAGCTGTAGGGCCACACCTCATCATTCAGGCCCAGCTGGGGCATGGGGGAAGCTTCTCAAAAAAGGCAAGGGATATAGAGGGTATGGGCTTGGGGGCCTGGTCTATGAGAAAAGGATGCATTTCGTGATGGGTAGTCAGAAGCAAAAGGTGAAATTGCTTAGGTGCTGCACACAGGAAACTCAAGAATGAATGTCCCTTTCCAGCTATGCTGCTTTGGCTGGTATTTATAGGAACTACCCCTACTCTAGAACTTTGTAGCTTTATAGCATCAGTTATCTTCTAACATGTACTAATTTTATTCTTTTTTTAAATCACGGTAACATTTATAAAATTATATAAGTTTTAGGCGTGCAACATTATAATTGGATATATCTGTATAAACTACATCGTGTTCACCACCAAAACTCTAATTACTATCCATCACCATACAATTGAACCTCTTTACCCGTTTTCCCTCCACCTACCCTCTCTCCCTCTGGTAACCACCAATCTATTGTCTGCTATTAAGAGTTTGTTTTTGTTTTCTTTTAAAAAATATTCCACATATGAGTGAAATCATGTGGTATTGTTTTTTTGCATCTACTAGTAACTTATTTCACTTAGCGTAATGCGCTCAAGGTCCATCCATGTCACAAATGGCAAGATTTCTTTTTTTAATGGCTGCATAGTATATATATATATATATATATATATATATATATATATATATATATACACACACACACACACACACACACATCACATCTTCTCTATTTATTCATTGCAAATGAAAATGCAAATCAAACCCACAATGATATATAACCTCACATCTGTTTATAGCTATCATGAAAAGGACAAGAGTATTGGAGAGGTTTGGGAGAAAATGGATTGCTTGTACACTATTGGTGTAAATCATTTGTAAATTGATCCAGCCACTATGGAAAACAGTATGGATATTTCTCAATTAAGAATAAAACTAACATATGATTCAGCAATTCCACTTATGGGAATTTATCCAGAGAATATGAAAACAGTAGTTCAAAAAGATATATGTACCACTATGCTCATTGCTTTATTATTCACAATAGCCAAGATATAATTTTCCTCCAAACATTCACTAGCCTCTCCTATCAGAGTATTCTGAATGGTAGAGAATGCAGGCACTAGGCAAAATTCTGAGATGCCTTCTTTCTACCCAGTCTACAGCTATCCCCAGACACAATCCCACTCCAGGTGTGGAGATTCCAGGTGAATAGTAGTAGAGAAAATGAAAACCCCTCAAAACAAAACAAAAGCAAAACAAACAAACAAACAAACAAAAAAATCAACAACAACCCTTAGTAATGCTAAGATACAAATAGTATTTTTTTTCTAATGTATTTCTAAGCGATAGATATGAACATTTGAAGTATATATACTTTGCCGCACCTAGGCAGAAAACAAGAGTATACATCAAAAGCTGCTTTATTGTGCTTACAAATTATTCCATGCAGGTGGAAGCAGGGTTTGATTAGAAGACATATTTGTGTGAGGCAAATAATTTCAGAAACTTCTGGATCTGTCCCTAACTAAATGTCACATATCTTCACTAGGCTTCAATTTCCTCGAATGTAAAATGACTATTTCCTTTAAAGTCTTCTTCAACTCTGCTGTCCTCTCTTACCTGGTTTCCTCAACTATATAGTAGGATGGATATGTTCTTGTAAAGTTAAAGAAAATTGTTTATTTGAGAAGACCTTTACAAAACTAAAGTGTCATACTCATATAAGGCATAATTATTACAAATAGGACTCCAGTGGAACATGTAAGATGTCCTCGTAGCTGGACATTGGGAGGAGCTGGGGGTCCTTCCTTGTGTCCGTTTTTTACTTCCCTAGCTTTTGCTGACAGTTATCCCACTTGATGCATCCTTCCCAAATTCTAGCCATATGTTCATATGCAACTCAGACACACTGACTTGCAATGAATCTCCTCCCATCTCTGTTCTGTGACTTCACACATTCCTTGCTGGCTCATCATTGTCTGTGTACACTTTAGTCTCCTCCACAGGACAGCAGACTATTGAAGTCTGGAACTGTGTCTCAATTACCTCATATTCTTTGCAATGCCCAGGGTGTTCCATAACTTGTAGTAGGTGAGCAGTATCTCTTTTGCTAAACAGAATCCCAATGTTACTTATTCCCTCATCTTTTAAGTAAACTGACTTACTTTTTCAAATACTAGATAATAAATTCAAATGCTATAAGTGTCACACGTTATAAATTTTAAAATGTAATTATCCTTCGCACTCCCTTCTTTGTGTCCCTCATCTTCTGGACAAGGACGTAGCTGTTATCCATCTCTTGTGTTATTCTCTTCTTCTCTCTTTTTTTAAAACCACCTTCTAGGGCCTGGTACCGTATTTTCCGGCGTATAAGACGACTTTTGAACCGAAAAAAAAAAGCCTGCTCAGATTGGCCAGAGTCAGAGAGGCGGTCTATTAAAAAAAGAACTGGAAGTGGGGGGTAGTCTTATACAGCGAATATAGGCCTAAACCTATGTTTTAACTGTAAAATTAGGGGGGGTCGTCTTATACGCCGGAAAATACGTAAGTTAAATTGAGACCATATCTCAAAGTAGATTCAATGCCAAAGGAGGAAGAGTCTCACAAAATACAAAGAATCATTCTTAAGAGTCAACACTTATCCAGTGCAAACAGCAGTTGCCTCAATGGGACTGACCAGTTTCTAAGAGGGAGGGATGGATAGACCTTTAACTTGGTTGAGCCTATTGGGTTCTTATCTACTGAGCCTCCCATCTCTACCATTCTCTGATTCTTATCTAAACAAGAGTAATTTCACATAATTGGAGAATCAGTGTTTGAGAAAATGAATTCCATATTAGCATTTTCAATCAGGAATTTAACCTTTGCGCTGGCAAAGTCGCTTTGCCAAATCCATCTATGTAGGAAATTAAGAATAAAATTAGGCACATTTATTGCAAATTAAAGTGAAATGGAATTGAACATTTCTAACTGGCGCCAGAAGAGAAATGTCCCATTGAGATATTGGTGCCAACAAGAGAACAGTGCCAATCTTGAGCGTTATGCATTTCTTCTGGAGCTAGGATTTTCACTCTCTGCTCCTTGGATAGGCTTTGGGATAAGGGTTAAGGTGGAGCATTGAGGGGACTGTGAAGTCTGTAGAGTTTTTGTGTTTAATCTTTTATGTATGTATGGGGGTGTTCTGACAGGAATCAGTCTTGACAGTAAACAAATCTCAAACTCACACTGGTTATTAGGAGAGAGTTTAATAATGGGCTATTTATAAAGGGCAAGGTTTTTAAAAAGGAGAATCCACTATCCTGAGGTTAGCAGGTGGAAATCCATTATCACCCACCCTTCAGCCTGAAGGGGGTCAGGAGAAAGAGTGGTCACGGGGCCTGGAAGAGAACCTGTGTATGGACACAGCTTCCAAACAAGAACTTTTGTCTGCAACGTCATCCATGCTCTCTTGCCTGGATAACTGCAGCTCATCCTTCAGGATTTCCCAGAAACCTCTCTGCTGGGAAGGCTTCCCTGAGTTCACCAGTCTGGGATGAGTGCATAGCTTGGTTACCATGTAAATATAATGGGAATATTTATATCATAGCACTTATCACACTTCTTTGTACTTGTCTTTTTAAAAAAAAATGTATTGATTTTTTACAGAGAGGAAGGGAGAGGAATAGAGAGAAATATCCATCAGCTGCCTCTTGTATACTCCCCACTGGGGAATGTGCCTGAAACCAGAATTGAACCTGGGACCTTTCAGTCCACAGAGCCAAACCAGTTAGGGCTGTACTTGCCTTTTTATTTTCTGTGTCTCCTGCATGCCTGCCCTTCATGAGGGTATAGATCTTATCTTAGAGGGTATGTTTTCTCAGTATCCAGTCAAGTGTCTGGGGAATGACAGAAAAGAAGGAAATGACAATTCTGTCTTTCCTCATTGCACTGTCATATTATTCCTGTTTGGGGGTCTGGACAGTACTCACAGGTGATTCTCTGAGCTTCCAGAATTCTAGAGATGCGTTTATTTGAAGCAATGATCACAGGTTGGGAACACACTTTGCCAACTCATCTGTGAAAAATCTAAAAACTTTTAGCCAACAGCTATTGAGTTTATACAGGGTGAGGTAAAGGTATAGGTTTACAGTTGTTCATGTGAAAAATAATGCAATAATTAATAAATAATAATATAAGAATAAGTTATGTGTTTCATGTACTTACAACTATAAACCTACTTTTGCCCCACCCTGTAGGCTACCCCTGAGGATGCTGCATGAGAGGGAGTGGAGGCAAGCATGTGAAACTAGGAATCAGAAAACCTCAGTGTTGCTCTAAATCTTATATTTAAAATGCACCCAAAGGAGATGACTGGCTAACTGTGGAAGAAACTGTGCTCATGCTTTTCATCACAGCAGCACTTACAAAAGAAAAAAAACTAAAAGCAACCTAAAGTCCATCAATAGAGATTTATTAATTAAACTAGAGGCCCGGTGCACGAATTCATGCATCAGTAGTGTCCCTTGGCCTAGCCTGCAGGATTAGGCTGAAACTGGCTCTCTGACATTCCCTGAGGGGTCCCAGATTGTGAGAGAGCACAGACCAGGCTGAGGGACCCCACTGGTGCACTATTGGGGCTGGGAAGAGACCTGGCAGGTTGACCAGCCAGGGAGGGACCATGAGGGGGATCCAGGGCATGTCTGGCCTATCTTGCTCAGTCCTAATCAGCCCGACCCCAGCAGCAAGCTAACCTACTGGTCCAAGTGTCTGGCCCCTGGTGATCAGTGCATGTCATAGTGAGCAATTGAGTAACCTTAGCATATTATTAGCATATTACACTTTGATTGGTTGAATGGCCGACCAGATGACTGGACACTTAACATATTAGGGTTTTATTATATAGGATTAGAGTACTTGGAGCCATGAAATATGATGAGGTAGACACAAGGAAAGATGCTCATGATATACTGTATCTGTTATATAATCTGTATGACTGTATTTTTATAAGTAATATGCATAGTTGTGTGAATTTGGCCAAATTACTTAATTTCCCCAAGCCTTATTTTCTTCATCTGTAAGTTACATCTACCTTGCAGAATTGCACTAATAAGTACATACAAATATCCAAGTTCCAAGAGCAGTACCTTGCTCAAGAGAAGTTAATAATGCTAGCTCTTATTATTATCAGTATTAGTATTATCTATCCTATCAAGGCAAATAAATATATATAAAAAGATGTTTGCAAAATATTTCTGATAATTATTGATATGCATTTTATTTTCTTCTGTGTACATTTCTGTATTATTTGAATTTTTTCCTCAAAAATTATCTATAAATTTTGCAATATTAAACTTATTAGAAAAAGAAGAATTTTGCTTTAATTGATACTTTGCCACTAACAATTGTTTGGGACAGTAACTGGTCACCTCTGAACCTCATTTTTATCATTTATAATGTAGGAAAAAATATTTATTTCTTTTCAACCTCAGAAGATTTTGTTATAGGTCAAATAACTTATTGGATTTGTTTGTGTTTTTAGAAAACAGCAAAGTACTATACAGATATTAGCTATTATATTATTTATATTAACTGTACTGGGATAATTCATGTGGCATTTTTTCTTGCTTCTCTATTGGATGTTTTGTAGCAGACAAGTGGCCTTTATGAAAGGGGTCTTTGAAAACTCATAAATGTGGATTTGCTTGTAACACCAATGATCTGCTATCTTCATGATAAGCCGAGAACTCTTAGCTGCCAAATTATTAACAGTGCAAACTACATCACAAGCTTACCTTTGGCCTGGTCTATTTTCACCACATGTGGAGGTCACTCTCTTTGCTTTTGGGCAAGTGACTCTTTTCTGTATGGGTTGTCTATTGTGATGCTCGCTGCTGACTTGCAATATTAGCTTCACAAGGGTGCTAGGGATGCATCCAAAAGAGGAACATATGGACTTGGGAGGTGAATCAGGGCTCTGGTTCATGAGGTTGGACAGGCTTTGGGAGTCACTGGGGACTTGGTAATACAATATTTACTGTAGTTTCTGACGCTTCATCTCCTTTCTCTTCATTCATGAAAGATGCAGATGCCTTCAGGGAGGAGATCCAACTGGAGCTTGACTGGACTCTGGGAACACAAGGAGGGACCTTGTGGAAATCTGCAGATCTGAAGGAGGTCTTTGTGCACAGAAGCTGTCCTGCCTGTAAAAGTTCCCAGTCACCAGAGTAGTGC
Organism: Pipistrellus kuhlii; assembly: GCF_014108245.1. NCBI lineage: Eukaryota > Metazoa > Chordata > Mammalia > Chiroptera > Vespertilionidae > Pipistrellus > Pipistrellus kuhlii. Next base: position 148,653,093 of record NW_023425404.1, read on the forward strand.
CAATTTCTTTTCCAGTGAAGACACCAGTGGTTTGGGGGTGGGCAGGAACTAGTAGGAGGGAACAAAAAGAGCAAGAGGAACTCTCACCGCTAACCAAGTGAGGCCCAGTGAATGTCCACCGAGTGGGTGTCTGCTGAGGTCGCATCCATGTCTTCAGAATAGAACCTCAAGCACGTGTGCTGGGGTGAATGCTTGTGGAACAAGATTATAAATATTCCTCTTTTTGATACCTTTAAAAGTGTGGTTAAAGTGTTTTTTTGTTATTGTTTTGTTTTGTTTTGTTTTTGGTGGGGCGGAAGAAGAAGGGGTCCTATAACTGAGATATGGGTTCCTGTAACTGAGAGATAACATTTATTTTTTTTTTAAAAAAAATACAGCATTTTTACAGTGAGAAATGTTGAATGAATTTGAGTGTATTTCACTACCTACACCTCCCCCCAGCCTATTCCCCCCTCCCCGCCCCCAAAACCCCCCAGCTTTTGACCACATGTTTCCCTACATATTTGGCTCTTGGCTGTTCAGGTTTTAAGGCCTCCCTGAGAACCAGAGGGGCACATTTACTCTCTCCTTTCCCACTGTTTGGAAGGTTCCAGTCCAAGCTTATAAAAGTCATTTCCATTTTCAAAAGCAGACTTGGTGAAACACTTTGGAAACTTTCCCTGCGCCCTCCACCTCCCACCCCGCCCCTCTCCATCTTCTTGTTCGAGAAATGCAAATCTGAAGCCAATCCTATTTTATGTTAAAAAGTGAAAAACATTTCAATGTATTCTTGTCTTGTATGACTGGCCGGGAGCCTCTAAATCCCCACCATTTACCAAATTAAACTAATTGAAAGTGCTTCCAAAAGCCACATCTGTAGGCTGACGTTTGTCCCTGCCTTTCACTTTCGGGCTTGGGGAAACTGTTCTCCATTCCATTGATCCCTGAATAGTCATGCCTGTCAGGAAGCCACATCAGCCATTATCATTCTAATTTTACTGCCTTTCTTGGTCCCTAATCTAATTTGCAATGATGCTTAAGCATTTCGCGGGGCCATAGCATTTTCTTCAGAATTTCAACAAGAGCATTAAACCCCCAATTTACATTAATGAAGTGCACATTTAATTAGGGGAGAGGGTAAATGGAGGGCTCTTCAGGAGCAGTTTGTATGATATGATGGGCACTCGAGGAGGGAAAGAGGTAGGTCTGATAAAAAGACTTGCCATCTATCAGATGGTTGGATTTCTCTTCCCTCACCCCTAGGTTTTTCCCAGCCTCACCTCCTTCTCATTTCCACCCTCCCATCAACAAGCTCTACTTCTCTAGCATTTGCTCCAAAGCCACGACAATAAAATTATGAAAGCAGACCTGTCAACAAGGGAGGACCAGGCAAAGAACTATTTAAGAGGATCATGTGGTTTTTAGTTCCCCTGCTGCCCCCCAAAGGGGAGATTAACTTGTTCTTTTAAATAATGAGAAACATAGGAAACCATCTCCAGTCTCCTGTTTAATGAATGCATTAAGCACACAGGCTGAGCAGCACAGTGGTGCTACACAAACTTGGCTTGCTGTTGAGAAAGGGGTGGGCCAGGGGGAGGAATGAATTTCTGGTCAGAGATCCCATGCAATGAATTCATTAGCACACACTAACCGCCACACAGTGATGTCACACAGTTGAGTCTCTGCCATAGGTTCTGTTGGGCCAAGGATTCTGATGCAGAGGAGGCTGAGCTTGTGTATCTGTGACCACATGCCTGTTTATCTTTGGATAAAAATGTTTCCTTCTTTTTGTTTGGCCTTTTGAATATGAATTTTAGCTATAAATGCTTTTTTTTTCTTGTTCCAGGACCCCCTCATCTTTTCTTAATCCATAGTTCATGAGGTGCAAGGATGGGGGCCTGACTTATAGGTGTTTTATTTTTAAAGTCTTCATAGTTTTTCTTCAATTTCTTCTCCTCAATCTTGTAATAATAACAGTGGTGATCATGAAGATGATAATAATAACAATCCCTGCAGAAATATAGTGATGTGAATAGAACAAGAGCTGTTCAAAAATGTGATGCTGTTTTATTCTTTTAAAATTTTTTCTTTATTGATTAAGGTATTATATAGGTGTACTTATATCCCCATTGCTCCCCATAACATTTTTCGGAAAGCTTGATATTTTGGAACTAAAAATATTTGTTCATAACAGGATTACATTTGCATTTCTTTCAAGTATAAAAGTTACATTTCATTGAAAAAAAGTATCTATTCTATTAACTTACAACACCAGCTAGACCCTAATGTGTAGTCAAATACAGTTCCTCTCCTCTCATTATCATATTAAAATATTTGATGGCAGGTCACCCAACTTGGGGACAGGCACCATTTCCAAGAGCAGATAAGGATGAGCATCTAACTTTGTATCATAGCTCTAAATCAGTAGGAAATCCCCTTCCTTCCAAGGAGCACATGGCCCAGGGTCATTGTTGCAGTAGCTATGCCCTCACTATGATTCTGAGAGGCAGAGAAGGAGGCCCTGAAAAAAATCTCCTAATTGTATTTTGGGCTTGAGCAAAGAAAATAAAAGATAGTGTCACAGGAATGATAGGATATATATTTTTTAAATATATTTTATTGATTTTGTACAGAGAGGAAGGGAGAGAGATAGAGAGCTAGAAACATCGATGAGAGAGAGAGTAATCGATCAGCTGCCTCCTGCACACCCCCTACTGGGGATATGCCCGCAACCAAGGTACCGGAATCGAACCTGGGTCCCTTCAGTCCCCAAGCCGACGCTCTATCCATTGAGCCAAACCGGTCTCGGCATGGAATGATAGTATATTAAAGAAAAGAAGAAAAGGTAGATCATATAAGGGCATTAGATAATGAGCAGAAACGTGAAAAAAAGATGAAATTTGAATAAAAATATTAAGAAGTGAGAAAAGAATAGCAGTTTTACAACCTGAGCATGTGGGCACTTACTGTGCAGGTTTGGGCTGCTGTGAGGGGTGGGGCAAAGTCTAATATTTGGCTTTCTAATTTGCAAAATGGAGATAAAAATAGTACTTTATAAGGCTGTTTTGAAGACTAAATGAGATACTGCACATAAAGTACTTAGTATGGTGCCTGACATCTAATAAGCACTCAATTATAAGTGAAGTTAAGAGAGAATATGGTCAGTACTCAATAAATATTATTACAGAGGAAAGAAAAGATACATAAATCAAATTACTAAAACCCTCAGAAGGATTAGAAAGTTGCAAGACAATACATACTTAAAGGAAAGAGAGCAAGGATAAAGAAAGATCAAATTATTTTTGAATGACCAACCTTGTAAGTGTGGGATCTGTGTCATTTTTATGGAAAAGAGAGTTAAAGACTACATTAGAGAGGGAGAAAATAAAAATAGCTTGATGAGACATTTAAAAATCTGTCTTCTAGACTGATTATTAGAATTTATTTTTATCAATAATCAGTAGAGATTGATTTTAAAAACTGCAATGGGGGGAGGTTTGCCTATGTTTTAAAGTGTCTTCGTTTTCCATGTAAAATAATACAAGTTTATTTTACTTACAAGTTTATTATTTTACTTGTATCTCTCTGAACACCATGTCTTTCTCCCCTCTCACTGATGGTAGATATTTAGATATTTTCCCCAGCACCCAATTCTCTTCCCAGAGACAACCACAGTCAGGAGGCTTTTAAGACCCTCCCAGAGAAATCTTGCACTAACAAATGAGACTCGGTTTATAAATTTTGCTCTTCTTTAATTTCTTTCATCTTTCCCATGCCTGGAAGAAAGTCACATAAAATGCCAGAGCATTTCATTTCATTAATTACAGAAGTAATAATACCTGATCATTATTTAAAGAAAACAATAATAAAAAAACACACAACAACAACACCATAATACAAGACTCAATGAAGTTCAGCCTGATTCTTTGGATGCATCACAAGCTAACTGTGCAAATACTGGCCATGAAGGAGATGCAGAGACACGTTTACAGTAGTTGCTGTGGGCTAGCACAGATGTACTGGATATTTGGAAATGATTAGTGATCTCACCTTTACTCAAATTTTTCCTTCTTACCACCCAAACTCACTCAATGGGGTGGAAAAACAGATAGTGTACCAGCGGGTAGGCTAAGAATTGGCATATATTGTTTTTGCATTGGGTACAGAACTTGCTGGGGCACCACTGGTCAGTGGCTTTCTGGAGCCAAGGTTGACTCCATTCATTCCCTGGGAAAGGTCTCACTCAGGAGCTCGATCTACAATTACAACATTCATTCCTCATCTGAAAGGTGAAAGGACTGCTGTATCCTGGTGGGGACTAATTCCTAATGAAACGGGTGATGGTTTTGTATTTGTGTATTTGCACAGCAGATGGACTGTGACTCTTTCTCAAGAAAAAGAAACCTGGTGCAGAGGCTGAAGGATGTACAGCCAAGACTTGCTCTGAGGACTGTAAGACTGTTCATAGAGTGTGCTAAACCTGGCCCTCGTATGCCTACTTGGTCTCTACCAATGAACACCAACAGGGCTTGCTATGACCTAGACTTGGAAGCTTGCTCAACCTATAGCACATGTAAAAACATGTGAAGACAGAAAAAAAGTTGGATCTTAGTCATGATTTCTAACAATCACTCAGAGCCTGTCAAAATAAGCAAGATTGATTTTTAAAAATTTTATTATACAATTTCCCCAATCCTTCTCTAACCCAGTTTAATTAGGAAAGGGTAGACTGCAAATAGAATGCAGTGCTAAGCAATTTTGTTGGAAGGGTTTGGCTAAGACTATTTAAGGCTTATTTGCCTTCTCTCTAAATATACTGCCTGATTGGTTGTGAGATTTAGGAGCTTGAGCTCCTTAGTAAAGAACTTAAGTTGGTTCTTTTGTAGACATGAGTCTGTGTAGAAAACAGACAAGTTGGGGGCAGGGGAGCAAGGACTGAAAAGATGCCACAGCTTTAAGCAAACAGGCATTTTTGTAACATGCTTAGAAAGATATACCCAGCTATCTCAAAGCTCTTGGAAATCGGCTAGAGTCAAGTCTTTTGAGAGACAAACCACAACAACAGTAGCAGCAGCAGCAACAACAACTTTTCAGTGACCCCTGCACCTAAGGGTGGTGGCATTTCCCGTAATCTACAGCAGAAGTAACCGGGGTGGGTGCCCAGAGATTGAGCAGTTGTCTGAAACATCCCAACAAGCTGGAAGTAGATCCCCAGAGGACAGCCACGTTTCCTTCCCTGAAAGTGAAGAGAGAGACCTAAAAAATAGGATTAGGTTTGAAAGAGCACATATATTTTCCAGGGGCTTATCTGAACTGGATCTCCTCTTTGACCCTCTTGGAGCTTACCCATCAAAAGTAATAGCGTGACCTCTTCTTCAAGTTATTCAAAAATGCATTTGTTCTCCATAATAGAGAGAAAAGCTCCAGCCAATTATATTCTAATGTATCATAGCCTTGAACCCAGGGACTATTTTGCATCGCTGACTAGGTGGCTGCTGAATACATTATTTGTCCTCCAAGGTTTGTGTCAGCTTTGAAAGAGGCAAATTACCAGATGTCTCCAATATTGTTGTTGTTATGAGCTTTTTTTTGGGGGGGGGAGGGGTGGCAGGGAGAATAGTTGGGATAATCTGTTCTTGTGGCTAGGTAAGTGTTAGCAGCCCCATCAGCCTTTATTCCTGCAAGAATAGATACAGCCATGCTAAGAATGGGTATGTTTCTGCCAAAACTGCAACGTTCCTCATTGGGGCAGGTATAGTAGGCATGGCCAAAGCAACTTAAAGATGTAAGCATTTTAAAGAAATAATTCTGAAATTCCAGGTTTCCCCCTGGCTTGAAGGAGTTGCCAGTTATCTAACCAGTGACTTAGACATGGAGAGAGGAGTCCACAATGCCTGATACTCCAGGTCCCTTTTATATGGAGAAGATACTGAAAATCATTCTTCCATTTACTTTAAAAGTCTGGACTCTGATTCCTAGAAGAGGCAATCCAAGGAAAGCAATTTACTGAGGAGAAATATCTTATTCCACTAGAGCTGGCTGGAGCCAGACAGTAAGTGAAGCCAGTGAATGAAGTAATAAATGCAGCATTGTAATTGGCCATGGTTTGCTAAAATCACCTATCACTGTTGAATCAGGATCCACTGCCAGTGAATCTACATTAGCCAGACCCCAGACACTGCATTACCAATGTAGTGCATTAAAAGGTCCCCTAGTGGCTGCACAGAGGAAGTGTTCCTTCCCAAATAGCCCCTTAGTGCCAGGGGGACTGAGAAAGCGGGAAGGCTGGAGGCCAATGTTCTATTGGACAAAGGCCTCACATAATCCCATGCCAATTTGGCAATGCCACCATTTGGGAGCCACAAATCCCTCAGGCCTAGATCCTGGAGCATGGAGAGAACTTGGCAGGGCCAGGGAAAATGTTTTTCTTTGCCTGGAAGCCCCAGTGGTTGGATTGGGTTTTTACAATGCCCGAGTTTGCCAGATTATTGCTCCACCCTCCCTTCTAGCCCACTTTGGCTGTGTAGACTCTGCCTGTACAAAAAAAGAGGAAGAGCTGCCACAACCAGTTTGGCTCAGTGGATAGAACATCAGTCTGCGGACTGAAAGGTCCCAGGTTCGATTCCGGTCAAGGGCATGTACCTTGGTTGTGGGCACAACCCCAGTAGGGGGTGTGCAGGAGGTAGCTGGTCGATGTTTCTCTCTCATTAATGTTTCTAGCTCTCTATCTCTCTCCCTTCCTCTCTGTAAAAAATGAATAAAATATATTTTAAAAAAGAAAAAGAAAAAAGAGGAAGAGCTGTTTCTCCATCAATGCTGGTCCTGCCAAATTTCCCTTCACATGTGAATTTGGCCCCTGTGGGTCTTGCGTAGTCATGGCAAGGTGAATGCCGGTTTGCTAGGGAAAGCATCAGGTCTTTGTCAGTAACCTTGGAAACATCCACTTGCCCCTTTCCCATAAAAAGCAATAGCTTACTACAGATCAATTAGGAAGGAGGAATATTGTCTCTGCATGAGGGGTGATAGGCTAGAAGAAGTAACTAGAAGGAGAATAAGAAAAGGTATAAACTTATTTTTGTTGTTGTTGTTTTATTATTTGTCAAGCTTAAGGTTCATGTGGCAAAGGCAATGCAGTGGAAAGATCAGCTACCTGAGAGATGGGAGACCTTCATTTAAATCTCTATCCTGACATGAACTTGCTGGGTGACTTTGAACTACCCACCTAACATTCTGAGTTTCTTCCTAGGTAACATCAGAGGTTTGACTTTGGTGCTGTCTAGAGTCCTCCTAGGTCAGATATTTGATATTCCATCTGAACCTTTTCTGTTTGTTGGCTTCTATATATCCACACCTGGTGGAACCTATTCATTTGATCTCTTCACTTATTCATTCGTTCTGACAACAAGTAGGTGCTAACTCCGTTTCCTTCAGTTCCAGTTTCTGGAAAGTGGTCTACAGTCATTGTCTTCATTTTCTTAAGGCTTTTGGAGGTGTTAGCTTTTCACCATGGCTACCCTGCTCCTGTGAAACTCCTGAAACTACTCTCTATAAGGCCAATGGCTTTTTCTCAGGTTCTTCTGATCCCGGTGCATTTGACAGGGTTGACCACAGGCTCCTTCAAGAAATTCCTTTCTCACGTTGGCTCCCTCTGAGACACTCATGCTGCTAACTCCTTTTCTTCTTCTCTCATTGCTTGATCTAAGTCTCACTGAATGTTTCTCCTTTCTTTTCCTATAGCATTATTCTTGGAGCCTTTCTCTTGTTTGTTTTCACAAACCCTCCAGCAGTCTCTTCTCCTTTAGTGTCTTCAGTTCCTACCTTTATGTGGCTGGCTGTCATATCTCACTCTAGTCCAGAATCTTCTCCTGGGCTCTAGAATCATCCAGTCAGCCACAGCCTGGATTTTTCCCTTTGGATATTTCACCCGACATCCCCAGTCAGCAAGTCTGAACCAACTCATTTACTTGCTTCTGAAATCCAGTTGTAAATGGCATCTGATTCTTAGCCAGCTTCTCTGATTTTTTATTTCATTATACAATTTTTCCAATACTCCTCTAACCCAGTTTAATTAGAAAAGGGTAGACTGCAAGTAGAAAGAGATAGAAACATCAATGATGGGAGAGAATCATTGATCTGACCACAATTTTGGGCCTTGAATAATTCCTTCTCTATTCCACTAGCATATATTAAAAATCATAATAAAATTCCACCAGCAATTTGACATTCATATGCCTCCTTCTCTTTTTCATTTATACTTCCCTCTTTTTTTTATTTAGTCAGTCAACAAATATTAACTGGTTCTTAGGTAAAAGGGACTGCATTACATGCTGTGAGAGAGGCAAAATGTGGAAGATACAGTACTTCCCTTTTGAGGTCGACAATCTAAAAGAGGTTACATTTGTTTAAATTGATGATAAAGAAAGGTAGAAAGGAATGGGTGACAGAAAAAATATAATAATGTGAGAATTTGTGATAACTAAAATATATATCTTTGTTAAATTTAATTCCTCCCAAATTCTATTTTTATACCTCCAAATGGTTCTTTCTTGTTGGTCTGAATTATTTGTAGTTCTCATTTCTTCCATCATCCTCTGTGTTTCAGGCAAGTCAATTACTTATCTGAAGCCCTGCTGTCAGCATTTATAGTCTCCTGCACCTCTTCAGGTACTTGAAGTCTCTTACTATTACTTTTATCTTTCCCATTTGTGGTAGTTTTGCAATCTTTATTACAGGGGCATCATGACTTTGTCTGGCTAAGGAAACTGTGGTATTCTCCCAAATCAATATCACTTTATTTTGTTCTCCATTTACTCTCACTTGAAGTTCTCTATTTGATCAATAATTTACACACCTGTTATGTGCTCTGTGGTATGAGTTGGGTATAGAATCTTGAACTTTTTCAAGATTCTCATTTTCTAGGAACAGAGTTGGATAAGTAAAAAAATAATTTCAGTTCAGTATGGTAACATGCTACAATAACTCTTATAATCATTCTTGAGAAGTAAATATGTTCTTGGTACTGTTCTAGATTTTTTACATATATTAACTCATTTAATACTCACTGCACTATAGGAGGTCACTACAGTTATCATTCCCATTTGAAGAATGAGGAAGCTGAGGCACAATTAAAAGCAAACAGAATTAAAAGCAAGGCAGTCTAGCTCTTGAGCTCAAACTCAACCACTACTGTAGATAGTCTTTTTGTATTCCAATAGCACATAACATGTATTTGTGCATTGGAGTACAAATAATGGGTTTGGTCCTTTAAATAAAGAAGGTGAGACATATTTCATAGTATTTTAACTATCTTGGGAAAAATAACTAGAGTTTCAGTTAGTGGAGAAAGAAAGGGTGGCACTGCTTGTCAATGGAAAGCTTGAAGGGGCTGCTGGTTAGAAGGTCCAGTTAGTTAAGATAAGATGAGTCTGGCAAGGGATAAGGATGGAATACTAACGTGTAAAGAATGAAGGAAGAGGAGCAGTAGTGGAGAATGAGGAAGAATAAAAATAAGTAAAAAAAAGAGCCCATAGTGTCATCATAACTATAAACCAGGAGTTCCACTAAGGAGGACAAGATCAACAGGAACAAATGTGATGGAGAAAACCCGTGGGTGGTTACTTAAGAGGCAGTAATGACCTCATGGTGTGAAAAATTGTGGAGGAAGAAGGCAAACTCAGGAAATTATGAAGAAAATGAGGCAAGTGGAAACAGCATGAATAGACTTGTTTATACATACCGTGTCTATATACGTACTTCTGTATATCCTAGAGTTCAATAAATCACAATGGCGAAGTTAACTTAAAAAATGAATTAATTCAGCAGAAGATATACTATAGTAAAATCAGATTTACAAAGACAATGTGCTCCTTCACATGCTAACCAATGGGTAGAATGTAACCTTCAGTAGATTGTAGCATCTACTGTGACATCTTCAGATGGAAAGGGCAGCCCTAGATCATTGGGCATATTGGGGTATCTGCTGCCACCACTTGTACTGGGCAAGTTACTTGTATGTGGACTTACTACTTTTCTGTCAAGAACAAAATGATTAAATCTGTCTCTTCTAATTGACATTTTAAGATACTCTGATATCCTTTTAACTTTCAGAAATCACTAACATTAGATAGCTGATGGGCACACTTTTTACTATTTCTTCCTCTGTGGCACAGGGAAGTTATTTTTACCCCACTTCTGTCCAATGACCCAAACATCTCACATTCTGACAATCAAAACATTTTGTCTTGTGTCCTAAATTTTTTCGTTTTAACATGTTTGTCTTTATTCTTTTTTCTTCAGATATTTATATTTAAACTTCCTTAGCGTCTCAGTCAAAGGATGAATTTACTCAGCTGGAAGAATTAAACCTTGAAAGTTCTGCCTCCTTTTCACCATATGTTTTAAAACTTAGCTTAATAAATTAAAATATATGGTTTTAGTCATCTCCAAATATACCAGTAAAGCAAATGATATTTTATTTTATTTTTTAAAAATACATTTTATTGATTTTGTACAGAGAGGCAGAGAGAGGGATAGAGAGTTAGAAACATCGATGAGAGAGAAACATCGATCAGCTGCCTCCTGCACACCCCCTACTGGGGTTGTGCCTGCAACCAAGGTACATGCCCTTGACTGGAATCTGGGACCCTTCAGTCCACAGGCTGACACTCTATCCACTGAGCCAAACAGGTTAGGGCGCAAATGATATTTAAACAGAATATTGTCATTCATTAAGGAAGCCACCAATAATGGAAAGATTGAAAAATTGTAATCATATGCTTCTAATATTTGTGAATATCTGAATATTCTACTGAATCTTTAGATTTTTGGCATCATGTAGTTTTAATTTTGATCGGTCATACCTTGATGTACTCTTAACAACTTTAACATTAAAAATGTATCTTTACTAATTTAATAAGAGGAAAGTGTATCTGTCTTTATTATCTATTTCTATAAAACAAAACACCCCAAAATTTAGTGCTTAAAACAACATGACTAATATTCCTCATAATTTTGTGGGTTGGTGGGACTCAGCTGGACAGTTCAGCTGCTCATGTAGTATCACCTCCAGATACTCATATAATAGGTGCTCTGTTCCTTTGCCATATCTCCACTAGTGTGTGTGTGTGTGTGTGTGTGTGTGTGTGTGTGTGAGAGAGAGAGAGAGAGAGAGAGAGAGAGAGAGAGAGAGAGAGAGAGAGAGAGAGAGAGAGAGAACGCACTATCTAACATTTTGGCACTACAAGCTGTTCCAAGATCATCTTATATGTTTCTTGCCCCAGTTCTAGAATCAGCCATCTCTTCGAGGAGCCCTAGTTCCTTTTGTTGGAGATTAGAAACCAAGATCTGGGTACCAGGTATGTTTGTTGCTACAAATGCGTCATTTTTTACACCCTTTCGGCTGACAGAAAACCAATTTGATTTAATACACTGTAATGGGTTGAAGAGTGTCCCCTCAAAATTCATGCATCAGAAACCTCAAAATGTGAACTTATTTGGAAGTAGAATTTTCAAATATGTGATAAAGATAAAGATCCAAGGATGACTGGGTTAGGGAACTTAAATCCAATTAGAGTGTTCTTATAAGAGGCACACACAGGATGACACCAAGAAGCACAGAGAACAAGGACATGAGAATAGATTAGGGTTATGGGACCACAAGCCAAGGAATGCCAGCAGCTGGAAGAGGCAAGGAAGGATTCTCTCCTAAAGTCTTCAAGGTGAATATAACCCTACATACAACTTGATTTTGGGCTTCTGATTTCTAAAGATATGAGAGAATAAATTTCTATTTTTTTAAACCCACATTTGTAATACTTTATTATGACAACCCTTGGAAACTAACCCAGGCACCTTATAGGCAAAGATAATATATCTTTCTGTCTTTCCCTAAGTTTGCATGTAGCCGAGAACTCCATGTCAGATGACTAAAGACAAGGAAAAACAGGCAATTTGTTGAAAACAATATGCTTATAGAACAGGAAAGGCTGGCTGGTACCATGAACAGTCTGGGTTTCTAGGTTTCCTAAGACTAGTTGAAGTGAATAATTATAAATTGTTATGATGGTCTCTCTCTGTGCCTTCATACAGACACTCTACTAGGTTCTGACACTGAGTTGAGATGGAGACAGGAGAGTAACATTTATTGAGTCTCTACCACATTGTAGGCACTTTACACAGCTATCTCATTTCATCCTAATCTTTAAAGCAGACACTGTTGTTATCTTATTTTATAGATGAAGAAGCTGAGAGTTGGAGAAGTTAAGCAACTTGTCCAGAATTGTGAAGCTAAAATAAAAATGCAAGTGATCTTACCTTTCATTCTTAAAAAAAAAATTAAAAATATCAATAATATATATATATATCAATAATATATATTATATATATAATATATATTATTGATTTTTTTTTACAGAGAGGAAGGGAGAGGGATAGAGAACTAGAAACATTAACCAGCTGCCTCCTGCACACACCCCTACTGGGGTTGTGCCCACAACCAATGTACATGCCCTTGGCTGGAATCCAACCTGGGTCCCTTCAGTCCACAGACCTACGCTCTATCCACTGAGCCAAGACAGTTTTGGCTGACCTTTCATTCTTATGATGCTCTCAAGCACTATGTCACCCAGAGTTTCAATACTTTTTTTTTTTTTGGTGCTAGCATAGCAGTAATTCCCATCTGAATTACTTGCTAAATTTTTCCTCTAGGGATGCTACTTTCTTAACATTAATTGATCAAATTTAAAGCCTTTCACTTCATAAATGATACATATTCATTACTGAGAGAAATAAGTTGCAACAGCACTAAGCAAACATTTTTAAGCCTACTATCAAAGATGATAAAACCACAAATTTAAAAAATGTGACTTTATGTGGATAAAGTACACATTTTGATTTCTAATCAGCTTTTAAAAAATTTTTATTTTTACTTGAAAAGCTCATAATTGTTTGATGTGTCTTTTTCCTTCCCTTTATTTTTTATTACCTTTTGCCATCACTTTGGTTGGATTTTTACTTCTTTTAATAATTAAAGTATAGTTGACATAGAATATTCTTTTAGTTTCAGGTGTAAAATGTAGTGACTTGATGTATATATATCTTACATTGTGGTCACCATGATGTTTAATAACTATCTGTCACCAAACAAAGTTATTATGATATTATTGACTATATTCCCTGTGCTAACATTGAATCCCTGTGATTTATTTATTTATAAGTGGAAGTTGGAAGTTACCCCTTCACCTTTTTTCACCCGATTCCCTTATCCTTCCCCTCTGACAACCATGAGTTCGTTCTTAATTGCCTTTTATTTTTATTTATTTATTTAGAAATACATTTTTATTGATTTCAGAGAGGAAGGGAGAGAGAGACAGAGAAGAGAGAGAGAGAGAGAGAGAGAGAGAGAGAGAGAGAGAGAGAGAGAGAGAGAGAGAGAGGTCCTGGGTTTGATTCCTGTCAAGGGCATGTACCTTGGTTGCAGGCACATCCCCAGTAGGGGGTGTGCAAGAGGCAGCTGATCAATGATTCTCTCTCATCGATGTTTCTAACTCTCTATCCCTCTCTCTTCCTCTCTGCAAAAAAAATTCCCATCATTTATATATATTTTTTAAATGACAATTTCAAAATACCTTCACTAATCTTCTCATTGTCATTTTAAATGACAATTTCAAAATACCTTCACTAATCTTCTCATTGTCTTCTCATTTTCTTACCTGATTACTTCCATGTGAGTTTTCTGCTCAGGAAACACACACACACACACACACACACACAAACACGCACACACACACACACACACACACACACACACGTACACACTCAAGTACCACAAACCAGAAAAAGACTCCATCTTGATGATTTGACCCCACCTGCTTTTTCAGCCCCACCTTTCAGTTCCTCAGCCATAAGGGATTATTTTCTGTTTATTGGATGTGCCATGCACCCTTCCTTGTCAGAACCTTTGTTTCTGCTGTCTCTTTCACGCAAGGAGAACATTTTCTCCATCTCCTCTTGTTAAAACTCTTTATAATGCAGCTTAAAAGCCACCTCGTTCTTGAAATCTCTCCTGGGTCTTCCAGCTCAATCATCTCTCTCCTTGCTTTGCTTTTAGGTGCTTTATCCAGAGGAGATAGTGTGTGTTCCAGATTAAAAGTTCCTGAGGGCTGTACCCTGTCTTCCTCACTGTGAATCCACTAAGTTGTACTTTAGTGTCTTGTTCAATGTTTGCTGAATACATTCGATAGCTAGCTGGATGAATGAATGGATGGATGGGTAGCTGGTTGGAAAGGTGAACAGTTAGAGAGACAGATAGATAGATGAAGGGGGATATTGATGATGAATACAAAATTTACTTAGTGCTAAAAACTCAATAAAAAAAAAACAGTGACACTGTGACTCGAGGCCTAAAGAGAATGTAAATACCACTCCAGCAAATTCTCTAATAATTATTTCTACCTTTGGATTGAAAAGAATCTGGCTTGATTCTTAAGCTGGCATTAGAATGATTTGGCTGTTATGACACAATTAAACTCAGAGAAAATGGGAAAATAAAACATTCATAATGGTTTGAATGAAATTTAGATGGATAGTGAGTAAAAATGCTGCCTTAGGAGATGCTAACAGCATATTATGTCACTTTAATTTGGCTTTTGAGAAAGATTGGGAAGTGGCCGAGGAATTAAATAATAGAACAAAACAAAACGGGATATAACCACAATAGACTTGTCGTCCGGGGAAAGCTTGTACCCAGCATGGAGCTGCATCCAATCTCAATTCAAAGAAGCTTAGGGCTCCCGTAGTGTTTCCCTCTTCAAAGCCCTGTGCAAACACCAACGAAGTTAATCTAATTAACTTATTAGCTTTTTAAGCTAGTGGTACCAATTAGTCACCTCATCAGCCTCTGGCTCGGGCCTCATTCACAGCGCTTAGCTGTAAAGGGGCTTTCATCAAAACCCCCAGGAGTGCAACGCATGGCATTTGCGTGTGTTTTCTGGAGAATGGCAAAAAGAACCATGTGCAGGGCAATTACGGGGAACCCTCTCAGGGAAAATGTTAATCACAGGGACCATTCTCATCACCTCTTTCTAGTAGAAAGGAAACCGCATATTAGATTTCATTCTTGGAAAAAAACGCACTCTTCCCTTAGCCTGAATCCCGAGAGTCACTATAAATCTTAGACTTAAATTGCTGGTCCCCCTGGGGCAGAAAGCCCCACCAGCAACAGGGATTCATCCTAGGAGAGGGCCTGGCAGTTTGGGTGGTATTTTTTTTTTTTTAATAGGAGGAGAAAAGGGGATTCAAGCAGACTGCAATGAGAATAGTGATCGCAAAATACAGCCCCGAAGGAAGACTTCCAGAGAGACAATGGGGAAGGCATAAATAAAAAGAAAGTTATAAATTCATCTATTTGCTCTTCCCTGACCCTTGCTTTTACTCCTCTTCACTGCAACTACCCTGGGAAAGGGACAATACTTCGCCCTGTCACAATATTGAGAAAAATTGAAACGGGGAAGAAAGACCACCAGATGCTTTATTGTCTTAGACGTTTCCACATAATTAGCTGGGGATAAAGGGCCTCTGCATGGTTTCATTGCATTGAATGAACTTGGATATTGCTACACAGTAGTGTGTTTTATGATTCATGCTCTGTTATCCTGTGGCTTTTTGAAAACTGCCAGCTACTTTATCACTGCCGGCCAAGCCCGGGCCCACCACTTAAAATGCAGCAATGCAAAGTTAACTGTGCATGACAGATGTCCATGAAATTGTTTAACACACACATACACGCTCACACAGAGCACAAAGCTGGCTCTGGCCCTCTCACCAGTCTTGCTGGCTCAATGTCCTTGTTAAACATAAATAAAAAGTATAGGGTGAGGGAAGAAAGAAAAAAAAAATCATGAAACAACAACAACAAAAAAAAGAGAGCACATTTTGGATGCATTTAGAATTTCAAAAGGCCCTTGAAAAAGTTAGAAATAATGAAGTCATGAGAAAAGCAAAAGACTGGGGTACTTAGGGGTTAAGTTAGAAAACTGGGTATTTGAGGACATCTTTTCTCTTAGAACCAATAGCACCAAAGTGTTTTTTCTCTCTCTCCCTCAGCCTCCACTCCTGTGTGCCATGGAAAACAACTTCTTAGTGCGGCCCCTCCTTTTCTTCTATACCTGGACATTCTGTTGTCCTAACTCTCCCTTCCTTTAAATCTAAGCATTTTATATTTTACTCCATTGTGCGCCCTCCTATTCATTCAATATACCAGGTTCTTGTATACTTTTGGCTTTTGCAAGAGGAATGTCCACTTACAAAAGGAAGGTGCTTTTCCTGAAGGTCACTCACTCTTTACCCTACTTTTGTAGAACCATGTTTATGTTGTGACATATTGAATTGCAACGTTTGGTGCAAGGGCCTGTCTGTTACCAGATTTGAGGCTCTTTGAGCGCAAGGGTTGTGGATTACTCATCTTTGTAAATTTTAGTTGACATGGTCGATGCTCCACAATGAGCTGGAACTGGAGGGCAGAGCTGAGTGGGAAACACGTGCAGGCCTTGCCAGGGTAGGTGGGTGAAGTGCAAACTTGCAGTAGTTTCCTTGAGCCGGCTTCCTTCGCCTTCATTTTGTGTGTGTGTATTAACTCTGTCAGTGAGATGTTCCAGTTCTCAGAAAACCCTGATGAATTACGTTTTAGGAGTGGACATCACTCAGAGGGGGCAAAGAGTCTAAAGGCTCAGGAAGTTAGTCAAGACTGAGGTGGGATGGGGGTGGAGAAAAATCCCAACCCCAAACATCCCATCCCAGGGCAGTCTATGAAGGGATACCCCCTTTATGACAGTAGTCCTCTCCAGCTGCCCTCCGCAAATGCCACAGACTGGGCGGCTTAAGCACCTTTGTTCCATTCAGTTGTGAGTGGCTACTCCTCACTCATGTGATTACGCGGTTGCTAAAAACTTCTTGTTTAACTGTGCCCCAGGGATTTCAGATGTGCCTTTTTGTCATGTCCGTTTGGGATAACAGCTTATAACTTTCTAGAGGAGGGATTCCAGCGATGGAAATCGTAAGCACAGGAATGAGCTTCTGTGTGAGGTGGTTAGAGGTGGGGAGATGAAGAGGAGACGCCCCCAGTGGGGAGCCCTCCTGCGCCCACACATGGCACTCTGCTCTTTTTTAAAATTCTTGGCATTCAGAACCAACCAACAACAACCAAAAGGGGATCAATCTACTCATGGTGCTGGAATAGAAACATAAGAAAATATAAGCACAGACAGAGTATTCTGTGAAGAAGCTACTTTCAGAATTTATAGAACTTTTTTGAATAAAAATGCAAAGAACACAGTACAAAAACGGGAAAACTTTAATGGCATTTTTATTGTGAGAATTTTGACTTTTCACTCTCCATTTTCTCTCCTCTTTTCCCTTCACGTATGACATAAAGGAGAAAGGCAACATCCCTCAGCTGGTGGGCGGCCAGCAGTCAGGCCCAATTCAATCCGTGGGGCTCCGGGTGAGGGGACCTGCAGGCCAGCTCCCCTCCTTCCTGAGAGCTGGGTCTCAGCAAAGCTTTGCAGTGCGGCTTGGTCTTTTGTGCTCTGGCAGGCTAATCCCCGGTTTACAAAGGGCCTCTTGATACGTCGGGATCCTCCAGTGCCCAAGAACCACAACTTGAGAGGAGTGGGCTCATGGATACCTCCCCCAACCCAAGAGGCTGATTTTTACACTTTTGCTGACATGTAGTCTGGCCTTTATATATTGTTGTTTTTTTATGAGGGGATAATGTCTAAAAAAAGTGGATATACTTCCTGTAATGTTCTTTTAATCTGGAGTAGTGTAATTTGCCTGTAAAGTACTTTCTGGTATGTTTTTTTTTTTTTAAAGATTTTGTACAAAAGGTTTTTTTTTTTTTTTTATGTTTATACATGACTAGAATCACCCAAGGAAAAAGAAAAAAACTCTGAAGTCTTCCTCTAACTTTCATACTCACCCCTTAATATTTTCCTTATCATTATTAAAGGAATCAAACCCTGTGCCCCTTAGAAAATTGCCCAACCCTCTGAAGAAGTATAAAGCATCTTGCTAGTGACAATTAAATTTGGGAGGAAGAAAGGAAAGTGTGTGAGGGCCCCAGATGGGTCTGTGTTTGGGTATATGTTGCATGTGAAAATTGTGTGCGGGAGTGACTTGTGATTTGTGCATTTTGTTCATGTGTGGACTGTGTGTGTATGTGTGTGTGTGTGTGTGTGTGTGTGTGTGTTTGCGTGGGGACTGTGGGTGTGTGTGGGCTGGGTGTGGGTGTGGTCGTGTGAGTGTGTGTGCGTGCCTGTGTGTGTGTGTGTGTGTGTATGTGGACTGTGGGTGGCCTGCTCAACATTTTGGTGGATGTTTCATTCCCACCCCTTTTACTACGACCCTGGTCAGACCACTTTTATGCCCGTGACAGCTTCATGAAGCACAAAACATGGAGCAATACATGGCATGAAATTGGCAACAAAGCCGAGCAAAAGGAGGAACAATTCTCTGGCAGGATGTGTTCACAATATGGCTGATTGGATCTGGAAGCAGATGCCAGCAGCGGGCATTGTCCTGGTGACTGAAAAGACATGACCCCTGAGAAACCGAAGACAAGGAGGCTCTCCTGCTGAACCAAGGGGGAGGGGAGAAGAGGTGAAACCAATGAATAAATCAGGCTCTGAAAACTGGGGAGAAAAGAAAATGCTAACGAGGACTTTTTATGGGGAAGAAGGGGCAGTTCAGTATGCAGTATGCTCCCGCTCCCCAGCTAGCTGAACACTTTCTCAGACAATGGCTTTTTAGCAGATGGGAGAGCCAGTGAAAGAAGCCAACTTTTGCGCAGTGGAGAGCCCCTGTTTGTTTAGTCTGCTGTGGGGCAGGTGTCTGGAGAAAAGCAGGCAATCCGGCAGGTTAAGTGCTTCGTGCCAGTTTAATAAAGAGCACCAGGATGTCAGAAGCGACTGGTTTTAATGGGGGAGACTGGGCTTCTTGAATGGGCTGTGAAATCCCGCAGGAAGGAAGTGGACTGGAAGCTGCCTCCTGAAGTGCCAGCCCTCCCCTTCTCTTGCCCCTGGCTAGCTCCCTCACCTCCCTCACCAGCCTTGGGGCCAAACCTCTGTTGAACAGCTAGCTGTCCCACCAGGAAAGGGTGAAGGAGGGACGGGAACAAAGGCACAAGCCTGCATTCTCAACCCAAATGTCACGCTTGCAAACACTTGTTAGACTCATAAGGGCAATTAAGAGGGCTTAAAAGTGGATGTGATCACATTTTCATCAAGTGAGTTTTCTGAAATTTTCAATGTACTAGAGGAGGCTCTGCATTGCCCACCAGGCACCGAGGCTGCTGGGACTCAGGCACTGCCCCAGAAGGGCCTGTCTTGGCTCCCAGCTGTGGGCAGCTCTGAACTGGCTGGAGGATGGTGCCCAGGCTGGAGCCCAGCGGTGGAGGGAGAATCTATAGATCCAGTTCCAGCTCATTGGCCTTGGTCTTGCAGAGATTCTCAGGAAGGGGAATGTACTTTTTCAGAGATGAAGCCACACCTGCAGAAGAAAAGTGGGAGGTGTTACGCTTTGTAAAGAGGAAGTGGTTAGAAGATCTGCCCTCATTACAGAATGTACATGTAATGGGCTGAAGTATTCGAATAGCCAGGTGAGGAGCTCCATGTCCTGCCGTGATCAAACTATGAAGAGTCACTAGTACGTGTTCAGGGGCAAAATGAAGGACCTGATAGGTGGTGGGGACTTTGCTCCCTTTTATTTGTGAGCTGTGAGTTGTATAAGATGGAAACACCCCCCCACCACCTTTACCCCTTACCAGTGGATAATTCTCATGATGCAGTATCTTATTCACCATTTCCAACCACTTTACTCCAACTTAACAAAGGCAATCCCCTGTGGGCCAGAATTTGCCTTCCTCGGAGACGGGATTCAACAAGGTTGGAAGCTTATAATTCAAGCGGCTCTGGTCACAGGCCTCCAGAAGGCAGGGCTTGGCTATTCATAAGACAAAGACCACTTTGAAAAGATGGGAGAGAACAGTCACTGGGTTAGAAAATTGTAAAGGAAAGAACAAACTTTTTCATTTCTTATTAATAATAGAGTTTAATACTTTGTTTCTGTGAAAGATACTGAAATTCATCTTGATTTATAAGAATTCAAAATGTATTAGCTCCTTTTGTATAAAGTTGCCAGTTTGCTATTAGTAGCTTTTAAATATTGCCAAAGATTTTTGACATAAACATCAAGTACCTCACTGACATTATTATCAAAGACATTTGGTGAGCATCTTCCATTGGCAAAGAGATCTTTGACAATCTGTCTCAATAAGCACTATATTTTTATACTTTTTTTTCACACCCAAAAAAGTATGACTAAAGGTGGGCAGGGTATACACAAGGGACAAGAATACTGGGGCATTTTGCTGCAATATTTTGTGCATCTCAAAATGCCATCCCTAAATAACAACAATGATGACAACAACATTATAACTGTCCTTTATTGGGAAGATGCAGCATCAAAGAACTGCATGTGCTTTATATGATCATGAAACTCTCCTGGCACTTTATGAGCTTGCTGCTCATGCTATCCTCATTTTATACATGGAGTCTGAGCTTAGAGTTTAAGAAACTTCTAGTCTTTTAATAAGTGTCCCGTTTTTAATTTAAAGCTCAGTGCTGTCTGACTTCAAAGCCATACTCTTCACTGTTTTTATTCTGTTGTGTAGTTCTTCATTGATGTGCAAATAAGAATGTAGTGATCTGTTTAAAACTTATTTACTAGATACTACTATGTGGAAAATAATGCATGTAAAATCACAGGCATGGTTTTAAGTAAGAAACAAATTTTAGGAGGATTCTGTAGTGAAATACAAAATGACTAAATCTTTATGTCTTTTGTCAAATGTTTGAACCCTGGATAATGAGAGAAAAAACATGGATAACTGTATTTGCCAATTCCTATGTCTAAACAGTTATCTGTGTCTGTTTAAGGGTTTCACAGAAGTATTTCAGAAGCTTGAGACTATGTGCTTTTACTGTCTTCTTTATTAACAAAGCAATGGCATAGCAGAGTATTTTATTCTTTAGTTATTCTCTTAAAGACTACTCAAAATGAGTTACAGTCAAGGTTATTAGTGGTTGAAATGATTATTGAAATGCCAAACCTAAACTAACACTGAAATCCTCCAGGTAGGCCCTGTCATCGAGCACTGACCTGACTCTGCATTAATACAAGGGTTTTCAGCAGAGATGGGAGAACATGTCATTCTTATTAAGCTCCTCAGTCACCGGCCTCTCCATGGTTTCTGCACCTCATCTGACATGTAGATTCAGTGTAACTCTACTCAAATGAAAAAGAAATTATTTTAGATTTCCATAAAGAAAACAGAAATGATTTCAAGATCCCATTTAATCAAAGGCCAGTTTAAGAAAGAACTCCATTATATTATACAACAAAGATTTGCACAGATGTTTCTATTGGTGCTTTGTAAGTACTTACTAATATCTGTTGAAAGAATGAAAGTACATACATCTTCCCCCCCCCCCCCCCCCCACCTATTTGGTCTATATGCTACCTGAAAGCATGGGCCAGCTTATTCCTCTTTTTGGTCTCAATCATCTGCTGCAAGCTACATACTCAATAAATATTTGTTGAATGAATATATTTATGATCCTCATTTTACAGACATAAAAACCATGACAGAAAGATTAAATACTTAGTCTTGTTTTGTCACCCTAGCAAGTGGTGGAGAGTCAGGACTGGAATTGTGGCTTCAGAGCACACACTTTTCATCCTATGGTAATGTGTGGCAGATTAAAGATGTCCACATATTCCTTTGACATTCCTCTCATGTAGAGGTGTGATCTTTACCCCACTCCTATTGAATCCGGATCAGTTCTATGAGTCCTTGGAACAAGAGAATGAGAAGATATAATATTGTGACAATTTCTGGGCCCAGGATTTACAAGATTGGCTGATTTCACTTCCTGTCTCTTTGGGAGTCCTGAGCTACAGTGTAAAAAGTCTGACTGCCCTGATACTGCCACGCTGGAAAGTACTTGTAGATGCCCAGTGCACCAGCCATCCCCACCAAGCCATCCAGTGTAGCCCCAGTGTCAGCTGAATACCACCAAGTGATCTCTGTCAATGCCACACAAAGCAGAAGAAGCTTCCAGCTGAATCCTGAATTTCTGACCCATGAAATTTTGAGGTACTGACAGCCAGTAACAATAATGATGACACCACCATCACTAGGAACATTGTTGAAGCCACTAAGCTTTGGGTAATTCATTACATATAACAATAGGTAACTGGAAAGGAATATACAATTGAATGGGAAGGTATGGAAATCCAAAGATCTCAAGATGGAAACACACCTTTGTGAGGAAAGTAAGAGATAAAATTAGTATTGCTCTTACAAGTTACCAGAAACTGCCTAGTCATCGGGTGACTTAAATCATGCTTTCTTGATGCAGAGGCAAAAAACAGTGAAGATGGGGACTTAAAGTGAAGCATGTGAGTAAATCTGAACTCCTTTTGCTAATAAATTGCTTATTTAGATGGTAGTGAAAGCAATTTGTTTTTCGCATTGTTACGCAAGGCAGTGCCTTGATGCAGAGAGTATCTGTGAGGTCAATTGAAATAATGATGTAAAAGTGTTTTTGTGAGCCATAAAACAGTATAAAATAGTTAGGTTAGCCTGATCCAGACTATTTCTAATATTTATCTGTTTTATTTGAGAGTTGCCAGCGCTCTGGCAATGTTTGTTATTATGTTGCTTAATATTTTTAAAGTTTTAAGGAAGAAATTGAAGATGATAAATAAATACAATTGCCCTTGGCACATTTTTTCTTTCCATCAGTAGATTTACATGTGCTTTTTCTTCAAGATTCTTTGTTTACATTTTTCTCATTCCTTATATTTACAAGTTTCTATGCATGAATCATGGTATCACTTCAAATCTAGGTATTTATGGGAAGGGAATTTTCATGAATAAATGCCTGCAGAACTCCTAGAGGCATTCATTGGCCCAATGATAGAGAGAGACATATAAGAAAGTGACTTACCTGAGGTCAGCTGCTGGAAGAGTTGAAGCAATCATTTCTTAGTTGTTAAGTGCCTACCAGGTGATAGGTGTTGTTGATTAGAACATATTATAAATGTCATCCTTATCCTAGAATACAGGAATCACTAGTTCCAATTATAGGTTTAATGCACATTGTTTCCTACTTATTTTTAAATGTGTAACTAAACTTTTAAATATGAATTTTAAATGTTCGGTAAAACAATGCAATTATTTCAAAGAAAATTTCATTCCATTTTGCTGGGCCCATTATATTTGATCCAATTTAGAAAGCTAAATTTTGAAAGAAATAAAATTATGTAGAATAAAATTATAATGAACCCAAGTGTGGGATAGATGGGCTGGGGAGGGGGGGGGGAGTTGGGGACTACTTGTCAGGGTGGAGGGTGGGGCTTTTCTATTGTTCATATACCGTGTTCTTTAACCCTTCACCACCTATGAGAAATTATTGGTATGAGTTCTTAATAGAAAACTTTTTGGACTCTTTGATGATAAAGGAGATCAATGACTTTAGGATGGAGACACACTGACTTCTATTATCAAAGGCTGTCAGCATTGTGTACTTGCCTGATACAAAAGGGTATCTTCTTCTCAATTTTAATATAGATATTTCCTTTTATCACAAGTGTTTTTGGGGCAAGACATATGACTATATTGGTTACCAACACTTTATTTTATTTTTATTTTTTAATATATTATATTATATTGTTTTGTTTGTTTGTTTGTTTGTTTTTTACAGAGAGGAAGGGAGAGGGATAGAGAGCCAGAAACATCAATGAGAGAGAAAAATTGATCAGCTGCCTCCTACCCACCTCCTACTGGGGATGTGCCTATAATCAAGGTACATGCCCTTGACTGAAATCGAAAATGGGATCCTTTGGTCCACAGCCTGACACTCTATCCACTGAGCCAAATCGGTCAGGGCTACACTTTATTTTTAGACATTTGTTCATTTGATAAATATTTATTCAGTGTGTAACATGTGCTAGGCCCTGTCTGAAGGTTTTGAATAATTAAATATGATTTTTCACTTTATGGAGTATATTTATTAGCAAGGAAGATTGTCATCCAACTAACAATCAGGTATGCACCCATTATATGTGGGGCCTGGAGAAGGAGGGCAAATGGAAACCACGTCAAACAATGAAATATTTGAAAGTGATTGGCTATCTCCTTGCCGCAGACCATATGCCCATCCAGAGCCTCAAAGCTCACACCCTGATGGTGACCCTTTGACCTAGAGCCTAGAGGAGCTTACTCTCTCCCAGATCAGTCCTAGCACCTGTGACCTGAGTGACAGGAAGGAGCTGCTGGCATAGAGCAGGAGAGAAGGTGGAGCAGGTCCTGTGGTTCTGAACTCACCCAGCACAGGCATACAAATGGACATTGTCCAGCTGCCCAGTGAACTGGACCAGCAAGTCCCATCTCTCATGCCACATTTTCTCATCCCCTTCAGAAAGTTCTAAGCATTTCTCTGCTAGAGACAGGAAAGGTGGGGAGGAGTTGCAGTCATTTGGAAAACCCTGTCTGCTTTGGGTATTTTGGGGCTTACAAAGTCAAACAGAAGTGGTCCCTCACTCTCCACTTCCCAGGGCCCAGGCTGCAGTTCTCTTCTCACTTGTTCTCAGTCCAGATGCTCAGGACTGCATGGTTCAGTTTGCTCCACTCATCCCTCTTCCATAATTCACTGAAAAAATAGACTGAACTCTCCATAGTCTTTCTTTGGAGACCAAATAGGGAAAAACAATGAGTGCATTTTGTATATGTGGTACCAGGGGAGTAGGACAGAATCTCTCTTACCTAGGTGTAGGCAGGTTTGGCACTGATCTTTCACATGCATGTGTAGTTGTGAGCTATGATAAGAGCTATGGAGGAAGAAGTCAGAGGGCTAGGAGGGAGTCTGGACAGGAACCCCATTTTGAGGATGGTGTGTATGTGTGTACGTCAGGGAAGGCCTCCTGGAGGATGTTCTATTTAAACGGAGACTGACACTGATGCCTAATCTGAGCAGCGTTCTCAACTCAACACATTTCATGGAAAGTTAGACCGAATGCAGCTTAGGTCTTTATAAAATGTAATATTCACGTTTAGTTTCTTTTTATAAAAATAATAACTGGTCATTACAAAAAGGATCAAGTAGCATAGGCATATAAGGTAAAAATATGACTACTTCCTATATGTCCACTTCTCAATAAATTTGAAATTAACAATGTGATTTAATCTTTTCCTGGCTGTTTTAATATGTACCAAAAATAATCACTGATTATTTTATAATGTACACTGTTCCAAAGTGGGGCTCTTCTCATGAAAACCAATTATAATTATAATTGCCAGTTTAATAGTCACCTACCTTCTAACTCCCAGCTATGGGATCTGGAGAGGACTGAACAAGTCTGACTTGTATTCCTTTCTATGAGGTAAATAACATGTGGATGACATCTCTACCTAAAACACAGGTTCGTATAGTCTGTGTTTCATTCTTCACAAACCTGTCTTGGGCCAAGCTGCAAAAATCTTGTAGGTTACAAATTATTGCAATTTAGCTATTGTTTCCTATTATTTTCACTCCCTTATTTTCAAACTAGGGGCCCAGTGCACAAAATTTGTGCATGATGGAGGCAGAGCGGGAAAGGTCCCTCAGCTGGGCCTGTATCCTCTCACAGTCTGGGACCACTGGCTCCTAACTGCTTGCCTATCTGCCTGCCTGATCACCCCTAACCATTCTGCCTGACTGCCTCATCATCCTTAACCACTCACCTCCCTGCCTGAGTACCCCAACTGCTCGCCTGCCTACCTGATTGCCCCAACCACTCTGCCTGCCTGCCTGATGCCCCTAATCATCTCTGCCTCTGCCTTGGCCCCCGCCACCACAGCTTTGTCCCAAAGGATGTCCAGAATGATGTCCTGAAGGTTGTTCAGCTGTCCTATCTAATTAGCATATTATGCTTTTATTATTATAGATGATGACTGAAGTTGCTATTCTTGTCCCCCTCTTCATGCTTGGGAACCTTGTCTTTATTCCCATTCTATTTGTAAACATACTTAGGTCACTTCTGGGAGGTAGAGGCCACACCAAATAATTAACTCTCTTTTGGTCTTATTAGATATTATTATTGCTTTATGTTGCTCCAAGACTGGAGAGTCCTAAACCTATATTCAATTTTTGATTCAGTCATTTACTGATGGTGTGAACTTAAACAGGCAATTTTACTTTTCAGTGTCCTTGAAACACAGGATATTAGAATTTGCTCTGTATCCCCCTTAGGGATATTATCTATATTAATAAAAGGGTAATATGTTAATTAGACTGGACATCCTTCTGGACAAAGCCATCGTGGCAGGGGCTAAGGCAGAAGCAGTTAGGGGTGGCCAGGCTGGCAGGGGAGGACAGTTAGAAGCAATCAGATCAGCAGGAGGGAGCACTTAGGGGGCGATCAGGCTGGCAAGCGAGCACAGTTATGGGGTGATTAGGGCAAGGGGGAGTAGTTAGGGTTAATCAGGCCGGCATGGGAGGGTAGTTAGGGGTGATCAGGCTAGAAGGGGAGCAGTTTGGGGCATCAGGTCACCAGGCAGAGGTGGTTAGGAGTGAATAGGCAGATAGGCAGGCGAGCAGTTAGGAGCCAGTGGTCCTTAATTTTGAGAGGGATGTATGACTGCTGGTTTAGGCCTGATCCCGGGATGGGGCCTAAACCAGCAGTTGTACATCCCCCAAGATTGGAGAGGGTGCAGGTCCAGCTCAGGGACCTCTCCCATGCTCTAATTTCATGCACTGGGCCTCAAGTGAGATTATATTGAGATAATGTGTGTAAAGAGCTTTGAACTGTCAGGCTTGTACCAGTACATTTTAAGATAAGCTTTCATTTAACTGAGAAATCACTGCTTCTCTCTGCTCTTTTAATGAACACTCCTTGAATCTTATTCCTTATGGAGCATGTCCTGAAAAATAAGACAGGATAAAAAAAAGTGCGCCCATAGGAGACTGGGGTGGTGAACAAACATATAACACACAGAAAGAAAAGGAAAGGTGCACCCATTTTAATTCTTCCAACATGAATATACTTGTTTTTTAACCTGTTTCCCCGAAAATAAGACAGTATCTAATATTAATTTTTTCTCCCAAAGTTGCGCTAGGTCTTATTTTCAGGGGATGTCTTATCTTTCCACGCGCTAGGTCTTATTTTCGGAGCATGTCTTATTTTCGGGGAAACACGGTATATAGATAAATTTTCTACATGATTTTGTATATAATATTCTTTATCTTAGCACATATTGACTAAAATTTATAAATAACCACCATGCAAATATTCTCCCAATTTCAAACATACCTTCTGTGTGAAAATTCCAGTGGCAGGATGAAGGGAATCTGCATTTTTAATCAGGAGGCCTCTGACTTTTTTATGGTTGAAATAGAATTATGGTCTATTATCTATAGTTTGTTGCAAATAATGCCTAGGAAAGGTTTTAGGTGATTCATTAGGTGGTAATTTAGGTCCTTGTATATTATTATTGTTAATTAATGATAATAAAAACAATCCAAATGCTGGCATAGGGAGAGGTGACATTGTGTTTGACCGACCTTCTTGAGAAGGTCTATACATCCTATAAACTTGGGGGTTTTGCTTGAGCAGCTTTGTTGACATCTTTCATAATCTCTGAAGCTGAAGCCAAGATGAGTTATCACTTATTTAATGTGTAGGCTTTTCCCTTCTCCCCACCCCTAATTGTAAATTATACAATCTCAACCTCTACAGCCAGCATTCAATATATCTAGCTTTATTGCTTTCCATTTTATGAAAATTAATTACAGTTCACATTCTGACACTGAAATTAAAGAGTAAGCACTAAATCTTGTACACAACAATAGGAAATTAAGAGAACATTCTTTATTATCAGAATAACCGGGTGCTTGTTTTTCTTCTTTAAGGCACTGGGCAGTGAGATAAAATCAAATTTAAACATACATCACCCCTCCTTAACTTGTGCAATTGCAACATGAAAGACAGAATAGAACGATGATATTTTAATTAAAAAAATCCCAACTCTTTGTTTTCTCTAGAGTGACATTGTTTTGTGATAGCACGGAAGGCTGTGGAACTCTGTCCCTGCGGGCTCTGTCTTATTAGGGAACCAGGAGATGTAGGAGGTGACTCACCAATAATAGACCAAATCCAGCGGATATTATGGATGCATCCAAAAGAGAAACCAATTCTGTGGAGAAAAATGTCAGTATACTAGTAAATGGTGAAGACCTTGAAATGTATATGTGGAATAAAAGTGCTTCTTGTGCTAGTCTATCTTTGGCCATGGGTTCCTCAAAGGTAGCAATTACATATAATATTCATATTTATAAGCACTTTACAATTTGTAGATATTTTCAAATATATAATTTCATTTAGCACTCACAATAATCCAGTGAGAAAGGTTTTTTGTTTTTTTTTTTTGTTTTTGTTTTTTAAATCAAGCAATAGTATTTACCTCACATAATATAGACTGGTGCTTTACAAATCTTTCCCTTTTTTTTTGGCCATGAATTCATTTAAGACGTTATAATAAACTCCAATATATAAAACACATAATATATTAAACACGTAAAAGAAGGGGCCAAACACCTATTCACTTGATCTCCCCCAGTCCTAAGCTGGAATCTCCTCCAAGGCACTTCTATGGCAATCCATGAAGAACAGTTTAAAAATTGATGGCATAAGTTAAAGTGTTCAAACAGCACTCACTGAGTCCTCTCTTTGTCCAACCACATAGTATCTTAGAAAGCTCTGCCCTTTCTTTCCCCTAGTCCAGTCTACTTCTGATAATAAGTGGATGGAATATCTTTGTGAGGCTCAGTAATAAACATGACATTGGCATTTTTCTTGCTTTCCTATCTAAAAACTAATTGTGAGATTAAAGCTCCTCGACAGATTTTATTTCCACCATTATGAATATGAGTATTTACACAACTTAGGGCAATTTACTATTGTGTGTGTGTTGAAATTTACCAGTAATGCATCTCAGTTCTCTTATATTCAGAGATATGTTGATATTTGTGAGCCCAAATAAGTCAGTGTTACTATCCTAATATATAAAAACCCTGGGTCGTAACGACCAGTAACAACTGAGGCTCAACCAACCGAAAGTCAGTCCTATAGTCAGTGCTGAGTTTCATAGTGCCCCAGCACTGGCTTCTGAGGGGGTTGACTGCTGAGGGGGTTGCAAATCAGGGCCAGAGAGAGGCCTAAAGAGAGAAGCAGGGACTGACCCATTGCATCTGTGGCAGCTTTTGATCAGTACTTGCCTCTCTCTTTCTCTCCCAGTCTAGCCAGCAGCCGGGCTTCCATTTCTCTCCAGGCCTCCACCAGGGCTTCTGATAAGCCCTGCCTTTCTGATAAGGCCCCATTGATAGGCCCAGAGATGCTGACTGGCATAGGAACCAACCAATCAAAA
The DNA here is from genome assembly GCF_014108245.1 of Pipistrellus kuhlii. Lineage (NCBI taxonomy): Eukaryota > Metazoa > Chordata > Mammalia > Chiroptera > Vespertilionidae > Pipistrellus > Pipistrellus kuhlii. Next base: position 148,682,593 of record NW_023425404.1, read on the forward strand.
ACGAATGTAGGTGCTATGGGGAGCCAATGACTGCCTAAGAGGCAGAACTTCTGATGCTGTCTGGCATAGAAACTGGCCAATCAGAACCAAATTGGCCAGCAGAGGAGGGAAGTTGGGGGCAACATCAGGCCTGTAGGGGAGGGTAGTTGGGGGCAAGATCAGGCCAGCAGGGGAGGACAGTTGGGGGCAATCAGGTTGGCAGGGGAGGGCAGTTAGGGGTGATCAGGCTGGCAGTCAGGTGAGCAGTTAGGAGCCAGGACTCCCAGATTTTGACTCAGACATCCCCCAAGGGGTCCATAATTGGAGAGGGTACAGGCTAGGCTGAGAGAACCCCACTCCATGCATGAATTTTATGCACCAGGCCTCTAGTATGTTATAAATCAAGTGATGGCAACCACTAGTTCTCTTGTCTTGCGACCCTTCCACTGGAAAATACATTATATTGTAGTGCTTTTGAGCTGCAAAGATTTGAATAATAATTATCCCCCTCCCCCACCCCACAGCAATTTTCATTGGCATGCAATTGACATTTTGGATAAATGGCATGAGTCAAAGATTATGGCCACAAACTGTCAAATGATCCTAGTTTTGTTCCCTGTGGGAATCTCAATTGTTAAGCTAGAAAAACAAGTCTATAGATTTAAATTTAATTTAATTAATTCGAGTAAATCCATTTTTTTTCCCACCGAGTGTCTACCTTGTGTCAAATGTACTAGCAGTAACAATATAACAGCGAACAGAAGAGACACACATTATTCTCTGTGAGCATATAGTTTAGGAAGGAAGCCAGATAAGTAAGCAGGAAGTTATTTATAGTTATGGGAAAAATCCTTTGAAATAGCACAAAGACCTATGTCAAAATATTTAATCTAGATTTAGGGAGTGATATCTAAAAGAAGTGATGTTGGATACAAGACAAAAATGGTAGATATTAGGAGGGAACTTCTGGAGTAGTAAAGTGAGAACCTAGCTAAATCCTTTTCTCAAGAATCAATGATGGAACTGAACAAAGCTTTCAAAGACAACTGTTGAAAGACTCTAGAAATTGACTAAAGGTGTGCAATACTTTTAGAAATGTGTATTCAAGAAAAAATAATGGAATTCTAGCCCATTAGCCCTATTGGCATTAAAGTTCTACCAGGTTAGGGCAAGATGTAAAAACCACTTGATGGGGCTGACTAGAGAGCAGGTGCATGCTTAGGGGAATTGTTTTAAATAATAGCCGTCTATGAGGCAAACAATCATAAAAGGCCATCTTCACAGCTAGCTCAGGGTGGGGGTAAGCAACAGACCAGCAGACTAGCTAGAAATTCAGCAGGGAGGTCTGAGGAAATGAGGCAGCTATAGCGAGTTTTTATAACCTCTCACATATCCCAGGTGCTTTGGAAAGATGCATGCTTGTAAAATGTTGTGCATATACTCAAGAGAGACTGAAGATGGCCTGGCTATCTTCTGGTTCCTGGCTCAATGTGAGGTCTAGAGCATGCACAGAAGAGACATGACAAAAGCAAACAAAACCAGGACAGACTTAGGAATTGCCTGAGCCTTGAAGGCATTCCCTAATCCAAATTCAGCTCCATTAGCAAAAGGCATTTAAGTGACCAATAATTGACTGATGATTAACTCTGAGGAAGACAGGTGTAAGTCTAAAAAAATAATTAAAAACAATAGCAACAAATTCACAGTGACATCAACACCTGAGCACTGCGGCGAGACAGATTCTATAGTATTTGTTAAGCTACTAAACAAATAATATCTCCCTGCGAGGAATCAGAATCTGGGGTTGCTAAAATGCCTAATTTTTCCACAAAAAGTTAGGAGATGTGCACAGAAACAGAAAAACTGTGACCTTCACACAGGGAAAACACATACAAACTAATGCAATAGAAACAGTCAAAGAGTGTATAGGTGTTGAACTTAATAAACATAGGCCTTCAATTAGTTACTAAAGAAGTAAAGGAAACTATGTCTCAAAAATGACTATACACCATTCAGATCTACTTCCCTGGCAAATTTTAAGCATATAATATGGTTTTATCAACTATAGTCGCCAGGCTGAACATTAGCTCTTCACAGTTTATTCATCTTATAACTGAAAGTTTATACCTTTAATCAACTTCTCACTGTTTTCCTCATCCCCTAACACCTTGCTAAAAAAGAAAAGCCTGCCTGGCAGGGTGGCTCAGAAATTGAGCATTGACCCATGAACCAAGTCCACTCATTCGATTCCCGATTCCCAGTCTGGACCCATGCCCAGGGTTGCTGGCTCAATCCCCAGTGGGGGGTGTGCAGGAGGCACCAATCAATGTTTCTCTCTCATTTATGTTTCTATATCTCTCTCCCTTTCCCTTCCTCTCTCTCTAAAATAAATGAATTAAATGTTTAAAAAGATAACTAATGTGACTTGATTGTATTAGTCATTTCATAATGAATGCATATATCAAACCATCACATTTGATATATACAATTTACATTTATTTATTTATATTTATTTATTTATTTTATTGTTTAAAATATTACATATGCCTCCTTTTTCCCTGATTGACCTCCCCCTCCACTCCTGTCCCGCAGGACAAAACCCCACCGCCCCAGTTTCTGCATCCTTTGGTTATGCTAATATGCATGCATTCAAGTCCTTTGGATGCATTTAGTTATTTTTAATATTTCTATTTATTGCTATTTTTATTTGATGAGTCATTATTGTCATGCTTTTCCATAATTATTTTCTTCCCTCTTTATAGAGTCCCAAGCACAAAATTCGTGCATGGATAAGGTCCCTAAGGCCTTGGGCAGCAATCAGGGCTGATCTGTGGGGCAATATGGGGCCTCTGCGGGCTGGCCAGGGTTCTGTGGGCATTGGGGAAGCTCCTGCATTGAGCGTCTGCCCCCTGGTGGTCAGTGCGCATCATAGCCACCAGTTGTTCCACCGGTTGTTGTATATTGGGCTTTTATTATATAGGATGACTGACAAAAATTGAACAAAGTGCATTCTCTGATCCAATGGGATTAAATTAAGAATCAACAACAGAAAGAAATTTTGAAAGTCTACAACTCTATGGAAATTAAAAATTATATCTACAATAAATAGCTCATGAGTATAAGGAGAAATCACAAAGGAAATTAGACAATGATTTGAATTGAATAAAAATGGAATTATATTAAAATTTAAGATGAAACTAAAATAGTATAAAACATTGCTGAGAAAAATTTAGAAAGATCTAAATAAATAAGATATTCCAAGTTCATGGTTTGGAAGATCAATACCTCTCCACCCCCAAATTGATCTATATTTTCAGTTCAATACCTATCAAAATTCCAGTAGACTTTTTTGCAGAAATTTTCAACTTAAGCCTAAAATTCATATAGAAATGCAAAGGCACAGAATAACAAAAATAATTTTTAAAAAGAACAAAGTTAGAGGACTCATACTTTTTAATTTCAAAATTAACTATCAAGTTCAATAATAAACTATTTATATATCTGGTACTGGAATAGATAGATAGATAGATCTTTCAGTGGAACAGATTTGAGAGTTCAGGAAAAAATCTTCAGATTTAGGATAAATTGAATTTTGACAAACATACCAAGTCAATTTAATAAGGAGAAAGATAATCTTTCAATAAAAGATTGTGAAGCAATTGGGTACCGACATGCAAAAAGCTGAATTTAGAATCTTACCTCACACCATACAAAAACAGTTAAACTCAAACTGGTTGTATTTTTACACTAGACCTAAGTATAAAAATATTGTACAATTGCAATATTTTTAATGAAAACCTAAGAGAATATCTTAGGTTAGGCAAAAAATTTTCAGATATAACACCAAAGCATCATTCATAAAAGAAAAATATTAATACATTAGACTTAATCACAATTAAAACATTTTGTACTTCTAAAAGGAACTGTTAAGAAAATGGAAAGACAAGAAGAAAATGTTAGGAAAGCATATATTTCATAAAGAACATTGTATAATAATTAGTACTTTTATAACTCAGTAGTCAGATGACAAAAAAGAAACTAAAATTGATCTAAGTTTTGAATAGATATTTTATTAAAGAAGATATGCAAATGGATAAGCACATGAAAAATGTTCATCATCAATAGTTATAAAAATTAAAATTAATACTAGTATGAGATGACACTTCACATCTACTAGAATGACTATAATAAAAAAGAGGCATTATTCAGTGTTGGTGAAGATATAACGAAATAAATCCTCACACATTGCAGGTGGGAATATATGATGGTACAGCCACTTGCAAAAATAGTTCAGCAGTTTCCTGAAAAGTTAAACAGAAATTTTTCATACAACTCCCAATTTCACTCTTAGGTATCTAACTCAAGAGAAATGAATACATATATCCACACAAAGGCTTTTACAACATGAATATTCATAGTAACATCTATACTAATAAAAGGGTAATATGCTAATTAGATCTGGTAGATAGGATGTCTTCCAGACGTCCTTCTGGACAAAGCCACAGCGGCTGTGAGGGCTGAGGTGGGCCTGCATCCAGCAGTGGCAGCAGCAGTGGGGTGATGGGAGTGGTGCCTTCCCCTGATCAGCCCGGTTGCCTCCCACAGAGTAGAGGGCCAAGGCCTCAGTAAGTCATCCCCTGAGGGCTAAGCCATCACCAAGTCATCCCCTGAGGGCTCCTGGACTGTGAGAGGGAGCCTGCTGGGCAAAGGGACACTGGGAATTTTTGTGCACTGGGCCTCTGGTTGATTATAATAGTCTATTTGAAACAAATCTTTATGTCCAACAACTGGTGAAAACATGAGCAAAGTGAAACATAAAATGGATATTTAATTAGGTAATGTGGAGGAAACAACTATTGATACATATTACAACATAGTTAAGTTTCAAAAATACTGTGCTGAATGAAAGAAGTCAGACATACAATGTCACATATCACATGATTCTATTTGTATAAAAAGCTCAGAAAAGGCAGAGACAGAAAGTGGGTTGTTGGTTTTCTAGGGCTGGGAGTTTTAACTGCACGCTAGTACAAGGCATCTTTCTGAGATAATAGAAATGTCCTAAAGTAGGATGTTAGTAATGTTTGTGCAATTCTATAAACTTACTAAAAATCACTGAATTATATACATAAGAGAAATAGAAAAAATAGATATTGGTTAGATGAAAATATAGAAAGGAGAAAAACTGAGAACAGGGCACAGCATGTACAAAGACTCCAAGGGAAAAAAGTACTTCAATGAGTTTAAGGCAGTAAAAGAAATTTAATATTGCTGATGCTTAAAATGCAAAAGAGATTAAAAAAGTAAAGTAGGTCAGATCATGGACCTTGTAAGCTTAGTTAGGAAGAAAGGACTTTATCCTAATAACTACAAAGATTCTTCAATGCATGTATATAGTTAGATTTTACAGTACAACATAGAGAAATAATATGATTACAATAATTTTTAAGTAAGTGTTTTAAAAACAGTTGAATCTAAAAGCTTGACCTCCAGATTTATTGTGATTTGTAAAAGAAATTTGTAAAAGAAAAAAAGTCATTTCTTTTCATTGAGTATGAATGAACGACTTTCAAAAAAGTGGAATTAAAGCCATGAGTTTCAGTTCAAATTTTGTTACTGAAGAGAAGTATGATCTATTGGTATAGCTGTTGACTATGGATCCAAAGCATAATTTTTGCAAGAAGTGAAGTTAAAGTGTTTACTGTACTGGGAAACGGAATCCCCAGATTTCATAAAGGAATCCTACCTAATAAAAGAGTAATATGCAAGTTAACCATCACTCTGCTCCATAAACTATGCCCACCAGCCACACCCACCAGCAAATCAGAGTGAGTATGAAAATTAACCCCAACCAAGATGGCTTTGGCCACAAAGAGCAGGAGGGAGATTTGGGTTTCTCTGACAACAGAAGAGGCCAAGCTTTCCATCTGCCCTTGCTGGCCTAGGCCTCCACTCAAGGCTACAAAGTTTCAATTATAGAAGGTAAACAAATCCAAACAGAAATGGCTGCCACCATGGAGCAAGCAGGAGGATTGGCTCCACTTCAGGCTACAAAATTTCAATTGTAGAAGGTAAATAAATTCTAGATACCAGGGCCTCCTCTTGAGTTGCTGTGTGGTGTGGCTGGCCTGCAAATTACCACAGGCCCCTCACACAGGCCGCCCCATGCCCCTAAGGAACCCCCACTCTGATCTAGGACACCCTTCAGGGCAAACCATCTGGCCTCCACCCATGCACCAGGCCTCTATCCTATCTAATAAAAGAATAATATGCAGATTGACCATCACTCCAACACACAATATGGCTGCCCCCATGTGGTCAAAGATCCTGTCCCCATGTGGACATCAGATGGCCACCACAAGATGGCCAGCAGGGAAGGGACCAGGCCTGCAAGGGAGGACAGTTGAAGGCAATCAACCCCGCAAGGGAGGGCAGTTAGGGGTGACCAGGCCAGCAGAGGAGGAAAGTTGGGAGAAAACGGGCTGGTAGGAGAACAGTTAAACATCAAACAGGCTGGCATGGGTGTGGTTAGGAGGTGATCAGGCTGGCAGGGGACTGGTTAAGGATGATCAGGCTGGCAGGCAAAAGTGGTTAGGGGCAATCAGGAAGGCAGGCAGGTGTTCAGTTGGGAGCCAGCAGTCCTGGATTGTGAGAGGGACATCCCTTGAGGGGGTCTCAGATTGGAGAGGGTGCAAGCTGGCTGAGGGATAACCCTCTACTCCCCTGCTCCCCTATGCAAGAATTTCATGCACTGGATCTCTAGTATTTTAAAGAATGGCCCAATTGAAAGTATCTACTTGTTCAACATTGATGTAATGACTAATAACTTTGTCAAAAGAAAAGAATTACCTCTCTGCAATTTTATATTATCGGGCCTAGTAATAATTAATGTCGTTTTTAAATATTCGTTTAAAATCTTGCTTGGCGTTGACTTGTATTGACATAACCTTCAAACACGTGGTATCTATAGAACGTGTGAAGTGCAATTAACAAGTTTTGCTTGAAAAAGTTTGTGTTTGGTTTGGTTTTTGTTGCAAAACTAGGGCTAAGAAGATGGCGGATGAAGAGCATATTCGGCACTGCATGCTTTACGAGTTCCAATTAGGAAGAAAAGCAAGTGAGGCTGCAAAAAACATCTGTAGTGCTCTTGGTCAAGATGCAGTTAGCGCCAGAAAATGCCAGCGTTGGTTTGAGAAATTTCGAGAGGGAAATTTTTTGTTAGATGACAAGAGTGGTCGAGGCTGTGTGTTCAATTTTGATCAAGAAGCTCTTCAAGCTCTTTTGGTGCAAAATCCTCAAATTACCCAACAAGAGCTTGCGACAACTTTAAATTGTTCACAAAAAACAATTTCCAATCAATTGCGTGCACTTGGCAAAGTCCAAAAGTTTGGAAAATGGGTTCCTCATGAGTTGACTGACAACAACCATAATCAAAGAGTCACAATTTGCAGTTCGCTCCTCTCTCGTCAAAACCGTTTGCCATTTTTAGAGCAAATTGTTACTGGAGATGAAGAATGGGTGTTATATGTTAATTTGAAAAGGCGGCCTCAATGGTTGGACAAAAATGAGGCTCCGCAGCCCACGCCAAAACCTGACTTGCATGCGAAAAAAGTGATGTTGTGTGTTTGGTGGAATTTTAAAGGAATTCTTCATTATGAACTTTTACCATCTAACCAAACCATTACAAGTGCAGTGTATAGTGCCCAATTGGAAAGGTTAGCCCAAGCTTTAAGAGAAAAAGAACCCGCGCTGATTAATCGGAAGGGCGTAATTCTTCACCACGATAAAGCACGACCGCATACTGCAAGAATTACTGATGAAAAACTGCGCCAGTTGGAATGGGAAGTTCTCCCTCAACCTGCATATTCTCCTGATATTGCCCCTTCCGATTACCATTTGTTTCGTTCTTTGCAAAACTTTCTTCTTGGAAAAAATTTAATAATGAAGAATGCCTCAAAAATCCATTGACCGAATTTTTTGCATCAAAATCACAAGAATTTTACAACAGAGGGATTAAAATGCTTCCTGAGCATTGGGCACAAGTAGTAGAAAACAATGGCAACTATATTGTTGATTAAATTTTGTTGTATTGTTTAAATAAATTCGATTTAAAAAAGTATTAGAAAACGACATTAATTATTACTAGACCTAATATATTATGCTCAGCATGTTATTACAAAGAAATGAAATCAGAGCATTTTGTCACATGAAAACCTGGTTGAATATGGGATATTGGGTTTTAATTTTTGGTTCAAGACTTAAAATCCTAAATAGCATCTATAGATCTTAAAAAAAAATTACTTTAAATACCTAGTTTTACTCTCATTGTGAGTTTTTAAGTGTAAATTTTATTTCAATTTCAAAAGAGAAAAGGAAATGGGCAGTATATCCAAAATAGTGAAAAAGAGAAGATATATAAATATATGAGTCCTGACATCAAGATGTAGAACCTATTGTTCTTCCCTCTCCTCCTCATCAAAAACCTCCACCCCGTAAAGCACTACTGTCACCTGACTGGAAGTTGTCAGATTTCCCCTAAGTCAACTTTCATTCTCAACCCCATCTTGGCTTTTTTCTCACCTATGATCTCTTGTCTCTCTAGAGTAAAGGCAACCAGGCTGAATGAAAGCAACAGGGTGATTGTGTGATGGGGACCAGTGGTTCCCAGACATTGGGTTAAGAGGCCACCAAATTGATTTCACTTGAGAGCAAATTCAGATCTGAACCCAGTTTTTCAGAGGTGAAAGAGATCTATTGATTTTCGTCACAGTCAGTTTAAAGCTGAAATGATCGCCATTTTAACTGTGTCACACTTAACAGATCTATTGAAAATGAGTATCATTGCCACTGGAAGCAGTTTTTCTTCTGACTGAGTTCTATATTGTACATCTTAGATGGAAAATAAAGTAATAAGACAATAAAAAGGAGCTGGGAAAGTCTGTGGTGGCTATTATTTACCTCCCCAGGTAAATGGAGCAGGCCAGGGAGGAAGAAGAGTGAGTTTGTAGAAATGTCTACAATCCCTGAATCCAAACCAGCCACACCAACTAGGAGCAGACCAGTCTCTGAGCCAGAAATCTTTTCTGTAAACACCTCACGTGCTCTGGTTGTGGAGGTTCTCTGAAAAGAAAGATCGCTCCTGGGGTGTATGGATGAGGCAGCTCTGAAAGTTTTATGTCTTGGGTAGTTACTTTGCAAAATTTGGTTTGGAATATAACACTGAACTTTAAATTACCATTCCAAGTAAATATACATACATACTAGACTATTTCTGAAAATTATAAATAACATGTTATTGAACAACACAAATTTCATTCATAAAAATTACATTTCTATATTAGTCTTTCATCCTAAGAAATGCCAATTGATTGTTCAACATTGACCATTCTTAGCCCACTTGAGAAATCTTTTTTGGGTTGTTTGCTAGAGATTTGTATTTTCATAAAGTCAGACTTTGCTTAGAGAAAATACTGTCTTGATTTTTGAAAGTAAAGTGGAATTAACTACTTTTCCAAAAATGTTGAGTTATATTTTCTTTGTATACTAGTATTCCAGTGATAAGCCATTCTGACAATGTTTAACACATGTTTTATCCAAGAGATTAATAGCATCTATAGATCTATAGATCTTAAAAAAACATGCTTTCAATACCTAGTTTTACTCTCATTATGAATTTTTAAGTGTAAGAAAAGGTTATTATTTTTGTAAGCTACTCTTTCTCTTTATCTTCTACTTTCTTCTTTTTGATCATTATCACCATTATTTCTTCTTTTTTTAAAAAAATATATTCTATTGATTTTTTACAGAGAGGAAGAGATTGGGACAGAGAGCTAGAAACATCGATGAGAATCATCGATCAGCTGCCTCATGCACACCCCCTATTGGGGATGTGCCCACAACCAACGTACATGCCCTTGACCGGAATCGAACCAGGGACCTTTCAGTCCCCAGGCTGACACTCTATCCACTGAGCCAAACCGGTTTCAGTGCATTATCACCATTATTTTTTTATCACCCTCCATTTTTTGAATTCCTACTTTATAAGACATTTGTATACTAATATGTGCATATGTGTACTAGTATATGCATATTATGTGATACATTAACATAGATATAAAATATTGCCATCACCATGATCACTGTATGAGTAGTGGTTGTAGTAGTGGTGGGCAAAGGGAAAATAAATCAGAGCTATTACAATCCTTTCATCCATCAGATTCTATTAGGTGGTTTATTTATGATAAATCTTCAAAACAAAAAATATGGGGTACATATTATTATTTTAATTTTACTTGATGAAAAAATGGAGATTCAAAGAGGCCAAGTAATGTGTTTAAGGTGAAATAGCTAGTAAGTGGATTGCCAGCAAAACTTTTATAATACTAAATCTCTGCTCTTCCTCAAAACTGTGATGCTCCCAGCTATACCTGCAAGGCAGTTTGTGAACATATGATGACCCAGTCCTGAGATTAAAGGACATATCCACCTGGAAGGGTAAAGATGCTTATAAATCAGCATTGCCCCATATTACAGTGGCTGTATCATAACAGTGTATATATATATATATATCACTGGTGTGGTTGAGTGCTCTCATAGAGAAAGTCTACAATTAATTTTTTTTTCAACCAAAAGTTATAGTTTGAACTATCTTATAAACAAATCTGTTATGGAAACTATATAAATTAAGATAGCTTTTAACAGCTAAATTTATCCAGACGTTATAACAGCATTCCCAGGAGTAAATTAACAAGCATTAAAAATGTCAAAACCTATCTAAAGTTCTTTATCAATGACTTAAAAGGCATTTCTTGATCATTTAAACAGCACTATATATCTTACTCCCTTATGTACTACTTTCAGTTTATGGTTAGATTCTCATTATTCTGAGTAGTTTTTCTATATGAATAGAGTGAAGAGGGAAATGTCCAAATCAAATTTTATAGGGAATGATCAGGCGAGGGAGGCATGCAAACCACAGGCTGGGGTGCCATGGCATGGTGAAAGATTCCAAGGAAATTCATTTGGTTCTTCCTCAGATAAAGGTCAAGGTGGAATTTATGATACTCAGAGTTTCAAAATCAAATAAGTAAAATTATATGAAGTGTATTAGACTAGGCCAAGATTCCTCAGCCTCATCATGCATTAGTATCACTGCGAGATTGTTAACATCCTGCATCTCATGGCAGCTCTACTCATTTGGAGTTTGGGAATAAGTATATTTAAAACACTCTCCCCTCAAAATTATGCAGAGGAAAAAGAGAGAGAAGAAACAGGAGGAGGAGGAAAACAATAAATCAAAGAGGATAAAATATTAATAGCAGGAAAAAGTAGGTAAAGGGCAGCAATGCTGTACTGGAGCCGGTGTGAATTGGCTTGATTCTGTGCATCTCTTCCCAACTCTATGTCAGTGACTGCACATTGGTAGCTTAAAATTGTCCACAACAAAAGTCAGAGATTGCAACAAATTGGTTTCCCTCCCCACTTCAAAGGCCTATTCAACTACACAACATTTGGTATATGGGTATTCTTTGGGAAAATTATACCCTCCCTAAAACCAACAAACCAAACAAAAAAGACCCCAAATAACCTATAGGACATCCTTCTAAAAAGTAGGATTTAGAAAAGACTCTATCTGACAATAAGCTTCCTGAGGGCTGGGAAGATGTCTACCTATATAATGATTATATACCCAGATATATACCCCAGATATATTCCATGTAGCCTGGTGCCAGATATATAGTGGACAGTAAACATTTATAGAACAAATGAATAAAATTTTCATATTAAAACACTTTATTCTACCCACATGCTATCTTAATTTGGGATGGGAGACAGAGACCAAGCAATAGAAGATGAAAATGCATAGTTAATATTCTGTACAAACTTCCATTAGCTCCTGTGGGGAGAAGGTATTTAGCAAATGGAAAGCATAAGGTCCAAAATTAATCCCATCTTAACCTCAGGAAATGCATAAGGGAAAGAATTCACATTACTGATTACACACTGCTACCTGACAGATAGAAATGAGATAATAAGTAGATATTGACTTCTGTTGAGGTGAACATCAAGATCTATTGACCTGAGAGGTAAATATTGACCGAGGTGAAGTCAAGGTCAATATTTGCTTCAAAGAACAGGAAATCTTAATGCTCACCAATATATAAAGGTTATATGTGAATTTTTACATACATTTTCCAGGCATAGCATCATGAAGGTTCTTTCTTTTTCTCAAGCAATTTGCAAAAGTCTGTTTTAAAAATTTAAGTTTCATCAAATGGTAACATTAAGAAATAAAAATTTCCACTTCTTTTCTATTGTTGACTTTTGCTGAGCTAATAGTTAAAAAGATTTGATATGGTCTGCTTTTAGTACAGCAAAGGTTAATAAGAGTGTAATAGAACACAAGCCATCCCATAGGAAGGCACAAGAACATCTTAAGAAATCAACATGGTTACCAATGACATTTCTCTACAACTATATTTGCCAATCGTAAGTCTAAATCTTTCTTTCTTGGCTTTTGGTTAAGATGGCAGCATAGGGTATGTGATACTTGCATCCTCCCACAACCACATCAAAATTACAACTACACTACAGATCAACCATTATTCAGAACCACCTGAAACCTAGCAGAATGGAAGTCCTACAACTAAGGATATAAAGAAGAAGCCACATTGAGACTGGCAAGAGAGGTGGAAAGGAAGAATGGTTCAGTTCCACACCCACATGTGTGAATAAAGATCAGGAAGGTTATGTTGGCCATGGAGGTTCTTCCCTGAGGAGTGAGAGTTCCAGCACCACACATCGGGTTCCCCAGGTCAGGGTTCCAGTGCCAGGAAGAGAAGTCCTCTTCACTTCTGGCTATAAAAACCAGTGGGATTTGTGGCTTAGGGAGACAGAGGGCTGCTGGAGTTTCATGTGGTTTCTCTTAGAGGGCCTTTGCACAGACTTACTCACTCTGAGCTCCAGCACTGGAGCAGTAGCTCAGAAGGCACCAGGGATATATACGAGGAGGTACTAAACTGTCTGAAATCAAGGTAAGAGCTGGAGAGGTGGATTTTTTCCCAGACAGAAGTGTTGACAGAGGCCATTGTTCCTTCTCTGAGTTCTTCCCCCACAGATCCAGCAGGTGGGTACCATATCTGAGTCTTCATTAACCTGGCTATCACTGTTCACCTTATCCTGGTGATTCACTGAGACTGTACCCCACCCAGCTTGTAGGCCCACCCAATCTGTTTCCAGTGACTTTTCCATTTGAATGGCCTATCTTAGCTCATGCTTCAGATTTTACTAAAATCTCTCAAACAAGCAACATCTGGCCTTGATGAACTTTGTATATCTTATTGAGTGGTTCTGAGTACAGCAGCAGCTGGCTTGGTTTTCAGCTTGTCTTCTTCTGGGCACCTCTAAGCCTAGCACAAGTAGAAGCCATATAAAGATCTTTTTGTAGTGCATGCTGGGTGGTGGGGAGAACACACATGATGGTTGACCTTGGGCCGCACTCCTGGGGGGCCCAAGAGCTAGCATGCCTGGTGGACAGTTTCAGATCATATCAAAGCACCACCTAATCACCTCCACAAGTGATACTGTAAAGAGCTGGACTCTTTAGGCACCAGAGCCCCACTGAAGTAAGTCCTGCTCCACGGGATAGACCTCTGCATAACTGATCCTCCATGGTGGTTGAAGCCAGTCCTTGCAGCTGAGAAATCTGAGGTAAATCCTTTTCATTGTTGTGTTAAGAACAATCAAGGGTCAACTATAGTAATCAAGGATCAATTATAACGCAGTCCACACTGGAGTGGAGAATTGCACCTGGGTTGACCAACTTAGTTGAATGAGAATGCTGTGCTACGAGACACTGCAAGACACCTACTACATAAGGCCAGTCTACCAAGCCCTGGAGCACAGCAGTTCTACCTAATACCTAGAAACAAACGCAGAGAGACTGTCAAAATGAGGATACAAAGAAACATGTCCTAAATGAAAGAACAGAACAAAACTCCAGAAAAAGAATTAAACAAAGGGGAGATAAACAATCTACTAGATTTAAAACAGAGTTCTAAACACTGGTTATAAGGATGCATAATGAACTTAGGTGAAGAGTCGATAAACTTAGAGAGAACTTCAACAACATTAAAAAAGGACATGGAAAGCATAAAAATGAATTAGTAAGAAATGAAGGATACACTAACTGAAATGAATAATTATAGGGAATCAACATTAGTAGATGAAGCTGAAAATCAAAACAGCAATTTTGATTTAAGGAATATAAGGAAGCATAAAACAGCCAATCAGGACAGCAAAAATAAAAAAGTATCCTCCCTCCCAAATAAGGATAGTATAGAAAGCTTCTGGGACAACTTCAAGCATACCAACTTCTACTTCATGGGGCTGCCAGAAGGAGAAGAGTGTAAAAAATCGAAAACCTATTTGAAAAAATAATGACACAAAACTTCCCTAACTTGGTGAAGGAAACAGAGACACAAGTTTAGGAAGTGCAGAAAGTCCCTAACAAGATGAACCCAAAGAGGCCCAAACCAAGAGACAGTATAATTAAAATATTAAATGTTAAAGGCAAAAAGATAATCTTAAAAGCAGTAAGAGAAAAACAGTTAGTTACCTACAAGGAAGTTTCCATAAAACTGTCAGTTGATTTCTCACTAGAAATTTTGCAGAACAGAAGGGATTGGCAGAAATATTCAAGGTGATGAAAAGCAAGAACATACAACCAAGATTACTCTACTCAACAAAACTATCATTTAGAATCGAAGGACAGATAAGAGCTTCCCAGTTAAGAAAAAGCTAAAGGAGTCCATCACTACCAAACCAAGCATTACATGAAATGTGAAAAGGTCTTCTCTTAAAAAATGAAAAAAAAAGAACAATAAAATTGCAACAAATACATGTCTATCAGCAATTGAATGTAACCCCCTCCCCCAAATAAATGAAAAAGCAGAATAGAAATAGACTCATAGATAGAGGGAACATTTTGAAGGTTTCCAGATGGGAAGGTGGTTGGGGAGATGGGTGAAAAAAAGTAAAAGAATTAAGAAGTACAAATTGGTAGTTACAGAATAGTTATGGGGATGCAAAGTACAGCATAGGTCATATAGTCAATAACATTCTATAACCACATATGGTGTTAGATGGGTACAAGATTTATCATAATGATTACTTATTAAATTATATAATGCCCAGTCACTGAAATGTACACCTGAAAGTATTGTATGTCAAGTGTAATTGAAAAAATTAAAAAAAGAAATTCCATGAACTTGTAAAATCTGCCAGTTATCATTGGTTTCTGCTGAGTTCTCATAATTGAATACATGCCTCTCAGTCCATTTTGAGAAACCCTTTAGCCATCTCTTTCTGCTCAAACGTTTGACCATATACAATGACAAAGGAACAAGTCTTAGAGGAAGGTGATCCCTGGGACTTTTGTAGGAAGGATCAGCCTTCCTGTGGCAAAAGGAAACTTAAAATCTGGAGAGTGAGCCTCTTTGACCTCCACGTTTGCAGTATGGACTGTATAGTCCCAGGTTGCAATCAACCCTTTCCACTTCCCAAAATTTGTACAGGTAATATTGCTTCTTATGTGCACTGTGAATAGAACAGTTTTCTAGAACCTTGCTGGCCTCCTCATTTTCTCCTCCTCCATCCCTAATGACAGTTTTCCCTGGTTTGTGTGAAAGAGGTACAATGTAGTCAGTTTTGGACCAAAAGACACTAGAGACCAAAGGCAGAGCTGTGTTGCCTGTGGTACCAGGGAGGGCTTGCTATCTGCCATCAATATGTCTATTTCTGGAGCAGTTTTTATTGGTGTTTAAAATGTTGAGACAAGGCCCAGGTCTCTTGGGGTTTTCCTGGGAGATTTTATATTTGCTGCTCTGATGGTTTTTTATAGTAAAGAGCTGGCACACTTTAAGAAGAAAAAGAGAGTTGGGCCTTATTTCTGACTGGAATGAAGGCCATGGAAATGTCCAAAAGAAGACTGGATTAACAATACAAACCTACAAAGAAGCACTCTAGATACTTGTTGTTTGGCCAGTTCACCCCAGTTACAAACTGTGCTTGGTGGTACTAAACAAAAATCTGAACGTGTTGACATGAAATGCTTCCTGGAGAAAGGACAGAAATATGAGCCCCCTTAGCCTTCATTTCATGGGCTGACTATGGCTCACCTTCAGCAAAGGGTACCTTGCAGAGACATCAGGATCTTACTAATCCAACTAACTGATGCAAAACACATCTGAGAATAACATTCAATACTTTCAGAAGAAAATCATGGATGAAAGTTTCAATGAAAACATTAATCTTCAGCAGAGTCTAGAACTGCTCTTTCGAAAACATGAGGAATTGAAGCCAAGGACTCAGGAATAGACAGAACCAAGAGATTTGTTGGAGCTCTCAACCACATGGATGCAACAGGAATTGAAAGAGAAAGAGAACCACTTAAATTTTCTGGTTGAAACCATGCTTAAGACCATCCAGGTGACCCAGATCCTGACAGAAGGTCCCATAGAGGTCAGTATCTTGGAAGCAGAGGAAAAGAGATATGGAAGAAGTAGACATCAACCAGTTCCTCCATCGGAAACCAACTTGATGAGTCCCATTTTTTGCTGCTAATTTAAAAGATATCAATTAGAAAAAGAAATATTATCCAGAAAACTGTGTGAATAGAATCAAGTGAATGACATGCTTACAGGATAAAGAGACTGTCTCCAAAGAGACCAAGCATCTTTACGATCATAACATTCCCAGCTCAACAATGAGACTCAAAAGCTTTGGCTGCCAACTTCAAATGCTGCTGGAAATACATAAAGAGCACATGTTCTGAGAAAATCAACCAAGGAGCAAAGACACTTCTTGGAAACTGAGAAGAGATGTTACAAGGTGTATGAACTATACCCACAGGATGTGCAGCCTCTACCAGGAGATGGTGGAAGGCATGGAAAAGGAATTGGAGAGAACCATCTTTTCCTGCCAAAACCAGATTCTCTTCTATAAGAAAAAAATCTCAAGAAATGTGGATGGCAACTCTTGTCACTGAGAGACAGCTCAATGAGCTGAGAAAGAAAAATAATCACATTGGACAAATACTGGCTAACGTCCAGTTCAAGTACAGGTCTTTCCCTGGAGTGTGGGACATTTTGTTCCTGATGCTCACCGTTTAGCCAACAGAGGTCCAGAAGTACCTGGGGGTTGCCTGGGTCACCAAGAAGTAGGAAGATCATGCTGGGAGGACTCAAAGATTGAGGGTCCCATGCCAGGTTTAATCTTTCACAGCATCTGGGCCTGACCACCCACCACCATGGCAAGACATAAAACTGACTGTGCTCTCATAATTCTAAGACACAGTCTATATCTCAGTCTTTATAGTCTTATTGCTGTTATTTATTTGGTGCTATAATGGCCCACACTTAAGTTAAATAGAGTTATAATGTTAAATAGTAGTTTTTCAAATATAGATTTATTTAATATAATTCTTGGAATACATTATTTTCATATCATTGGGCCATCTAAAATAACTAGTATAAGTATTGTATTTGATTTAAATAAAAGGTCCACTTTTACCAAAACCATCATTTAAGTTTGAAATGGAGACTTAAAAAATATTTTTATTGATTTTAGAATGGAGGGAAGAAGGAGAGAGAGATAGAGACATCAATGATGAGAAAGAATTACTGATAGGCTGCCTCCTGCATGCCTCCCACTGGGGATCAAACCCACAACCAGGCATGTGCCCTGGACTGGAAATGAACCTGGGACCCTTTAGTCTGCAGGCTGATGCTCTGTCCACTGAGCCAAACTGGCTAGGGCTGGATAGAGATTTAAAAAAAAAAAAAAAAAAAAAAAAGATTACTTTCTATTAAAAAAAATCTTTCTGTAATACAACACATCTTAATCATAGAGTCCTAGGCTTTTAGTACTACACGGGCACTAATCTAATCATTAGATTCTAATTTATTTCCTGGCTTCAAGATGGACTCTATCAATGATGACCCTGGACTGAAAAACCCTAGTCACCATGGATCTCTAAATAAAGTTATTCTGTAGGCTCCAATAGTGGGGGAAAGGAACGAATTTTTGAAGGATTTGAGTATTTTAATTGTTCTTCAATCCTTTGCCAGAAACTTGAAGCCATCTGGAACCTAATGCCCAACAACTGTCAGTTCCCCTAGAGACAGAATGCTAAGGCCACGCTAGGAAGGCAGGCCTTCTCCACAAGCACAATGAGTCAATGGTCACTTGATCACTTTCCAGGTTACCCTTCCATGGTGCCTTCTCTACTGGCAGAAGTCTTGCATAGTCTTGAGGTGTTTGAATAGAAGCTTCCTTACCAAGCTTCCTTTGTTATACTGCTCTTGTGTCTTTTCAACCTAACTTTCAGACTAAGAAACAAAACTAGAGGACTCTCAAAGCAAAGAAAATGGCGCATTCTAACAATCACACTTGGTGACCCAGCTCTCTTTTAGTTTTGTTAAGCTTCTGGGGGGTAAGGACAAATGCTTCCCACATCTTCATTCCTCTCATAGCACGGAGGGCAGCACTGAGGGGAATAGACTTTCAATGGAGAAGTGCTGAAGGGGCCGGTGAGTGAGCCAATGGAAAAGCCCTATGCATTGTCTCTTTCTTCTTTCCTGCTACCTCAAGGCCTTTGCAGAAATGTCAGGAGGATGGTATTAGCGGCATAGAGAGTCAATGCAAGGATTTTAAAATCCCCAAACATGCCCCCTCCCTCAGGAGCTAGGCCCTAATATATACATTGCCTGATTTTCATACATGCTGATTGCTTAGCGATTTATTCTACAAGTGCCAAAGAGGAGAGTCACCCCTGGACTAAATGTAAAATCTTTATTCTCACCAATGTCTAAATCATTGTTTTCTCTCGCCGAGATCATGTGGCACACATTATTAATAGCTCTGGTCTCTCCACCACTTGACACAGCGCTCCAGCTGTCATTCTGCTCCCTGGCTCGTATGATTCTTGCACTGGTGAAGTGCCAGGCCCGGGCCTAGCCCATCAGTCACTGTCACCCACCACCCAGTGATGAATAGCTTGGCCGTCGCCGTGGCGAGGCCCGGGCTCTGATTCACACACGCCTGACTTTTACCAACTTCAGCACACCAGCTGAGGCCTATCCCAGCTGAGGAAGGCCGCAGTGACCTGGAAATGGCACCGCCTCCGCTCCCCAACTCTCCCCTGCCCCCTCCTCCCTCAGATTAGTTAAAAATGAAACAAATCCTAATGTGATCATGTCACTAATTATGCATTTAATTCAGTTATAAGGAGCTAATGGCTCCCTCAGTGACAGCTTTTACTGCTAAAAGGCAATTCATTCCTGAAACGGAGAAATCTAATTACACAAAATGCTTCATCCTAATCCTTCAAAGAATAATCTTATTTGTAGACATTAACATCCCAGATGCTGCTGCTGTTTGTCCATTATGACAGTGTTTGTCCTGAATAATGTATAAATAGCTCTTTCTGGACAGTTGCATGTCACTAAATCAATACAATTTGCTGCCTTCTGTTACATTAAGTCGGCCTGGGCAGGCTGGAGAAAATTAACCTTTTGTTTTCCTCCCCTCCCCCTTTCTCAAAGGGCCTTCAGAATTAGAAATAAGAAGAGCATCAAAGAGGACTGGGGTGGAATTGAAAAGGGATGGTAGGCAGAGAGGGATTGAGAGAGTGAAAGGGGACAGACAAGTATGAACGAAGCTACAAGTAACGAAGGAAGGAAATGTCAGGGATAGAAATGTCAGGAGATGAACCACAAATGATGGTTGGGAGACAATCACAAACTTCTGTGAAGACTATTTTGAAATTACTCCAGATGTGGTACCTAGACCAATCATTTTATGTGTTGATCCTTGGTCTCAGACTTCTTAATTCTAAGCGATGCTTTCTTAAAACGCTGCTTCGATGCAATACAGAGAGTTCATGGGGTGTGGGAGAGAATACAATCGCTGTCCAGAGAAAATTATAATTACATGAATCTGATGAGTGAGAAATCCTTGTTCAGAATGCCATTTATATGGAAAGCATTCAGGGCACTGTATAATAGCAACTTATATTTGTGTAATTTATGGCTGAACAGGGGTTACACACATTTCTTTGATTTACACCGTCTTCAGAGGTAGACATCAGGGTCCCCATTCTAAAAGTGAGTACATGGAGGCCAAATGACTTGTCCAAGAGAGTATACCTGGGACTATCTTCTAGCTCTTGGTTTTGAGTTGAATCTTTTCAGCATTAAAAAGCTGACTCTTTGCATATGCTAAATCCATAAGGATGCAGGAAACTCTCCTAGTAAATCTGTTTTATTTTAGGGCACCCCCAAAATGTGTGTGTATGTATGCACCATCATCCCCAACACACATATTCTTTCCCATATAAAACATAGATAGGTGAGTTTTAATATTTAAGCACACAAAGATTGCAAAAGGGTTATTTGTGCAAAATGTAAATTGATTTCTAAATATCATGAATTATCTTCAGGATATTAGATAAGAAATTGACAAAAAAAATTCTGTGAAGGGCCATGTAGTAAATATTTTAGGCTCTGTGTGCCATATGTCTCTGTTACAACTGCTGAGTTCTGCCCCTGTAGAACAAAAGCAGCCAAGGCAAATTGTTGTTGGGCTGAATTTGGCCGTTGGGCTGTAGTTTGCAGACCACTGGATTAGCTAATATTTTTTAAAAATTTTAATCTGAGCAATTCTACTTTTCTTCTAAATTTTACCTTTGTTCACTTCATTTTGCATCCAGTCACTGTTTTTTTCCTTAATATTGTCTCAGAAGAATTCAGACATCTGCCTTCATATAGACTCTGAGAAGTCTTTAAAGAAAGGGTCTTGTGAATAAAAGCAAATATGATAAATTGGATGAGAAATGTTTTATATTCTCCTTGCCCCTGCATGACTTATATTTAGTTCACTCTGGTTGCTTTGGGTATATGGCCTAACATTCAGTTTCATAGCTACATTATCAGTTGGTTTTTGTTTTACTATCAGGAGTGGGATGAGGGAAGAGAGATACAGTGCAGCTACTGAGGTTAGATTTTATTATTGGGAACATCCTGCTAAAGGCTTATTTTAATGCAATTAAGCAAAGAAAATAAGTCACTATAAAGCAGGTCTATTCTAAAAGGGGATTTGGATTAATGGAGCACTAGAATATTATGCTAGAGTAAAGTGTCATCTTTGAGATGGTCCAAAGGACAACAGCATAGAGATTTCAGAGTAGAAAAGAAGTTAGGTAAGTAAACTAGTCAAGAACAAGATAAAAGATATGGACATATTCTTGTTTATTTGCTTCTCACACTCATGCTACATATTTAATGACATATCCTTTCTGCAAATAATATCTTTGTTACTTAAAGCATGCAGTACAGACTTACTTAGAGGCCCACAGCTGGCATACATTGGTGTACCCAGAGAGCTATTTTGGAGAGCACGGCAATTAATATTGAAAAATAAAAGAAAATGCCTTAAGTTGATCCTGGGAGCAAAAATTAAATAAACGTCCCAGAGAAATGACAGACTAATAAAGCATTCAAGCCTGTCTTTTATGAAATTAAACAGGAGCACTGCTGATGTGGAGCATGGATTGCACAGCCTTGAGATACCCTTGTGCAAGATCAAGAACATTCTCTGCTCTTTCTTTGAGTATAGCTCTTTATCTTGTGCTATATTCCTTTACTGCTATGTTACAAGTATGATTTTTCTGGACTCCATCCTATTTCCACAAAAAGTAGATGTGAGATAATCTATTTTGAAAGCAAGCCTCTATGTGGCATCATAAGATTTACTCTTGGAAAATAAAAGCTTCAGGGTCAAATTCTTATATTAGCTTCTTCCTAAGAAAGCCTTGATTTTATGTATCTTTTGAATGTAATTTTCTGGGTTTCTTAGGAATGAAGTCCAGCATCTAAGAAACTTTTATTAAGTCCTTTACTTTGCATTGTCTACATTTGTCAAACTTTCAAAAATGGTTATCATCAGTCAAACTGATCATATTAATAATTCATTGTTCCTGGAATATAAGATTCTAAAATTAGTGAACCAGTCAAGAGGCAAATGTTAATCCCAGACAAAATATATTCCCTAGAAATAGGCAGAGCTCCTCCAATGGTATTGGGACAAATTGTGGAAAAGGAAGTAGGATGAGATGCCTAGCAGAAAGTATTATTTCTGGAAAGTAATTTATTTGGGGGTGCCCCTTTAAAGCATCAAGGCCAATGTCACTGAAGAGGGCTCAGATTAGCTGATCTGGTTGATTGGGCCTTAATCCATCACTGCTTGAGCCCCCTCAAATGTGTTATCACCCGGGATTTGTCTGGCTACATATGATTTCACACATCTGTCATCTAAATCACAGATCCAAATGCAAAGTCCAGCACTAGGAAACGTCACAGGCATTTGCGAAAATCCTTGGAGGAACTTGGGACCATAAATCAATGGATGGATTACAGTTCAATAGTACAACCTTCTCATTTATGATGAAATGATGTTGTCCACATGAATGCTTAGGTATTATGGTGATGAAGCTGTAAAGATGTATTTGAGAGTAAATCTCCCTGGTTCTTCCTTAGAGCAGTCTCTGGCTACTATCTCCCAAACAAGAATGTTTTTAATTAAGACCAACCTGAAAAAAATAACAAGCCATATGAAAGCTTACTTGGGACTAGCTTTGATATGGCTATATTATTATCTCATATTAGAGATGACTAGCTTTATGAATAGACTAGGCAAGTTCATTTTTTTTTTCTTTTTAGATAAGAGTGTACTCTCCTCAGTATCTTTCCCCTTTTCTTTTTAGTAGTGATAATGGCAGTAGAAACATATATTTCTTCAACATTTGTTATAACTGTGTACTATGTTAAGCACTTTAATGTATTATCTCAGGAAACCAAGGCTCGGAGAACTAAATCACATACTCAGTAGACACAGTTATGCATTCAATGTCCAGAGCCAGGATTTGAACCTAGGTCTGTCTTCCTGATTCTAATCATGTGCCTTAGCACAATGCAAGGAAAGCCCATATCAAATTGTGCTTGATTTTACAAGCAAAGTGAGAGGGACAGAATTTTTAAAATACATATCATAAAATGAGAGATTTGTCAAATCAAATATTCTATTTGTTGGACTTAAGTATTGCAGAAAACATCTGTGGTAAGACAGTCTCTGAGAGTGCTTTTTGGCCTTGACCCAGCTTTCCCACTTGCCCACTGAGCATGCCCAGTGCCAACATACCATAAATACTGAAATAATGGGTTAAAAGCCAATGGGCTCAGTGTGTGGCAGCACGTCCTTGGAACCACCTTGGTTCCAAGAAATGATGCCTTCAATGGAAGAAAACTTTAAAAATACCAACACGATTATTCTTGATCCAAATTTTCTCATCACAGTGGAAGACAAAGGAAAATAAAACAAAACAACACAAAACCAGAACTCTCAGGCTCATAGGTATGTTATGAGCCTGGGGTTATTGCACTGTGGGCATCAGTTCAGTATAACTCTGATGTCAGGATCTAAAAGTACTGTTCATTTGTCTATTGGGAAGAGGGGCCTTTGTTAAGAAAACTTAATTTCTCTTTTTAGATTGAAAGACAAACTTATGGAATAATACCTAAAGATAAGATTTTTTTGTGTTTGTGTGCTTTGGTTTTTGCCATTTAAGGACTGAACTGTATCCAGCAGGGCTAGGGGTGAACCCGAGGAGGGGCAGTGAAGGGTTAAAGAAGACAGATAGGAGAATACAGTTGGGTCTACACTTGTGCCTGGATGAGGACACTGTAAGCGGAAGCTTTATTCTATAGTCAGAGCACACAAGGCAAAACAGGGAAGCGGTCAACATGTTTACAATGTTCTTGTGAGTTTCACCTTGCTTTGGCAGCACTTGCTGCACCTCTCACAGCCCATTAGCTACCTAGGAAGGAACAAGAGAGGACTGTAAGGCCAGGCTTAAATATGCTAGGAGGGCTCAGCCCTCCAAAGTGGAACTTGTTTGTAGCCCTGCCACAGGTCAGTC
Source organism: Pipistrellus kuhlii (assembly GCF_014108245.1). Taxonomy (NCBI): domain Eukaryota; kingdom Metazoa; phylum Chordata; class Mammalia; order Chiroptera; family Vespertilionidae; genus Pipistrellus; species Pipistrellus kuhlii. The sequence goes on from NW_023425404.1 coordinate 148,706,606, forward strand.
TGAGACTTGATCCTATAGCTACTCCTTACATCTCCTTTTTTGTTTTTATTTACTTCCATTTACTTTTTTTTCCCCTCTCACTATAATCACTTGGAATTATAAGGATTAGAACAAAGTTAGAAATTCTAAAAACTTTAAGCTACCAAAATAAACATAAAAGTAAAACTGGAACTCTGGATATTAATAAAACAATAACAAAACAATGCCCATGCAACACAGAATTAAGATAAAAACCAAACTATAGATATGTTAACATTTTCAGGACTATTTCTGAAAAATGAAAGCTTCTTTTGCTGCTGATGGCACCAGTATATATCTACTCAGAGTTCTCAGATTTGGCCCTGCAAGACTTTATAGAAAACTGGCCGCTCGCCAATATTAGTTAGCACTTCAGCCCCTTGCATAGCCTTCGTTTTATTCTTCCACATTGATATCATTGGGGCATGTCTCAGTCTTTCAAACATAGACAAGGAGCTTCTCTGGGTCCCCTGCACTGGTACCACTTCTCTGTCTTCTTGATGAGGAGGCCCCACAGTTGCTGCAGGTCAAGCCTCTGTGGGATGGTCTTGGCATTCAGGCTGCTGCTGTTGGTAACGACACTCTGGCTCCTCTCAAAGATGCCATCGATGCGAAGATGTCCTTGATGCAAAGATGTTGTCGATACAAGGCAGTTGCCCCTGGATTTCCTTCTGGAGGGTCTGATTTTTCTTTATAGTCCACAGATTTAGACAGTCTTAATTTCCCATGTTTTACACCTTGCTGCCACTAAACTCTGCTCCTTTCTTTACTGTTGCTTTTTAAAAAAAATTAAATTATTATCTGTGTACATATTTTAACCTTACCCCCCTCCTATACATACCCCCCCTCCCCAGAGTTTTGTGTCCATTGGCTGTACTTATATGCATGTATACAAGTCCTTTGGTTGATCTCTTATCTCCCCCAGATCTCCTTACCCTCCCCGCTGTAATTTGACAGTCTGCTTGTTGCTTTACTGTCTCTATATCTGTCTTTTGGTTCATCAGTTTATAATGTTCTTTAATATCCATAAATGAGTGAGGTCATATGGTATTTCTATTTCATTGACTGGCTTATTTCACTCAGCATGATGTTCTCTAATTCCATCCAGGTTGCTGCAAATGATGAGAATTCCTTCTTTTTTATGACAGCATAGTATTCATTGTGTAGATGTACCATAGTTTTTTGATCCAATCACCTGCTGACAGGTACCTAGGCTCTTTCCAAATTCTAGCTATTGTAGATTGTGCTGCTAAGAACATAGGGGTGCATATATCCTTTCTGATTGGTGTTTCCAGTTTCTTGGGATATATTCCTAGGAGTGGGATTACTGGGTCAAATGGGAGTTCCATTTTCAGTTTTTTGAGGAAACTCCACACTGTTCTCCACAGTGGTTGCACCAGTCTGCATTCCCACCAGCAGTGCACGAGGGTTCCTTTTTCTCTGAAACCTCGCCAACATTTGTAGTTTATTGATTTTTTTACTGTTGCTTTCTAACCTTACTTTTGCTTTTCTTTCTGTGTGTGCTTCACTGGAGCATCCTTTCACCTTGCAATTATAGTTCCCCCGTACTCAGGCCCCACATTGGGCACCACATGAATTGCATCCAATACGCGGGTGAACCTGAGGAGGGGTGGTGAAAGATTAAAAAAGATAGATGAGAGAATACAGCTGGAGCTAGGTGGATCACTTGTGCCTGTGTAAGGACACAGAGAGACCCAGCCTGTAAGCTGGAGCTTTATTTTATAGTCAGAGTACACAAAGCAAAACAAAGGAAGAGGTTAACATGTTTACAATGTTCTTGCATGTTTCAAATCTATTTCATTAATCAGCCTTGTTTTGCCAGTACTTGCTGCACCTCCTACAGCCCATTAGCTACCTAAGAACAGGGAGGGCTATAAGGTCAAGCTTAATTTTGCTAGGACAGCTCTGCCCTCCAAGCTGGGACTTATATTGTATGTGGCTCTGCCATAGGTCAGTCTGAGGCTTGACCTGATAGCTGCTCCTTACAAGGATCTTTTATTTAATTAAAATAGTTAACATTTATTGAGCCTTTATTATGCTCATAAAACAATACTGTTTTATCTGCATCACATCATTTATTTCTCATAGCAATCATATGGTGTGGCTATATTATCATCCCATATTAGAGATGACTAAACTGAGGCTCCAACTGGGTAAGTAGTTTCCCTAAGGTTAAATACCTAATTAGTGGCAGTTAGTATTTAAATTCAGATCTGGCTGACTTTAAAGATCTTTCTCTTAAGTACCATTTCTTGTCTTTTAATATCTAAGAAAATTAATAATTCCTACATATAAATATTGGTAATAATTATAAGTCTTAGAGGTATAGTATAGCCGAGAGAAAGCTTGGTGATCACTTGTTATCTTTATATTTCTAGTAGGTAAGTGAAGATAGGAGATTATGGCTAGGTGAACATAATGTTTAATGCCTGCATCAGTCTGGTCAAATAATTCAGTCACATTCATTGTTTGGCATCAAACAGTGAAAAAAATGTTAATTAACCCACATTTCCACTTTTCAATAAGTTATTCCGGCACAAAATAAATTCACCCTTAGACAAAAATAAGATCACAAAGCAAATACATTGTAAAACTAGTGATCACACTGTTTTTGATTCTACTCTATGCAACATAATGCTTAGTTATGCTGCTGAAAGTGAAAAGTGCAATAGTCTCCCCTTTATTCTATTATTCAACTCAACTCAGACACTACACAATGCCAAGAAACTTAACAATTTTGTTATAACTGAATTGAATATAGAGACAGCCAAAGTCTGTTTCACTCTTGAGGACTGCAGGATTTCCTTTGGACATGGGCAAAATGCCTTTGTTTTCCTACTAGTTATCTTTGAAGTAGTCATGCTTGCTTACATAATAAGTTCTCTGAGTCCATATACTTTTGTTAGTTCAAACCTCTGAGTCTCTTGTCACAGAGCCAAGGGGTTGGGCAGACAGGAAATATTAATCTCCTATGTAGATAGATCAATCCTAGAATGAATGTGTTTCACTTCCCTGCAAAAGGATCCTACACATTCGTGATTAAGTAAAATCACTTCCTCTCTCCCTGCACACCACTCCCTCCCCAAAAGATTAAGAGACAAAGCACATGAATCTCAGTGTTCAGATCTTGTGTTGACCCGACAGTGCTCACATCTATGAAAAGCATTGCCTGACCTAGACACTGAGGCGGTTTGATGTAGAGGCTATTGACAGGGAATCAGCTTGAAAGCCCCAACATACCTTTTCCGAAGTCACTTTTCATATTGCAACTGCAATTCACACGTATTTGCCCTGTGGCACCATCAGGCGTTATGAGAGAGCCAGGAAGCCTGGAACTCAGACGTTATGGGAAAATAAGAGGAAGTTATTTTATGTTGTTCAATAATGTTATATCATTATCTTTGTGAGAGGCTAATTCATATACTCTACAGAAGACTACTTATGAATTAATGGCTTAGGGTACCAAATTTGACTTAAAAATATGTATGTAACTTTAGCTGATGGATTCAATTTGCAATTCAAATAAGAATTTTGTACATTTTCCCAGAGCCTTTAAGTCTTAAATAAATAAACATAAAATTCTCCAATAAGTTTGATAACATTCTCTTGACTGTAATACTTCAAGTCATTATGACCGGAAGTGAGATCAGCAACATAATTATATTCTTTTATTATTCCAAGGTATTCTTTGAGCTAAAATGTTTCATCCATATTTATCTTTTTGATATCCTTTTCACCCTGTAAAATATTTCCAGGGAAGTTCATTGCTCAGTTATCTTTACTCTTCTTAATTCTGTTTGTTAATTAAACATTGTTGTTTTTTTGCAAATAGAATTTTAAGTTGAACTTATTTGCTTAATTTATGATGAAATCATTGTTCTTTTGTTTGTTTTTACACATGACTTAGAAGGTGAATATCTGGAGAAAACACAGAATTAGACTCAGGATAAAGATAACAGTATCAAATTTTAGATACCACTATGTTTAGGGAATTGGGATAGGTCATGCTGGCCTTTCAACTTTAAAAAATCTGGAACCCAAGAAAAGACAGTCAAAACATTTATTTCAACTATTCCATTCCAGCTCAGCTTAGCTGATTCAAAATTAGAACTCCTGAGACTGGTAGCCTATCACATCATCATCTTTGAATTCATATCATAGTTCATAGAATGGTACAGCTGGAAGGGTACATGTGTTTCAAACCTTCCGCACTAGAGATAAAAAAAAAAACAAAACAAAACAAACAAACAAACAAACAAAAAAAACAACTCTTGTCCAGGACAGCTAAGTTAGTAACCTGAAGCATGTGCAGCTGGTAATAAAGATCAGATAATTCCATTATATCATCTGTCTCCATGGCTGTTTTGGCTTTGTGATATTGATTTATTTATTGGCCTTGGCTTTGTCCCTTAAATTCTTTCATTCATCATTCATTCATTTATCAAGCACATAATATATAACATGTTGTGTGCAAAGTTTCAAAGTACAAAAGACAGCAATCAAAATCCCTGACTTCATATATTTGATCTTCTAGGGAGGAAGATATAACATAAATAAATGAATAATATAATGGTAAGTAGTAATTAGTATTCTGAGGAAAAAAATAGAGTAGAGTAAAATGTTAGAATGCGATAGGCTAAGAGCCTAATTTGATAAGACTGGAAAGACCCAAAAGAGGTCAGGGCAAGTACTAAGCAGGTAGTTAAGGTGAAGAGTGCTCCAAGCTGAGGAAACAAGTGCAAAGGCCCTGAGGCAGAGCATGTGCATGCATTGCTTTCCTAGGACCTCTTTTTAGGCAGGCTCTGACTTAGTTTCTGTGTAGCCGCTGCTTTACATGTGCCAGGAGGTGCTGGAGCAGGACCAAATTTTGGTGCCAGATCCAATGTGGTATTTCCCAAAGTCCTTGATATTTAGTTAGTCTGTGCTGGGCAGATGGGCCTGATTGTGTGTTAGCAGGAGGTAGAGGAAGAAAAATGCCTTTAAAGGATAGGTATCTCTTCTGGCTATTAGTGATAAGAAACTTACTGGACATCTCTCCACTAAATAATCTCAAACTTCAATTCTGTGATAAGGGACCTTTATTTAATGAATTCGTTTTAAATTGATCCCAAAATATGCCTTAGTCCTTTTAAGGGTCCTCTGGGTCCCTGAAGACACGTTGATAATATCTTCTTTCCCCTGACGCCAGTGTATATCTGAGAAGGTAGTGAGAAGCCAGCTCTCCTCAAACAGAAGAGGAATGCCACCAGAATTTGAGGCCCGTCCCATTAGGAAGGAGAAAGAATTGAAGGGAAAGAGGGAGAGAGTGGATCACCAGTTAACCCTGAGGACTGAAAATGCTCTTCTGCCTACTGACAGCTAGAAGAAAGTGAAATTTAAAATATTAAGTGACTAGAGTTTAAATAAGTCATCCTAATTTATAATTCTATTGAGTGATAATTTTTAAAATATACTTTTAAATTATGTTATGGACTGAATTGGGTCCCTCTAAAGTCCTATCCTCCAATGTAACTGCATTGGAGATAGAGTCTGTAGGAACTAATTAAAGTTCCTAGTAAGTGTGGTCATAAGTAGGGGGCCCTAATCCCATAGAACTGTGGCCTTATAAGAAGAGGAAGATCTCTCACCCTTTCTTTCTACTTCTCCATCTCTCCCTGTCTCCTTCCTTTTCTCTCTCCCATGTGAGAACACAGTGAGAAGGCAGCTTTCTGCAAATCAGGAAGAGAACTCTCCTCAGAACACACCATGCTGGCACCTTGATCTTCAACTTCCAGCCTTCAGAACTGTGAGAAATAAATTTCTGTTGTTTCAACCACCAGTCTCTGGTATTTTGTTATGGCAGCAGGAGCTGACTAAGGCAAAGTAGTATCTGGAAGGCTATCTTGTGACAAATTAATATTCATACTGACTCCTGAAATATGCCAATCTGAATCCCAGAGGAACTCTTAGCAATCTGGCAACTTAGTGTTTTCCAAACCTCATGACCTTCTATGTCCTCACATCCACAAATTAAATCAAGTTTAGAAACAAGAACTACAGATTGGGCTATAGGCCTGGTTCTGCCATTTCAGTTTCTAATTAGCTTTTCTCACCTCTTCCACTAACCAGCTATCTAAACTCAGGCCAGCCACATAACCACTCTGTTTCCCATTTCCCCATCTCACCAGGGTTTATGAGGGCCATGTGCCATCAGGTCTGTGTTTTAAATAAAGGCAAAAGCCTTTCAACAGACATGCATTCTATTCATTGTGTTTAAGGGCCTCCTCAGTGAAGGGCTTCACTGAGCTGTTCAGAGGTACTAACAACCAGCATTTGCACCTTTGGATCAGCTGTTTTTTGTATCTTATCCCACTGATTATTCGAGATGTAAAAGCCTTACACTAGAGGCCTCTGGAAGAGAGGCTTCCTCATTCAGCAGAGAGGGTCAGAACACACTCCCAGTTGCCTTGTCCCTGGGCTCTGAGAAAGTTAGAGCCGCTGTGAGGTCAGGCAGCAAGCCTTGCCAGGCATCCGAGGCCTGCCACCCCTCCATCATTGTCAATAAGCGAGATGGAGAGATCTGTACATCATTTCATTTACTATTGCAATGATTACATAGCTCATTGCCTTCCCATTGTTTCAGTGATAGATTTAATTAACTTCCAATTAATCATAGAGGGTGATATTTAAGGCTCAGACCAGCACTGAGCACAGTGTCACAGACCAAAGAATATATTCTGAAGGCTTCAGTAATCAAGAGGTCATGGAAGATAGATGTTCTTCACTGAAGGAGAGGGAAGATAAATCTCTGTGTCCAGACCACTCTGGCTAACTGTTTTAGGATAATTGTTTTGCATCCAAATGATAACTTTCCATAAGGCCCAACCATGCACAGCACTGGAGAGATAGATGGAGGGAGAGAGAGATAATAGGGTTACAATATGGAAAATTCACTTGCCTGTAATTTCCATCTGATGCCAACCAGACTGAGCTCACCAGGGAATTCTGCTTGGATTTGCAAGAGTGAAAGTGCTATAGAGAGTCTAGCTTTGGACCTTGTGCTGAAGAGGCACTCTATAAATCTTGTTCAGTGAATGAAGAAGGAGACCAGAGTTCTTGGGTTGGTAGGCTTTTTGTTTTCAATAATCATGAGAAATACTGATATGTTTTTGCTCATCATGTGACACCACATATTTTTGTCTTCTGGTTTTTGGTAAGAGGCAAGACTTGCATGCCTGAGCAATGGGAGGCACAGTTCCTGGGTCCAGAAGTGTGGCAATCACTCTGTGTCTCCAAAAGGGTGTGATCCATGTGATATTAAGTCCCTGGGCTGCAGCCCAGGCATCTGAAATGTATTTAATGAAATGAATCAGAATCTCTGATGAAAAGATTCTAAAAGGTTCCTGAACACTCTGTGAGAAACTCTATTTTAAATCAGAACACCAAAACATACTTGAGAAAATCAAGTATATTCCTTATATCTACCTTTACATAAAGACAATGGTCTAATAACAAATGATAATATAGATTGCAACCATTTTTTCATTCTTTCTTCATCTATATATTCATCCATTCATAATTGTGTGCTAAGCATTTTATGTCAAGGAAATGGTCATTTCTATAGTATTGAAAACCATGTTCAGAATATTGAAATCTCCGGATAAAAGGAAAAAACTCAAACTGATCTATAAAATCATCGTTGAGAGGATTTGAGCAGGAATGATATAAAAGGTTTTGGAAAATATATATAGGAGTGGGCAAAAGTAGGTTTATGGTTTTGAGTACATGAAACAGAATTCTTATAATATTATTTATTAATTATTATATTACAACTGTAAACCTATTTTTGGCCCACCCCTGTAGATACCAAAAAGAGTATATATTATAAAGTAACAAAGCCTTTGATATAATGTAAAAAGTAGTCTGGATGTGCATATATTTTTTTAAAAAAATGTCCATAGCTCTCTAAGTGAATTTGTGATATTAAAAGGTTCAGAACCCCAGTGCTGCAGCCTTTTATCCTCCCGAAGTATAATATATGTGACAATTTACATGAAATAATGGACTATTAGCCAATTCCATAGATACACACAATTCCTTGTTCTCAGAAAAGTAAAATGTGACATTAAGTATGACATCTACAATAAATTTATTTATGTAAAATTTTCTTCAGTTAACTGTTCAGTATAAGATTTTTGATTAGGGCACACATAAGCCAAACTTTGGAGATGCTGTTTGCTTTAAGTCCCGGGATTGCTGCATCTAACGAAGAGCATACTTAGTGGCTGCATATGTGGTTATCATATATGTGTGTGTGTGTCTGTGTGTGTGTGTGTGTGTGTGTGTGTGTGTGTGTGTGTGTGTGTGCTGGGGGTGTGCAGTCACACCACAGGACCCAAAGCTCTAGAAATAACTTGACAGAAAGATTAAAGCATGGGAGGTCCATGCTGTCCACTTGTGTGCACATACCAGAAGTCAAATGCAAAATGAGAGGCCCATACCTTATTTTCTGATGAAGACACACCTCTTCACTTCCCAGTGAACAAATTGAAGCTGGAACGAGAATGAACTCTCATATCATCTAGTTGCCCTTCCAGTCAAGAGGTTGACATCTGAGCAGGGCCATGAGATTACAGTCATGACCCAGTATAAAAGAATGAGAGACATTTGCCACTCTTGTTGCAGTTCTGGTCATAAAAATGCATTAAGTCTGGCATGAGTTTCTGTTCTTGTTGAAAGTGTCATCATAGGAAAGCAGAGTCAGGAGAAGCCCCCAGAGGATTCCCTGGGACACATCACAACATGTACCTGGCTTATCTCCTCAACTAAAGACTTGAATTATTTCTCCCTTTGATCTTGGGAAGATTCTCTTTCAGGACAAGCTACTTACAAAGAGGCTATGGAATGCTGGCTGTGTGAGTATACTCCAACCATATGAATCACTCTACCCAACTGAAACAATATCAGAAACCTACATGTAGTGTATGATGTTTCAGAGCAAACAATACAAAATACTAAGTGGGTCTTCCAGTTTCCAAGTTCTTTTTTTTTTTCTTTCTTTTTTTTTTTTACTTTATTGTTGAAAGTATTACATAAACCCCTTCTTTCCCCCATTGATCCCTTCTAGCCCACCCCAACCCCAACCCCAGGCCTTGACCACCCTATTGTCTGTGTCCCTGGGTTATGCATATAGGCATACAATGTCTTTGGTTGATCTCTTCCCACCCATCCCCACCTTCCCTCTGAGATTCTACAGTCTGTTTCATGCTTCTATGTCTCTGGATCTATTTTGTTTATCAGTTTATTTTACTCATTAGATTCTATATGAGATCATGTGACCAAGACCCCTTCTAGTTCCCAGGCTGTCTTCTAAGCACCTTTTTGTTCCCTTCAGGAGGCATGTTTCCTGCTGCTCCATGCCCTCTTCAGTCCTTTGATGCAGACCTTCCCTCTTCAGCTACCACTTTTCTCTTCTTCCTATAAAGTCATTCAGACCTCTGTCTCAATTCCTTAGAGCCCTTGCACCTTGTTTGCACTCTGATAATTTAATCCTCATGGAGATGCATCAGGCGTCTTCAAACTACGGCCCGTGGGCCACATGCGGCCCGCAGAGGAGTCTGATCCGGCCCGCCAGGTTTTTTGGGCAGTGAGCGCAGCCGAGGTGTTACAGTAGGAATTAGTAGTTCATATAGTCCGGCCCTCCAGCTCTCTGAGGGACCGGGATCTGGCCCCCACTTTAAAAAGTTTGAGGACCCCTGAATTATGTACTAATGGTTTGATGTCTTTTTAGTATATTTGCATTTTGGCAGTTTTATTCAGAGAAACCCTATTTCAGCTCAAGGGAATAAACTTAATGATAATAAATATCAGGGATGAAATAATTGGAAACAATATGGAGGAAGATTAGAGAAACTATATTATATATACAACTGTGTAGTTTATTGTACCTATATGCAATTCTTCATTGGTAACCTAGGAGATATAATTCTCTCTAAAACTCTCCATCTATATTTGTTTATAAATAAAAATGGGAATTTTCAAAGGTACTCTTCCTATAGTAACTTTTAATAAACTCCTAATAATGTGGACTTAGGCTTTGAAATCTTTCCTTGATCTTCCATTAATTAAAAACTTATTTGTTGAGTGTTTACTATGTGCCAGACCCACTTGTTGGTGATGCAATGCAAGAGGAATAAGGCACAGTCTCTGACTGCTAAGATTTCAGCCTAGTGTTGGGGACAGACATCTAAGCAGGCAATTTCAATGAAAGTGATATGTCTCATGGTGGAGGCACTGCAGAGAGACACCTAACCTGTACAAGGAAACAGGGAAGGAGTCCTGGGAGAAGCACGAGTCACTGGAAACCTGAAATGAGAAGGTGTAAGGGTGATGGGGGAATTGCCATTTGATAGTATTTAGGCTAATTCTGGTAACAAAAGACCTCAAAGGATAGTGGCTTACACAGGATAGACATGGATTTATCTCTTGTGAAAATATAGTGGTAATGGGCTTAGAGTAATGCAGCTGTTCTCAGCAAGTGTCTTTTGCCTTCAGTTTCAGAAGACCTACCTTTGCTGCTGCCATCCCAACAGGAGTGGGGCAGAGGCCAGGAGCAAAAGAAGATAGAAAGTTCATTTTGTATGGTTGACACAGAGTGGGAGGACGGCACTGTGAGAGGCAAGACTGGAGTGGCTGCTTATACTTTGCTCAGAAATTTGGATTTTTCCATTGAGAGTGATGGGAAGATTATGTGGAGTTTCAAGCAGGGAAACAAACCAATGGCTTTCAGTATGGCTCATCCTGGTAAACAGTTAAGAGTTCTAAGAGAAGGAAACACACACACACACACACACACACACACACACACACACACACACACACTTGGGTTCTCAATGTCACATTCATTTTTGCCACTTGCTTAGGATCCTCTGGAGAATCCCAAAGAAAATGAGACCCTTCTTTATGATTTGGAAAGATGGACTTCTGCTCAATGTACCAGCAGCTCTGCATGGTTGCTTCCATCATCAATTTCTTTAATAAAAAGCTTATTATGCACTGCACTTTCTTTCTTTTCCTTGCCTAACCCATGGACAAATTCAATAGGTTTTCAATTGCTCCTTTTTGACTGAATTTGTCCAAGAAAGTATCTTTACCCTTCAGTGAGCAGGAGGAAGAGAACATTTTGAGATGAGGGATGAAGGGGAACTATAAAGAATGGCCCACATGTGGAAATCATACATGACTGTTACTTGGACTCATGCCAGTCATTACTTATACAACTTCTGGGGCAAGCCACTTGGTCCATTTGTGGTCTCAACATTTAGGAAGTGTATTCTCAAGAAAGCATTACTTTATCCCAGAGGATTTTGTACAATTTCAATATTGCAACCCTGGAGGCCTCAACTTACCTTATCAACAGGAAGTTTGAGCAAGACTTCCTGACCCCTTTTTCTCTTTCAGCACTTCTCTACACACACAAAACCACACATTATTTTGACACTCAGACTAGCCCAATTAAACTGAAACTCTTATTTTACTTTTTATGACTCTTTTTGTCTTCTTGTTGACAATGCTATCCATGCCTTTCCAGCTTATTAGTCAAATCTTCCTCTCCTTAATTATTGAAAATGAGAAGCATCAGACTGGGAGCCAGGATCCTGAGCATCTTTGACTGAGCTGACCATGCCTGCCTCTAATTAGTGGTGTTATTCCTGAGCAAGTCACTTATTTTTCCTGATCTTTAAAACAAAGAATTTGGACAAGATGGTTTCTAAGGCACCATCACTCTAGTACCTTAATGGAACTGTCACACACCACTTCTCTCCAGTTCTAGCCTTCAGCACCCACACCTTCCTTCAGTGACATCCTTTCCACTTCCCAAATGCATCTGATCCCTAGAAAGATTTCACCCAACTAATTTGTCCTATTCATTAATTAACAATATAAATATATACGTTTAAATTAACAACTCCTCCAAAAACAGTGAACCATTAATAATAAAATTTTATAATCATCATAAAACCGTCCAGGGCATGGAAGATGGTGTAATAATTCACAACTAATTGCTTTCAACCTTGGGCCCACAAACACACTAGTTAAAGAAATGAATTCAGATACTATAATTCATGCCAGGTCGTGTTTTATTATTTAAGTCCTCCCTGATACTTAAAAAAAAAAAAATGAAGCTTTGGTGCTCAAACAATCCACAAACTCACAATGCCACAAACTACATGGGAAGCTAGAGAATTTTCATATTTATCTATATTGTGAGCCCTTCAGATGAGAGATCCATCTGAAGCTTGGTGTTTTATGTAGCCAGAGATTATTTTACTTTACAATAAACATAATTTGCATAATATTAATAATAACATTAATTGCAAAATTAGAGTATTGTGAACATTTTTGATAAAGTGAAAAATGACAAAGGTGAGCAGCCCACAAAGTTAGTATAAATAGTAATTGACCAACCTGTAGAATTAAATCATAATATTTAAGAGTATATTATGATTTAATTCTGGAGCCAGATTGTCTGAGTTGAAATCTCAGTTCCACCTCTTGCCAGTTGTGTTTGACTTGAGGTTACCTCACATCTTCAAACTTCAATTTCCTCTCTGTACAGTACCAAGTTTTTAGGAGGGTTATATAAATTTATCTAAGTAAAGTGTTTGGGGGGAGTCTAATAATTAGTGAAGCATGTGTGTTATTAGTAGTATTCTTAGATACCATGGCATTTCTCCTTGAAGGCTTATAAAAGCATGTGTGTGCTTTGTATGTATACAGCCCAGGTCTTAATTATATATGCAAAACAGCTTAGGATGGGTGCATCTGCCCATGTTAGTACATTTAACATAGTTAACTATTCAGGGCAGTTTAAGATACATTGAGGGTACTCATATGAATGAGAAAACTTACAGATTAAAGAAAAAGAAACAAGACTGGAGAAGGGGGATTTTTGTGTATTTTGACAGTAACGTTCAAGTGGATTTAAAGAAATTGTTTATTAAGACACTCATTATTTCTATTTGTAAATCCCTATTAGGAGCATGCAGTGATTTTTATTTATTTTTATTTTTTTTTGTAAGAAAAGAATACATCATGCAAGGAAAAAAGATGCACTTATGTTGATTTTTCTTGGACACAAATATGTGGTCTACTGATTGTGTCTAAGAGGTTGCCACATCTCTTGTGCGTGTTTTTCTCCTAGTCCTTTGGTGTGGGAGTATACTGAATCCAGACCTGCATGACTAAAAGTTTGTCAATACCAAGAGGGTAAATACATTTTTCTATGATCAGGTGATCAACTCCCATAGCAGATCATGACCAAAGAGAGGGCATCTGTGTGGATTTTGTATGATAAACTCTAACTTTCTCTCTGTGTCTCCATCAGCTCTTAGGGACTTTTAATTTGTCTTTGCCTTGCTCAACAGAACCCATTCTCAAGAAAAAGATGCTGTTGGCTTTCAACTTGAAATAGAAATCAGAAATTGGGATGACTTATAAAAGGAAAATTCAGTAATACCATCTATTGGGAGGATCTGAGTTCTAAGTTCAACTCTTCTGTAGGGGGGCATTTAATTGCTCTAACTATGATGTCCTATCTGTAAAATAAAGAGATTAGATTACATGACATCCAACATTATTTCCATTCAAATAGTTCATGTGTTTTATTCACTTTAGGAATCTAATAAAACTTAATAATAGAAATAATTTACATAATATGAACAATATTGTCTAATTATTTCATATATTAATTAAATTTTTGTTAGCAGTTATTATGTCCTAGGCACTCTATTAGACAGTGGGAATATAACAGTGAAAAAAAGATACATATGCCTCTGCTTTCCAAAAAAGGTGATCAGCCCTTGCCTGGTAGCTCGGTTGGTTAGAGCGTCATGCCTATACACCAAAGTTGCAGGTTCCATCCCCAGTCAATGAATACATAAATAAGTGGAACAACAAATCAATGTTTATCTATCTATCTATCTATCTATCTATCTATTTATCTATCTCTCATCTATCTATATACCTATCATCTATCTATCTATCTACCTATCTATCTATCTATCTATCATCTATTATCTATCTCTCCCTTCATTTCTCTCTAAAAATAAATAAATAAAAATCTTTAAAAATACTTCCTTCTTAAAAAAAAGTGACCATACATTTCCCAAAGAAAAGATCTCTAAAATGCTTGGGGACAAATTGAATATGCAAACCTTTAGGTTCATACAGAAAAGCGTTGTGTACTTATGGTTTTTTAAATAATAATATCTAGAGTCACATCATATGAATAATGTTAATGTAGAATAGCATTTTGTCTACTCTCACATTTTACAGAACAGTAGTGTACAGTCTCTTTAGAAGTATCTTTGCCATCATCAGAGACACTTTCAGAGTCATTATTGCAGTTTACCAGGAAGCGTAATCTTTTCTTTCATCTAGATTGTTTTGAAATGCATGCATATTATATGCTTTCCTTAGAAATTCTATACCAAACCACAGTTTTACAAAACTCATTTTCTCTGCATGTGTGTTTTACATAGCTTTTAAAATTCTTTTTTTTTACAGCAATATATAACAGTTGCTACTGAGACAACTTCCCCAAGAACAATTTTTTTTTTACTTTGATTTTAGTTTTCCATTGATTCAGTAAGATGTTTTCTATGAACATCCAGAGTGTTTGAATGTAATAAAATTGCTAGTAATTCTTGAAGTAAGTATAGGGTAAAGTAACTTCTTTATAAAAATAACCACTTGTTTGAAATAGAGCAATTGACAGGATGCCCTATGTATGAGATACTTTAAAAAAAGATTTCTTAATAAGGCTATTCTTTCCCTTTTTGGAGAGGGGAAATTTTTAGGAGAAAACTCCTTTCATGTATGTGAGTATAAATGGAGCTTTGAGGAGGCATTTACTTCCAATCTCTTCATGCTGCTGGGAGTATGGGCAGGATGATGATCCCCTCTATGTCCTATGTAAATTCTGATCTTATTAAGCATTGGTCCTTGTGCAGATTCGTCTCACAGTAATATCAGACATGATAATAATGCATGATGCAACTTAAAAAATGCTGCATTCTTCCAATTTGAAGAAAATGATGAACATAATATAATATATCTGTGTTGTTAAAGGCAACATTTATTTAATAAGATAAGGCATCCATCCAAAATCAAAGATTTAGAGAAAAAAAAAGCTAATGGGAAAAGTTGTAGCTATACACAGCAAGAAATCCCAGGGAAGGAACTACAACAGTGGGGTGAGTTTTTATAATCTTGTGAAGACTAGTCACACCAATTTTTCAACTTTTGTTTCCAGCCTGTTTTATGAGGCTCATTTCTGCCAGAATGAGGATGATTTCCTCTAGGCAACTGGCCTCTAATTGGTTGTAAGTGAATCAATGCCCATCAGTTTCACAGGAAGAGCATTCTAATCAGATTGGTTATCTATAGATAAGGTTCCTATCTTACTGGATCTCTATGTCTCCTTTGGCTTTGGAAGGGAGCTAAACGTTTGGAGCCAAGATGCGTGGTCTGGTCTGGAAGCGTTGCGTTGCCTATTGATTTGGAAGGAGAGGAAAGTCTTCAGAAGAGATAGGTTTCCCAGATGTCTAAAAGCCTATTGTAATGATAGCTGATTTTAATGAAAACCTCATAAAATATGCGCATATTGCCTCATTCAACAGAGTTTCTTGGGAATAAATTAATCTTTATGTTGGGTTCAGGTCATGGCTTTATGGACATCGGTGACTGTAATGCACACTGAATGACACGGTGATATCATGAACTGTGCTGGGCCTCTCCAAAACCCATGAATTTGGGTGGTCTCTCTTCATGCCATGCCAGCAGCTGTTCCTTCTCACTCTAAGAGCTTCTAACAAAATTTCTCAACTTTAAAAAAATATATATATTTTATTGATTTTTTTTACAGAGAGGAAGGGTGAAGGATAGACAGTCAGAAACATCAATGAGAGAGAATCATCCATCAGCTGCATCCTGCATACCCCCTACTGGGAATATGCCTGCAACCAAGGTACATGCCCTTGACCGGAATCGAACTCAGCACCTTCCTTCAGTCTGAAGGCTGACGCTCTGTCCACTGAGCCAAACCGGTTTTGGCTTCCTCAACCCTCTTGTTATGGGTTACCTGCTGGCAATTATGATGGTGCCATCTTATGCCAGGAAAAGTTCAATAACCAAATTTGGGAAGTAATAGAGGGGCAGACTTTTTTATTCTTTCTCTGTCACTTATTATCTGAGTGACACAGGGCCAGTCTCTTTACTTCTCTAAGTCTTAGCTTCCTCATCTAAAACACAGGGCACTAATACCTACTCTTCAGGGTTATAGTGACACTTAAATGAGATAAAAAATAACTTCTGTAGTCAGTGCCTGGCACATGGAATGAGTTCTATAAATGATCATTTCCATTTTAACTTAGCAAACGTCCCCTTACTCAACAAGAGTAAGTGAATAGGCACTGTCCCCTCTCCCTTCTAGCCAAGGAAAACATTTTGGGCCACTACTATTTGGTGCCTTTGACTTAGCAAGCTGTATAGGAGCTTTTACAGAAAGGATGGTGAACAAGGCTGGCTTAGTTCCTGCCTCATGGAGCTTAGTGAGTCAAATGTAGAAGACAGACAAGAAACAAGTAATTATCCAACAAATTATGTAATTCCAATTGTCTTGAATATTATGAAAGGGAAAAACAGGGTGCTATTTGTAAAAGGAAGACTTGTCTTGATATGGAAGGCTGGTAGAAACTTTTCTGACATACCACATCCAAGATAATAATTAAGGAATGTGATGGAAGAAGGGCAGATTTATGTTCTAGGTTGAAAGATATTTGTAAAGGCTTTGCAGCTTAAAATTTCAGAGTTGGGGATTGATGTTAAGACGAGGAGCTGGGATGAGGCTGTTGAGGTGCATGGTCCAGGCCTTGGGGACTATGGCAAAATTTTGGGCTTCACTCCAGAAAGATGGGGAACACTAAAGGGATTTAAATAGGGCTGATAATCTAGAGGTTTGCCACCACTGGCAACATATTGAAATGTTTCCGGGACCTGTTACCTCTAGTCCCTCCATCCTCCAGGGTTCAGAAGGAGTCCAGTCTATTCCACTTGGTTGGTGAACAATACCACATAGGAAGCTAAGTGTGTTAGTAAATGTTATATCTGGTTTTAAACAAGATTCCCTTCTCTCCTAAATTTTCTTCATTGTAGGTTTACAGTTGTGCTCAAGTTTGTTAAAGAAAACAGCAAGTATTACAGTTTCATTTTTCCATCTTCCCTTTCCTAACCTCCACTGTGAATTGAATTTAACACTGAGGTCTATTGATTCTACTGTTGAAATGTCTCCTAAACTTAACCATTGCCTTCCTATTATTCTCATTCCACCCCTTTCACCTCCCTCTGGGTTATGATAATAACCCATCAGCTTCTGCCCGCCTCCGTGTTTTCCTTCTCTCCCTGACCCAAACCACTCTCCACATGGCTGTCAGTGTCCAGAGTGTCTAATGCACAGTTGGTGCTCAATAAGTGTGTTTTGAATGAATTAATAAACAAACAAATACACGATGAGACAATTAACAAACAATACACAGTGGCATAGAAAGTATATCTCGAAGTGTGATGAGAAACATTTTTCTAGTTAGGCATGTATTTTAATATGTATAAGAATATTGATAGAACATTAATTTATGTATTATTGCTTAGAACAAGATTAAATAAAAATGAGCCAGGCTAAAATTAAGACATTAAGTCAATAATAGCTCAGTATCATTCAGATATGGCAAATGGTTTGGGTGTTATTCAAAGAAGTTTGTGAAAAACTGGTTAACCCAATGTCACAAAAACAGGTAATTTTATGACTTTATTGCAGTAGCACTGGGTTATCTGAGTTGTCAGGGTCAATAAAGGCTTTGAACACATGGTACATAGCTCCTGATGGGCACCAGGGCCTCCCCAGGTAAGTCAGATTAAAAACAAAATAAAGAAAAAAAATGGCATTAGAATGTGTGCTTCCCAAAACCGTGTGTGTGGTAAACAGCCAAAGGTTATTTCAAGAACCCTGAAAAACCTTAAGAAATATAAAACATTGAATATATCTCCCAAAGCTTGAGGGCATTGTGAAGTCATGAAAAGAAGATGGCTTTCGTCGTTACACAGATGTGAGTTCAAACACAAGCCTACCCGTCACTTATTGGCTGTTTGACCTTAGACAAGTACTTGTGTGTCTCTGAGTTTCTTAATTAGTGGAATAGGCAAAGTAACTAAGGCCTTGGAGAGAATATAAGGCTCACATAGATAGGGGTTAGTAGAGTTTCTGGCACTCACTTGGCATTTAATAAATGCAGCTTTTTAAAAAACTCCCTTAAATATAATTTGCTTAAAAAATAAAAGTAAAAATAAAGTAAATAAAAACAGACTGTGATTGTGTCATATGTTTTTTTTTTCTTCTGGGGAAAAAAAACAACAATAACAGAAACATGATGAAAAAGAAAGTAATTTCCAATGGCACTAGACTATTCCCCCGAGTCTTTAAAAAAATTTCTGATGGAAATGAATGAATATGCAAGTGTCACTTATTGATGGCCTCCTCCCATAAGCAGTGAACTCCTTTGAAATCAGGTGAAGGTAATTGTAAAAGAAGTTATATGCATGAAATTACTTCTCTGGTGCAATAAGGATCATAAATCAGCTCACAATCAATCTGATCTGCAACTCCTGCACTTGTGCTGATTTCAAAGATTACAACAAAATAAGTTGAGGATGAATTACTGAAAGGCAAGGGAGAGACCCTGGGGATTTTGCTTTCTTCTTTCTTGGTGATAGGGCCTGGGTTAGAGTGAACAAAGGCAAGGAGAGTTTTAAGAGGTGCTTTATGCCATCAGCATATTCTTCCTGGCTCTTTTGGCTTCTTGGGGAGACAGATTTGATCTTCTCAGGGACAAAGGATGATTATCACCTACTTGCCATGCCTCCCACTGCATTGCTGCTGACTCAACTTGGTCTAGCACCTGTAGCCACCGGTACTTAGGATGGGTGTTGGACTGAATCATCCTCATTTCGCAAAGGAGGAGCTGGAGTGTCACCTATGAAAACTCTTCAGAGAATTTTGTTGAGGATTTCGTCTATAATGAGAAGTTCTCCTGGCTTGTATCAAAGAAAGTAACTAAGGGCAGAAAGGTATTCCTGCCTTTATTTACCTTGAAATTAGTAAGTGGCAAAAAAACACAAACAAAACCACCCCCCACAACACTCCACTTTGTCTTCAGTAGGGCTCAATTGTGGGCAAGTTCTCCAAGTGCTTCCCTCTTGGTGGCGCTTTGAATCAGTCGTGGCAGAAATATTGATTGAGAATAACCTAATGAAATATGAAAGCCAGTGGATGTGTTGGGGAAAGAGTAGATCCAGTCTGTGAGAGTTATGCTGGATAAAAATTAGGCCCATTAGGTGCCTCGTTGAGTATTCAGGGGAGACGATTCTTGCTTTATAAAATATGCTTTGGTTTGCCTCATGGAAAATTTATTGTTCATTCATTTGATGTACTCCTTTAAGAGGTCAACTTTGACTTTCAGTGCTCTCAGAATTTATTTTTTACTCCATTGTTCCTTGCAAACCCTCTTTATTGAATTTCTTTGGGCATTTGAGTTGTCAAATAGCCAATGCACTCTCTAAACTGCTTTATATAACTAACAGATATTTTGTGATTGGGGCAGGATGAAAATCAGACTTATGGTGCTAATACTTATCAGCTTAGAGAGGGCAAATTAATTAGCATTCTCTGTTTTCAGAAATAAAGCATGGCAAAGCCAATGCTCCCACATCAAATAACTGGGAAACTGTTGGATCATCAGGACTGAAGTATTGTGAAAATATCTTACATACATGAAAAGTATCTAGGTTTTGCTTCTTTTGTGGTGGAACTGAGACCTTTTAATAGGAGTGCATTTCAATAATTAGAAAAACATGGAAGAAGGAAAGAGTTGATGCTATGTCTTATATTAGACTCTATTTGATAATCATTGGCATTACTAGTTGATAAATTTTAATTCTTGTGACCAAGCTAGGTTATTTTAGCCACATGGTTTTACCTGAAGTAGCCTGGAAATCCTTAAAAAAAAAAAAAAAAAAAACAACAAGAGTGTTCACAATCTTTCTTAGGACAGATTATTGTTCAATGCTAGTTCCTTCACCATAAAAAACACTATTAATACAGTGGTTCAAAATAACTTTTTGAATTGATTCTGTGTGATGGCATATGATCAGCAGTTCTTATTGAGGTCGAGTTGCCCAAACTAACAGCTCAGTAGAAAATAGTTCAGGTAAAAGGTTCCAATTTTTAGATTAGCAAATGAGGCTTTCAGCAATCTTGATCTGGCTAGCTTTTCAGTTACATTGTGTGTTTTCCCTATTTTTACTCTGAATCTCAGCTGTGCTGAATTCTTTTCCTTTACTTAAATTCACCAAGTCATTTTTCCCATAAAGTTTCTTTGGCATGGAATATTTTGTCTATCTTTTCCTTTAATTTCCCAAAATTAATGCCTACAAGAAATAATTTTTGACCTTTGCCAGCCCTCAGTAGAACAATTTCTTCTTTGTAATCCCATTGCAACCTGTTCTGATTTTTCAGCATAATTTCAATATTATTCTACATATTATTTATAGATCTGTCTCCTATAAACCTTCCTGGATCTTGAGGCCAGGGATCATGTTTAATTCATTATATTCTGAGCACCTGTACAATGTCTGGCACACTGAGTGAATAAATGAATGAAAGAATTACTTAATGTAAACAAAACCCATTGAAGTAAATATTTGCCTTATAATCCAAAGCAGAAATGGCAGACATATTACCCAGATGCTACACTTCCCTTCCATTATCAGAACAGACTTTAGTTTATCATGGGATACTGAGTCTAGATCTAAGCAGTTTAAGTCTTCTGAACTCAGCTTTTTTAGCAGAGTCTTAGCATCTAGTGAAGTTATTTAGAGCAATAGTATCCTAACTTTTTTGATTATACAAATGAGTAACCCTAGTACTAAAAATAATTGGGCCACCTCTTCTATGAAAGCATCTGTATATCCTCCAGGCTACATGTGGAGACTGACCCAATGGACTGTATCAATGGGCTCTTTTGTCCTCTGACTCCTAATAGGTTTGGCAGGAAACCTGGAGGATGAGCCAGTGTGAGGCCAGGGTACTATTTCTCCAGCTCAGACAGTGCTTAGTGGTGGCGTGTTCCCTTTCCTTACGGTGATATGCTCTATTCATATCTCTGCCTTTGGTTCTGATATCTCTTTTCTCCCTTTCCCTATTCCTACAGCGACTTGTCCTGAATACACCTTCTCTTGTTGCTAAATGTGTCCCAAACTTGTGTCACTTGTCCCTCTATTTAACTCTGCTTAATTTATTTAATTTGAAGATACCTCTGTTTCCTGCTTTGACCATGACTGATATACCTCGAAGGCATGCAGTCATTTTTAATATATTATATACATGTACTAGTCACCATATATAATTAAGTACTAGTAAAGACTAAATTCTCTTATTTTTAAGAGGAAAATAGATTTTAACATTTTTTTCCCATGCCCTGCTTGAACATTTTGTTTGTTTCTTATTCTTATACTTTGGAAACCACCAATTCAGAAACTAGTTCTTTCAACATTTGCCTAAGGGCCTCAGATCGCTCGCAGCTGCTACTGGGCAGAGAGTATTAGCACCATTCAGGCTTCCAAGCAGCCAGTAAAGTGAGCCTGTAGAATATTAGTCTGGGACCAAATGCTTGAATTGCAGCTTTTCACTTGAGATTTGTTTTTAAATAATGAATGAGGACATCACAAAACTTTGTCTTTAAGACTTTTAATTCTTTATTCTGTACTTTAGAATGCTTCAAGCCCCCTGCATTCACCCAAATCAAAATCCATGTTCTAGCAATACCTATACACAGAATCTACAAACAATCTGATTCTGTCTCATGGTCAATTCTATTTTTAAGGGAATTTTCTCCATGTATTAATAGTACCTCTTGGAAACAACTGAACCCTAGTTTTGTAATTTACACTTACTTTCATAATTCTGGACGTTTTCAGAAAAATGTTTACCTAACCTGTATATTGGTAAAATAACCATAATTATATCTGTGTCATCTAAAATGTTTCTTTCTTGGCCCTCATATGCACTGCAGAAATTCCAATATAACAAACAGAGCTGTTATCATTAGCAATAAGTGTCAATTACATTTGGTATAATAATACCTTGATTTCCTAAGCATTAGTAGAACATCCCCCCTTGTAATGAAGACTATGTTCTCCCCATTTTGATTAAATCTTTGAATAAATATGATGTAATGATAAATGGAAATATTGAGAGAGACAGCCTCATTGTTTAGGTTGTTATGAATAGTCTTGCTCTGACATGATCTTTAATTTGGGAGAGGAAAGCTGAGAGTAATGCCACTGTTAAGTAATAAACTAGCAGAGTAAACTGGACTGAAATAGGGAGTTATTCAATACTGAGCCAAGCCGTTGAATCAGAATGGTTGTGAATTTTGGGGAAAAGTAAAAGATGCTCAGAATGATCAGGTAGGGAGAGAAAATTACTCTTGCCACATGTGGAAGGAGTCTGCCTTTTACAGATCTTTGGGGGGTCATTATTCAGGACTCTGACACAGGAACCTGACTGTTTGGTGTCCAACATCAGTATTATTGGTACTATTAGAATATCAGAATTTGAAGAGATACTTTTAATACACAAAAGCATTTGTTTACCAGTGAATAGACTGAAGATCAGAAATTTGGAGAGACTCCTGCAAGAAACTGAAGAAGCAGAGCTACAACTCGCATTTGCTGACCTCTGTCTCATGTAGTTTCCTCTAGACTAAATGTCTGCACATTGTTAAGCTTGGGTTTTAGAGGTGGTAAAAACCTGGTAAACTTTCATTCAAAGTGTTTCTCTTTGGGTGGGGCCTGGGTGGAGGCAGCCAAAGGGGGGGGGGGGATGGGAACATCTGTAATAGTGCTAACAATACAAATAAAGTTTTTAAAAAAGTTTTACTTAGCTGTGAGAAAACATGCCCAAATAATACCCGAACAAAACCTAAATGAAACCATTTCTAGTCTACTGCTCTTTCCATGACACCATATTTATTCACATGCCAGATACTTACTGGTTAGGTGCCAAAGGTTCAAAGACAAATACAGTAAGTGAGATCTCTACCTTTGCAAGGAAATTTCAACCTATATCCCCATGTAGAAAATGTGTATTTTTCTCCATTTCCTTATGTATGTAAGCTAAACAAGAGAGGCTAGAAATGCAGAAAGCACACAGTGTGCTGCATAATTTTGTAGAAAGTAGTAAAGTGCCTTATGTGAAAAGTACAGTTCAAGTCCTTTAGATGTGAGTTCCATGTTGGTAGGGACTGTTCCTGTCTTATATATTGCTGCTGCCCCAATTATTGACTGGCACTCATTTAATAAATTTTGAATAAATGAATGAATGATATATGCCTGGTATATAATAAATATTCAATAAATTTTGAATGAAAAATAAATGGACGTACATGTGCAGTGTTTTTAGAAATTATCCTGAATCTGAAATGATGATCCTAGAAGTCATAATTTATAATGATTTTTTTTAATTTTTATTTTTTGGTCTGCAACAAGTTTATTCCATACTATAGTGAGCTCTAGAAGATTTGAAGCTCCTGATTTGAATCCTGGTCCTATCATTTTGGTGGAGACTGGCAAGTAACCAAACAGTATTTTCCAACTTCTCTTAGAGTTGGACACACCCTGGTGATGAGTTTTGATCAAAGAATGTGGGCAGAAATTACACACCCACATCCAGATCTGGCCCCAAAAAACCTCCTATGCAATACTCTGCTCTCTGCTGTCTGTCTGAGGACCAGATGCAGAAATCCAGCAAAAGCCGTTGAGCCTCTAAGGACTATGCCACAAGATTGAAGAAACCTGAGTCCCCGAATTACCAAATGGAAGACCATCTACCAAACACTCTTAACGAATTAATTTGTAAATAAGACACAAACCCCTGTGTTAAGGCATTAAATTTTTAGGGTTGTTTCAACAGTTATCCCATCCTATTAATTCCTTTCTGACTGTGTAATCTTGGTCATGGCTGAGCCTTCTCTAAGCATTTTCTTTCTTGCACAATGGGGATAATAATGTAACCTGTCTCTTTGTGTTATGAGATTTATCAATGTGAAGCCCATAGCATCATCTGGGGATAGGATAAGCATATACATTCACTATTCTTACATGATTTTTATAATCTTAAACAGCCAAAGAATTGTAATTTTTGACTATGTTTCAGATCATCATATACATATATTTTTTTCTCTGTTTATATTTTGGCTATTGAGGCAAACAAATAATCCTCCAGAACCTTTTATCTTTAAATCTCAAATATCATTTTTTTTCTAGTGTGACCTTATACGTGGAGGCCAAATTATAAAAGCAGAGCTATTTTAGTCAAAGGATATGCCCTAGACCTACCTGCTTAGTCTTCCCCTGTGTCTTATATTGGGCTCCTCTACAGAATTCTTGGGCTAGAGACGGCACAATTTAAATAGCACTGCCTTGGATTAATACTATGGAATAAATATAATATTATACAATTACTTAATGCAATGCTCTTATCCACTCTCTCCACAATTGCCAACACCCTCTTTAGTCCAGCCTTCTCCCACTACCACTCTCTATGTTTTTTCCTGTTTCAGTGCAGAAACTGCAGAGCAGTGGGGCTGTAGTAAATATGGACTACTTTCATCTAAAGTAGATTGGTGGCTGTTTTCAATAGACTATTAGAAGAGTAACTGCTATGTATGATTTAAAGGGACTCTGAACTTTGACTCTTCAATGTATGATATATGAATGACTTGAAGCTTTGGGGTCAAGGGTTAGAAGTAATGAATTTATGGCTAGACTCTGCTTTCTTTGACTTTTAAAAGAGATGGTATATTTGGAACATAAAATTATAAATATTTTTCATCCAGAAATGGTTTTAGAGAATGTGTACTAAATTGATACTTCCAACCTCAATCAAACTATCTTACTATGTTCCATGGCTCCAGGAGTGATTGAAGAGAAAAGACTAAAACTATGGCACTTTTGCTGAATTTAGGATTAGGGGAAGGAGAAGACAGAAAGTGGTAATTATTTACTTTATAGGGCTTAGATAAATAATTTGTAAATACTATAGATCTTTAAAAGTATCATAAGATATGAAAGATATAAATATGCTCAATACTACTTTTAAGAGGAAGTATTTAAAAGAAACTGGTATTTTAGTGATTATATTATCATAACCTATGAAGTTATCCTAATTCAACTATTAGAATCATTCCATAGTTGAAATAAATATTGAATGAAATCTAAAATTATACTGAAGCCCTGGCCGGTGTGGCTCTATTTGTTGGGCATCATCTCATACACTGGAAGGTTGCATATGCCAGTCAAGGCACATGCTAGGATATTGGCTCAATCCCTGTGGGGAGGCATGCAGGAGGAAGCCCACTGATGACTGATGTTCTGCTCTCACATTGATGTCTCTCTCTCTCTCTCTCTCTCTCTCTCTCTCTCTCTCTCTCTCTCTCTCTCTCTCTCTCTCCCTCTCTCTCCCTCTCCTTTCCACTCTCTCTAAAAATCAATTTAAAAATTATACTGAAGATTAGTAGAGTAGGATTAATGCCCTTGCTTTTGGAACTAAGGTCAAGACAAAGAGAGTGCCTTTAGGAAGTTCATAGCTAAGTTTCAGATTAGATAGGAGTCAAGGTTGTTTTTGTGAATAGTCAAGCTCACATATTCCAACTCTAGGCAGGCCTTTCCTTTTTTGTTAAGTTCTTCATTGACCTACTCGATTCTTCCTTGAAAATATCAGTAAAAATCAGATGATTTTTAGTGGTCCATTCTGGTTTTTAGTTAGAATGCCTCGGTAACCCATTTACCCATGTAAAAATGCTAATAATAACTTGGTTGTTTTTACTACCTATGCGCTAGCAGTTTTACCAAACAGATGTTATTTACCTAATGCTCACTCTGATCTCATTAGACAGTAACATCTACCTTTACAGGTGAATTTGAGGCTTTTAGGTAGCCTAGCCAGTAAGGGAGAGAGCCAGGATTAGAACCCAGGTCTGTTAGACTTTCCGGTCACCATTTAATCCTACCTCTGATAACCACCTTCAGCAATACACAGTCTACTTATGTTCCTTCCACCTGCCTCAACATATAGTCCCATAAAACTTCATATTAGTTTCTTAAACCACCTGAAATTCCTTTAATCAGAAACATATTAAATATTAAAAATTGGCATATTTTTAATAATGAAACCTCTACAAAGCAGGTTAAAAGGGAATTACTATAATTAGTCAAATTGCATTGTTTTCCTCTTAAGGCTTGAATGAAATCAAAATACTGAAAGAATGAGATTTGTACTAAACAGTTGTGATTATGAAGAGGTCATTATGGCATATGGGGAATTCTGTGAATTATAAGCCTCAGGAAAATGTGCAGTTGCTTGTGGGGGAGAACTTGTATTTTTTATTTTATTTTATTTTACTTTAATATACTTTATTGATTCTTCACAGAGAGGGAGAGAGAGAGAGAGTCAGAGACATTGATGAGAGAGAAATATCAATCAGCTACCTCCTGCATACCCCCTACAGGGGATGTGCCCACAACCAAGGTAGGTATATGCCCTTGACAGGAATCAAACATGGGACCCTTCAGTCTGCAGGCCCAGGCTCTATCCACTGAGCCAAACCGGTTTCGGCTCTGGGGGTGAACTTTTAGTAATAACACTGAAACATAGAGGTTCAGGTGGAAAACTATAAAGGGACATTGGAAGGTAAATAGGGGGCCCCTAAAAAAGAAGGTGGGTGAAGCACAAGATAAACTTTATACATTTTGTTGTTTTTCCATGGATAACCCCACAATTGGGTAGAGAGAGTGGGAGTGAGACTGAAATTTTCTCTGGAGGCCATTTTACTGTGTAATTCCCATTCTGTCATACAGATAGCCTTGCATAGAGTATTCTAATTTTTCCCCGTTGCCTACTCATATATCGTTATTCAATGAAGTAATAATGTTAAAAGCAAGACAATCTATAATGCACTTTCAATAAAACTCTGAAAAACAGTCATTGATCTTTCCTTAAGTCAGCTACCTACCCCCAGCTGCCTCATTGCTCTCATAGTAGAGGTGGTTAAATGACCAAAGATACTTAATATGTAAGGTATGAAACATTTCCACTTCCTTATTTACCACTTAATAGTCATTAAAAGAGTAGGAACATCATCCTTTTCCAGGTGATGTAAGATGGATCCTGGCGTGAATAGAGTACTCATTTATCAATAATCAATTACTCAGTTAACCATTAAAGATAATAATCATTTCCACCACACTTACAATAAAATGCTACAAACAATGAATCATTATTTTAGCCTAGGGCAGACCTTAAATCAATTTCTTATTACCATTCATTTTATTTCTGCAATTGTGATGGACATTCAAATGGCCTGAACATAAGAAAGTTCTCAAATAGTAAATGGTTGGGAGAAAGGAAGTGTAGGAGATATGATTTGTGGGGAACGGTATGGATTTTATCCAGGGATAACATCCAAGTGGTTTTGATCCACAGAATTTTTATTTTAAGTATCATATTCATTACTAAATCAGGAATCTTGATTGTGAATTTCTAATTTCAACTTGTTCAGATCCTACTGGTTGCTTTTTTACTCCTTTACCATATTTATTCCAATATTTACATTACATTAAATGCACAAGGTGGCAGCTGGGATGATAGTGGATTCATATGGTGGAGATGGAATATTACTCTTCAAAGGCTTTCCATTTGCTCTTAGAATAAAGCAAAACTTCTTAACAAAAAAATGACAGGGCATAGAACAATCTGGTCATGTCACACCTCCCTTGCTTCATCAAACACACCATACTCTGTTCCTCTTTTGTCTTCAGTGAACCTGGCATTCTTTCAAGCCTTGCACTCTATGTGAACTCCCCTGCCACAGGGCATTTGCACATGCTATTCCTACCGCCTCTAAGGCCACCTGCTCCTTGCCCCCATTTTCAGCCACTTAATATCTGCTCTTTAATTTTAAGTTCAAGTTTGCTTCTTCAGGGAAGCTTTCCCTGATCTGCCCAATACCTATTATATCTTCTCTGAACACTATTTCCTCCTTCTTCTTAACACTTCTTCAGTTTTACATTATTGAGTGGTTTTTTGACAGAAATAGTCTCACTCTCCCCATCAGATTGTGTGCTCTGTTTGGGCAGGGTTAGGTTTGTTTGTGCTCACCACTGCATCTCAAGTGATTAGGATCATGCCTGGCCTGTAGTGGGATTTCAATAAATGACTGTTAAATTAATCACAAGTTGATTAAGAAAGAATACCAAAAAGCTTACCATTAACCCAGAGCATAGGAGATGTCAACAGCCACCGTGAGAAGTGCCTTCTGATCCTTAAGAAGTGGTTATAACAATGCAAGTTCAATTAAGGCTTTGAAGTTTCATTGATACAGTTATTTCCTAGATGACTCATTTTCCTAACAAGACCCAGGCTCCTGCTATCCTGGCTCCACTTATTTTCAAGGATCTTGTGGCCTGTGTTGTTCTCCACAATTTTCTAGTACTTTCTCCTCTATCAGTGGAGGCCTCCTTGGAGCTTATGACTTCCCCATATTTCTGTGCCTTCTGAAATCTTTTATATACCAATGAAATAAATCCCCTCCACACAATAATTTCTCATCTGAATGAAGATATGGCCCTTCAATCAAGTTTACCAGTGAATAAGGCATTTTATAGAGCCACTTGAATATGGAGAGAGAATGATAATATGATTATCTCAAGTCTGGTCATTTGAGAAGATGGATCTATTTTCAACACTTGTTTTTATTTCATTTGAGATTCTGATTTAATTTGGAATTATTAATAACCTGTCTGGTCCAACATACTGAGAAAAGGGCAACTTATATTTGAAGGCTATAGGGAGTTCAGGTTATAGGGAGAGCTTGACTGGATAAAACATACATTTATAGATCTTTTAACATTCCTGGATATTTTTACATGAGCCTAACAATTATAACATTTTTAAGAGGGAAAATAATAGTGGAAATAGTCATAGTGTACAGAGAAGTAACTTTAAGAGAAAGTGTGAGATGAACAACATAAACTGATGAACAAAAATAGATCCAGTGATAGAGAAACAACAGTCAGAACATCAAACCTCAGGGAAGGTAGGGGATGGTGGGGGTAAGAGGGAGAAATCAACCAAAGGACTTACATGCATGCATATAAGTCTAATCAATGAACACAGACAACAGGGGGATAGGGGCATGAATGGGACTTGGGAGGTAATGGGGGAATAAGGACACATAGGTAATACCTTAATCAATAAAGAAATTTTTAAAAAAGAAATTATAATCTTTTGTGACCCCAGAAGAAATGAAAAACTGGAAATTGGCAAACACTAGTAACAAGAAAAAAAAAAGAGAGAGAGAAAGTGTGAACGGAAAAGAAAATAGAGTTTTATTGTAGATTCTGAGGTAGCCCAAATGGTAAGGTCAATTTGATTCAATCACTTATAACAACAGAAAATGAGGTTTTCAGGTATGTACTATATACAAAGCAGAATATCATCAGAATAATTTCTCAACAATTAGAGCATGAAAGAATAGAGTAAATATTCGTTGTTACCATGGATAGTAGATATTCAATGTTTAGTGTGAACTCATGAGTTTGCAGACCATGTTAAATGGGGTTAATCTAAAAAACCTAATTGAGTCTCATTAATTAATAAAATGTTTATTGAAAGTCTCATGTATACTCCAGCCATCATTTTAGATACTGGGTCACCAAAGCAGACAAGTGATTGGAGATAGACCAAGCAAATAAAGAATGAAAGCTTGTATTTATCAAGTGTTTACTTGGTGTCTGCCTTGGATCTAGCACTTTATTCTTATTATGCAGTGCAATCCTCCTCCAAATCCTTTGATACAGGTAAAATTAATATCCCAATTTTCAAAGGAGGAAACTATGGCATAGAGCCTTATCCACAAGTAATAAGTTTGAGCACCAGAATTCCAATCCAGGCAGTCTGACCCAGGATCTGCATTTATAATACCTACACTAATCTCACTGTCAAGCAAACGAGAACAGTATCAAATGGTGGTACCATCTCTACAGAGAACTAAAATAGGATGATGTGTCTGAGTGAATAAGATAGACAAGGAAGGTCCCCGAAGGACTAAGTGAGTTCTTGCCAAAACCAGTTTGGCTCAGTGGATAGAGCATAGGCCTGCCGACTGAAAGGTCCCAAGTTCAATTCCAGTCAAGGGCATGTACCTTGGTTGTGGGCACATTCCCAGTAGGGGGTGTGCAAGAGGCAGCTGATTGATGATTCTCTCTCATTGATGTTTCTAACTTTCTTTCTTTCTTTTTAATATATTTTATTGATTTTTTACAGAGAGGAAGGGAGAGAGATAGCTAGAAATGTCGATGAGAGAGAAACATCGACCAGCTGCCTCTTGCACACCCCCTACCGGGGATGTGCCCACAACCAATGTACATGCCCTTGACCAGAATCAAACCTGGGACCTTTCAGTCCGCATACCGACGCTCTACCACTGAGCTAAACCGGTTTCGGCGATGTTTCTAACTTTCTATCCCTCTCTTTCTCTCTGTAAAAAGTCAATAAAATATATATATTTAAAAACTGAACTCTTAATACAAGATGCCACATGAAGCATTTCAAGTTCTTTATAATTTTCTCCCTATTGGGCAGTACTTCTTCAAGACTATTTTAAGACCACATTAGAACAAGGGCAATATTATTTAAAAACAAAATTTAGCCTTTAGCCTTCTCTAACTTCTATCTATCAGAGAATAAAAAAGGAGATGATGGGGGATAGAAATTCTTTTATCTTCTAGTCCAGCTTTTGACTTAATCAGTCTTGCTGCAATATGGCCAGAACCACAGGTGACAGATTTTCTAGTCTTGGCAACTGACTTGCCAATAGTTGGTTATTCTTCACATAATCTCTTGGGAGGTAAACTGTGAAACTACCTAGGATGGGTGGCTTCTTGAAATTTTTTATTCCTTCAGTTGGATGTATGATTTCTGAGATCCTAGCTTCAAGATTGAACTATCAGCTACAGCTAGTTGTTGGGTCCACCTTGAAGAAAAGGGGTGGGGTTGAGTCACTCCTTCATTTGTGTGTGTGAAGACTCTGTCATCTGTCTGCACTGCACAGTGGTCTTAAAGTGTCAGACAATTTTTCTTTGGGTGCCACCTCAGGCCCCACCTTATGATGAACATTTCTGGCTAATGTAGTGTCTCTCTATATATTTACTACTATAAGTACCTCAATGAATATGATTGTCATCTAGAACAATACTTAAAATATCTTTATGTTATTTCAGAGTTAGTGGTGGGAAGACTACAGGAGAGGGTTCTGATGAGTTGAGGAGTGTCTACTGAACCCATTTCTACATCTGTCTAAAATTTATTTCAATGAATACAAAGTACAGTGAATAT
The DNA here is from genome assembly GCF_014108245.1 of Pipistrellus kuhlii. NCBI lineage: Eukaryota > Metazoa > Chordata > Mammalia > Chiroptera > Vespertilionidae > Pipistrellus > Pipistrellus kuhlii. Next base: position 148,738,191 of record NW_023425404.1, read on the forward strand.
TCTCTAAAGAAAACTCCTGTAATTGAGAAGGATCATTACTTTTATGAATCCAGTTGCCCTTTTGAAAAACATGTTCTATAATACAACATCTGTATATTGCATTGTGTTCACCACCTGAATCCAAGTCTCCTTCCATCACAGTTTATCCTGAAACCTATATATTTTTATTAACCAAAGTCACTCCAATAAATTCAATAAAAATTTAAAAAAAATCCTTTGATTATAAGCACCAAGTTAAATCAGTTTTATAATAAGTGAAAATTAGTGTTGAAAATGAATTAGTCATTAAGAATTATATCAGTCAAAAAAATCACATTACCACTTCATTATACATAAGACAATAAAATTCTCTATGACTTTAGAAGATCTGACTGAAAGGCCATTTCTTCCATACGGTCTTGATGATATGATGTCTGTAGAAAAGATCTCCAAAAAGTTTCCTGTTGGGATTGTAATCTTATCTTATTCCAGCTAGTCCCAAGGACTTTCATTCTTTTCAACCCATAAATTAAAAATTAAAAATTGTATGATTCAGCTTATTATAATGTCTTACTCTGGGAGAATTAATATAATTTCTTTCTACCTGCTTCTTGAATTATATTTTAATGTTAAGAAATCTTAAATAATTTCCTATTGTACAGACATAAAACCTCTTTAATATACTGAATTACACACTCATTTTAAATATTAAACAGTTGTAGAATTAATCCCAAACCTATTTTACATGGTAATAGACCACATGTTTTTAATCATTGCACCTCTTTTAATCAGTGGATAGGCTCCCTGAATAATTATATATTGTAGTTACATAAGAGGAATATATAGTATTTTCAATTTATTGGTTGTCTGGGATACCTCTTTGACTTAATTATTAATAAAATATTGTAATGAAATTGCAGGATATTTTAACATCTCTGGGTACATTTAACCTGTATACTTATTCAAGAAGACTTCATTCTATTTGAAAAAAAAATGTAATAATAAAAATAAGTGGTATTTAGTGGGGTCAAATCATTTTAAAGTTGTCTTAAATACTATTCAAAATTTACATAAGCAAATTAGTTTATGCCAAGGAAGCATTATAATAATTAAATTAAGCTATCACTTTTCAACTTGCATATGTGGACAAATAATTCAAGACTGATGGGGGAGAAACTTGATGTTATCTAGTAATGTTAAAGATGTGCACAGCCTACAGCTTCACAAATTCATTTCCAGATTTATAGCCCAGAGAAGCAATCTACAAACTTTTTAGTCTCAGAAGCCCTTTACATTTTTGAAAATTATTGAGAACATTACCTCTTTTATTTATATGAGTCATACCAGCCATATTCAAATTTAAAATTGAGAAATTAAGACACTTATTTATTAATTTACCTAGAAACAATATATATATATATCACATATTAACATAAATAACATTTTAAAATACCTGTATTTTCTAACACACACCCTCACACACACTAGAGTAAGAGTGGCATTGTTTTACTGATTTATACATCTCTTTCAGGTATGGATTTTCACATCTTCTTCTGCATATAATGTGCTGCAATATGTTGTTCTGTTTGATGCATGTGAAGAACATCTAGCTTCCTACAGATATGCAATTGGAATAGGAGGTATTATTTTCATTGCTGTCTCAAATAGTTGTGGATCAAAATTGAACATGTATTAATTTCTTAAGCAATGTGAAATTTGAAACCATATTAGTAAATATTTTACACTCTATTGCATTAAAATGCATTGTCCTATGACACACTTCCATGGGCTCTTTAACTCACACATGATTTTGTAACATCACGTATTAGTCATTGGAAAATATTGGTTCACTGAGTTATGTAGATATTACAAATATTATTGCATTTATTATATAATATGAAATATTATAGTTATTAATATACTGCAGATTTTATCAGAAATATATTTAGATATTGGGAAGCTTCCAAGCTCATGGTTGCAGATATAAGTTATCCAAAGTTCGAAATTTCACTTGAAGTTTCCAGTGTTAGTATGGAAAACAAATCCTGTTGGTTGTTTTCCTCAAAGTCACAAACAATTTGTTTAAATAACCAATTCTGAATTAGTCATTCTTCTAGTGAAAATGGTGTTCCATGAAGAGAATACCTAGTTCATCAATCACATACATGCTTTTTCCTAAGGTAACCATCTTTATATGCAGTAGAAAGTCTTCATGCTTCCTTTTCATTTCATCACACAGAATCTTAAAAATATTAGTACTAAATGGTTGAGGTATAATAAATTAACAAATTACTTAAAATAAGTAAATATAATAAGACACATTTTCATCAACACATTTTAAAAAGAAACTGGCAATAAAAAATATCTTGCAAATGCAGGGTTGTTAAGAATATGATGACAACTAATACTCCTTGTTGTCACTGTATTGGTTATGGCACCAGGGGTGTTATCCACCATTGATTTTGTACCCTTAGTACAAATGTCAACACTTTAATGAAGGTATAATAAATAATATCTTTGGACATTTTGAGAACTGCTGTCCTAGATAAACACACACACACACACACACACACACACACACACACACACAGATGAAGAAAGAGAACATGGTACATGCTTAACAATTTGGTAATCTGGATGAAGGAATCTGGAAGTTATTTTGTATAGCTCTAGCAAATTTTCTACAAGTTTGAACTATTGCGCAATAAAAAAAAGATATAAATTTTAAAACAAAACCAAACAATCTAGGGGTATATATTTCACAGCAGCAAGGGAGGAAAGCATGCTGCAGGTGACATTATCTGTGTTGTCTTTATGGCTCTCTGCATTAATGAGCAAGAGAATAAATATCTAGAGCAGCAGAGATACAATTCATAAAAATGAACTTCAAAGGGTAAATGTTGAGAGATTGTCATCTCAGATATTAAGGGTGGACTTCATTTAACATAGCCTAGACACATAGAGGTGATCAGCTTAAGAGGAACTTGCAGAGATGTCTATGTGAATCAGCAGATAGCATCCTATCTAATAAAGAGGGAATAGGCTAATTGATTGCCCTGCCCTCAAAGATGGTGGCATCCACAGCCAATAAGGAGGAGATATGTTAATTGACCGCCACACCCTCAAAGATGGCGGTGCCCACAGCCACAAGTTGGTGGTGCCTAGTCCCCTCAGTCCTGTGGGGCAGCAGGCTCACCTGCCTCCTGAGTCCCCCAGGGCTCTCAGCCCCCAAACAACCCAGGGTGCGGGATCCCTTAATACGACCTGCATGGTTCAGGGCTCATTCAGGGTCCAGTTTCTGGAGAAGGCTGCACACTAAAATGAAGAGAGAAACTGGAAAAGAGTTAATTTTGGAAAATGGGGGCCAGGCGGAAGTTCACCTCTAGTGGGAAGACTAATCCCTGCTCTGGCCTTTTACTATTCCTTTTATTGAGATTCTGAGACAAAAACATCTTTTAGCAAGTTCCAACAACAGAAAATCAACAAGAATTTACATATGATTAAAAAATTAAAGTTGCCTCAACCACAACTATCTCAACTAGATGATGAGTTAATAGCTCCGACCATTCAGATCCATCAAGGTTGGCCAGCTCTTTTTACATTTTATTACCAGTGACAATGTTAGGTTTCCGTTCCCAGCACCAGGGCAGGTCCAAGGCACAGGCAAGTCTCAGATGGTGGCTGCCCAGATAATGCCCGAGGCTCAGGCAAGCCTCAGATGTAGGCTGCCCAGCCATCCAGGGCCACCCAAAGCTGAGGGTCGGCTGAGGCTTGTGCTGCTGGCAGTGGCAGCAGCAGAGGTGTGATGTGGCATCACCTTCCCCTGAGCTCTGGGTTGCTTCCCGCCCCTGAGGGCTCCCAGACTGTGAGAAGAAGCTGGCTGGGCTGAGGGACCTCCCCCTCCAGTGCATGAATTTTCATGCACTGGGGCCTCTAGTACAATCATAATAATGCCAACAAAGTGGGAGGGCAGTACTTAAGAACTTCACAGAGGCCAAAGAACTCAAGATTTTAGGAACAGATTAGTTAAATAAGACTGGGAACTATCTTGTGGCTATGTAAATATATTAATTGCAACTATAATTTGCATCTATACTTAGATTTAAATTTACTGTTTAACAATTGTTCATTATATGCTTCAAGGAATGATTTCAGTAATTATTAACTAGAAACCTTTGTGATGCATTTATTAAGTCTATGCTAAAATAATCCTATCAAATATTGCTACAAAATATCTTACCAATGTGAACTCAGACAACATTTGTACTCCCACGCTAGTTCTGACTGGACACACTTAGTAAACAGTATCCATTACAGAATTTTGCCTGGACATGGCTTATTTTCTTTGAGTATATTTAGTAGATATATTTCCTTTAAAAAATTATTGTTGAAGTATTACATATGTCCTTCTCTAGTCAGCCCTTGCAACCAGCCCCAGACCTTCACCACTCTATTTTCTGTACCCACTAGAGGCCTGGTGCATGAAATTCATGAACTTGGTGGGGGGTGGCCCCTCAGCCAGGCCTGCACCCTCTCACTTCTGGGAGACCCTGGGGGATGTCCAACTGATGGGTTGGACATCCTTAGCACTGCTGTGGAGGCAGGAGAGGCTCCTGCCACTGCCACTGTGCTCACCAGCCATTTGTTGGCTTCTGGCTGAGTGTATTGACTATCAGGGAGCAGCTTCTGCATTGAGCTTCTTTGATCAGTGCGCGTCATAGCAACTAGACCAGTTGTTCCGCTGTTCAGTCAATTTGCATATTACTCTTTTATTATATGGGATGGGTTATATATATATATGCATACAAGTTCCCACCCACCCATCCTCCCTGCCTTCCCTCTGAGATTCCACAGTCTGCTCCATGCTTCAATGTCTCTGGATCTATTTTATTCACCAGTTTATATTGTTTACTACACTCCACATATGAGTAAGATAATGGGATACTTATCCTTTTCTGAATGGTTTATTTTGCTTAGCATAATAATATCTTGCCCACACACCTTCTGATGCAAGCTGTTCCACCCAAAGAGCCAAAACATGGAGTAGCAGTAGGGTCTGGTGACTAATACCACGTGGTGATCTCTCCCATATGAACCAGGAATGGGCACCTGACCCACCAATCTACAGTTTGACAATCTGCAAAGACTATAGAGTTGCCCAGATAAGTTGGGCTGATCAGATATTTAAATCTCCTCTCTCCTTCAATTTGAACTGAACAAGGAAAATACTTTGAATTGGACCAAGCAGTGAATTTAAAGGTGCTGTAAGATAAAACCTATAGTAGTTTATGTGTCAAAGTTATATGGGAATGGAAACTATCAGAAGAGAGAAGTCAGGTGTAGTAAAGAGAAGAATGAATCAGATGTGCCAAGAGAAACATAAACATCATGAAATAGAGAGAGACCATGTGGTCCTTGAAAGAGACTAGAGAACAGTCTGTCTCCAGAGTGTGCCGCATTCCTGATGCTTTCTAGATCTGTTCTAGTTCCAATATCCTTATGTCTAACATTGTGCTACTGACCCTAACTAGACTGTTGGGTTAATTTGTAGTTTAAAGTTTATATGTAAATGGTAGCATTTTCTCTACATTCATATATTACTTAAAGAGCGTGCTTGCCTAAAACATTTTTTATTGACCCCAAATAACAAAAATCTAGAAAAGACAACTTTTAAAATAGAAATATAGAGTGATGTGATGATGAGGAGAGATGTGGGCCTTCTTAATTTTAAAGAGACACGAAAAAGGAAGTGGCTGTTTATCTAGTTTCTGGGAAAATAAGTAAATCCTGGGTTTTGTTTGTTCAGCTGAATGATTAGAACAAAAGCTTGCTACTGCAGTCGGACCAAGGATTGTCTTCTTAGTACATTAGCAGTCACTTCATTCCAGATGCTGACTTGAACCCTCAGGGACTTTAGACTGGAATGAGCTTTCCTTTCTTTACAAACAAATTAAGCCAATATTTCATGTTAAAATGCTAGTAGTAATACCAGTGGCAATCATGTTTCATCTCTAGGCAATTTGAAAGTAACTTCAAACCTGAAATACTTTCTGGAAAGAGAATTAAAATTGTACAGTGTGACTGTTAGGAAATAATGCCTGTAGTTTTTTCTTCAAATTTCTTATTATTGCTTATACAATACAATAGCAAATATATGCCATACATGTTACCTTTTAATTGAATCAATCCTCCAACAACTCTATGAGATAGAGTTCCTTTCCCCATTTTACAGGTGAGAAAAAGGATATATAACTTCCCAAGGCCACAATGCTAATAGAGGGTGGAATAGGAATTGAACCCAGGCAGTTGGATTCCAGAGTCTATACTACAATCTGATATACATTTCTTATTTATAGGTTTATTTGATCCATCCATGTATATACTCAAACTTTCTATAGTTTGTTTCCAGGTGAATGTTGTTGCTTGAGAATATCTATTGCATTGGTTATTTTGAAGAACCAGGGCAGGTACTTATTTAATAAATTATTTTCTCCTAATAGAGTTAAGAATGAAGAAAAATTCTAAACAGTCATTTTTTTTTATTTCACAGCTCTTCTGGATATACAATGAAAGGCCAATGTGCCCTTAATAGTCAGAAATATTCTGAGAGTTCTCATTACAAACCAACAAGACATTGGATCATTTATCTGGGAGTTGAGAATCCCCCCTCTCACTTATGAACACTTCGTTGTACTTGTCTCACAATATCTTATCTCTTATTAGTTTCCCACACTACAAAACACCAATAATACTAAGATGTTTAGCTATCTAATTATTTCCAAGATAAATTATAAAGTGTAATATCAAGCAGACTTTTTTCTTTTTTACATATATGGTGCTCTGTGCAAAAGTATTCATTGGGAGTTATTAACAATAATCTCTTAGCAAAATAATAATAGCAGTGATTTGTTAAGTCAGTATATTTCACTGTGCTAAGTATCATACTTTGACTACCTTATTTCACTAAACCTTTAAAATATCTTTGTAATGCAGATATAACTATTCATATTTTTTATTTTTTACACACCATTTTTTAAATTAAGGTATTACATGTGTACATATCTTCCCATTGCCCCCTCCTCCCCAACTCCCATACATGCCCTCACTCCCCAGTGTCTTACATCCATTGGTTATGCTTATATGCATGCATACAAGTCCTTTGGTTGATCTCTTATCTCCCCCACCCCTCCATAACACTGCCCCCACCAACTTGAAGGGTTGTACTCATGCATGTGGGGTGCATGCTTTCATGCTGTTCCCACCAAATTCTCACTCTGCCATCTGAACCATGATGTAACTGGGTAACTGGAAATGTGATTCATCAGACCACATGACTTTTGTCCGATGCTCGACTGTCCAGTTCTTGTGTTCCTGTGTGAACTGGAGACGCTTTATCTTGGTAACTGCAGACAGCAATGGTGTTCAAATAAGGCCTTCAGCTTCCATATCCCATACAATGCAGTGTAAGGCTAATTTGCCTACAAACATCAGGTGGTCATAATAATCTGGCCACTCAGTATACACACCACACCACACACACACACACACACACACACACACACACACACACACACATTAACCTCTTTTTTCCTTGGGTTATAAATCATTTTTAGGAAAAAGTTAACTAAATTATTTTAGATACTAGCAAGCTTAGCATTCTTGCCCATGGCAATCTGATGATGGTTGGGTTTAACAGTATGAGAACATTTTCTTCTTGGGCATTCTGTTAAAATGGGGAATAAGTCAGTTTTGGCTTTGTTTTGTTTTATACGTAGAATGAGCGTTCAAAATTTTGTTATTTATTCAGATTTAATTTTAATGCTCTTTGCCACTGGCTAGACCTTGGGAGGCAGGGTAAGGTGGGAGTTGAGCTACCATATTATTAAAACACATACTTTAAAATGATGGCACCTATTTTAGGAATTTCAAACTAAAACATACTTGTCTTCTAACCTAATAGCTATAGCCTTACTTTCTTCACAACAGGTCCCTTACTCCATTTCTTCCTAAAAAAAAAATTTATTGATTTCAATAGATAATGATCTCTTTGCCTAAGCTACCTTCTGGAATGGGAAGGGGAGCACATCTCTTTAAAAAATTCTTTCTCCCTTTCTATAATCCATCCATTTAAAGGAATCAAAATAATTTTGTATTCAACATTAAAGATAGTGTTGCTGATTGTGCATCATTAGCATATGTTCTTGGATATTTTCTCCTCCACACAATTTCTTGGAGTTCCTAGAGACCAAAGCCATATATTTGGGACAAGTCAGATGTCTGGCAGAAGATTCTGGGGCCATCTCAAAATTCTGTCTACCAAAATGGGCAATAAAATCTCATGTTTCCCAAAAATATTTTATTTTTTATTTCCCCCCCCATTTTTTTAATTCAATTATTATCTGTGTACATATTTTAACATTATCCTTCCCTCCCATACATACCCCCCCTCCCCAGAGTTTTGTGTCCATTGGTTGTACTTATATGCATGTATACAAGTCCTTTGGTTGATCTATTATCGCCGCCAGTTCCCCCTAACCTACCCGCTGTAATTTGACAGTCTACTTGTTGCTTTACTGTCTCTATATCTATCTTTTGGTTCATCAGTTTATAATGTTCTTTATTATCCATAAATGAATGAAGTCATGTGGTGTTTCTCTTTCATTGACTGGCTTATTTCACTCAGCATGATGTTCTCCAATTCCATCCAGGTTGCTGCAAATGATGAGAATTCCTTCTTTTTTATGACAGCATAGTATTCCATTGTGTAGATGTACCATGGTTTTTGGATCCAATCATCTGCTGACGGGCACCTAGGCTGTTTCCAAATTCTAGCTATTGTAGATTGTGCTGCTATGAACATAAGGGTGCATATATCCTTTCTGATTGGTGTTTCTAGTTTCTTGGGATATATTCCTAGGAGTGGGATTACTGGATCAAATGGGAGTTCCATTTTCAGTTTTTTGAGGAAACTCCACACTGTTCTCCACAGTGGTTGCACCAGTCTGCATTCCCACCAGCAGTGCACGAGGGTTCCCTTTTCTCCGCAACCTCGCCAACACTTGTCGCTTGTTGATTTGTTGATGTTGGTCATTCTGACAGGTGTGAGGTGGTACTGCATTGTTGTTTTGATTTGCATCTCTCAGACAATTAGTGACTTTGAGCATGTTTTCATGTGCCTTTTGGTCTTCCTTCTGTCTTCTTTTGAAAATATCCTATTTAAGTCCATTGCCCATTTTTTAATTGGATCATTCATCTTCCTTTTATTTAGTTGTATAAGCTGTTTGTAGATGTTGGAGATTAAACCTTTATCAGTGGTAACATTTGCAAATATGTTCTCCCACACAGTGGGCTTTCTTGTTGTTTTGTTGATAGTTTCTTTTGCTGTAAAAAAGCTTTTTATTTTGAGGTAGTTTTGCTGTAAAAAAGCTTTTTATTTTGAGGTAGTCCCATTTGTTTATGTTCTGTTTAGCTTCCATTGCCCTAGGGGCAGTATCCGTGAAGAAGTTCTTTTGGCATATGTCTGAGATTTTACTGCCTGTGGATGCTTCCAGTATTTTTATGGTTTCCCCTCTGATGTTTAAGTCCTGTATCTATTTTGAATTTATTTTTGTGTATGGTGTAAGTTGGTGATCTAGTTTCATTCTTTTGCATGTATCTGTCCAATTTTCCCAACACCATTTATTGAAGAGACTATCTTGACTCCATTGTATATTCGTGCCTCCTTTGTCAAATATTAATTGAGCATAGTGATTTGGGTTGATATCTGGGTTCTCAATTCTATTCCATTGATTTATATGTCTTTTCTTGTGCCAGTACCAGGCTGTTTTGAGAACAGTGGCTTTGTAATACAGCTTGAAGTCTGGTATTGAGATCCCTCCTACTTCACTCTTCTTTCTCAGGATTGCTGTGGCTATTCGGGGTCTTTTATTGTTCCAAATGAACTTTTGGAGATTTTTTTCTAGGTCAGTGAAATATGCCGTTGGTATTTTAATGGGGAGTGCATTGAACCTATAGATTGCTTTAGGAAGTATGGACATTTTGATGATGTTGATACTACCAATTCATGAACATGGTATGTTCTTCCATCTGTTTACATCTTCCTCTATCTCTTTTTTCAGTGTCATGTAGTTTTCTGCAAATAGGTCCTTTACTTCTTTAGTTAAATTTATTCCTAGGTATCTTAATTTTTTTGGTGCGATGGTAAATGGAATTGCTTTTTTAGTCTCTGTTTCTGTAATTTCACTGTTGGTGTATAGAAATACCATGGATTTCTTGGCATTAATTTTGTATCCTGCTATATTGCCAAATTCATTTATTAAGTCAATTAGTTTTTTAATGGAGTCTTTTGGGTTTTTTATGTACAATATCATGTCATCTGCAAATAAGGATAACTTTACTTCTTCTTTTCCAATTTGGATGCCTTTTATTTCCTCTTCTTGTCTAATTGCAATGGCTAGTACTTCCAGTACTATGTCAAACAGGAGTGGTGAGGGTGGGCAACCCTGTCTTGTTCCTGTTCTTAGAGGAAATGGTTTTAGTTTTTGCTCATTGAGTATGATGTTGGCTGTGGGTTTATCATATATAGCTTTTATTATGTTGAGGTATGATCCTTGTACTCCCACCTTGTTGAGAGTTTTTATCAGGAAAAGGTGTTGGATTTTATCAAATGATTTTTCTGCATCAATTGATATGACTATATGATTTTTATCTTTCAATTTGTTTATGTGATGTATCACGTTTATTGATTTGCGGATATTCTATCATCCTTGCATTCCTGGAATAAATCCTACTTGGTCATGGTGTATGATCTTTTTGATGTTCAACTGGAGCTGATTTGCTAGAATTTTGTTGAGGATTTTGGCATCTATGTTCATGAGGGATATTGGCCTGTAATTCTCTTTCATTGAGTTGTCTTTATCTGGTTTTGGTATTAGGGTGTTGCTGGCTTCATAGAAGGAGTTTGGAAGTGTTCCTTCCTCTTGAATTTTTAGGAATAGTCTGAGGAGGATAGGTTTTAGTTCTTCCTTGAATGTTTGGTAAAACTCTCCTGTGAAGCCATCTGGCCCTGGGCTTTTGTTTGCTGGAAGCTTTTTGATGACGATTTCAATTTCTTCCCAAGTCACTGGTCTATTGAGATTTTTAGATTCTTCCTGATTGAGTTTTGGAAGTTTGTATTTTTCTGGGAATATGTCCATTTCCTCCAGGTTGTTCAGTTTGTTGGAATAGAGTTGTTCATAGTATTTAGTAACAATCTGTTGTATTTTGGTGGGGTATGTTGTTATTTCACCTCTTTAATTTCTGATTTTGTTTATTTGAGTCCTCTCTGTTTGTTTCTTGGTTAGCCTGGCTAGAGGTTCATCTATCTTGTTTATCCTTTCAAAGAACCAGCTCTTGGTTTTGTTGATCTTATGTATTGTTTCTTTGGTCTCTATGTTGTTTATCTCCGCTCTGATTGTTGTTATTTCCTTCCTTCTACTTACACTGGGCTTTTCTTGTTGCTCTTTTTCTAACTCTTTGAGTTGTTGAGTTAGATAATTTGTTACCATTTTTGCTTATTTTTTTTTCAATAGGCTTGTAGGGATATGAACTTTCCTCTCAAAACTGCTCTTGCTGTGTCCTATAGATTTTGGATTGTTGTGTTTTCATTGTCATTTGTTTCCAGGATGTTTTTAATTTCTTCCTTGATTTCTCTGGTATCCAAGTCCTTGTTTAATAAAATGCTGTTTAGTTTCCATGTGTTTGATTTCTTAGGTTTATTTTTATTGTAGTTAATTTCCAGTTTCATGCCACTATGATCTGAGAAGATGCTTGATATGATTTCTATCTTCTTGAACTTGAAGAGACTTTGCCTATGTCCCAAAATGTAGTCTATCTTTGAGAATGTCTCATGTGCACTTGAGAAGAATGTATATTCTGTGGCTTTGGGGTGAAATGTTCTGAAGATGTTGACTAATTCCATCTTATCTAATGAGTCATTTAGGATTGATATTTCTTTGCTGATTTTTTGTTTAGATGATTTGTCCAAGGGTGACAGTGGGGTATTAAAATCTCCTACTATGATTGTATTGCTATTAATCTCTGCCTTAATGTCCTCCAGTAGTTTTTTTTATGTATTTGGGTGCTCCCATATTGGGTGCATATATATTTACCAGGGTTATTCCTTCTTGTTGGATTGCTCCCTTTAGTATTATGAAGTGGCCTTCATTATCTCTTGTTATGTCCTTCATTCTGAGATCTAATTTGTCAGATATAAGTATTGCTACCACAGCTTTTTTTTCATTTACATTTGCCTGGAAAACCTTTTTCCATCCCTTCACCCTCAGTCTGTGTGCATCTTTTTTTTTCTGAAGTGGGTTTTTTGTAGACAACAGATATTTGGGTCTTGTTTTCTTATCCAATCTGTTACCCTATGTCTTTTGATTGGAGCATTTAATCCATTTACATTTAAAGATATTATTGATAGGTACTCACTTGATGCCATTTTTATTCTATACCCCAGTGTTCCTTCTTCACTTCCTATTTCTTTATTTTTACAGTAGACCCTTTAGTATTTCTTGCATTGCTGCTTTGGTGGAGATAAATTCCTTTAGACTTTTTTTGTCTGTGAAGCTCCTGATTACACCTTCAATTTTGATTGATAGCCTTGCTGGGTACAGTATTCTTGGATTCAGACCCTTCCTTTGCATGACTTTGTATATTTCATCCCATTCCCTTCTGGCCTGATGAGTTTCTGTTGAGAAATCAGTTGCTAGTCTGATGGGGGTTCCTTTATATGTAACTTTCTGTCTCTCTCTGGCTGCTTTTAAGATTCTTTGTTGTTGGTGTCGAGTTGAGATAGGGTTGAACGATGTTATAGTAGAGATTAAAATAGAATGAAGATTAATCCCAATGTAAAATAAAGAGAAAATGAAATAGTACTGAAGAAAAAAAAGAAAAAGGGAACAAAAAATGCAAAATAGCAGTAGTAATAGTGATGATTGAGATTGAAAGGTGTAATAATTGAAAAGGTAAAATCAAGTAAGGAAAAAAGAAAAAAAATTGTTTCTTAAGTAAAAGAAGTAAAAAATGAAAATAAAATAAAAGATGTAAAAAGTGGAAATATAATAAAGAATAGTAAAATTAGCATAAAAATGTCCAGTAGTGGTCATTCACTTCCTCTGTTATTGTATTTGGCATGCCTGATTCTCGGACCAGACAGTGTTGCAGTTCCCAGCATTCCACTGCACCTCAGTTATTTGTGTCCATTTATTTTTGATTAGTTAAACGTTAAAGGAAAAAAAAAAAAAAAAAAAAAGCAGTTTGTAATTCAGCTCCTAGGTGGCAGTGTTTCTGGTTTGACCTCCCAGTCTTTTTGGTTGCTCTGGCCTTCTTTCTCTATGGCTCTAGCTTCCAGGGTGCCTGCCGGCTCCCAGACTATCTCTTCCGGCTCTGATCCCTTATTTCCAGGAAGGCAATTTCCCCGGATATGCCCAACTGGGCAGTCCCTCCCTAGTATTCAGAAGCAAGGGGGTGAAGGGGATCAGGCACCAAGGTGTCCAGATGTTCTGCCCTTGGAGGAACAGACCCGATTCTTAACAATCTGTCCCATGTCCCTTGGCATTTTAAAAAAGTCCCGCTTCTGGGGAAGATTATGCCAAACCCAGCACTGTGTGTCGCAGGGCAGGATTCTCGCTGCAGCCTTCTTTTGAACAGCTCGGTGCAGAGGAGGGGGGCCGCTCGGGCGCTCCATGGCTACAGTGGAGGCGGGGCCTCTCAGGAGCTCCAGGGCTACAGTCGCTGCCGGTGCAGCGGGGACCCGGAACCCTCACGCTATCCCCACAAACTCTGACCTTTCCGCGGGTGATCGAAGAACTCCCTTGAATCCACATGTTTGCGCCGATTGGGGCGTCACAGCTGCTCCATGGACTCCTCTGCTGTGGGTTTTCCAGGCCTCAGAGAAGGTCCTCCTTTCCTGGTAAGATGGTGCAGCCTTCCCTCTGAGCCCGTAGCTCAGGGAGAGGTCGCTGCCTCCGCAGTGCTGGCTGCTTGGTCAGGAAATCCTGTCCAGCGGACCCTTCCTTACCTTCCTTTAGAGTTCCGCTGCCCCTTAGCTGCCAATCAATATTCCCTGAGCAACTCAGACTCTGCTTTTATCTGTTCTGGGGCCAGGGTCAGAACAAGTCTGTCTGTTTGGAGGCCATCTTGTCCTCCATTTCTCCCAAAAATATTTTATAATTTATTTGTGTGTGTATGTGTGTGTGTATGTGTGTATGTGTGTGTATGTGTGTGTGTGTGTGTGTATGTGTGTGTGTGTGTGTGTGTGTGTGTGTGTGTATGTACATGAAAAAAAAGATTTTGTAAGGTACCCACCAAGGTTCTAATACTTGTTATCACTGGGAAGGTGAGAGAATAAATGCTTATCTTTCATTTACTTCATTTCCTTACATACATTCAATATAAATGCATATTTAAAAAATTATTTTTAAAAGATTTAAGAAATAATATTAAAATTATACTCCCACATAATGCACATAGAAAAAAATGCTGGTAGTATTTCTTAAGTTATTGACTTTCCTAACAATTGTATTAAATGCACTTAGTGTGTATTTAAGGCAGAGGCACTTAGTGTATAGTGCTCTTTCAAGCTTCCTTTGAGATCACCCAAAATGAACAGGTAGAGAAATGATTGGGCACTCAGCATGGAGCTCGTAGGAGGATGCTTACTTCCAGCATTAATTACTTATTAAAAAAAAAAAGTACAGAAGATTCATGACATTGCTCCTGACAGCACTGAAATTTGTTTTAATGGGGGTATGACCTTTGATACCTGATCATGATGATGGGCTGTTTATTTATTTCTTCTCCTTCATTTCCAGTCCAGGAGATGATTAATGTACCTCCCTTTCTGGTGATGGCCTCTGTGGACAAGGTGTGACCTTGAAGGACATTCGTTGTTTTAAAGTGCTGACTCATCTCATTTCTTCTTTCCAGACTGTCTGGGAGAGGATGCCAACAGGAACCGCAAGGAAAGCCCTCCTGGCTGAGAGGGAGGAAAATGGTCGAATTGGGAGCTTAGAGAGGATCACTGCTCAAATCTCAGGTGAGGAATTTTCTAGGCTGTCTTAAGAAGCTCATACGCTAATGAACAACAGTGGCAGCCCTGCTCAGGTACTCTGGTGCCATATAAAGGAGAGCAGCTGCATGATGTGTGGGGACCTTTCATGAAGATAACAGGATAAGCCAAATAGCACCTGAGTTGTTTACAATTATTGTTTATCAAGTCAAAATACACCTAACATACCATTTAGTGTCTTAACCATTTTAAAGTGTATAGTTCAATAATGTTAAGTATATTCCCATAGTTGTGCAACAAATCTCCAGAACTTTTTCACCTTGCAACACTGGAAGTCTATATTTATTAAACAGTAACTTCCATTTTCTCCCCTGGCCTCTAGGAACTCCTTTCTATTTCAGTGTGTATGAATTTGACTCCATTAGGGACCTCCTCTAAATGGAATCATACATTATTTGTCTTTTTGTGATAGCACATTTTACTTAGCACGATGTCCTCAGGTTTCATCCATGTTATATAGCATATGTCATAATTTCCTTCCTTTTTAAAGCTGAATAATATTCTATTGTATGTGTATATCACATGTTTAGCCAGTTATTCATTGACTGATATCTGAGTTCTTTCTATCTTTTGGCTGTTGTGGATAAATGCTTCTATGAACACAAGTGTGCACATATTTTTGAGACCCTTCTTACAATTCTTTTGGATATATTCTCAGAAGTCAGCTTGTTAGGTCATATGGTAATTCTATTTTTAATTTTTTGAGGAACCCCATAACATTTTCCTTAGGGCCTGCACCCCAGCTCATTTTGTTATTATTTTTGTGATTATATTTTATTATACATATGTCCTAATTTACCACATTATCCATTTATTCATTTATAACTAGATTTTAAGTAACTCAGAGGTAGAGATGGTGTTTTAGAATTTAGGCTATTTTAGACTTGTCCTTCCCTATGGCCTGGTGCTGATGACAAGGAAGTTGCTGAATACTTATTGGTACTTAAAGTCTGAAGGCTAATCATCCCATGTATAACAAGTTGCTAATACTCCATCAGTGGGAGTAAATGTCAAAAACTTAGGTGTGAGAGTTTTGGAACAAGGATGTCTGGAGATAGAGACCACTGTACAAAGATTTACCCAGACTACCATTTTGAGGATGAATCATTTGTTTGACAGAATTTGCAACAATAGAGATAGAATGGGAAAACAGAAGGATCTGACAGTAGGTATCTGACCAAAGGGAGTGAGATTGATAGTGGGTTTATAAACATCTCACATTATGGGAGTAAAAGGGAAAAAATCATAGTTTTCAAAATTCAATGAATTTAGAAATTTTTGAATTATCCCTTAAAATAAAGGTTTCCGGACTTCAGTCTCAGGTATTTCCACTCATTTAGGTCCTATACAGGTCTAAAAAATCTGCATTTTAATAAATATCAGAGAAAAATAATTGGAGACATGTGGTGATACCCAAAGAAGTCAGATGCTACCAGGTGATAAAACCATCCCTTGATTACCTGTGTTGAAATGGAGAAAGGTATGGTATCCTGAATCAATGACTCTCAAATACTGGGTTGTCCTGTTGCAACTAGTTCTGGGCTAGCTACTTCATCACCTGGTCCATTAGGAGATACATGGGCCCCACTCCCAATTCTCAGCATGTGCTGAATCACTCTCTCCAATGACAGGTGTGCTGATTTCCTCTCTACCTCCAGAGGTTGGCAGTTTTGGAGAAGATGCACTGTTCCCAGTTCTAGGATGGTGATTAAATCCAAGATACTTTAGACGCAAAAACCAAGAAACCCCCAAAATTAACCTAAACGCCACCTTGGCTTCCCTGGCTCTTCAAGTTTTAGGTACATTTGACTCAAACCAGTATCAATCGGTACAAGTCTGGCCCCTTCCTGAAGCTTAGTGAGAATTCTATAGCATAGTGGGAATTCTATAGCATAGTTTCTCCAAGTGCCACTGTCTCTGGGCTGCTTCCACTTGAGACCACTTGGTTGAGATCTATTCCAGCAAGTACAAACATTTTAGTGTCTTTTTAATTTTCAATAAGAAATCCATTCATGAATTTATTGAAGTTATAATAAATTTACTGAAAATGTGTGGAGTTACAGAAAGCCACTGTATTGCTATGTGGCAGTCATCCACTGTTTACCAATTTCCTCACACTATCTTCTGTTGCATTTCAAATAATTCATGCTCCCAACCATGCATCCTCCCTGGGCATGCAGCTCCCAGGGAGTTGTAATAGAAACTGCCAGTCTCTGGGGAAAGAATGGCAGTTGCCATCTTCAGACCACAACTTCCATCAGAATGCTAATAAATTTTTTCTACTCAATTACCAATTAATCTCAGGTGTGGGGGTAGGATATGTTGTGTTAATGATTGTTTAAGATATTTCCCAAGAAACTGGGGCCCTGAGTCCAAACTTAAGGACAACCCCCAAAGCCATTTAAAGATATGGAGAGGTTATATCCCCACAAAACAATTTTGATTTTCTCCAAATTGCTTTTCTTTTTAAACCAAGAGTACAGACTGCAGCACACATAATCATGTGACTCCATGAGTCTGGAGCCAGCCCCTAAAACGGGAATTAAAATGTCAGAGCAACCTCCTTACTTTGTTCATCTTTGGCCCCATGTCCAAATCTGTGTTTTTAACATTCATTTAAATGGTACATCACACCAAGAAACAAAGGGAAGAGACTATTTCTCTCAATAGTGATATATTTACATTTCTTGCTGATACTTTAAGCACCACAGGTATCCAAATTAATATCTTTGGACTTATCCCTCTTATGTCATCACTTGCTTTCTCTTGAAGCAAAAGGGTGGGATGATGGAAGATGAAGACTAGAAAGGAGTCTTAGCTCCTCCTAGAGCCATTATCAGTTCCTTCAAATTCTCATAACTGTTTTTAACTTGAAGTGAAATCAGAAGCAAAAATTTTCTAACTAAAAGTTGACTTTCATCTTTTGCACTTTCATCATCTGCAACCCACCAGCTTGAGATGAATTTGTGGAAAACAGGGGTTCATGACTGAGATGTGAACCCTGTTTCTATTCCCTTGAGGTAGAGCCAGCATTGCTCACTTTGAATCATTCATTCAGTCAATGCATTTTATTACACAATTGCTAGTGTAATGCTTAGTAAAATATTAATTTTATTCACTGATAACTATTATCTACTCACTGTGTTGAGCACTGAACATATAATGGTGAATAAGACCGAGTACCTGGTATGAAAACCTCTAAGTAAGCAAATAAAATATTAGAAATTGTGAGTAAGCATTATGAAGATAAAACAACAAAAAGGAACTGAGACAGGAAATAAGGATGTGTATACTTTACAGACAGGGCCAGGGAAGGCCTACTTAAGGAGGTGACATTGAAGCTGAGGAAACCCAAAGGGTGGGAGGAACCATGCTATGTAAAGAGATTTGGGGTAGATGAAAGGGGTTCCTCAGGCTGAGGCCTTGAGGGCGGGAACTGGCTGAAGCCCTGTGAGTGGGAAGGAGTGGCTTGAGATGTGAGTGGCAAGATAGGGTTCTGAACAAGCAGGACTGGAAAGTGATGGAGAGGAGTTCTGAGTGTGTAGAGTGGAGAAAGGAGAGGAAAAGGACTAGAAGCAGGAAGGCCAGTTAGAAGCTCACTAGCTCCCCTGCACTTAGCAGGTAGGGGTTAAATATTTGTTGAATATATGAATGTCTGACATGCTCAGTTAGCTTGAGCTTCTATCACTCTAAACTACCCCCCCACCCCCTTCTACCCTCACCCAATCCCGGGTACCTAGCAGAGTGCTATGCACAGGGTACATGTGGAGAATTATTTTAGCAGTTTGCCAGAAAGACCACATAAAAAAAGAATATTTTATCCAGTATTTTCTCTTACTTTGCCATATAATCTTACCTGAATAGAGTTAGGAGCATTTTCCTGTGAATTATTCATTTCGGCACACAGCCTGTAAAACTAATGTCTCTAACCTTTTGGGACCATGGGGCTTCCCCAGCCGGTATTTAGAGTAAAATCTCCATGGTAGCACTTTCCCAATGTACCCCCTCAGCTCTTTTCCAGTTCTTGGCTCCTGTGAATAAGGAGGCCAGCACACTCTTCTGGGAACACACAGCACGGATATATATTTTTTACTATCGCAGCAGAATTGTTTTGAATACACTTCGGCCATGAGGTTAAAGCACTCCACAAGGAATACTTCAGCAATAATTCTGCTGCCCTCCAGCCGAGCGCTGAAGTCCCTCTGGAATGCTGGCACTGCCCTTTAAGAATGGTTCTGAAATGAGTGGACTCACTTTCTATTCCTATTGAAATTCTTCCAGGCAGCTCACAGTAAGTAACCTTCAGTCAGGTGCCAGAATAACTTTTATGCTCTAGAAAGGCTTCTGAAGTTATTTATTGCACAATGCAACACCTGTTTACTTTTTTGGAAAGAGTGGCACAGCTGGTCAAAACTGCCCTGGTGGATAGCCTGTGGTCAGATAATTTCAGCTCTACTGATAACCGAGAACTTTTTGGAAGGGATTGAGAGAAGACTAGTATAATGTGTAGATGAAAGAGTTGGATTTTCTTGTTAGATTTAGCTGCCATGACTATTATCACTATTATTGTTTTTTCTTCCCAATTACCGCTTGTGGAGAGACTGGACCTTGAGTCTTGGCTCCAACACTTATATTGAATGCAAACCAGGGAACTTGGTCAAAAAAGAATGTATTCTTCTGAGCTGATCCCATACTTGAAGAGCACATGGAAATCAAAATACTTTCAAAATTCAAAAGGGTGGGCAACCAAAGGACTTGTATGCATGCATATAAGCATAACCAATGGACACCGACAGCAGGGGGGTGAGGGCATGAACGGAGGGAGGATGGGGGGATAAGGACACATATGTAATACCTTGATCAATAAAAAACAATAAAAACATTTTAAAAGAATGGGGCTATGTATGTTTTATTATTTATTAATATTTATTTATTTTGCAAATATTTTTTTAAAATCAATCTTTATTGTTCATATTGTTACAAAGGTTTCTCATTTCTTCCCCCCTCCACCAGGTTCCCACCCCACCCTCTGCCCCCTCCGCATCCCCCATTGTCCTCATTCATAGGTGCAGTTTATGTTCAGTCTCTTCCTCCCTCCCTTTCCCCAATAGTAAATCCCTTTTCAGATAGTAAATCAGTTACTTAGCATTTTCTCATATCAATAATACCACCACATGCCCAATGATACATTTCACACAAAAGACATTTTCAAATAGGTCAACCAGCCTCATCCAGGTCCTACCCAAGGCACTCACAGATCAATACCCCAGCCCTATACTAACTCAACACATCCAGATCTAAGCCTTCATCATTTGATTCAGCAGACCCTCAAGTTCCCACAAAAGTTTCCAGCCATGTCTGAGAGGCAGCCATGGGGCAGGGGCAGGCGAGGAGTGAGCTGTTCCGGGCCTGGCTGCTCCGGGCCTGGCCTCTGTTGCTCTGGTTTGTTCCACAACCAGCTGCTCCGGGTCTGGTCATCACCGCTCCCGACCTAGTTGCTCTGGACCTGGCTGCTGCTGCTTCAGGCCTGGCCGCTCCGGGCCTGGCCGCTCCCAGCCTGGCAACCGCTGCTCCGGGCCTGACCGTACCAGACCCGGCTGTTCCAGGCCTGGCCGCTCCCAGCCTGGCAGCTGCTGCTCCGGGCCTGGCCGCACCAGACCCGGCTGCTCTGGGCCCGGCTGCCCCGGGCCCGGCCGCTCCTAGTCTGGCCGCTCCCAGCCTGGATGCTCCGGGCTTGGCTACTGCTGTTCTGGACCTGGCTGCTTCCAACCCAGCTGCTCTGGGCCCAGCTTCTCCGGGCCCGGCTACTCCGGGTCTGGGTGTTTCTGGACTGGCCATCCTGGGCTTGGCTGCCTCCGCCTCCGGCCTGGCTGCCACTGCCCCAGGTCTGGCTGCTCCAGTGCTGGCTGTTGTTGCTCTGGTTCTGGCTGCTGCTGCTCTGGGGCCTGGCCGCTGCTGCTCCGGGCCCGGTTGCCATTGCTTTGTGCCTGGGCACTCTAGGCCTGGCCGCCGCTGTTCCAATATTCTGTCCCTTTTTTTAAAAAATTCATTTATGTTGCAATGTTGGCTGGTGAGTTGAGTTCTGATTTAGTCTTTAATTTTTCAAGATCTTCTTTGTATTCTATCTTAAGTAATTTTACTATCTTTTGCTCTCAGTTGATTTCTTCACATCAAGAACTTTGGTTTCTTCCTCCTGTCCTGGGAGCTCAGCAGGCTGGCCTGTGGCAACCCTTTGTTCTCCGTGGGCTCCCATGCTGCTCCAGCCTGTTGCTGGAAGCAGGAAGCAGCCTCCGGCCTTGGCTCCATTGCCCGAGCTCAGAGGTCAATGGCTCAGGGGCAACCCCTCCCCTGGGGGCCCGTCGCCTGGCTCCCTGCTCGCCCGGCTGGCTGGTGTCCGGCAGGGGCTCCTGCTTTTTTTTTCTCCTTCCCGCTAGGGGAGTTTAGGACCAGAGTCAACAGACTGTCCGCTGCACGCAGTGCGCGACTCTGGGGGCTCCGCTCCCCGCCACTCCCCTGGGACTCCGCCTCACAGCCTGCCTCCCCCTGCTGGAGCCTGGGTCCCCAGGGTCTGGTCCAGGACTGGGGTTCAGAGCAGTCCAGACTGAGGCTCAGCGCCGCCGGAGGCCCTGTTTCTTCACGCTAGGGTAATCCAGCATCAGAGTCAACATTCAGTCCTCTGCGCGCAATGTGCGCGTGACTCCGGGGGCCCTGCTTTTCGCCGCTTACCTGGGATTCCGCCTCACAGCCCTGTCTCCCCTGCCAGAGCCTGGGTCCCCAGGGTCTGGCTCATAACTGGGGGTCAGAGCTGCCGGTTCGGGGGTTCAGCCCAGGCTGGGGGTTCTATTTCCCTCCTGCTAGGGAACGCCAGGCAGCACCCAGCCCTCTCCTCCCCTCCGGCTGCGACCTCTCCGAGCACTCGTGCGTGCGAGTGCGCAGCATGTCTCTGTACCTTAGGCTTTTTTTCAGCTCCTCTGATTTTCCTTCTGGTTTTCTCTTTCCTTCTTGTTGTAGAATTTTCAGTCAGTCGACTACCTGTAGCTCTGGGCGATGTCCACTCTACATTTTAGTTGTATTCCATTGAAATTGTTGTGCGCTGCTGAGGTTAGGTGTCTACCTGAGCAGCCATCTTGGATCCTCTCTCCTATTTTGCAAATATTTTTTAAGCCAATGTACTACATGCCAATGTTGTGCCAGGTACTAGACACACCTGGGTGGACAAGGTTGTCATGGAATTTGCAATCCAGCAGAGCCCGTGTTGTTATTTTTAACTTCATTTGGAGATAGAATCAGGCAGGATCAATGATTGTCACATGCCCAAACCTATAAAATCTATTCTGTGTGATTGTGTTAGTTTTCTAGCTCTGCTGTACAAAACATGGAGCCTTAAAAGTACACAGATTTATTCTCTCACAGTTATGGAAGCTGGAAGTCTGAGATAAAAGTGTCAGCAGGGCCACACTCACTCCTAAGGCTTTAGAGGAAAATCCTTCCCTCTTCCAATACCTGGCGGCTCCCAGGCCCCTTGAGTATAGCAGCACAGCCCAGCTTCTGCCTGTCTCCACATGGCTTTCTTCCCTGTGGGCCTTTACATGATCGTCCTAGAAAGGCACTAAACTTAGATTTAGAGCACATTCTAATCCAGTATGACCTCATGTTAACTATCGCATCTGCAAATAAAGTCACATTCTGAGGTTCCAAGTGGATACGAATTTTTGAGGGACACTATTCCATGTGGTGCAACAGTAGGTTCATTTCATTAAAACAATTAATGTAGAGGTTTTTCCTCCATGCACTTGTTTATATGTACACTCAAGTAAGTATATAAATGGGATATATCTGTACATAAAAATGCAAATAAAATCCATGCACATATGAACATGATCTCATTATGCCACTTTTTCTAGTGTATTCTTCCTTCTTCTTTCCCTTTTTTGGTTTCTTTCCCCCTCTGTCCCCTTAACCTACTTTATATCCCTTGTCATGCGGTAACCCACTTTAACAATCCAGCATATCTCCTTCCATATTGTTTCATTTTCATATAACAATATACAAATACACTCACATAGAGAGACACATGTAGGTATGTTTAGTGCTTTAGAAGCCCTGTTTATTTTTTTAAGTGAGATCATATTATTTAAGTGAGATCAGAGACATTTCTGTCTCTGATATTTCTCTCTAACCAATGAAGTATTACAAGTATATTTATAATTCATTCTTTTTGATTTCTGAATAATTTTCCATAGGAAAAAAATGTAGTTACCCATTTCTTTGCTGATGGCTATTCCTATGTCTCCAGTTTATTTTTGTTTTATTATTATTTTTTTTTTGCCACAAACCAAAATATTATAAAATATCATTCTATATGGATGCTTATCTTTCTGAGAGGTAGGATTCTGAAAGTGAGATTTCTGAGTGTATGTGTATTATCTTATTCTTACTTTAATTTGCATTATTCTGACTAGCTTGAAGATGGTTTCCCATGGCCATTTGGATAGACTCTTTTATGAAATGCTTCATTATATCATCTGCCTGTTTTTCCACTGGGCTGTTTATTTCTCTTCTCATGGCCTGCAGAACCCTGTGTATACCATAGACATTACATCTTGTTGTTGTTGTTGTTCCTTGCTTATTGACTTTGCTCATGGTTTCTTTTGCTGCACAAAAGTCTTACATTTTATATAGTTCTATGTATATATATTTTTTCTCTTACAGATTTTATATGTCTAGTCTTGGTTAATGTCTTTCCTGCAACTCCTACATTATACATGTAATGTCTTAAATTCCTTCACAAAGACATTTTTGTTGAAACCTCACATTTATTCTTTTAATTATAAATTTTAATATACAATTTAATTTAAAATGTTATGATGGAAATGTTAAAATGAATGAAAATTACAAAGGATACAGAAACACAGTGAACCCATCACAAAGAGCAACAAATGTCCACACTCTTTCTCTCTTCTTTCATATCTTTTCCTTTCCTTTTAAAGTTCCCTGCTTTGAGTTCTATATCAGTTAGACTTGTATTAATTGGTTTGTTTTACTGAATAACAAATTACCCCAAGAACTTGGTGGTTTAAAACAAAAGTATTTATATAGCTCTTTCTACATAGACAATTTTGCAAGCCAACAATTGGTGCTGAGCTCAGCTGCATTATTCTTCTGGCCTTGGCTGAGTTCATTCATGGATTAAGGTCCAATGCCCAGCTGACTGGGCGTTGGTTACTTTAGGATGGCCTCAGCTGGGTTGGTTGAGCCCTGCCCCACATGGCTCTCATATTCTGGCAGGCTAGCACAGGTTCGGTCAAATGGGTGTCCGGGCAGAGTTCCAAAACATGGGCCAAGGCATGCAAGACCTCGCTCAGGAGGCTGAGGCTCAGAACTGGCACACTGTCCCTCCTGTTGAAATTTATTCCTCACAAGAATTTCAATTTTTATTTGTAAATTATACCTCAATAAAGCTGGGAAATTGTTTTATTTCTTGAAGTACTTTAAATCTTCTATATTATCTCTTCAAGTTGGAACAACAAATGGTTTTATTTGATGCAGTCATTCTAATTTCAATTAATCAGCAGATAATATAATTCACAATGAATAATTGTCCAAAGGAGAGCTAACTTTTTGGTTTGAGGTTCTCTATGCATGGAGTCCAGTAAATCAGCATAAAATATTATAGAAGAGTTTAGTTTTATATTTTGAAATACAGAACATGTTCATAGAGCTACCCTTGCT
Organism: Pipistrellus kuhlii; assembly: GCF_014108245.1. Classification (NCBI taxonomy): domain Eukaryota; kingdom Metazoa; phylum Chordata; class Mammalia; order Chiroptera; family Vespertilionidae; genus Pipistrellus; species Pipistrellus kuhlii. Next base: position 148,763,014 of record NW_023425404.1, read on the forward strand.
AAAAGTTTTACAAAAGTGATGATCACTTGAAGAATGCATTATAAAGTCTATCAAAATGCAGTAATTGGAAAGGAATTGTTAATATGTAAATTAAAAGAATCTTGATTAAATTCTATGTACTGAAAATTCTTAAAAAGAATAATTTTATATTAGTGTTATAATTATTATTATCAGTGACAGGAGACAATAATTCCACAGCATTTAGACCTCTTTTATCTTTTTTATGTTGTTTCTTTAAAAAAAAAATCTTTATTGTTGAAAGTATTACATATATCCCCGTTTTCCGCATTGACCTTGCCCAGCCTCTCCCAACCCCAGGCCTTTTCCATCCTATTGTCTGTGTTCCTGGGTTGTTCATTGGTAATCTCTCCCAAAGCCCCCTGCCTTCCCTCTGAGGTTTGACAGCCCTCTTTTACCTTTTCAATGGAAATTTTTTCTTAATGGTAAAAGACAATACACTTGAAATAATGTATATGGCTTATCTTCCCTTTGTATTGAAAAAACTCACAAATGATGATTGAATTAGTAAGAAGGGGCCATGCCATATTTATTAGATTGTCCAACCAAGATGTGTTGGACAATCTTAAATTCAAATATTTTGACCAGTTGTTAAACCATGTATTAAAACAAAATGTATGGTTTTGGAAATATATTGTAGCTGCCAGAGCAGTAATAGAGAAGTTATTAAGTCAGGATGCACAGGATCAGGAACTAACTTTCAGTCCTAAATATTTTGAGGTAATAGTTTAATAGAAAAACTTGTTTTAGGGTCAGATGTGGCTGGCTTCAAAATTTAGGTTTTCTATCTGCCTGTACTTAAAAAAAGTAAGTCTTAACACTTTCCTTATATGTAAATTCTGAAAAATTACATCATCCTTATATTATTTAAGGAGAAAATAAAATAATATAAATAAACCTCGAATTCAAAGCCTGGCACATAGGAAATAGTTAATGCTGCAATATCCAATGCTTCAATTTTTCCTTTTCCAAATGGTGACATGATACTGTGGGCACAAAGCCTAGTGCTTAAGAAAATGGGATCTTATTCAGAAAAACCTGGGTAAACCCCCATCTCTGCCACTACAAAACAGGCAACTTTGGCCAAGTTAGGTTTGGATAAACTGGAATTTCAGTTTTGCTTTGGGATCACCCTTCCTCTGCTCTCTCTGGCCTTAGGTTTTGGACAGCCAATTAGCTAAATGCCATTTTCAATGTCACTTCTCATATCCTTGAATTTATGCATGATCAAATAAGTTAATATCATACCTAGTTAGAAAATAATATTATTTATATAAGCAAGGTATGTGTTTTAGGTGCATTGCTCATTTATGTGCCAGTTTGGATTATTATTCAAAAAATATTCACTCTTCTTCCATGTATATGGAAATACTTCTCTTGCCTATCAATGTTGGACTTGTTCATGTGATGTGCTTTGGACAATGGGATGTTGGTGATTGTGGGGCAAGCAACGGCTTGGAATGTGCTTGTGCAATTGGGCTTGCCATCTTGCACCTCTGCAGCTGCCATGAGAAGAGCTTCTGAGCAGTTCTGGTCCATCAGTCTGGGGTCCAGATTTCCCACCTGCAGAAAAGATCTGAGCTCAGGCTGCAGTGAGGAGGTAGATCCAGCTAGTCCTCCAGCTTGAATCAGAGTCAAAAGACAGCTGATCTACCAATATATGAGCAAAAATTAATAATTATAATTTTAAGCCACTGAATCTTAGGGTTGGTTTTATAGCATAGCTGTCTAATACAGTTTGCAAATATGCACTTTTATTTTAAAATATATACTTTTTTATATTTTAGAAAGATAGGAAGGAAGAGGGAGCAAAAGAGAGAAACATCAATGTGAAAGTGAAACATTGATGGGCTGCCTCCTACACACGCCCTGTTGGGGAACCTTGCAACCTGGGCATATGTCCTGATTAGAAATTGAACTAGCAACCTTTTAGTGTACAGGATGATGCCAACTGAATCATACTGGTCAGGGCACGAATATGCACTTTTAAATTATATTAAGCAATTATGATTTAACTTGGAGTGAAATTATTCTTAAGAACTGTATCTCATAAAATTTTATTATTTAATTGATATATAAATGCATGTTATTAAAATAAGAGTGCTACAATAATTAACAATGATTATGAAAACTGTTGATTTTTTTTGTACAGAAATCTTTTTTTTTTTAGAATTTTCAAATATTTAAATAGGAAAACACTTGCAGGGATTTTCTTAGTAAGATAATTTGAGGAAAAATATATTCCTTGATCCAATAAAAGCTTATAAAAGTTAAAATAACAATATTAAACCAGATAAAATATATTAGATTATATCATAGTTTCGGTCTTTGTGGAATTGTCTGGTGTACTGGGTATTTTGTATTTTATTTTTATTTTTATTTTTTTTAATATATATTTTATTGATTTTTCACAGAGAGGAAGAGAGAGGGATAGAGAGTTAGAAACATCGATGAGAGAGAATCATGGATCAGCTGCCTCTTGCACACCCCCTACTGGGGATGTGCCCGCAACCGAGGTACATGCCCTTGACCGGAATCGAACCCGGGACCTTTTAGTCTGCAGGCTGACGCTCTATCCACTAAGCCAAACCAGTCCCGGCGGGTATTTTGTATTTTAAATGGATAACCTTTGAGACTTGATTTAAGTTTGAACTACTTAAATCCAGAAAAGTTATCTGAATAACTGAGTGCAGTAATTTTAGAATGACTTGAGTTTATAAAAACTCAAGTCATTCTAAATACCTCATTTCTATGCAATCTCATGAGGTATTTGTTATCATCATCATCATCATCATATCTTCACTGTATCAGGTTAATTTGGTTGAAATTAATAGGAGCAGACTTTGGCTGTTTAAATAAAAGTATATTTATTATTATTGTTATGAATATTATTTGTCATCACCATCTTTATTCTCAGTTGCTAAAAAGTTGAAGGAGAAGATCTATGCCTGAGACCTATCTCTAATGTGTGATATGAGAGCTCAGGACTAAGATGAAATAAATGGCTGTGTATGAGTCAAATAGTGAGAAGCCCCAGGACAGAAGTAGAGATATTTCAGATATGGACCAATTTGGGATACCTATTCATGTGTGACAGGACACTGAAAACCAGGACAGTCTTTGCTGATAGAGAACAGTTGGTTATATATAAAACTGGGTTTCTCCAAGAGGATTTTCTATCTTCCCTGGGGTTCCTGCCAATGGATCAGAAGATTCTCTTTTCTTCCTTGTTGAGTGAGTTCTGTTCACCAAACATTTTACTTGTCCTAGCCATGTCTCTATATAAGCATCTTATTTTCTCTTTCCAAATTCTTCAATGATCAGATTTTTGTTATTTACTTAAGCAGCCTATTATGATGCCTTATATACTTTGGACATGGCTGTAGAAAAAGCAGGACAAAAGAGATACCCGTGCTTTGGAGCTTACTATGGAAAGCAGATTAAACAAATACCTTGCAAATGATCACGGTTTTTATTTAAGTGCCTTGAAGGAGACATGTAAGGTGTGATGACAGTGTTTATACAATAGGGACCTAACAAATGTGGAGGGTCAGGGAAGACTTCCATCAGAGCTAGGGTTTAAGCTGAGAAGAAAAGGTTGAGTAGGAGTTAGCTAAGTTAGGAGGAGTGGGTTGAAGGAGCTAGGGCTTTGGGGAAGAGCAAATATCAGAACCAGGAGGTGGAAGTAGGTTAGCCCTTTGTAGAAATATTAAAAAGACCAGAGTTTTTTTGGTTACAGCGAGTGGAAGAGGTTGGTGAGAGACAATATTTCCTTTTCTTTCTCTGATGCTGAGGGCAACAACTTTCAATATTTAAAGATGTTTCATTTTATTAAGTGTTCCAATCTTGACAACCTTTTAGGAAAAGGGTGAAGGAAGAAAACAAACAGAAGTATTGAATGAAGAGGATGTTAGATATAAACTGATGAACAAAAACAGACCCAGAGACAGGGAAACATTGATCAGACTGTCAAACCGCAGAGGGAAGGTAGGGGAGGGTTGGGGAAAGAGAGAGAGATCAACCAAAGGACTTATATGCATGCATATGAGCCTAACTAGTGGTCATAGACAACAGGGGGGTGGGAGAATACATGGGGAGGGGTTTGGAGTGCGAATGGGGGGATGAGGACAATTATGTGTGTAATACCACAATCAATAAAAATATATATGTATATATAAAATAAGAATAATAAAAAATAATAATAAGAGAGGATGTTGGATAATTTTGGCACATTCTCCATAAAAGCATTGGAAACTTGCAACTCTGCCTGTCTCATTTCAGCTCAGTGTTTCACCTCTTAGGCTGCATTGACTAGTCACAGATGCACATAACAGCCAGTCTTTGAGCCATCCTCACCTTTTCAAAACCCATTTGAACACTGGTCATTTTTCCTCTGTTGCATGCTCAGAATACTTTCAGAAAAACAAGTCAGGCAGAGCACTTGTGTGTGCACACTGCCCTCTGGCCTGGAGTTTTCAGTTCAGAGGGCCAACTCTCGCTTGTCATACTGAATCTTTTATTACAACAAAATATTATTTTAAAGCTGCACTAACAGTAATTAGAAGCAATTGAGTTTTATCAACTAACACAAACTATGGGATTTCGAACTTGGATTTTAGCTGGTATTTTAATGAAGTGTGTGTTAACAACCCCAAATCTTCTGTCAGCCCAGCAGCTGAGTTGCATATACAGACCTTTGATGGAGGGACCATGTGTTAATGCTCAGAGGCGTCAGGCTCGTGTGTTGGCTCCACACATTCACTCACCACAGATCTGTCTCTCAGGCCCATTTTATATCTTGCCTTCTCTGGATGATCCCACATTTGTTCTTATAAAATTTTGGAATTAAAGATGATTGTTTCCCCATGTGCATATTTTAATAATAGATATTTAGATGTGAGTAATGATGGCAATTTTTTTTCTTTGCTCAACTGTCTCATTTCAGCCTGAGATGCTAAAAAGACACATGGTCCAGAGTGTTAGAACTTATTTAGCGAGAAAGAGGCAGTGGAGAATGGAAAACAATTAAAGAAAAAAGGAGAAAGATGCTCCCTAATTCAAAATGAACACTTTTGGTGAAATAAATATCTGGAGGAAGCAGAGCATATTCCCTTTTAAAGAGAACTCTAAACCTTGACCAAAGCCTCTTGGACATTTTCAAGAATCACCTGATGAGCAATTATGCTCAGACAACCTGTAAGTGTGAGGAAGTTAACACCCATGGGGCCTCCCTTGACCATCAAGAGATGGAAACTGACAGCTTCTCCTTTTCATCATCTGGCCTGAAGATTGGACACACATTTTAGAAGAATCCTCAGATAGGCACATGGAATTGAGGACAAGTAGCATATAGTAGTGGCCGATACAATAATGTATCCTTGTGTGGACTTCTTTTCCTTCCCTGTCCACTCATCCTAGCATACCTGATCCCTGGAATCACATTCTGAGTAAATTACCTGCCTCAGGTACTGCTTTCAGGTTAGGATTGCTAGTTCTAGGAGAGTTTCCAGATTACAAATCCTTAGAATAGAGTTTTTGACCTGGATGCCTCACCAATCAGACTAGAGCAAAAACCTGTTGCTGGTTGTGAGTGGTGATAACATACTGCAACATCACAATTACCAACACACTTACCCATGGTGGATTAGGATGATGGGCAGGCTTATTTAAGGCTGTGACACTTGAGTGTTGTAGGGACTATGGTAACCATAGGATTGTGTAATTGGTTGGCATTTGTTAACTCTTTAAAAGCCTTGAAAAGAGAAAATTACAGACATGAGGTTGGAACACTGCACTGTGTTGGCAGGGTGCTGTGGGAGGAGTCAGAAGTCCCAGGGATGTGGGAGTGATTAAATGGATTGACATGTGAGGACAGAGACTCCACCACCGGTTCTGTTTCCTGGGAGGCCATGGTGGACAATGCCTTCGCTGAGGCAGGGTGAAATTCAGCACGAGAGGCCCTCAGCATCTTGAAAAGGCTCATGGTAGCTTCATTTGCAGGCTATGTGAATAATAAGAGATGCTACTATGAAACAGAGCTCCCTGATACACAGGAGGCAAGTGGCAACATCTAATCATTTAGGTTAATCATTCTAAAGGGCAAGAAGAACAGAATGGCTAGCAGGATACTAGAACCTAAAGATCTGTGCCGATGGCTAACAGATTATGGTAGATAAACTGTCAGATGCTGAGGCATCAATGGACTTAGGGAACCAAAACTAATTGATAAGTAGTGATCACAATCCTGATATCATTACTGAAATGGAAAATTGCAGACTTCACGGATTCCAGACCATGAACCATGGATATTTACACTCTGGGCGACTCTATATTCACAGAAAATTAATGTTGTAGGTATTTGTTTATGTTCATTTACAAGTGAGGAAACTGAGGCTCCAAAAGGTTTCTAATTTCCCAATTTACAAGCTAGCAAGACACAGGTTAGCAAATCCTTTGCCTTTCTAAATTGTTAAAAAGATTGCCTGTATACACACAGTGAAATGTTATATGGCTGTTAACATATTTATAAAGAGCTTTGCTATAAGGCTAAGTTAAAGAAGAATGCAAAACAAAACATTTTGAATACTTAAAAAATGAAAAGGAAAAACATATTACACATGATTAACATAGTTATACAAGGTGGTGGGATGTGAGTGAGTGTTTTTGGTCTTTGATGATTTTTCAATTTTATATATTTTTTGCTAGGAGCATACATTATCTTTACAAGAAAAAAAAAAAAACTTTTAAAATGTTACCTAGACATGATTGTACTTCTTCCTCTTTTTTTCCTCTAAAAGGCAGGGTGATAGAGTTCGGAGATTATAGACAGCAGGCAGGCCGCTACTCACAGGGAGATTGTGGATTAGTGAACCAAAATCCTCAGCCACTTGGACAAGCAAACCAGAGTGCACACCCTGCGAATGGGTCATCCAGAACTGGGGACAGTTTGCTACTCACTGCCACAACCACTAAAGGTTTTATATTCTATGCACACGTTCCAATCATTGATAACTTATGGAGGGCTTAGTATGTATCAAGCAATGTGCTAACCTCTCTCTTTAACATTACCCATGCCAGTTTCTGACCTCGAAGATTTTTCAAAATCTTTTAAAAGTCCCTTTCTTCCTACTTCGCCTCTCACCTACCCTCCTTCCCTGGCTTCCTTTCTTCCATCCTTCCTTACTACCTCTTTCCTTCCATTCAGTCCATGAAATTCTCTCATACAAAAGGTTTTACTCACCAAATTGCATTGCTCAGCTAAAACAAAACTTGGGAAAACTGGGTGAGCTAGAGTCCTTTAGAAAAAAAAGAAAATCTGACTAAAATAAGGATTTAGACTTAGCAGTGTCACGTGAACACAATCTAGTGGATTTCAGCACTGCCACAAGGGTACATTATTTAAGTGTGATGCTTTTTTTTTCTGTTCCCAGTAAAATTATCATAGCCTTTCATGGAGCACTTCAGAAGCCTGTAACTTCTCCCTCATTTACACACAGCTTCTCGTATTTTGCATCACTTAACCCAGTGGAGTGTTTTCAGACAAAGGCTGCTTAAAAGCAGGGGCCTACATTGTGGCTCTCTGGCATTCATGGTCAGAATTGTTTTTGAAGACCATCTGCCTGTCATTTGTTTGCTGATTGAGTTAGGGCACCTAATAATATTTTTTTTATTGCGCTGGGCTAGCCAATGAAAAGGAAATTATACACTCAACAGATGGGTCACAAACCTTCCTACCTCTGCGCAGCCACTCCTCGAGTTAGTTAAAAGCGATCATGAAAGCAGATTATCAACAGAATAATGGTCTTTTTATAAATGGTTTTCGCAGTGGCTACGGGTTGTGGTGGCAAACATGATGGTATCAGGGTTTCCCCTCTTTGTTAATAGGTTTTTCTTGTACGAACAGTCTGAGCAATGAGGGGTATGGGAATGAAGAGAAGGCGAGCAGCTGGTGGTCACAGGGACCAGAATGCAGAAGACCAGGTCTGTAGGGAGTAGCCGGGCTCGTAGTAGCCCGAGGTAACACTAAGAAACAAACTGAGCAGTGTCAGCGGGGGTCAGTCTCACTCTGCCTGTACCTTGTTGGCAGAAAAGGCAGGGGCAGGGCAGCCTATCACAAGAGAAAACCCAAAGGGCCTTCCTTCACACAGGAAGAAAGATGGAGACAAGGATTCGTCAACACAGACCTCATGTAAATAAACAGCAGAACCAAACTCCCCTTGGTTTGACATCAGTTCTTTTTCAGATAGTTGTTCCCTTCCAATACCGGTAACTTCCTGTCCTGCCAAACGCTTCCTCACATCATGACAATTCACCTTGCTTTGAAAGGGAGTACATCTCCCTGGCCAGGATGTGATGGAGGCCGTGGTAGGTACATTCAAAGAGCATGAGAGCAAATCTCTTCTGGAGGAATCATGACGCAAAGGATTATGCTGTTTGCTTCTGAACAAGGAAGTCCCGTCTCCTTCTGGGAACATAAAGGACAGTGATAGATTTTTTGGTTTTTCATGAACAGGCTTAATTTATGAAAACTCAGAACATGTGAGAAAACATTTATCATAAAGATCTGGCTTATTCTGCTTTGAAAACAAATAGATTCTGCTTTTCTGAGTCAAAACACAAAACAAACAAAACAAGAACTGTAGAGCGAAGTGACTGCTTTGAGAGTTACCCGTCTAATTGCACATGTGAATTATTGACCAGCTCATTTGGCCCCCATAGTCTTTGGGCCCTTGCCTCATCCTAACTTCAAACCTCAAATGGATGTTTAGCAATATGCTTGCTTTGATTTGGGTGTAAGGACACTACGTGTGTTGCTGAGGGTGGTGGGATGAAAGTGATGGCAGTGTGGATATAGATGAGAGAAGATGTGAGGGAAATGGGACGGCTGGGAACATGGACAGGAAGAGGGAGGAAGACCAGGTATTGCTGAGAACCTCCCATCATTCAAAATCCACGGTCTTTTACATTTTTTTCCAATTGTTGAACATCCACAAAATATTTTAATACCACTTTTAGCTTTGTTCAGCATTCTGAACCTGTATGTTGGTGGTTTTCTGGAGTTTATTGGTTTTTCAGAGATTTTGTTTCTTTCCTTAGGGATTACTGGGGAATTCTGGGGAGATGCCACGGCAACGGGCAACCTGGGAGGGGAAGAAGTGACAGTGCGGGGAGCAGTTGCCTATGATCCTTGGTCCCTCTTATTCTCTGCATCACATAGGTTCCAGTGTAGCCAGATGTTGGCCCAGATGCAGCCCCACCAGAAGAGTTGCAGACCCTCAAATTAACCCGAGGAGCATCACTTTCCCCTTCCCTATATCTCACTGCAGCTCGCCGATGCTTGGAGCCTCACAGCTGGAGATCAGCTCTTTCGTGAATTTTGTCTAGGTTTAAAAGACATGGTTCCAAAGGAGTTTTCATTTGTAACCGAATCGGTCCTTTGTGCCTAGATGTGAGTGACTTTTTGGAAATATTACTGAATTTGATGAGGGGTAGATATGATTTCATGAACACACTGGGAAACTTAGGAAAAGGGGAGATACCCTTCAGAAGAGGGGCAAAGGCCCAGGAATGAGAAGAAGCTGAAACTGAGCAGACAACTTTAAAGTCTGCTCTCCTCATTATGGACTAAGAGGGTTTTTAACTCTATTTCTATCATGTTTTAGGGCTTTGGCAAGTCAGCCCAGAGGAACATTTTGACCCGAGTTTTCTGAACTGGTTATGACTTTCTTTCTTCACAAAATCTGCATCCTGACCTAGTTCCACTGGCAAGTGACTCAGAGGCAGATGTGCACAGAAGGACAGCCTAACACAACACAATCCCGACTCTTCCTGTCTTCTCCCCCAGGTGCCTGCCACCTCCCCTCACAGGCACTTAGCAGTCAACTCACCGCAGGCCATTTCATTAGAACACATCAGACTGGGAACCACTTCCCCCTCCATCTCACACCCAGCTCTCCTTTTCAGCCTGATGTCACAGGGATTTCATTCTGAGCAGGATTTAAATAAAATCAGAATCTGTCTGGGCAGAGGAGACAAGTTGACTCAGAAATGGAATTTGGCGGCTGGGTCACTTGCTAGTTAGCCCCATTTCCCTTCCAGTGTAGGGACCGAGGGAAATGATATACTACCCCCCACCCCCACCTCGCTTCCTTCAAACCATTCATGCACTTTCCAGGGTGAGAAGTTGGGGGACTATGTCAGTAGGAGGAGGAGGAGCAGAGCTCCCCCGTTCTTACTGAATTTGATGACTAACTTTAATGCTTTTTTACCTTAAAATATTTTAGGCAAAAAAAAAAGGTGTTTCAAAATTAACAGTGGCACCTGTTTTAGTCAGGGCACATTTGCTTGTAAGAAACCAAGCCCCTCTGCCCCCACCATGCACAAAAGGTTTGCAAAGAAAGGATTTATTAAAAGGATATCATGGCCTAATACAGAAGCCAAGATCAGAAAATGCACAGAAGGCTCAGGAAAAGTAGAAACCACGAGACCACCCCTTCTGTAGTGGCTCACTCTGATGCTCTTTGTCAGCTCCGTTCTCCTTTCATCTCAGCAGACTGGCTTCTTTGCTGACTCTCAGTTCTTGCTCCCCATAATTTTGTGTTATGCATGACCCTGGCTTTTTGAGCCACAGCTTGCAGCTCACTCTGACTCTATACTTGACTCAGGCCAGCGCCAGGTTTCTGTCAGCTGAATGAATGAAGGAATGAATGATTATATATGGCCTTTCAGTGTAAGTGCCCCTCCTCACTTAACTAGGTTTTGAATATTGTAGCTCAAAATCTTACAAGAGAGATTTTTGTCCTGTGAGGTAGGTATTCACTCCTGGTCCAATTTTCCAGGGTGAAGTAATCTGATTACTTAGTATAAACCTGACTGTTCACAGGGACAGTGAATGAAGCCATTTCCTAGGAAATAATGGTGGGTTAGGCAACACCTTTACTATAGCCACCAAACCAATTCTTTCTTGGAAATATACCTAAGTAGTGTCTGTGTTTATTCAAAACATGATGACCTCATATTAAAGGAATTATCTGTTCCAGCCAGAAAGTGTTTTGAGGGCATTCACCTGTTTTAAAGTTCAAGTCAGACCACATTGATGGTCTTAGTATAGCCAAGTAAGAGATCAAAAAGACTTTAGGATCATGTCTTATCTTCCTTAAGAAACTATTTAAAGGTATGTTTGTATTTTTTTAACTCAGAAACTCAAGTTTCATATTTCCTGTTTATTGCTGCATTGCATAATTCATACTGATCTCTAGCATCTTGTATAGCTCTTTAACATGCACAATTTAGTTTTATTTTTTATAACAACCTTGAGGAGAGCCTGAAAGCTGATATTTTCTCCCATTTTGAAAAAGATAAAACTGATAAATTATGCAAGATAAATTATGCCAATGGTTTGGAACCTTGGGCCTTGGGTTTATGTAGCATATGGAAATATAGAAATGGAAAGTTGGCAGGGGGGGGGGAGCATAATTTACTTTTAATATTTCAAGAAAACTAATAGAAACCATACATTTACCCTCTATCTAAGGTAATTACAACATCAACTTTGTTGCATTGCGACTGTTTAGTATAGTCACATGGTCATCTTAGTTTGCCTGGAATATTCATTTGATTGACTATAAACTCATTATAGATTGTTTATTATGGCAAAAATAGAATAAAAATGTTATTTCTTAGTTTGTAAGAATTGTTTGTTTGGCAGACCAAATCTTAAAAAAAAGATACTAAAAAGGATTCTCAGTAGAGAAGTGATGGTCTTAATCGGCAGCATTGGGCTTAGTCAGCAGGCCTTTTAATGGCTGGCCTTGTTGGTTTTTTCAGTATGGCACCATGATACTACTCAAGGACCAATTCCTTCCTCTGCTAAAAGGGAAGAGAATCTCTCCCCATGTATATTTATCTTGGTAGAAAGAACTGGTCATCAAAATACTGTGCATGAACCCAGGTCCACGTATTTTTGTAAGCACTTGGGTGTACTCAGCCATCTTTTTGAAGGCAGTGTTAAAGTCCAAAACATGGATAATAATGACATTCTTTTAGTAACAAATGACTGGATTTACTCTATTCTTATAACAACGGGGCAGTGGTAAAGTAAATCTCACCCAAACAGAAGGAAACAAATTTTAAATGTCCATAGAGACATGGTCATGAAGTTATGAACACTGAGCAATTTCAGGCCCAAGAAGCCTGGTACCTTTCACAGTCATGAACTTGCTATAATGTGGGTTTCCAGAGAAAGAGCTAAAATAAACATTAATTTAAGTGAATCCATTTCCCGTATAAAAATAAGAGATACAAATGTCATATTGAGATGCAAGCAAAGGATATTAATACAAATACAAAGATAAATATAAAAAATAAGGAATTCTGTTCTTTTTGTTAGAGGGTGAAGGTGGAGAGGAAAGAAAAGATCTCTCTTGGCCTGAAGCCATGAAATTTAAGATAAAACTTTTCTTCCTTTTGCAGAAAAAGAAATGCTCATTAACAAAGAAAAATGTCATCCGAATTTGCAGTAAGAGCGGCCCGGCGGTGTTTATCTTGGGCTCAGTATGCTGACATCAACAACGAGAATCACATGTTAACCCAGTGCCCTTATCAAAATAGAGAAGCACTTTAATAACGTGGTTCCTGCTTTATCTTGGATTAGCCTCCTTTCCTTAGCTCTGGTGAACTTGAATTAAAGAAAAAAAAAACATTCAGAAATTTAACAAGAGTTATGAATACCTTTTACAAGGCCAGAATCCATTACACAAATCCTGATTTGGGCTCCCTGTCAAAAAATATCTTGAAGACCCTAAAACTATTCCAATAGCATCTGTGTATTATACTTTAAACTCTAAATGTTCTAAGAAATTATTGGGGATTTTAAATCTCAAAAGAGAGTTCTCAGTTTATTATATTCGTGTCAACAATTAAAGACATAAGGTTGCTTGCCAGCCTACCCAGGAAACAGAATATGAAGCAAACAAACAAAGTGAGTGCACGCATCTTCTGGATCCGTGAGCATTTTTTTTTTTTTTAGGGCAAGCTTAAAATGTTTTCAATTTAAAAAGTTCTCACAAGAATGAATAGTGTGCAATTAAACCTAAAAAAAAACCCCTGCTGTTTTAAGAAATGAGATGTAGCTGCTAAACTTCCTACTACTAATTTAGCACAGATTTCAAGCTGAAATCAGTACAATAAGCTTTTTTTCAGCTGTGTTTATGTGACTTCCAACATCCCTATCAATTCTCTTTTGGCTCTCATTTGGAAGTTTTTGGAAGAAAGCTGGACCAGGACTCAGTAGCTTAATCCACGCACCCTAAAAGGGTCAGGTGTTCCAGAATGCATCAAATAGAACCACAGTGCCTTCATTTGTTGTAAAGTAAAAATCTTTTTGTGAATTAGCAAATGCTAAGTAATAGAGCTTTTAAGAACTTAGACCAGTTACCCCTGTTTGCTTACACAGACTTTAGTAACTTTCAAAAGCCTCCTTATGCAGAAGACAGTTTATTCTTTTTCTTTTTAAAAATATATTTTTTATTGATTTCAAAGAGGAAGGGAGAGAGAGAGAGAGAGAGAGAGAGAGAGAGAGAGAGAGAGAGAGAGAGAGAGAGAGATCAGTGATGAGAGAGAATCATTGATCGACTGCCTCCTGCACCCCCCTACTGGGGATTAAGCCTGCAACCCCAGCTTGTGCCCTTAGCTGGAATGGATCCTGAGAGCCTTCAGTCCACTGGCTGACACTCTATCCACTGAGCCAAACTGGCTAGGGTAGATAGTTTATTCTTTACATTTCTTATAAGACAGGGGTTTGCTCAAGTGAGAAGCATGAAGAGACAGCAAAAAAAAGAGAGGTTTGCTTTCTGAATTCCATCTTTGCACAACTTCTGTGACATGTTGCTTCCCTTCAGCAAATAAATAGAAAAGCCTTTTATTTCCTGGTGACAGTACATCATGAGTGTGATTCAGTATTAGGTGGCATAAACATGAATTCAAATTCCCTCCCCACCCTCACTAGTTCATTGCCCTGTGGGGGACACAGCTTATGTGGAAGAGCCAGGTGGCTATTTTCAAGCTTGTGTGACCTAACTAAATGAGTTCTAATTCATTTATGAGGAGCTGAATCCATTGGCTATTCTCTTTGAGACTGTGTGTTATTTCACATATTTGTGCCTCAGTTTCCTTTAGATGGAAAATAGGGTTGAATAGAATCACTTGCCTTTTCTCCATAAGATGGAGAGGACTGGGAAAGCCACAGTCAACCATTTTCAGCTCAGGATGAACTTCCATGCACTCAGGAGATGCCGTGCTTATGGTCTGCAAAGGCCTCCGGTCTGACACCTGTGAATCTGGCCTCAGCTTGGAAGCAGGAGAAACATAAGTGGCAGCCAGGAGTGTTGTATGCAACTGGTTTGCCATTGCCCAGGACTCCTTGTTCCTCTCTCACGAATCACTGAAAACTAGGCCATACTAATCCCTTCAGAGGACAGCAGGGGCATGGCCTGTAACTGCCCTCACAACCTCTCTCTGGAGCGCATATCCATACTTGTTCTCAGTTTTTTTTCCTCTCTTCAGAGGAAAGCACTTTATTCCAGCCTGGCCTTGAGTTCTGCCCCAAAGTGAAAGAAGCTTAGCAGCTTAACAAATCACCAGCCATATTTCTGACTAGAGCTCTCCAAAAAGGGGGAGGGATTCAATGAAGAAAGTATTAGGAATTAGTGATCAAAAGACAACAGCAGCAGCCGTAAAGCCCCCAATGGATGGCCATTGGCTCAGAGGAGCCAGAGAGTCAGCCTGGGGCTGGCCTTCCACGAAAACAAACTCTCAGTGATCTCCCAAAAGTGAACATGTGGGGCACAGATCCACCCATGTTTTCAATTAGTGCAGCCAGCGCCTTGGAAGTCAGGCCATGGGCAGCAACAGATGGAGGGGTTTCCGAGGCAGCCGGCCTTTATTTACGTATGAAGGCTCCCTCTTGTGTGAGTGTCCACCAGTCATCTCCACTTAAACAATCCCTTTGCAGTGAATGGTTGTACTACACATAACACCTCCTTTGTCTCTGAGCCTCCCCGGAGCTCTCTGCCTGTCTGCCCTCTGCCTGTGCGTTTTTATGGTGACGATGCACACAATTCCTCACTCCAGAGACACCCCAACTTGGTGGAAAGGGTGGCCTTTATCCACTGAAAATGAGGTTTTCATGGGTAATTGAGAACTAAAGGGAGTTAGAGTGAATTGTTTCAGCCTTCAACAATACATTTTATGAATTTCCAAAGTTAGAAATTTCATGGTCAATCGACAGTATTAACCGGTTAATAATTAATCTGAATTATTAAATGGTTAATAGTTAATCTGCCCTATGAACTGGTTAATAATTAATCTGCATTTTAACCAGTGAATGGTTAATCCATACTATTAATTTATTAATAATCCACATTTTTAACCAGTTAATAGTTGATCTTCATTATTAACCAGAATCATTCAGATTTTTTAATAAAAAAAATGATAATTTCAAAAGAAACATCAAAAGTGCTTTATTCCAAAGTAATGTCCATTACTAACTACACATTTCCCCCATCTTTCAGGTAATTTGTGGATACCATCCCAATAGAATTTTTCTTGTTTTGAGGCAAACCCAATTTTCCACTTTTTTTGTCTCTTTTGAAGTGCTGCTCAGAAAGTGTGTGTGCCATCATGCTATCAATCAGAACAAGTGGTAATCTGAAGGAGCAGTACAACAAAGTAGCATACATATCAAATCACATATATATCAATATATGTGTAACTCCATCTATTGGAAAAAAAAATCCGCATTATTAACCGGTACACCTAGTTATTGCTGGGGAAATCGTTCATCACGAGGCCAAGTTACTTTATTTGTTTCACGTTCTAAAAAGCCCAGTGATTGGTGTTAGCTTATGGCTTTGTTTGGATACCAATAAAAGCTCTTTTAAAAGTAGAAAAGTTAATTTTTACCTATCCTCAAATAATTTCTTGTACTTTGCTTCGACTTCAGAAAGTCAGAGTAAGGAAAGGGATTACTATTTGCTTTAGGAAAAAGCTAAAACTCTTACACGTTCACATAAGTGAGTCTCCTTCTACCTCTCTGGTCACACTTTTTATCTGGTCCCCTCTGCTCATTTTCTGCACTCCAGACATTTTGACATTTGTCTCTCATCCCATCATGATTCCTCCCATAGAAGGATCTTTGTGCATGAGTTTGTCTTGCCTGCAATGTCTCCTCTTCACTGAATTAATTCTTACTTATGTTCATATCTTCGCTTAATCATCATTTTCTCAAGGAAACCTCCTCTGACCCACCTGACAAGGTTAAGCTCCCTCTCAGAGAACCATGTTCTGATTTTTGGTAGAAAAGATCACAATTGCAATTTTGCCATTTAATTTATTTTTGCTAGGCCCTAACCTACAAAGGAGTGGGGAAAGGTGTAAGGATTATAACTTTCCTTTACTCGACAATAAGTATTGCATCCCCAGCACCTAGCATTGTTCCAAGAACACAGTAAATTTTTTGAATAAGTGAATAAATATTTTCTATGTCAAAATAGGGACATTTCTTCTCAACATTTTTTTTAAACATTGGTTCTGTTTCCCTCATATTTATCTATGACCAGCAGGGCTGACCAACTTTCCAGCTCCCATCTGCAGAGTGGAATGGCCCTACTCCTTTATTTTTGCTGTTTTGTAATAGTCTCAGTTATGCCAGTGTATGAGCATGAATGGCTATGAGATAATGAGAAGAAGACGTTGGCAATAAATTTGGGTGGTTTTTGAAAGGAATATATAGTGATTTACATTTTCCAAAGAGCTTTCCTGATTTAATCTTCACAGAAATCCTATCAGGCAGAAAGATAGGAATTATACCCATTGTGATAAAAAGCAAAAAATTAAATGAGAATACTTTTATTATAAAAAATTAAATGAGAATACTTTTTATTAAAGCTTCCTTGCCTCTGAGCAAGGATAGAAAATGCTAATGAGAAAATTAAAGCATTCCTTACTACACTGTTCAGAACATAACCACATGTGGCTCTTGAGCACTTGCAATGTGGCTAATTCTAATTGAGATGTATTATTGTTTGTAAGTATATATTAAAAAAGCACACACGATTCAGAAGACTTAGAATAAAATATTGATTATACATTGAAATGATAATATTTTGGATATATTGGGTCAAGTAAAATATATTTATAATAGGTTGACTAATGGATCCCTAGATGAGGCCCTCATTCTTGGAACCTGTAAATGTTATCTTACTCAGGAAAATAATCTTTGTAGATGTGATTAAGTTAAGGATCTTGAAATAAGGAGATTATTCCTAGAATATCTGAATGGGTCCTAAACAATCACATGTGTCCTTTTAAGAGAAAGGAAGAGGTAGTTAGACATGTAGAGGCGAAGATGATGGGAAAATAGAGACAGAAATTTGGATGATGTAGCCACAAGCCAAGGAATGCTAGCAGGCACTAGAAGCTGGCAAAGGAAAGGAACACATATTTTCTATAACCTCCAGAGGAAGAGAAGCCCTATTGACACCTTGATTTCAGCCCAGTGATTTTGGACGTTTTGTCTCCAGAACCTCAAAAGAATGAATGTGTTGTAGTAAGCCATCAGGTTTGGGGTGATTTATTGGAGCAGTCACAGGAAATTAATACATTATTAAAAGTCATTTTGCCAGCCCCATTTTACATTTAAAAAAATGTGGCTAATAGTTAATTTTAAATTATATATGTGGTTCACATTATATTTCTCTTGGACAATGATGCCTTAGACCATATGAAGGGTAATTATAAAGATGGCAATGACCAGCTGTTCTCTAAATTTGTAGTGGACAGAATAAAACGTAATGGGTTTAGCATGCAAAGAGAATTTGAATATAAGAAAGGATAAACTGTGTTTAATGGCTACTAAATATTGAAACTGGCAAACAGAGACCCTGAAATATTCATGCCTTCCAATCTCAGAAAATCAGTCAGCAGCCATGTCAGTTGACCTTGCTATAGAACTCTC
Source organism: Pipistrellus kuhlii (assembly GCF_014108245.1). Taxonomy (NCBI): domain Eukaryota; kingdom Metazoa; phylum Chordata; class Mammalia; order Chiroptera; family Vespertilionidae; genus Pipistrellus; species Pipistrellus kuhlii. The sequence goes on from NW_023425404.1 coordinate 148,781,045, forward strand.
TGGAGGATGGGAGTGGGATCAGGAGACATGAACCGAGTCTCCCCCTTGAATCATACTAAATTGTTGCAATTACAAGGCAAAGTATTTTAAATTACCAAATTTAAATTCCACCATTTCTAATTCTGCCTGGAACTTTTGTCTTTCTTAGTGGTGCTGAATAAACAGATTGAGGATAGTAAAGCCAAGAATGAACCAAAGCCAGTTAAAGGCATAATGTAAAGCATGAGCGGACTGGGGTATGATAAAGCTATATTGGCCCTGGATGGAGTGAATCAGTGGTTAGAGCACTGGCCCCCTCACCATAGGGTATCGGGTTTTATTCCAGTCTAGGGCACATACTTGGGATGCAGGTTCATTCCTTGGGGTGCGTGCAGGAGCAGCCAATCAATGTGTCTCTCATATTGATGTCTCTCTCTCTCTCTCTCTCTCTCTCTCTCTCTCTCTCTCTCTCTCTCTCTTTCTCTCTCTCTCTTCCTCCAACTTCCTTCCTTCCTTCTACTCTATCTAAAAGCAATAGAAAAATATCCTGTGGTGAGGGATAACAACAACAAAAAAGGTAGAGCTACGGTGTGTCAAACTACTTATAATAGTGGAAGCTCTGGGTAAAGAACTTGGTCTCCCTGAACCTTAATGTTATCACGTCTAAAATAGACATAATGCTTACATATTGTTCTAAGATTTGAAAGCTATGTGTGTAAAATGCATGGCATATAAAAGGAATATAGTAAATGGCATTTTTATTTATTATTTTTATTGAGGCTTTTATCAGTCAATGGATAGAGTTGATGATTTCAAACTTGACTTTCCCAAGATGGCATTATGTTTTTCAGTGTGGTCAGAAAAAAGTAAAAGTATGGCTTTTAAAAAGTTTTAAGTGAGCAGTTTTTGGATTTGTAATAGGCTGGCATTGCAAGTAGATTTGGCAAAAAGTATGAAAATCAAAATTGTAAATGTTTTGGAATTGGAGTTTTTATAAAATATATTTTTATTGATTTCATAGAAGAAAGGAGAGGGTGAGGGAGATAGAAACATCAATGATGAAAGAGAATCATTGATCAGCTGCCTCATGCACGCCCCCTATTGGGAATGGAGTCTGAAACCTGGCCATGTGCTTTGACAAGGAATCAAACTGTGACCTCCAGATTCATGAGTCAATGCTAAACCATTGAGCCATACCAGCTGGGCTATTATTATCACTTTTATTTGACAGACAACGAAATTGAGGCAGCCTGATTGAGACTTTGCGTAATGTAAAGAGTTATTAAGGACTGTTATGGATATTGCAACTCAGGCTATCTGGCTTTAATACTCTAGTTCTTATGTACTGACTGTATAATATATTGCTTTTGACAGAATCTGAATATTTGAAGGCAGACCAAGACATTTGAAAGTACACACTTGTTGGACACCTACTATTAATATTTACAACAAACACATTATGCAAGACTTAAAGAAAAATAAGGACAAATAAGACTATCTCATCTTAAGTAGTTCACAATGTAACAGAAAGATGGTTATACTAGCAATCATTATGAGGGAAAGAAAATCGAAGTGACTATGAACCAGAGATAGAAGCAACTGCTGTTGGAGAAGAGTCTCTCCCATGGGTTCCCATGTGCCATGTGCATACCTTCATTACACACATCACGCTTGACTGCAATCATCTGTCCAGTTCTCTGTCTTTCTCATTAGACTGTGAAAATGGTGACTGTGTCTTATTCATCTTTGTTTCCAAGTGTCTATCAAATTTCCTGGCACCTAGAAGGTTCTCAATAATTGTTTATGGGAAGCATGAATAAATGGAGAAATGGATGTGGAGAAAAAGAGATGAAATCTGAGCAGGAAGTACCTAACAAAGCTTGATTGAAACATTGACTTTCGAAAGACAGGATGGACAAGACAGAAGAATCAATATAAACAGAAGCTTGAAGATGTGGAAGTGGTTTATTTGACTTAGTGCATTTTTCAGTGACAAGAGCCTATGGCTTGTTGCCTAAGGTCAAGGTTAAGTGCAGAGTTGATATAGTTCTCCAGGTAATTCAGGCAAATCCCCAAGCAACTTATTACGAGAGAGTTTGATAGTTGTTTGCTTTGTTCTAAATAATAAACACAATATCATTAATTGAGTACTAATTGCATGCTTGATATTTTACAGATACTAGTTGATCCTCATAGTAACATGAACCTGCTTATTTTGTAAATAAAAATATTGACATTCAGTGCAGGTAAGTGACCTGCCCACAGAGCTAATAAGAAGTGTAGCTAGGATTTGAAAGCCAAGTTCTTCTGAGTTCAAGGCCCTTGTTGTTTTCTCTAACATGTGGCTCTAAGACAGTTTGTGTACATTCATCCAGCTAATGTATGAGATTTATCTTTTATTTCTTCTTCCACATGTACCTAAAATCTGCAAAGGCTCAGAAACATTTGAGGCTGAAGTTGAATTGGGGAAGTAAGATTTCTTTTTGTAACCCTTCAGCAAAGCAGGAGGCTGCAGCTCATTGGAACTCATCTTCCTATATACTCAAGTGCCTCCAGAGAATTCCGAAAGCTGGGCATGAATATGTAGACATGCAAAAAATGAACAAGGCAGATGTTACTCCAATTTCCACTGGGCCATTTTAGATCATAGTAGCTAATATAGAGCACCTTTTTTGGCTGCCAACATTTTTTTTTGTCCCTGTTTTTCAACCTCCTTTTCTCCCTCTCCCCCACTGTCAAACCCCTGTATTTATATCTTTCTGTCCCTAGAAAACAGAAAAGGCATCCTTTGATTTTTTTTTTTTAACAGAACAAGTTATTCAAGCCTGTTCAAAGATTAAATCCTGTTAGCAGAAGAGCTCATTGCTTCCAAACTGCTGTGAAATGTGAATGCTCACATATCCCTGTCCCTACCCCAGCACTATGTCTCCCATCCCGGACAGGTTTCCTTGGTTGCCCATACACTGTGGGTAACTAGATAGCAATTTCTTCTAGAAAGTCACAGTGGTTCAATGTATTCTCTTTGGTTATTTGTAATCCAGAGCCATGGAAGTGTCTGTGTGGAGTGGCTTAGCTTTTGTTTTCTCTTCCTTGATATAGATGGTACTACAGAGTTCCTGCTGGAGGGTCATATTCTCAAACATTTTTTCAGCAGTAATGATGTATTAATCCACTCAAGGTCTGTGCTTTGATTTGATTGGGTTCATTTATTCATTTCTCAAATATTTATTAATTGCTAACTATGTGCTAGGCACTATGTAATACAATAGGTTAGAGTGAATTAGAATGATGTGATCACTAGCGAGCAGGTGAAAGGCAGACCTCTTGGTCCCTCCTCTTGGACCCCCAACTCCAATCAGGTGTGAGGCCCACTCCCCAATCATCCATGGCCCCTTTCTCCAGCAGGCCAGGCCCTGATCGGCCTCAATTGGGGTCAGGCCAGCCAGATCCCACCCATGCACAAATTCATGCATTGGGCATCTAATCCTATATAATAAAACCCTAATATGCAAATTGACCAAATGGTGGAATGACTGGTCGCTATGACACACACTGACCACTAGAGGACAGACTGTCAATACAGTAGCTGCTCCCTGGTTGTTAGTGAGCTCCCACAGGGAAAGTGCTGCTCAGCCAGAAGGCCGCTCTTGGTTGGTGAGTACAGCAGGGGTGGTGAGTGCCTCTCCTGCCTCTGAGGCAGCACTAAGGAGCAGCAAGCCAAGTGGTAAGTAGCAACGAGTATCCAGGCAGTGAGGAGTGAGGGGTCCTGGACTGCAAGGGGGATGTCCGACAGCCAGCTTAGGCTCAATCCCTGGAAGGGAGGTGGTAAGGCCTAAGCTGACAGGCAGACATCCCCCGAGGGGTTCCAGACTGCAAGAGGGTGCAGGCCGAATTTTGTGCACCGGACCTCTAGGAAAATAATAACACTATAATGACAACCATTATAAGAATGAAAATCAATAAAATGCATTGATAGCAGGAAAATATCAAAGTATCCAGCACATTCTCAACAAAGTTTTCTTCTCTCAGTCATCTCCCTTCAGACTTGAAGAGAGCAAGAGACCAGTTCCAGAGAATAGCTGTGAAAGTATATTTATATGATAGAATTTGGTCATGTTAGTCCAGCTACTCAGGTAAATCATATTTAAAGATTCCACTACCACTTCTTCCTTAAAACCATAGCCACTCAGGGTACCATTTAACTAAAACGTTTACTGTTTTAATTGGGTATGTTGGCGTTTGTATATTGTTTAAGTTTACAGCTGTTAAGACTAGTCCACCATTAATCGTACTTCTAAATGCTTCTCAAGAATTCTGTATAAAATCAAAGATAGCGTAGGCAAAATGAATTCAAATGAATACAGTTTACAAGTTTCTAAGCCAAAAAGTGAAACAACAGTACTTCTAATTCTATTATTACAGAAGAGATCACTTGCTTTCCTTTGATCAAAGATGTCTGCCACCTATGTTTGAATCAGCTATTTTAAGCCAGTCTTCCTGTTCTTGGAATAAAGGGCTGTACCTCTTCAACCCTACCCCATGCTCACCCCTTAACCCCCATAGAGCAAGTCTCTCATCCAAGATCTGTTTTGTTAATGTTTTTCTGAAAATGTTGTTCAGTGCTAATTTGTTACTATGAAGCCCATAATGACTTTTAATTGTAGCATTTACTGTCACATGCTATCATTTAAGTCTCAATGGATGTTACTTCTCCTCAAAATACATTTTCCATTCTAAACATTTGCATATAGTTCATGTTTTCCTTGGATAGGGTAAGTGAATTATAAAATTCTAGCTTCTCAAATTATTATCTGATTAGTGGTCCTGTGCATGAAATTTGTGTATAGGGGGAAGGGGGTTCCTCAGCCTGGCCTGTACCCTCTCCAATCTGGAACCCATCTAAGGATATCCTACTGTTAGTTTACAGGGATGGGGCTAAACCGGCAGTTGGACATCCATTTCACAATCCAGGACTGCTCACCTGCTTGCCTGCCCACCTGATTGCCCCTAACCACTCTGCCTGCTGGCCTACTTGCCGCCAACTGTCCTCCACCACGGGGCTGCTCACCCCCAAATGTGCCTCTGCCAGTCTAATTATCCCCAACTGCCCACCTGCTGGTTGCTCACTCCAAACTGTCCCCCTGCTGTCCTGATCACCTCCAACTGATCCCCACTGATGGCCTGCTCATCCCCAACTATTCTGTTTACCCCCAATAGCACCGCCCCCCCCCCCCCACTAGCCTGATCACCCACAACTGCTGTTCCATCCTGGCCTGATCACCCCCCAGTGACTCAAGATCCAAGCCCCTCCATTTTTTCTTTTTTCTTTTTTTGTCAGCACCTCCTTGATCAGAGACCAGGGCCAGCTGGAAGCAAGTATCTAGGATTTATTTATCTTCTATGATTGAAACTTTGTAGCCTTGAGTGGAGGCTAAGGCCAGCCAGGGATGGCAGGAAGCTTGGCTTCCTCCATTGTTGGGGCAACCCAAGCCTCCTGCTCACTCCAGCTTAATGGCAACCACCATCTTGGTTGGATTAATTTGCATACTTGCTCCTATTGGCTGGTGGGCATGGCTTGTGGGCGTAGTGGAGGTATGGTCAATTTGCATATTTCTCTTTTATTAGTGTAGATGTGAATTAGCCAACTAGGAAAAAATCCTAGATTTTGCTGTCTACCAATAATCTATACATAACAGACACAATGCTCTTTTAACATATACAAAAGAAAATAAAAGGAAAAAAAGGGAAAAGATCTTGTTCTATGGTTACTGAAAAAGAACAAATAAACAAACAAACAAAAAACAACCTTAGGATATATCTTCATAGCTCTTTACTTACTTTCATCAATTAAAATAAATATTGTTTTATAAAGTGCTGTCATGCATTTGAACTATTTAACATTCTTTATGGTGCAATAAATTTTATAGAAATATTAAGCTCCTCCTTATTAAAATTAAATGCCAATGAAAAACATGTGAGTACTTTAATGTATCTCAAATTTTTAAGTAAATCAAATATTGGAAAGACATCCCTCAAAAAGTTGTATTATGAAGTTATGAGTTCATTTATATATGCGTATGACTATCTTACCACATAATTAGACTTTATATACAATTTTTGAAAGCATTTTTTTAAAACAAGAAATGCACTTGTTGCTTTAGCAATTTAATGTCATAGAACCAGTATGATTATCTTTTTACTGGTTTGACTAATTTATTGTTTATTTGAACCACTTAAATAATTTGTACATGTGGAAATAAATTTTGCTTGTATATAAAGACAATAATTAGAAAATAAATTACAATACATTTTTTCAGCTATGTCTCAAAGGGTTATGTCTAGTTAAAAAATGCTGTTGTCCACTTAACTGCATAGAAACTCAACCAGGAAGAGTGACATATGTGTCTAAATTCTGATGGAGGTAGAATAAGACAATCAGTGACAAAATATGAAGGAAGTGTTCTTTGGGGTAGAACTGAGAGAGTATGTCTTTCACCTAAAGTTGCAGACAATCAATATCCTAGTTGTGCACAAAGTCAAGAGACAAATGGGAGACCAATACAAAGTAAAGAGGAGAGTCTCAATACAGCCTCCAGGGCAAATTTAAAAAACAAACAAAAAAATTAGAAAGTCAGAATTGAGAGCAAAAGGAAAAAAAAAAAGTGACTGAGATCAAGATGAGAAGAAGCAAAAACTAGACCAAGGCTGATTTTTGTGCATGTATAGGTGATTCTGTTGTATTGAATGGGTGGGGGGCAAGGCACATGTGGGCAATCATTGGCAAGATCTGAGGGATTTTAATGCTTGAAATGCCTGGAAACAGTCATTATCCACCTGCCAATAAAAGAGAAGCAGGTGGAAAGGAAAACCAACTACTAAACCCAAGTTGAATCAGAATGATTATCTGGAAGTGATGAAACTGGAAAGCATCAAAGCCCAAAAAATGAGTTCAAAGACATCTGGTAAGGAACAAGAATGAAGAACAAGGAAGCATTCAGTATCTCACTTCAGGTTTTCCATGTCATTCTGCTTTTCATATGGAAAACGGAAGTAGGGATGGTTAAAGCTTATTTAATTCCATGAAGGATTATGTAGATAAATGTGTGAAGTACTTTCAGATACCTTTCTTGACAGAATTTCACTTTATAAGAAGGAAGTAAATGAGTATTGAAGTAGGGACAGTTATATGAGAGAAAAAGCTGTAAATAACTGGTATTTAGTGAAAACATTGCTGGGCTTCCCAGTCCTCAATGAAGCATGTACATCATAGGTAAAATCTTTCCAAAGAGCCTATTTTCTGAGTATATAATCAAAGACTAAAGTGAGAAGGCAAACATCTGTTTTGTAAATAAAAATATTAGGAGTGTTGCGAACATTTTCTGTTAATGATAAGACCAATGCTTCTATGATGTATAGATAAAAACTAAAGCTAGCAACCTGGAAATCTTCCCTTTAGTCCCGAAGCAGTCTTAACTCTTAGATGAATACTCAACACATAAAAAAATTAAAGCACTTTCATCACTGATAGATTTTTTCCCATTGTTAGTCAGGAGTATTTGATTATTACTATTTGATAATCCATTTAATAAATATTTACAGAGGATCCAATATGTTCAGTGTTGTACTGTAGGTATCAAGCATGGTTCCGAGCCTCAAATAACTGGTGATTAGTCAGGAAGGAAAAATAGGAACTCAACAAAGAATTAAAGAACAATTCAGTATTAAACTATAATGTTGACCCATGCCTATAGTTCACTAAGGGTAGAAAGGATAAGGTATTGACTGAAAATACTCATTTGAAAAGGAATGATAATGAGAAAATAAAAGAGAATGTGAAGGAGGTGAAGGGGAGGAAGACAATTTACTGAATCATTATAATACTACTAGAGTCCCAGTGCATGAAATTTGTGCACAGGGAGGGGGGTTGGGAGGAGAAGGTGGTGGTGTCCCTCAGCCCAACCTGCACCCTCTCCAATCTGGGATCGGCCTAAATGGGCAGTCAGACATCCTTCTCACAATCCAGGACTGTTGGCTCCCAACTGCTCGCCTACTGCCTTCCTGATTGCCCTTAACTGCTTCTGCCTGCCAGCCTGATCACCCCCTAACCACCCCCATGCCAGGCTGATTGATGTCTAACTGCTCCCCTGCCAGCCTGTTTGCCCCCAACTTCCCTCCTCTGCTGGCCTGGCCACCCCTAACTGCCCTTCCCTGCATGGTTGATCACCCCCAACTGCCCTTCCTTGCAGGCCTGATCCCTCCCAACTTCCCTCTCATGCTGGCCATCTTGTGGTGGCCATCTTATGTCCACATGAGGGTAGGATCTTTGACCCACATGGAGACAGCTATCTTGTGTGTTAGAGTGATGGTCAATCTGCATATTACTCTTTTATTAGATAGGATAGAGGCCTGGTTCACGGGTGGGGACCTACTGGTTTGCCCTGAAAGATGTTCCAGATCAGGGTGGGGGTTCTCTTGGGATGTGGGGAGGTCTGGATGAGGGCTTGTGGTGGTTTGCAGGCCAGTCACGACCCCCAGTGACCCAAGTGGAGGCCCTGGTATCTGGAATTTATTTACCTTCTACAACTGAAACTTTGTAGCCTGGAGCAGAGCCAAGCCTTCTGTTTGCTCCATGGCTGCCAATATTTCTGTTTGGATTGGTTTACCTTCTATAATTGAAACTTTGTAGTCTTGAGTGGAGGCTTAGACCAGTTAGGGCAGGCGGAAAGCTTGGCTTCTTACATTGCCTGCAAAACCAAAGCCTCCCTCCTGCTCTCTGTTTTCACAGCCATCTTAGTTGGGGTTAATTTGCATACTCACTTTGATTGGCTGGTGGGTGTGGATTGTGGGTGAAACGGGGGTATGGTTAATTTGTATAATACTCTTTTATTAGATAAGATGTGCTAAGTACTGGGCTATGTTTTTTATATTTATTAGCTGGTTTTTAAAATTCATATTAATGACAATAATATTTAATATTTTGATGTTTTTATTTTTAAGTGCTAGATTAATATTTACAAATATTGACGCATCTAACACAATAAATTCTACAAAATAGGTTTTCCCCATTTTACAGATAAGGAAACTAAAGAAAAGAGACGATAGTAATGTGTCCAAGATTGTGAAATTAATCATATTGCTAGAATAAAAACCTCCCTACGGAGTCTATCCTACTTGCTAGATATATTGTTCTTATTTAAAAAATGAAAAAAAAAGACTCTAAATTAAAGTGGCCCATATGTTTCATGAGTTTCTTCCCCCCTTCTAAGAGTCTTGTACTTGCATTGCTCCTGTAGCATCCAGTTCTGCAAGCTATCAGCCTATGGACCAAAGGGGGATTAATCGTCTTTATTTTTTTCAATTTTTCAACTTTTAAATTTTCCCTTAGCACAACTAAAAAAGTCTCATATTTTTCTAAAGGAACTTACTAAAACAAAATAAGCAAAGATAAAGCACAAGAAAGAAAAAACCCAAAGGCATTAGCAAGATATAAATAAGCAAACAAGATACAAAATATGTCAAAACATTGTGTTTAACTTGAGAACATAGTCAGCCTGTTTTGAACTTAAAATTAAATCTTTTCTATAATCTTCTAGCTCTTCTTTGTTAGAAGATTATAGAAAATATTTCAGAATTCAGGCCAGGAGTCATGTCCCCCATTCCATCCCTCTTCTACCTCTCTCTCTCTCTCTCTCTCTCTCTCTCTCTCTCTCTCTCATTCTCTTTATTTCTCTCTCTTTCACACACACACACACACACACACACACACACACACACACACACACACACATCCTCACCATTGTGGAGTCTAGTTCAGATGCTCCTCCATTAGGTTTTCCATAACATACCTCATCTTCCTTAAGCACATGTCAAACTTTAATTTGCTTCCCCCATTTGAATGTAAATCTCTCAGGGCATGAACCATGTTTTCCTCTATCTGTTGCTTACTGCTCAGTGCCTGGCACTTAGTATTTATTGAATTAACAAGTAAATAAATGTTCAGCAAGAGTTTCTACTGCATTTTCACACTGAAGGACAGTGAACAACAATCATAATGCATATGTGCTAAAAATTTGCATGTGCCTTAACAGAGATATATAGGCTTTTATATGTGGAGGCACATGAAGTGGAAACAGGCTTCTCATCCTCTCTCCTCTTTTTTCCAATATGTTCCTGGGGTAATCTGAGAAGGGGACTCAGAGTAGTCTCACTGGAGGAAAGAGTTGGACAAAGTTACTTCTGTACACTTTCTGATTCTCACTTGATAGAGAAAATGCTTATCACCTTCAGGGAAAAAGCCTCTCCCCTTCCTCCCCCCCCCTTTTTTTTTTATCAGTGATCTCACTAAGGGCTTTAAGGTAGAACAGATCTCCATTTGAAGCACAAAGAGTCAAGGAAGCAGAAATAGAGGCAGAAGAGAAAAACCTTATAGTAATGAGTATCCTCTATGGCTGAGCACTTAGGTACAAATTTCACTTCATCCTCACAACCATCCCACTAGAATGCATGCATTTCATTTTATTGAGGCTCTGGAGCTCTGTACATTTGGATTGACTCTTCTCTAACAAGTACATACGCTCTAATAAGATAGAAGCAGCTAAAGAATCAGGAGAAGAAGAATGCTACTAAAAATCATAATGATAACAATGGAAGACGTAACCCGCTGATAATGAATGCAAAGAAATTACAACTGGCAGACAAAGAAACTCAAAATACTTCAACACTCATTTATCAAGACAAACAGCCTTATACTCCTCAGTAGTTCCCGAGGGTATTGTGGTATTATAAAAAAGTTTAAAGATTAATGTTAGTAAGGAGTGCAAGTCACAAATAAAGATTGACACATATTCATTATACTCTGTCTTAGAAAGTATGTAATATGTTTTATAACTTGTTAATATTAAAACTTCAAATATGCATATATAAGCTAGTCCTCAACAAATTGAACGTTCCAATGAAATAAAATAATTTATTCCTCGACAAGACTGAAGACTTCACCATTTCTTTACACCAGGTGGCTGCTCAGATATGAGAGGCATTTCTCAAAGTGAGAGAAACATGAAGGCTAATGTTTACAATGTCTATTCTTTCAAGTCTGTCTGTGAAACTACAGTGAAATGTTATTAAATAATAGCCAAGTGAAATGCAGTGTTAAATTATTTGCACAGGGTAGACTGAAGTTTGCATTTGCATTATCTATGTGAAATTATGGAAATTATTAGTAAATCGAAATTTCCAGGTGAGTCCTTAAGCAAATAGAGGGAAGGGTTGATTGGCATTCATTTCCTCTGGGTCTCCCCTTTGGAGAACATACTGAGGCACAGAAGGGGTTACATGGAAACACGGAGTGAAGGAGTAAGATTTTACATAAAGTATACATGCTGAGTGGATTGTTCACTACTAAATGGTTCTTCAAGTTGCAAGACAAGAATGAAGACTTTGTCACTTTGTTCTAGATGACATGTTGATAGATAGCAGGCTTTTGATAACTCGGTGGAGAATGAAGGTTTTATGCCTGTAATAAAGATATTAATGAATTTGACAGTAGACGGCAGCTTGTACAAACTGCTGTGCTGATAGTATTCTCTGTTCAAAGACAAAAAATAATGATAACAATGACAATTAAGCAATGAGGGTGAAATCAATCAGGTTATAAAGAATACAGAAAATAGAATACAGATACGGGGATCCAATGCATCTGGGATCCTTAAAATGACTAACATTTCAGATGTTAGGTTATTACCAGCACAGTGCCTTTTTTTATCCCTCCGTCTCTAATCTCTTACCCAGCCTGCAAATAAATCTGAAAACCTTTAAGGCTACATTTGGTAAAGCCTTATCTTTTGGAAGACAGTAGAGAATGCTTCAGAAATAAGTCATTATTGAGAATTAAAGTCCATGCATGGACTATAAATTAAGTTTAGAAAATGTTCTGTGACTAAATATGAACATCATATATGTGTATATTGTGTTTAATATATGCCAGTCACTTTGTTAAATCCAGAATTAAGATAAACAAGATTGCTTTTTTCTTAACATTTACATTCAAGTGATAGAGATTTAAAAATGAGTCAAATAAATGAACAAATATACAAATTATGCACATGAAATTTGTTATGAAGGAAATAAATGAGATGGTTAGCTAGAGTAATAGGAAGGTTATAGTAGACTAGAGGCCTGTGCATAAAATCGTTCACAGTTAGGGTCCCTAAACCTAGCCTGCAATCAGGGTCATGTTCTGCCTGTTCACCAATCCCCAATTCCACCCCACCATCACCACTGATGGATTGGAGCCTGAGGGCCCAGAGGAGGGACCAAAAGGTATGCCTTTCACCTGCTCATTAGTCCCCAGTTCCACCCCATCACTGCCATCCATCAATTAGAGCCTGAGGGCCAGAGGGAGGGTCCAAGAGGTTTTTCTTCTGCCCACTCACTCACCAGTCACCACTGCCACCGATTGATCGGAGCCTGGCTGCCCTGCTCAGGGTGTTGGGAGCAATCTGGCCTGGATCAGGCCGGATCACTGGCCACAATGGGTGTCATAGCTACTGGTCATTAGGTTGTTATGGTCATGACAGTGTTACGGTCTCTGGCTTTTTATATACATAGATAGGTGACCAGGAAGGCATCTCAGAAAAAGATGGTATTTAAGCTAAGACCTAAAGGATAAAAATTTACAAGAGAGAGATGAGGATGCTGGAGGGAACAGGGAGCAGTGAATATTCTATTAATAGAATGAGAAAAGAGAAATACAAAAGCCAAAAGATGGGGAAGAATTAGAAAAATTGAAAAAAGGACTATGTGGTTAAAGTAGAGTGACCAAGAGGGAGAGCAATGTGAGAGGAGTTGATGAGAATGGGAAGGGCCAGTATGTAGAACCTTTTAAACTTAAATTTTATTATAATACTAGAGGCCTTGTGCACAAAAATTGTACACTTGGGAAGGGGGGTCCTCAGCCCGGCCTGTGCCTGAGCCCCCTTGCAATCCAGGACCCCTTGGGAGATGTCCACCTGCTGGCTTAAGTCCATTTCCCCTAGGGATCAGGCCTACGCTGGCAGTCAGACATTCTTCTCCCAGTTCGAGACCCCTCACTCCTCACTGCCCACCTGCAGCCGTGAGCCCAGCTTTTGTCTGAGCAGTGCTCCCTCTGTGGGAGCTCATTGACCACAATGGGACAGCTCCCCAGCTGCCCAAAGCCACCCAGAGTCAACAAGTCCCTGTTCCCTGGCCGTCCAGAACTGGCAAGTTCCCGCTCCCGGCTCCAGGCCAACCAGAGCTGGCAAATCCTCACTTCTGTCTCAAGCACCACTCAAATAGCTCCCTCTGCTGCCCCCCTTCCCCTCATAGCAAGCTTCACTCTGCTCTGTGCCTGCATATGCAAATAAACTGCCATTTTTGTTGGGTTAATTTGCATACTTGCTCTGACTGGCTGTGGATGTAGCGAAGGTACAGTCAATTAGCATTTTTCTCTTTTATTAGGTAAGACTAGAAGCCTGATGCATGAAGATTTGTGCTAGAATGGGCCTTCCTTTCCCTGGTTGCTGGCACTGCCTTTCCACTCTGGCCCAGCCCCAGAACAGCCTCTTTTCACTCTGGCACCACCTTCCCATGCTGCCCAGAGGCCCTGAGAGATGGGGATGGGGCAGAATGCCTGCATTGTCACCATGACACAAGTGTCCCACCTGCCCACTGGGCACCAGTGTATGCAAATTAACCATCATCTTTGTTGGGTTAATTTGCATATTACTCCTGATTGGCTGGAGGGTATTGCAGAGGTACTGTCAATTTACATGTTTGTCTATTATTTGTAAGATATCATATGAATAAAAGCTATTCTTCATTGTTGGAAAGGAAGTGTTTAAGTGTGTCACTCTTAGACTATACTTAGACTGTAATAAAGATATATTTTATCCCCTTATCCACCAAATGTTCAAGTATTGTTTGTATATTCACATTTATTATTAATTCTGAATATCCGATATAAGAGAACCTACGGTGAATAACTCTTTTATTCTCTTGGCTCCTTATTTTTAATTACTTTTGCTCATAGACCACTTGGAGAAGCTAATGATCCTGAATTCTCTCTCTAAAAAAATACACAGATGCTTATGTATGCAGAATTTAAAAAATAGTTTCCAGATATTGGTGAACCATTAAATTCCAATCATGGCTCAGTGGACTCTAGTTTAAGAACTCCTGCTTGGTGGACTTGAGGCTCAAGCCATATATTATCTGTACTCACCATTACCAAGCCCATGGCCACTTTAACTTCCTGTGAACTCTCTGCAGGCCAGTGCTCATCCCATGGCAGGCCAAGTGCCTGGAGAGTAACACCCTGGGACACCTCTCAAACACGGATAGATAAATACCACAGTTTTCTACCCATCAGGTAGAAAAATTTGGAGGCATCCTATCTAATAAAAGAGTAATATGTAGATTGACCTTCACTCTAACACACAAGCTGACCGCCCTCATGTGGTCAAAGATGGATGCCTCCAATGTGGACACAAGATGGCCATCACAAGATTGTTGGCAGAGGATGGCAGTTGGGAGGAACCAGGCCTGCAGAAGAGAATAGTTGGGGCAGGGGACAGGCTTGCAGGGGAGGGCAGTTAGAGGTGACCAGGCTAGCAGGGGAGGAAAGTTGGGGGTGACCAGGTTGTCAAGGGAGGGAAGTTAGGGGCAATTGGGCCAGCAGAGGAGCAGTTAGGTGTTGATTAGGCTGGCAGGGGACTGGTTAGGGGGTGATCAGGAGAGTGATTAGGGGGTGATCAGGCTGGCAGGCAGAAGCAATTAGGGGTAATCAGGCATGCAGGCAGGCAGGCAAGTGGTTGGGAGCCAGTAGTCCTGGATTGTGAGAGGGATGTCTGACTGCCAAAGGGTCCCAGGTTGGAGAAGGTGCAGGCTGGGCTAAGAGATAGCCTCCCCCCCCCCCAACCTGTGCACAAATTTTGTGCACCAGGCTTCTAGTTTTCTATAATATCTTCCCACATATTTTTTTTTTTTATTAGCCAAAATTTTAAGGCCTTTATCTAGTTTCTTCTCCTTTTCAAATATTTTCAAAGTTCAATCTGGCTAGTTTAAAGCAGGACAGATGCTCTCATTGGATAGAATCAGTTAGGGTTGGACACAGACCCTTTCTTTCTGCCAGGAGATCAACAGAGAATCTCTACATTTTCATATGCTATACTCATAACTGAGACCTTGTGATACTATTAACAATTTCAAAATGATGTGACGTAGGAAGAAAACAAAGACCTAAAACTAGTAGTGGTTTGAGGGAAGACTAAAGGGCAATGGTTTTTATATTATGTCGTATTTCAGCAGAGGAAATTCTGGGCAAGTCTACTTATGCTCTGTGTTCTTTGGGTTTCTCATCTGCGAAGTAGACCCACCCTTAGTTATCATAGGGAATGTTGTGAAACAGTGTCTCAGCAGTTACAGTATGGGATAACGCTTAGGAGCTAGCATTAATTAGAAAGTGAAGTAGTTTGATATGATATGCATGATAATATATTAAAAAGTCTGTTCTGAAATAAGAAAATAGCATATATTTTGTTATGAATCCTCTACTTATATATGATTCATGGCAATACAGACATTCTCCATCAGAGAGGAGATTCACTGGACTTGATGACATCCTATTAGGTTTCTTGGACAGGATTTGACAGTTTTGCAACATGAAGATAGGCTCATTTGCATCTTCCTCAGGAACATCTGGAGAGAGAGAAAAAAAAGTGCCTTTGGAAAGCTGTTCAGCTCCCAGAACACTGAGGCTGAGCAAACATTTCAGCCTTCCCTCGCTGGCCATCACTCACACCCAATGTATTTATTCTTTTTCTCCGACAAGAAAGCAACATTTGGAATAGCTCAAGCTGCCGAGTTAATCATTGCAACGCCATGGGGATGTTTTAAGCTCTGGACCTATCCACCTCTTATGAGTTGGAATCCACACAACCACCAGGCTGAGTCAGGCAAACCCTGCAGCTTGTCTGATGTGGGGTAATCAGGTTTTCTACCTTTCAAATTTCCTATCTCTGTAAAGCATCAATGCCAAGGGCAGGAACTTGCCAGTATTTCAATGAATCTGGGGCTTCAACTCCACATTGGTCCCAAAAGATTTTTACCTTTCATGGGGTGCAAGCCTCTTCTCTTTTATTGTGTAATTTTACTCTTTTTCCAAGTACACTGGGACTCAGAAGCTGGATTTTATCTGGTCATTCTTTAAAGTGGTTGAACCTTCTAAAGTCAAAACCTACGTAAGTGTTCTAAAACTGGTAACACTACTACTATGGAAATATTAACTTCTACCCCCTCCTCTTGGTCCCAGGTCTCAGGCTTTGAGGTCTGATACTCAAGAGAATGGTCCCTTACCTTGAGTTTAGTAGACAAATGTATCTTTGCTTTGCTCCATAGCAGCAGTTATGGTAGACTTATTACTTATATATATTAAACTAGAAAGTCAAATTCAAATAAAGGCATAAAATGTTGCACATAACTGACCTTTTCAGTAAATTAAAGTCCTGAAATATTTGGGGAAAATCAAATAATATGTTACTGTCTTAAGTTGTCTGGTGACTCTACCAAGAAGTTAAAAAATAAATTGCAATCAAAATATATGTGGAAAAAAATACTTTTGCATGTTATGCTTGAAGGGTATGTAACCATTTCAATTTTAGCTTGTAAATGGTAATAATAATAATAATAATAATGATTGGGGTCTATGGCTATGAAAATTTTTATTTACAGCATAGGACATATAATCAGTAATATTGCAATAACTTTGTATGGGACCTGGATAATTCCAGGTAGGTACTGGAAATACCAGAAAAAATACTTTGTAAAGTATATGATTATTTAATCATTGAAACTAATACAAAATAATCTCTCTATATAAAAGGCTAATATGCAAATTGTCCCCTAGGGAATTTGACTGGGAAATAGGAAATCTATCGCTTGCTATGATATGCGCTAACCAACAAGGGGCAGCACGGAATGAAGGAAGGCCCGGTTGGCAGCTGGCAGCTGAGGAAAGAGCCCCTGCCCAGTAGCTGGAAGGCCCTGATCAGCCCTGATCACTGGCCAGGACTAGGGACCTTACCCATACACCAATTTTGTGCACTGAGCCTCTAGTATTGAATATAAACTGTAATTGAAAAAAAAACATTTTTTAAAGAAAAAAACCCTTTCATTTATCTCAGTGAAGATATGGGGAAGTATTCATGGAAATTGAGTTTAAAATTTTTATAAGTTCTCTATGGACTTTTATAACATAATTGATGCCAAAGTGTTTTTAGGGGGCTTCAGTTATTGGGGTAGTTGCTTCAGACTTTCATTTTATTTGGCAAGCACCAAAGTGTCAATCCATATTTCTAGCAACAAATGATGGTCAGGAAGACCAAGATATCTGGATTATCAACTAGAAAAAAAGAGTTAAAGAGATAATTTCTACTTTTCCTTTCTGGGGAGCAATGATCTTGTAAAAAAAATTCTTTGAAGTGCTTTAAGAAAATTTCAAAAGCATTTTCTTTTTCTTCTACTTCTTGGATGCTTCTGTCTTAAGTTTTTTGTTTTGTTTTGTTTTGTTTTGTTTTGTTTTGTTTTTCTATTGTGGCACTGTGGTGTAAAACACTGGAATTAAAGGACGTTAACAAATAAGGCCACGCCATTTTTGCGTTAAAAAATGGTTTCCTTGTTTTGGTTCATCTCAGCTAACTGAAAAGGTCCTCACCTAATCATGTCCTCTTGTCAATGAAAGGCAGGAAAAGAACTAACACAGCAGAGAAGACTATTTTCAAAATCAATCCTTCATATTTAAAAGAGAGATCCATCCTCCCCAGGAGGTGCATGCATGGTCATTAGAATCGAGACCTCCATCTTCTCAAGTGCCCTTCCGTTTTTTCACACTGAGAGGAGCTTTCAGGTGCCTGCTGGGCTAACTAAAATAGATGGCTTTTTCCCTTTAATGGGGTTCAGTTTGATTTTCTGTCATTGTGGTCAATGACACAAGACCTGTTCCACTGTCTGAATGCTGGAGGAACATCATTTTCCCTCACATCATTTGAGCTGCATTATTTACACTCACCTGTCAGCTCAATGTCCTTTTCAGGGGGTGCTCTTTGATACTGGCCCTAACATTTCACCGTCTCCCAAGAATGTAGTGTACAATGGATCTATGGGATAAAAGTACTTTTCATTTCTGAAACTCTTCTAGGCTGTAAAGGAAAACAGTGAGTCTTTGGGCCATCTTTTCTGCTTTACGTTTAATATCTGAGACAAGGGAGAAACACACGTCTCCTGAAATTTCTTTCCACCGCAATCTGTGCAAAGGTCTATCTGTAAAATGGCCTAAGACTTACCCCTGTCTGTGTCCTGGATATTAGAATTGGTTGTTCATTCTTCCATTGCCAGTGGAAAGCTCCAACTGACCCCCTAGTTCTTAAGCAGCACATAACCGTCCTTAAAAACTTTCTTTAAAATATCCTTGGTACCAGCTGCATATAAGACTCAACACTTTGGCTCCCTGAAGTTAGGTACATCAAGATAGGCAGCTCCTGGATCCCAAACAACTAAAACCACACTCACAAAATCACAGCCTCCAAGTCTCACAACACTCCATTTATTGAAAACCGTGGACTGAGTACTTAGACTATACTAGGCATGGAGCTGAGTGCTGTCCACTTTTCCAATTACACTGTATCCTGGCAACAAAGCTAGGAGCAGGCATGGTTTACCTGTGGTTTTCCGATGAGGCCCAGTGAGGGAAATAACATTTTCCTAAAGTCACAAGTAGTGGTAGAACTGGATTCCAAACTCAGATTTTCTGTCTTCAAAGCAGAAACCCTTAACTTCTACCATAGATCGCACCCCTTCCTCTTATACCCATCTCACAGTTATGAATGAGGCTCTACTGGGGAGGAAGTTGGAAATAGAGTGATTGGAAGAAGGCAGAGTGTGCTGTTTATATTTTTGACCTGTAGTTTGGTTTTAAGAAGGGGTAAAGGAGAAGAGAAAGTAAAGCAACAACCCCTTTCTCAAGACCCTCTTGAAAAGCATAGAAAACAATGCACTCCACACCTCCCACCCCTGCAAAAGTCACTTAGCAAATGTTCAAATAGTCCCTGGGGTTGTTTGACTTTGATTCCTGGAAGGAGGGAGGGTCTCTTTACTAAGAAAGTCTCTGGTACTCTCAATGTTTTGGACAAAGCTTACAATATCTGTGTCCCAACAATGCCAAGAATGTGGACACATCATGACTGTGTGTCTCCCTTACATCTCTTTTGTGGGTGCATGCTCCTGATGAGTGGGTACAGCAGAAATATCTACTCCTTAAATGTCTGTGAGTAATGTTGCCAAGAAGAACACTTACATTATTTAAAGACCTTTTAAAAGAGAGCCCTCCCTCCCCCTTAACACACTCTTGGCTGATAAGCCCATTGAACAATCTGCTGCTATAATTCTTGGGGACATTATTTAAAATCCTTTTAAAGTGCAGTTCTTTCTTCTCAACGATTGATACCTGTGAAGGGCTTAATAGTAGCAGGGAGGTGGGTGATAGGGAGGGGTAGAGGAGGATGACTGCTACTTAAGAGGATTTAAAAGAATGTTGCAGCTATATTTCATAACCATGATGCCTAAAAGCCTACAGTAAGGGGGGAAAAGGGCTGGGCTTTGGGCTCAAGAGTGAGGACCCAGATGATTAGGTAGGTCCTCACTTCTGAGCTTCTTTTCTGGATATTTAATTTTTTTCTGATTTTACTTAGACTTTTCTGAAGTAAAGACAAAAATGCAAATGTCTACAGAGGTTAGGATAATAGGAGTTAGATATAAGACAATAGGGGGACTCATGTAGACTGTTATATTTTAAATATTTTTATATAATAAAAGGATAATATGCAAATTGACCATAATGGTGGAATGACCAGGAATGACTGGTGGCTATGATGGACACTGACCACCAGGGTGCAGACACTCAATGCAGGAGCTGGCCCCCTGGTGCTCCCATTGGTGAAGCTTCGCTCAGACCCAAGCCAGGCTGACAGCTACCAGTGCAGAGGCAGTGATGGGAGCCTCTCTTGCCTCCAAGGCAGTGCTAAGGATATCCAAGTGCAGCTTAGGCCCACTCCTTGAAGGAGCTGGCCTAAGCCATCAGTTGGACATCCCCTGAAGGCTTCATGGCTGTCAGAGGGATGTCTGACTGCCAACTTAGGCCCGATACTTTGGGGAGCAGGCCTAAGCTGGCAGGTGGACATCCCCTGAGGGGTCCTGGACTGCAAGAGGGTGTAGGCTAGGCTGAGAGACCCCTCCACCACCTGTGTATAAGAATTTTCATGCACCAGGCCTCGTGTGTGTGTGTGTGTGTGTGTGTGTGTGTGTGTGTATACCTGACTTTCATGTAGCTTTTAATAATATATATAGCTGATATTTATTGAGCACTGTTTTCAGGTACTCTTCCTAAACTTTACGTGCAGTATTTCATTAAATTAAGTATATAAATCAATAAAATTAAGTATATAATCTTATTACGATCTTTTTTTTTTAATAGAGAAAACTGAGCACTGAAAGATAAGTCATTCAGGTAGTGAGCAGGACAGCCAGGATTCCCATCTAATCATCTGGGTCCTCTCTGCTGAGCCCAGAGTTCTTCACAGTTACATTTTTCTGAGTGTCCCAACATCCTCTTGTAAGGTTTTAAAACTGTCCATGAAGGAGTCTGCACATGAACTGTGATCTTTTGATGCCCCTCCCATTGTAGTTCCTGTTTACTGTCCTCACCACTCTGCAGCAATGTTAAGGTCCATAGCGATGCTGTATGTTGTAGCATTTATAAAAGTCAATAATAGATTTTAGTTCTTTTTATACAGATTTGGGTATTTATTTGCACAGTTGCTCTAAATGCCACCTTAACTTCTGAAACAAAGGGGTAATTTAGAGCTTAAATAAAATCTAGGAATCATTTAATCAAGTGACCTTATTTTACACATAAGATTACTAAGACTCAGATAAAGCAAGGGACATAAAATGATACATTCGGTGGCAAATGCAATACTAGATGCCAGGAATGTTATTTACTACTCTAGCAAAATTCTCCTCCCATCCTTGTTTCCATTATTTCTGGCATGCAACTGTGATGTGCCCTTCTACCATGGGTTTGGCCATGTGACTTAGTTTGGCCAATGAGATATTAGTAGATGTGTTTCATGTAGAGTTAAACAAAGCACTTGTGCCATGGGGCTCACTTGCTCACGTATCCCTGCTATTTCCATGGAAAGGAGAGAGGGAGAGGAACATGGAATCAAACCTGTTCAGCTAAGTCCTGCCTACAGCTTTCAATTCCTTGCTTACTCACAGACTCATGATAAATAAGTAATTGCTGTTTTGAGACAGTGAATCATGGGTTGGTTTATTACCGAGCAATAGATTAAATTAGGTTATTTTGTTGTTAAGGTTCCCAGAATGTTCTCTGAAATAAGCATGAGAGCTTTAACTGATGGAGACTTTTTAGTCTTCTCAAAAATGTTCTACATTAACACTCAGCTAAAGCAAAAAACCAAAACTGTTATTGAGAGACATTATCTTATTATTTGGGTCTCAGCTCAAATAGTACATTCCAAGAGAAGCTTTCCCTTGACAACTGATATAAAATTGTGTCTCATCTCCCTAAATACTCTAGCAAATGTATGTAAAATTATATATTTTTTACCTATTTATTTTCTCCACTAAAATTGAAGTTTCATAAAATTAATTGTACCTGTCTTGATCATCTTTGTATTCCTAGCATCTGGCTGAATGTTTTTGAGGAGGAAAAGTTATAAAATATTTTCCTTTTTCCTGTTAGACATTTTTGGATCTAGGAGCTGCTCAATCAATAATTGGTCTAAAGAATTAAGGAACCCTGACCAGTTTGGCTCAGTGGATAGAGCATTGGCCTTTGAACTGAAGAGTCCCAGGTTCGATTCTAGTCAAGTGCATGTACCTTGGTTGTGGACACATCCCCAGTAGGGGGTGTGCAGGAGGCAGCTGATCAATGTTTCTAACTCTCTATTCCTCTCCTTTCCTCTCTGTAAAAAAACAAAACAAAACAAAACAATAAAATATATATTTTTAAAAGAATTAAGGAAGGTTTTAGAGAGGAGGTGACACTGAGTAGTAGAGAGATAATATTTCACCAAGTTGAGGTGTGTGAGATGACATGAATGCAGCGGTACTCCTGCATAAATAAAGGCATGGAGATATGAAAGTTTTCAATACAACTGGAGCAATAGAGCTTGGCTAGAGCCTAGACTCATGTTCATGGAGTAAATTGAAGAAGATGGAACATGAGCCTAAATATTTTTTGGTTCCTAATTGGAAAATGTATTGAACACCACCCTAAGGATTTCAAATTTTATCTCTTAGATTATATAGTTTTTAAGCTACAGTACATTTTGGGAAGGGGATTCTGCTGGTAGTGTGGAAGATAAAAGTGATATAAGTGAAGGTTGGAGGCGAAAGATCATTTAGAAGACTATTCCAACAGTCCAGGTGTGAGATGAGGACTAGGACAACTGAGGCAGTGGCATTGGTGGAAAAAGAAGGGTGGAAACTTAGAGGCACTGAAAGGAACGGATTGATGGGTATTGTTGACCAATTTGATGGAATAGTGAGGAAAGAATTCAAAAGACTCTAGTTCTCTAGCTCATGTGACCAAGTATTATGTGATGTCAAATTGGAGAGAACAAAAAGAGAAACAAGATTACAAGAAGAAAATGAGTCTTTAATATGTTGGATTTGAGATGTTGAAGGTTTCACTTTAAAAACTCATTACATTCACAGCTTACAGAATGATTCCTCCAAAAAATGCAATAAGCATAGTTTTATGAAATGGTCATCCATTACTTTATTTTAAAACATCTTTTGATACCTGTGTGCTACTCATAAAGAGACAGAAAAGTGTTGATGCTTGCAGAAACTACATGAGCTGAGCAAGAGCAAGATGCAATAGGAATCATGCCTTCTGTGCCAGACAGCAAAAGGCCACCACAAAGCTGAGTGACCTTGTCAGTATGGCATTCTTAAATCCAACTCTCTTGGAAGCTTCAGACAAACTCAGTATATATAGTTAAAGCCATGTGCATTCTAAAAATTTATTCTTTAAAAACCCTACAAACGTGCAATCCTTCTTGACAACCCACACCACTTGTTATAATCTTCACCATCAATAAATTTATTTTGGGGTCTAACCTTTATTTTTAAACTCTGATTACTTCTAATTTATGTTATGTAAGCTCAGGAAGTCTGTGAATATTTCCATCTTGTTTATAATTATCCTCTGTCACTCCATCATTCAGATTTAAGCTTCTTGAGGAAAAAGGCAATACCATCAGAGTGTTTTGAACTCAGTAGTTCCTCAATAAATGTCTGCTAAATTTAAGAACAGATGAATGTAACCACCTCTGATTGTTGTTCTGGGTGTTCATATGCGCAAAGATTGTCATTAAATCATTTTTCTGACTTGGCATCTTAGAACCCCATTCTCTCTAGTGGAAGACATGCTTCTGAATATGGTCAGAATGTAGGGCTGATGAAGAGAAAGCTTGATATCAACAAATATTTTTATGAAAAAGACTATATTAATGGAAAACACCATTGATTTTCTTTAGCCTGGCAAAACTCTAAAGTCATCTCAGTATAACAAAAAAGTAAATGTAATGGGATAGAAGCTGCCATTAGAGTAGACATGTTTGAACTTCTATTGAGTGTAGCTTTCTCAAAGTAACATGAAGGGATTGCTTGTGACAACAAATCATCTCCACTATGTATTGACAGTTGTTCATTGAGGCCTGCTGTCCATGCTAAGAGAAGACTTCTATAGGATAAACCCCAAATGAGCAAAATTGGCAAAATTTCTTCTAAATGATGGGAAGCAAAAAGAATAGCCTTACCTTTGTCCTTAGGCCTTTATTCATCATCACCTTGTAGTATAAGTTTCTTGTATGAAATATATTTAAAGTCCATCACATCCTACAGTCTTGAAAACAAAAGCAAAAAGGTAAGCCACACTAAATATTGTCTACAAAACTATAATTATATAGATATATACAACTCTTAAGCCTTCATCATGCCAGCTTAGTTTACTGCAACTTCCCAAAAACAAACTAGTAATTTCTGCTCATGTGTATTAATAAGGCAGGACTTTACTAATTCTGAGTAATAACTCAGAATTTGTGGCTTCAGATGGTTATTGCTAGTTAAAAATTAGAATTTATAATAATTGATGAATCTGTCTAAAATAAGCAGTTTTAAACATCAAGCTATTAATGGTTTCTTATGTGTCTATTTAGAGTTTTAATTATAAAGTAGTACTCTTTTCAAAATTAGATTATCTAAAATTATTTGTAAGTAGCCATTTTAGCTTAATTATGATATGTGTTGCGCTATTATAGGTTTTTTTTTTTACAATCAGATTAATAAAACCACAAAATTTTGTTTTTTATAAATTTCACTAATAAAGGCTAATCTTTCTTTCAAGTGCATTGAATTTAATATTTATTAGTGTCAGAATGCAAACCCTTAGAAATGGAAGGGTTGCCATCCATTCAATCAAGGAAATAGAATCACACCTCACGGTCTATGGTCCATAGTTGGTGATTTCAAAGGACATCACAAAGCTTATTTTTATAGAATAGATATAGAAATTACACTCAAAATATGACAGTTTCCATACATGACCCTAAAGTTTTAAGTGAGGATTGTTTTCAGTGGGGCTCTCTTAACACAGTCATAAACGTTTGAGGAAGTGCTCCCTCCATACAAAGGCCTGCTTCCAGTGGTGCCAATTCTGAGAAAACTCCCTGCTCTCTCTCCTTTTATCATAGCCATGGTGGCCAGAGTGAATCATAAGGTCTATAACTGAAGATGGATCTTTTTGCCTCTACTCTGTGATCTAGTGACACTACCCAGAGGGTGGGGAGGAGGCAGCACTGGCCAAAATGTGCTTAGCTAGAATTACCGGTAGAGGACATAAAGAGGAACAATTCAAGGTGAGAGTGGAGTCAGCCTTCTGAATTCGGTAAGCTTCTTGGCTCACCCCCTGGAGTCTGTTGCATCAGTTGGCAAGACTTCCCAGTATGGGGTTTTGATGGGGAGAGGAACCTTAACTTCTTTTCAGATTTAAAGGCCCAGACTGCTGCATGATGGATTCTCCCCTAATATCATTAGCTGCTCATGCTGCTAATTGTAGTGGCTGCTAATCCATCTGAGCAGCCAAAATGATATTAGCTTTCAATAGGATTTACATATATCCAGGCTTGTTTCTGCATCAGCTAGCAATTAAAGTTTAAACTGTTGAACATGCAGCTTGCTGTAGGCTAAGTAATATTTAATAGCATTAACAATGCATTTCCCTATTCGCCTCGGAATCTCTTTACAGGCTCATCAATTCGCCATCACCTTTGTGTGGCACAGCCGACATTAGCTCTTATCCTAACAGCTTCCAAAGGAGGGCACCGTCATAAGAGACAAGACAATAGAAATGCCAGCTGCACATATAAGTATTAGCAACATAATTTATGCTTCTATTCCTAGCCACTCTCTCTTTCTCACACACACACTCGCACACTTATTGCATGGGGGTGTGGTAGCTTAATTTTTCAGGTCAGGTGTTGAGAAACTGTAAATCAACTTATTTGGACTAAAGTGTCTACAGAAGATGAATATTAACTAAAAGTCTATTCAAATCATTCCAAACCATGTGAGGAGTCCAGCTCTTTCAAAGTTCAGAATAAGCAGGATTACACTCTCTAGATTGGCTTGCTTTGTAAAGATTTATTTGTATGAGATTGAGTGAAATCAGGCTAGCACATAAACTTTGTGAGGGTGGTTTCTTTGTCTTGTTCTCAACTATATCCTTAAGTTACTAGCATAGTGACTAACATATAAAAAGTGCTTAGTAATTATCTGTTGAGGTAATTAATTTATAAGTGAGGGATAAAAATTTCCTGATCCAGTCCCATCCTCTGATATCTTCTTCCTTGCTCACTGTTATACACATACCCACTGCCCACACTCTCCTGTTGCCAGTGGGATGATAAGTCTGGATTCACCAATGGGATGATAAGTCGGGGGTAGGGTGAATGGTCTGACTTAGGAGATATTCTGTAAGCACTGCAAGAAAGGTGTCCGTGGCAGAACCAGGCCATGGAAGGGTTGATACAATGATACCTTTCTGGTTATAAATCTTCCTGCCTGGGGTTTATGCTGGGGAGTAGATGTCAAATGGTTGTCATCCGGTGCCATTTTAGGATGACACAGCAAATTAGTTTCCTAGGGCTGCTGTAACAAAACATCAAAAACTGGGTGGCTCAAATGAACATAATGTTAATATCTCATGTCTCTCGGGGTTAAAGACCAAATTCAAGGTGTCAGAAGGGCCATGCTCTTCCTGATAGCTGTAAGGCAGCATCCTTCCTAGACTCTTCTAGCTTCTGGTATTTCCCAGCAAACTTTGGTTTTCCTTGGCTTGTAGACACTCCAGTCACATGGCTGTCTTCCCACTGTGAGTGTTTGTCTCTGTATCCAAATTTCCAATTTTTATAAAGACAGCAGTCCTATTCAATTATGGCCCACCCTAATGATTTTAACTTGATTATCTCTGTAAAGGCCCTTTTTCCTAATAAGGTCACATTCTGAGGTACTTGGGATTAGGACTTAAAACATATCTTTAAAATAAGCAAGTTAACTCATGACACAGGCTATGTGCGGTCTGTATGATGGTAATGGGATGTTTTCAGGACTGAAAATCTCCCTTCATGGGAACCAGAACAATCCATATTCTCTGGGCATAGAGGTCAATAATAACCGAATTATTCTTATCACTTCCTAGACCCTGTTATCTTGTAGTTTCCACCTTAATTGACTTTTATTATATACTGTTCTCCAACTATTTTCTTGGTCATTCCTTGTGTTTAGTAATTTCTATTTCTCATCCATCCCTTAAATGTGACATTCTATCTAAACTGTCAGTTGCTCTACAGTCTTTTTGCTGTGCTTGGCCAGCAGGCAACTGCTTTAAATTACACTTGCTCTCTGGCACCACAACACAGGGATGATTGTGTTTACTTTACGTAAAACTAACCTTATGAGACAGTCAGGCCAATTCATTGTAAGCATTAGCTATATTATTAGGAACAATGATATTTAAAGATCATATTAATTTTGGTGGTTATTCTATCTTAAGGCAATCTATTGTTTTGGCATTCACATAGAATAAAAAGTAAAGACAACTATAGTTCTTATTTACATAGACATTGTCCATTTTGCTTTGAAACACAAAGTGCTGAAAACATTCAACACTCTTTGAATGGAGAAATCTTTAGGCTACTCAGGCTGTATTGGTTTGAGACAAATGAAACACATTTGCCTTTCATACCTAATTTATCCTTATTTAAAAATTATTTAGTATAATTATGACAAGTTTGGTAATTTTGATGGTGTAAAAAGCATTGAAGTCTCATCTTAGAAAAACAAAAAGGTTCCCAGTGATAACATGGAACATAATCTACTCCACAATTTAACTACAAAGAGGTATATAAATATAATGATGCCAATTAATTAAAAATTAAAAATTTAAGGTATTATTTCTGTTGAGTTTTGTTAGCTCTGACTCCAGAAAACAGCTCCACATAGATGTTCTCAGCCAGAAGGGCAAAAAACAGATGAATGACTTTCTTCACGCTTCTCGTTGGGTGAATCAGTCATGTTCCAGGGTCATATTAAGTTTGCCATTTTTATACAAAATCACTTAATAAATTGATTAGCACCTTATCTTGGTGTCAATGCCACTCCACTTTTAGAGATGTCCAAATTGTTTCAACATCAACAACAAACCTTGAGAGACAACTCAGTGAGAAAAGGCTTGTGCTAGCTGAAGATCAAAGGAGACAGATGATTACTGTATATACTGGATGTTAGCAGAGAAGAAGTATCGTGATTTAGTCGCTGCATGTGGTCAGTGCTTTTTGGCTGGCCTCATGAGCAGTGAAAGCAGTTGGAGAATATGCCAGGACAAACATCTACAGAAAATAAGAGTGACATGTTTGAAGGAAAACAAGATTTTCAGCATTAGGAAGGTGACTATTAGAATGTGACTTCATGTAAACTATATTTTAGATAATTAATGAACCCAATTCTGTGCATGCTAAGTGGGGAGTAAAAAGAATGCTTTGAAGTAGACAAATGTTACAAAGTATAAAGCAAAATATCATGACATTAACAATATGATATTTTAAGCTGGCATATTACAGGAATTTTAAGAGAGCTATCAATAAATTGTCAGTCAATTCTGGGGAGGTTGGGGGAGGGGGGAGATCCTGTGGCCAAATTTTAATTTAAGAGTATTCTATTAATTTGGCCTGAGTTTTCTGTACATGGTCAGTTAATGAATGTGTAATGTATTTGGTTATATAGTTTATTGTAGATATTCTGGGGAAGATTTAGCCAAAACATTTAAGAAAAGGAAATATGGAAAGCAACATTTTGTTTTAACCTTATATGGGTTATTCTCTTGAATATTTTGATCATAAATTATGTTGTATAAAGGGAAAATTTCCAGGACATGAGTTCTATTCAGACTGAAAAGCAGGATTTCAGTTTAATTTTCAATAGTTTCCCAATATGAACTCCACTCTTCTGGGTAAGGTTATAGGACAATACTGGTCAATCTCATTGTTTTCTTTAAAGCAGTCACTTTAAAACCACAAAGCACCCAAGTGAGAGGCCTAGCCATGGAAGCAGAGATTGGACAGAACTCCAGGCTGTGCTCCAGCCACACTTGTCTAGGAGGATGCTCAGGCTGGGGTTAGGGGAAGTTAAAAGTCATACTGAAAGCAAAGTGTGAGCAGCTGTTCCCAAAGTGATTATGTGTTTGGTTTGGACTTCTACTTCCATGAATTCCTAGGGTTCACTTGCAAAATGGAAGTAAATTTTGCTTTTCAAATATGAACGGAGCATTTAAGGAAAGAGTGTTTAAAAGCAGTGTTTTATATAAAATCTCCAACCAGAGTTTGCCTGCTTGCACACCATCCTGCAAGCCATGTGACTTAAAACATTTTTAATGATGTTGGTACTTCTCCCCAGAAGGTATGAGCTCTGAGCACAGGGATTCTGTCACTTCCTTTCTCTAGTATCTAATGTAGTGTCAGGCACATAATATATGTTCAAAAACACACATCAAGTGCATAATCATAATTTAAGATGGCTTTAAAATTTGAGCTAATGGATTTCTTTTCCCTCAATCTTTGGCTTCTAATCTTTCTTATCTTAGCAAATGCTAATACTAATTACCAGATTGCTAAACCAGAAACCTGGGCATTGCCCTAGATTCTTCCTTTCCCTCATGACTCACATTTAACAAGCTGCTGTCCTCTACTCCACATTAGCCGCACTGCTGCACTATCCTAAGGCATCCCATTTCTTGTTTGGACCACAACAATGGTTCCCCTACCAGGGTCTCTACTTTTACTCTTCCCTTTCTTTAATCTCCTCTCTTCACAGTCCTCAGAATCATCTAAAAGTGTCAGTAGATCATGACATTCTCTGCTTAAAACCCTGGGATGGAGCCCCTCAGATTTCACAAAGAATCCACTTCCATCTGATCCCTACAGTCTGATAATTGCCTCCCTTGTTCATCTAATTTTGGCCTCCCCTTCCGTTCATCCTATAATCTAGCCGTGTGGTTTCCCTTCAGTTCCAAAAAAGTGCTGTGCCCTTTCCCACCTCTCAGCCTCCCCCTCTGGAGTTTCCTCTGTCTGGAACAAGCTTTCTCCTAATCTTTGAATGGCTGGCTTCTTCTCACCCTCCTAGTCCCATTTATCCTCTGAGAAACTGTTCTTTAACTCCCTGCCTGAATAGGTTGCCTCCACAGCCCCTCCTTGAGCACACCTGCTCTGCACGTTTTTCTAGTCCCATAACTATTTGCAAAAAAGGTGAATAATTTATTCTCTTTTCCCCTAGTACTTTGGAACATGTCTGTTTTGTTTACTTTAGTACCTAGTGTAGTGCCTGACTAGGTTATCTCCAAGAAAGTATACACATACTTTGAATAATTATAAAGGCAGTGTTTATTAAAATACATTTCATTTTCAGCCCAGCTGGAGTGGTTCAGTGGTTAGCATTGACCTAGGAACCAGGAGGTCAAGGTTTGATTCTGTCCAAGGGCACATGCTTGGGTTGCAGACTAAATCCCCAGTGGAGATTGTGCAGGAGGCAGCCGATGAATGCTTCTCTTTCATCATTGATGTTTCTATCTCTCTCCATCTCCCTTCCTCTCTAAAATGAACAAAAAAATATGTTAAAAATAATTTCATTTTCAAAATTGAAAATTTATCAGCTGTTAAAGTGTGCATACTTTTCTTTGGGACAACTGTATTAACAATTTATAGAGTGATAGAACATCAGCTAAATGATATCAATATAAATATAAATGTAAATACATAGTTTGGGAGAGGTAAATGGGAAAGTTTTGTTTTCCCCATGTATCCACTTATTTACTAAGCATTAAGTACATGAAAGTTTTTCTAGGACTTCTGTGAATGCATAGAGGCCTGGTTCCTGCCCTCAGGCACTTATGGTGTACCCTGGGATAGAAGACTAATATGTGTACCAGTAACTATAATTCAAGAAGCAGTTGATAAGAAAGGTGCTCTGGAAGTTATTTCATTTATGTACTATTTATACTTAACCTATTTTTTAAAAAAAAATTGCATTGGCATTATGTTGTACACCTGAAACTAATATAATATTGTATATTAACTATAATTAAATTAAAAAAAATGTATTGGACTATAGATGGGAGTTTCAAGGAGAAACATTATCTCTAGGTGAATCAGGGAAGACTTCATGAGGGACTCACTGTCTGACTCAGACTCTGATGAATACAGAATTTCAAGGTGTCACTGTAGTGAGAAAGGGCAGTCACTATACATGAGCAAAGCAAACAGTGCACAGCTTACTTGGAAATCAGCTGGAAGGGGCCAAGCTTGCCTGAAAGAAAATCCAGGGACTACGTTTGGAAAGTGAGGCTAAGTGAGGTTATGGGGTGTCTGTCACCTCAGGGATAAAGTTTGTGTATTGTGCCAAAACCGGTTTGGCTCGATGGATAGAGCGTCAGCTTGGGGACGGAAGGGTCCCGAGTTCGATTCCGGTCAAGGGCATGTACCTTGGTTGTGGGCATATCCCCAGTAGGGGGTGTGCAGGAGGCAGCTGATCGATGACTCTCTCATTGATGTTTCTAACTCTGTATCTTTCTCCCTTCCTCTCTGTACAAAATCAATAAAATATATTTTTAAAAAAGTTTGTGTATTGTTTGAATAAGCAAAGGGGAAATGACTGAAAGTTTTTGAGCTGGGCAGTGATTTCATGCAAATAGGCTTTAGAAGGGCTAATCTGGAAGTACCAAGTAGGATGGATTAGAACAGGGAGGAATTGGAAGGAAGGGCATGTGCTGGGAAACTTTCAGTTCTAGAAAAAGAGACAAATAAGATGGTGATCACAGGGGGAATGAAGAGAAGGGGTACAGAGAGAAGGGAGTAGGGAGCTAGGCAAAAGAGATATCCATCTGTTTTGAAAATTCATCTACAATCTCAAGGTGTAAACAAGAGAGAAATATAATTGTGGGAATGAGGATAATAGAATGGAAAATAAGAGCAAATGTCTTGTTTCAATAGATGGGGGATGGAAATCCAGTGTGAGAAAGAAGATTGATTGTATGTGGGATAAAGATTACGATGATGAAGTTTTAAACTTTATGTCCTGTTTTCTGCATTGGGCCAAGGAAAGATACTAAATCCTAATTCATTCCCTTTTAAGGATGTTATGAGAAGTATTCTGGGAGATCAGTGATTTCTGATTTCTGTGTGAATCTGTGCGAGTGGGGGGAAGTCTTTGACACAGAGTCAGACAACAGGCTAAAATCCTGACTTACTACTTACTGGTTTCCATGTGCCCTTCTCAAACCATGCCAACCCTCAGTTTTCTTCCCCATGAAAACGGAAGCAAGTCCACAATTACCATAATCTCAAGGATTAGCAGAAGAATTTTGTGAGATTATGTATTCTAAAATGCTTTGCAAATCCTCCTGGGAGGCAGGATCAGCCAGGAAACTCTAGGTATGTGTCTGTGGTGGGTGTTGGGCCCTGGGTATGGGATTTATGATGTGTTATGAAAAGGTTTTAAATAATAGTCACTTAGTAGCTTTTATAGTATCATTGTCCTTGAACATGCCATCACTTAAAAACATTTCTTGGCCTGGTTTCATTAGTCAGGTAACCTGATCTTCTCCTTTACAAATTCTTAGTTTGATAAAAGTTAAACAAGCAAGTGAGGAAAGATTAGGACTACAATCCTAAAAAAGAGCAAGAAGCTGTGTGCAGCCATGTTCTCACTGCTCTGGCTCACAGAGGCCGAGCTTTCCCGCACTGCCTCCCTGTGTCTACTGAGGGAAGCACTGGTGTGCTCTCACCTAGTTAAAGCGCAGTCTCTCCGCTTCAGGCAGACAGACCTTCGGGGGATGTTGACAACTGATGGGCTCTGAATGCCAGCAGGGGAGCTCTGTGCTGGGCTCCAAATGCCCTTGGTGCTTCATGGAGGAAAATAAAATGCTGCTGGCAAAAGTCTCCCTAAAGCTTGAACAGAACATGAGGGTTATATTTACTTTTTTTTTTAAAAAAAAAGCATTTAGAGAATAGCCTGTTTCTAAACCTCTATTACTGTTGCAAGAAATTTGATTTCTTTTGAAGTAAGTGCAAGCATTCCAAAATGACGGATGTGAAGAGTTATTGCAAAGATGGAATATGGGGCAGAGCCCTTAAAATAAATAAGCACCATGTTCACTCCCAAATAAACGACTTTTGTTTGAGTACAGGGTGGGTATGATAAGGGTGGTGTTACAACATTTAATGAGGTGCAAGGGAAAAATGACTTTCATTAGTTCACATGGCTGTCGTATTCTCTCTATGTTCCCTCTCCCTAAAACGTCACCAGCTTCGGGATCCTTTGGCATCCCCTGCAGAATTCAGGGCAGAGGATGATTGCAGTCTATTTGCTGTGGGCCTATGTATGTCTATTGCAGTGGTTCCCAATGAGGGGCACATGCCCCACAAAGGGGCAACTTGATTTTAAGGGGGCAATTTGAGAAAGAGTTATTAACAGTGACTTTTTTTTTTTTTTGCATTTCTCATCATGTTATTTCTTTTCAACAATGTCTTAGTGATTTCTTCCTCAGTACTTCAACTGTCCTTTCCTTCATTTTTTTTTTTCTTTCATGGATGCCACGTCCTTTGGAAGCTTGTTTAGACCAGGTGAATGGCCTTTGAGGCTTCCTTCATGCGAATAGGAGTTCAGTTTTTGAATAAGAATTATATGAGTGCGGAGGGAGCTGTGGCATCAGGATTGTAGAAATGCTTAAGTGGGGCATGGCCAACAAATGGTTGGGAACCACCAGTCTATTGTGTGTACCAAGAAAAACTTCAAACAAGGGGGAAGAACAAGAAAGCTGTGTTTAAATCGTTCTTATTAGCATTAGTAGCCTGCTGGAGTCTATACAGAGTCTTTTGAGTGAATTTCAATATTAACACACACACACACACAGAGAGAGAGAGAGAGAGAGAGAGAGAGAGAGAGAGAGAGAGAGAGAGAGAGAGAGAGAGAGAGAGAGAGAGAGACTTCCTAGAGCCATAATCTTTCCTTCTTTTTTCAATTCTTACCTTATGTGGATTTTATGTCTTGGTCATTTTTTAAAAATCAGTAATCAGCCTGTTGGTTTCTTCCTCCTTTTTAAGTCATCTCCTTCGGTGGCAACACTAGCTGAACACACTCCCAATTCGTTCCACTCATTAGTATTAATGTGGTAATCATCAGTCCTTTTCTTGGCTCCTTCGACTTGCTTCAATATTTACACATCGACTGAAGTTGATGGAGCAGGAATAATGAGCCTTCGTGAGGTGGGTGAAGACTTGTTTCCACTAGGTGGAGGTTATGATGGAATAAGTGTTATGCCTTATAGTTATCAGTGAAAATGACGGCAGTGTCCGGGCACTTGTAACATTGCCCAGCACGGTGGTGCCCACTGTGGCATCACCTCAGCTGAACAGGCTCTCTGCCTCTCAAGGGACCATGAGAAACTGAATTGCCCTTTGGCCTTCTCCAGCCTCATCTCAAATTGTTATTTCATTCTTTGTAAGGGAACGGTCCCTTCTCAGCCAGGGAGCTTTTATAAGGACGTGTGGCATTGGAAGGGCTTTTCCTTTAGGCTTCCTGAAAGTACAGTTTTATATGTAAAGAGCCTTTGTTAGACTTTTTTTTTCCTATTGATTTTCTGGTTAAATAAACCATCAACTTTTCTGCCTTCATCAAACACCTAATTTAATAGGCGTTTATGGAGCTACAGGCCAGACATTGTGCTAGGAGCTGGAACCCCTTCCAGCTTATTCTCTCCTCCCAGGATGCAGCCAAAATAAAAATAATTTGAACTGAAGACGGTGTTTCTAAAACATGGAAACATTCTACAAAGCATGCATCTAAGAGTTTGTTTCACCTCATTTCGGAGAAAGAGAAAAAAAATAAAACATCTTGCCGAAGCCGGTTTGGCTCAGTGGATAGAGCATCAGCCTGCAGACTGAAAGGTCTCAGGTTTGATTCCGGTCAAGGGCATGTACCTTGGTTGCTAGCACATACCCAGTAGGGGGTGTGAAAGAGGCAGTTGATTGATGTTTTTCTCTCATCGATGTTTCTAGCTCTCTATCCCTCTCCCTTCCTCTCTGTAAAAAATCAATAAAATATATTTAAAAAAATAAAACATCTTTTTATCTCTCTCAATAGCTTTGTCTTCTCAACCAAAAATTTCTAGAGATACAGATTATTTTGTGAGACAAGGAGAGATCCCTCTGACTAATAGTAGCCACTGAAGAGTGGACTGTTTGTATATTTAGACATGAAAGCTTCCTGTCACTGGACAGCTAGAGACTGTGTCTCATTGCTCTGGGGCCTGAATATAGGTTTCATCATTGGCACTGTCCCCGGTGAGCACTGGAGCTGCAGGCTGCCTTCCTGCAGAGAGTTCAGAATGTGTCTCCACCACCCAGACACCGGGCATTCAGCTTCTGCGAACTCTCCAGAACACATCTATCTCCAGGGCTAATTGTTGTCAATCCCTCACTCAACACCCAAAAGCTCTAGCTGGGGCTTTGGCCTGTTTTTGTTTCGTCAGCAGCTCGGAAAAGAAAGACCCACCCGGGGAGGGACAGTGTGCACCCCACCTTTAGGCTGGGATCCTGACCCCGAGAGCAGAGGGGCTTGTGAGGCAGTTTTCTTCACAAACTATGAACAAAACTGGAACAGGGGAGAGAGGAAAAACTGGAGGCGAGGGAGGGGAAAAATAAGAAGAGGCAGGGTGAACCAAAAGGTGAGAAACCAAGCAAAAGAGCTCTTGGGTTCACAAGGCTGAAGCAGGGGACCAGGCACCCTCCAGACCTTGGCAGAAACAACCTTCCCTTCCATGGGGGCCGGGGGCTCTGATGAGCTCTTCTGAGTTTCCTGCTGGTATAGCCTCCCCAAAGACATTATACTTTATGGAATAACCTCCCCATTTTAGAATCAGAAGGGAGGTTAATCACTGTCCATTCTAACCACCTCTTTTCAAAGGTAAGAGCACAAAGAATCTAAAAAGTTCAGTTGCTTGACTCTCAGGGAGGACGATGTAGCTCTGAGAGCCAAGTAAACGGATGTGGGCTTCTGTGAGGCAGGTGGAGTGATGGCAGGCACCCTGAATTGGCAAATAGCTCATGGAGTAAAAGTTCCAAGTGCAATCCAAGTTCCTTGGCTAGGGAGTTGACCAGGATCATAATAAACCAGAATCAAAATATAAACGAGAAAGAAGTTCCCTGAGTGTCTACCACAACCTTCTGTACTTTCTGACAGTTTCTTTAGTTAAAACCTTGGGAGGAGAGCTTTTATATTTGTCTTCAGAAAAAAAACTTTCCCCATCTTCCCAGGTAACATCATTAGCTACATTGATTGGTTGATTGATTGATTGATTGGTTCCTTAATTTATTCAGTGGTCCATTACATACTTGTGGAGTCCTTGCTTTGTTCATGTTCCTGAATTACTGGATTCCCTTCTTTAAGAAAGTCATAGTCTCAACATTAGACATATTCCCAAGTAATTAAAATCTGTTTCAGTACATCAACTAAAGAGTTAAAGTAGTTAGCATAACAGCATGCATCCTTCATTTCAAATAGCCTAGCCCACAGAACTGTATTAATTATTTTTTTAAATGAAGGGAGAATTAGTTAGAAATCCTCACCCTGCTCCAGAATGTCATAGTAGAGAAAGTTCTAGTTTATACAGAACCTATCTTTGCTGAGCTTCTGCTGTGAGCTACGTAAAGTGTGACAGACTTCATTGTTTTATTTAATTACTCTTATCCTCCAAGACATTCTAGCCCATTTAACTGACAAACATATGGAGGCTCAAAAAATTAAGTCCACTGACTTTCCCATGGATGGCCACTAATTTAAAGTGGCAGAGTCAAAATTCATGGCTCTTGAGACCCATTTTCCTCTCTGTCCAGCACCAAGTGTCAGGGTAACCAGGGCTGACTGGTGACCTGCTGGTTCTATCAGTTAGTGATTGCTGTCTCCTCCAGAGGATAGACTGGGAATATTTGTGAAGATTGGGGTAAAAAACTTGCCTAAAATTAAATGTTTTTTTTTTCCATGTTAAAATAATTTAATTCTTCAATATTAAATGCTTCACCTCTGCCAGTCTTGTATTGCGAATTAATTCACACACACACACACACACACACACACACACACACACACACACAGAGAAATATTTTCTTCCTCTGGAAAGTTTCATGGATTCTGAGTGTAACAATGACATGGGAGTGCATAGGAATAAACGCAACAGTGTTCTGTGACTCCGTGACAAGTTGGTGTGTATGGTGCTGTGGTTGGACAAGGAAGGCAGTGGTCAATTCTGCTTGGGAGCAAGGACAGGTAGGAAGATACCGGTCTTTCATTGAAGACTTGCATGAAAATGAGAACTGAAAATACCTTCACAGAGCCTCGCCCATACATTGTCATAGATATTTATTTTTGTTTTGAGAACCAAAAAGGGACTGAAATGAAATATTATATTTATTTTGTTCTGCTGCTTTATTTTCACGAATTCTACTCCATTTTTTCTTGGTCCATATTTGTTTCTATGCGAAGCCATGGAAATGTGATCTAGATCTTTTGTTCAGGCAGCTTTACCTAGTTCCAGCTGCTCAGGAAACAGGGAGGAGGACACAAGGAGCACCCACTTCTTTAGAGTAAATCATTAACTCAGGATTTGAGAACCCTCATTTCCTCTTCTCCTGTTTCGCTAATCAGAACCTTCTCCCCTCTGTCATAACCTCCTCTTCAAGCAAATTCACAAAGTGGAACAATGAGACCCGAGAGAAGAAAACAGCCAATTTGCAAAGACTTTAGAGGAACCAACATGGTGGAACCGCTCTCATGCGGAGCTTTGAGTGCGAGTATGTGTGTGGTTCTCTAAGACACTGGGAACGTTTTTAATGCTTGTAGAAACCAAAGAGTCCTGGAGAGTTACAACAAGCCCCAGCGGTCACCAGCTGACACTTGAAAGCAACCGAAGCCATAGATCTACCCCAGAAAGAGACGGGGAAAGGATAGCAGTAGGGGGGCCAGCTGCACTGGATATTTTTTGTTTTTGTTGTTTCTTCCCTCTAAAAAAGTTCATGTCATAGACATATCTTCATTAATCATTCTCCAAACACAATTATGCAGACCTGTTGGTTGCTTATTTTCACATACATTCCTGTATACTAGTGTATATACACACACATACACACACACACACACACACACACACAGACACACCTACCTTTATTGTCTTTCCTATTTGTATGTACCAGGTTAATAAAAGAATCCCTCTTTTAGGCATTGTGTCACACAATGGCTAACCATCCACATCTGAGCTTTCTGCTCCTTATTAAATAGACCATCTTGGAAAAGGAAATAGGTTAGTATTTCTGCATCCCAAATTTAATTCCCATGGAAGATAATTTGGGATCCAGATTAGATCTTATAACCTTTTTGGCTCCAATCGGCTATCACCAAAGGATTGGGTCCTTGGAGAAGTATCAGAGACATGATCCTGCACCTTGTGGATGAAGGCAGTTTCCAGTGAGGGGCAGTTCTTTGAAACCCAACCAAAGGCATTTGCCGTGGGTACTTATTAAGAGAGTCCTGACTTTGCTCCTAGCAACCTAAATATCTCTGGTAATTCATTCACATTCTCTAGGCCTGTTTCCTCCATATTTAAGGAAATCATCTTAAATAGGTGATATTTACTCTCCTTTTCAGCTATAAAAAACAATGAATATATCCTATGATTTAACTGATGTTTTTAGCTATAACTGAAAGTTCTGGTTAAGCAAGTTAAATTGAACCCAAGTGTGTATATCTCAGCTTCCCCTAAACTTCTACTAAAATTGTCATGAAGAATTAAAGAGTCATAGCTCACAAGAGTTGGAACGGATAGCAAATGATAGATGCCAAAAAAACTCCAGAAGCTGGAAAGCTGATGAACAAATGAAAATTGCTTTGGCAGAGCAGAGGAAGATAAACTCTCTGCCCAAGGAGGCCAAGAAGAAGGTAGCAGGCTATCCCTTGGACATCTGAAAGCTTCAGGATTCACATACACTAATTACTTCTGAAAAAACTCACACACATAAAACAGTGCATAGAGCATGAGTATTGGTTGAAAGTCTTTATAAGGATCTGTGAGAAGATCTGTGAGAACCCCAGATCACCCCTGCATACTATTATAACACTGAACTCTCCATCCCCAGGGGCCAAAGGCCTACCAATTTATTCTCTTGGGAGAAACTGAACTAGAGAGGCTCTGAATCCAGACCCACAGCAGGCAGGGCTGAGGCAATGTACTGAAACCAAGGAGATCTATTGGGAATATCCTCCTTCTGACTCAGGCTCTTTTGCTTTGGTTCTCAATACTGGCAACTAGGTAAGGGATTGGAGGGTTACTTTCTGGAGATACTTAATGACTCACATACGCACACAAAAAAATCCTACTCTGATAATTTGGAGTGCCCTAACAAAATATCCAGATTCCTAATTCCCTAACCACTATCTGGGAGATTCCACCATGCCACAGGGTATCCAATGAACTTTTTACTTCTTTAAACTGTAAGAACAGATAGACAAGGATCTCAGTAATGTGAGAACAACCTCTAACACAAAAGCCAGAGACCAAAACCAGCAAACAGAAAAAGAGATTTGGAAAACAATACAGCAAATAGTAGAAAACCTAGAAGAAAAATATCAATATAATTTCCCAAAAGATAAGAGAAGATATTACTTGTGAAGCAACAAGAAAGATAAAAATAAATACCACAAAATAAGAAAAAGCTCCAGGAAGTAATACCAGATTTGGCCAAAACAACACATTCAGAAAAATAATTGAAAGTTAAAATTAAGAATTAAGAAAAGAGGGAAGGTGGGTATGGGGTATAGGAGGGAAGAGATTAAGCAAATGTATTATACTAGAGGCCCGGTGCATGAAATTTGTGCATGGGGTGGGGGTGGGGGGTGGTGTCCCTCAGCCCAGCCTGAACCCTCTCCAATCTGGAACCCATTGGGGGATGTTAAACTGCCTGTTTAGACCCGATCCCTGTGTGTGTGTGTGTGTATGTGTGTGTGTATGTATTGAAAGTTAATCATATTTTCTCATTAGTATTCTATTAATTTGCTAGGTTTGTCATAACAACAAAAAAATACATAGACTGGGTATTCAACAACAGAAATTTATTTCTCACAGTTCTGGAGGCTGGAAGTCCATGATCACAATGTATACACAGTTGGTTTCTCTGGAGACCTCTCTTTTTGGCTAGTGTATGGCCATCTTCTTGTTTTGTCCTCACATGGCCTCTTTTCTGTGCATGTGCCCTCCCTTGCATCACTTCTGCTTCTTATAAGGACACCACTTTTGTTGGATTAGAGCCATACTGTTAATAACCTCAATTAACCTTAA
The DNA here is from genome assembly GCF_014108245.1 of Pipistrellus kuhlii. Taxonomy (NCBI): domain Eukaryota; kingdom Metazoa; phylum Chordata; class Mammalia; order Chiroptera; family Vespertilionidae; genus Pipistrellus; species Pipistrellus kuhlii. The sequence continues at coordinate 148,821,117 of NW_023425404.1, forward strand.
TTACATCTTTAACTTCTGTCTCCATCTCCATCTCCAAATAAAATCACATTAGGTGGTTAGAGCTTTGACAGCTGAATTTTGGGAGGACACAATGCATCCTGTCACAAACATATTGGTTATCTATTTATTTTCTCTTTCAGAATTATTGGCACTTTCTCCTTTTTTTTTTAATTTCCCAAAGAATGAGCTCTTTGATCCCATAGCATGCCAAGAATCCTGTTTTATTAATATTAGCTGAAAGTTCATGTATAGACTCCTAATGCCTGCTCAGTCAAGTTGGCAAATCAAACCAAGACCACGTAGATGACACTTGGCACACAGATGGAGAGTAAGATCTTTGGGAATATAGGCATGGTGCTTCTTCAACAAAGGATAAGTCAGAGGATTGAGTTAGTTCTTTCAATGTCATACTTAAGAGCATAAACTATGGAGCCACGCTGAGCTGCCTGAATTCAATTGCAGAGCTTTCACTTATTGTGTGATTTTTGGACAAATTACTTAACCTCTCTGTGCCTCAGTTTTCTCACATGTAAAATGGAGTGCTATCAGTACCTATCACCCATGGTTACTATTGGGATTAAATTAATTGGATTTTTGAAGTGCTTAGAAGATTGTCTGGCCCATGCTAGTTGCTTTAGAAATATTTGTAAATAATAAACCACTTTAGGTGTGTCTAGGACTTGCTGTCCATAATGTTACCACACAATAAGGCCCCAGAAACCGATCCTGATAAGGAGGCCTGATGGGATCCTCCATTGATTCTTCTAGTCACTTGCTAATAGGGCTGGGCCTTTGAACTGGATGAATCTCTTTTACTCATAGATAACTTGGGGAATAGGGCATGTCTACAGATGATATTGAACTTTCACTAGTTTAGCTGTGTATAAGCCAGATCCAATTTGCTTGTTCTCTAATATGATAAATTAGTTCATACCAGTTACATCTATCAATTCTATCATGTTTTCAGAAAACAGTCTTCCTTGTCCTTCAAGTTGTTTGCTTTTTGTTTGTGATTTTGTTATATTTAAAGGCATTTTAAATATCTACGATTGAAATCTTTTAAAATTTTTTTGTGATTTCTTTGACTAATTTGGGGCTTTGAAATTTCTAACTAATTTAATATTAGAGAATCTATTCCATTTAGTTGTTGGCCAAGACATTCTGATGCAGGTCATAATACTGTTTAAGAGATAAATACAGTAGTGATGGGATTAAAAAGAGGAATTTAGCAGAGTTGGGATTGAATATCAGCTGGAAATATCATTTCCCTAAAGCAGAGAATCAAGTAAACTCTTCACCTCTTTGCAAACAGTCTCCACTCAGATGGTAAAGAAAGGGATGAAGAGAATACTGTTCTCAACTTATCCTTATAAAGGAGCCATGTAGTGAAGTGAAAATGATGAGAATTTTGGCAAAAGTGACCATGATGTCTTAGAATCTCTGATAAGGTAGAAAAAGCTTGACATAATAGTTGAATGTTATAGATTAGAAGTGGGTAAATATATGATATGCAAATGCCCTCTTTCTACCCTAAGCCAATGGTTACCATCAGTTATTAATCAAAACTTTTTTTTCTGCTGAGTTTGGAAATTATTTCTAATTCTTCTCCACTCAATTCTGCAGAGAGCCACTAAACAGGTTAAGTTGATATAGTGCTTATTCCTATTATAAAGGGAAGGATTTTAACGTTTTGAAATATATATAGGTTAGGGGCCGGTAATTATCATTATAACATTTGTGTGATAGTTTGTTAGTATATTAATATAGCACTTGGCACATTTAATTATAATGATTCTTTAAATGACGGTCCTTCCTGGTGGATAAGACCCCTGATAGTAGGAACTATGCTTTCTTCTTCTTTGTATCTGTGCTGTCTTACATAGGGCTTGATGTAAAATATTCAAATTCATTTTTAAAAATGCTGAATTGTATAATCCTATATTATAAAAAGTTAATATGCAAATAGACTGAACAGTGGAACAACTCTAACAACCAAACAACCAAACAACCAATCATTATGATGTGTGCTGGCCACCAGGGTGCATGTGCGGGTGTTGGTCGCGGTGGGATGGTGGAGCAGGTGAGTGGGAGTGCCAGACCAATGTGGGGTGGTGGTCACTGTCATTGGGGCAAGCCTCTGGTGGTTAGTGAAAAGTCTTGGCTCCCATGCACTGCAATCCTGACCAGTGCTCACATCCACTGCCCGCCCTGGAGCCTCTGCTTGCACCCACTGCTGGTGCCTTGCACCAGTCCAAATCATTCAGTGCCATCAGTAGGTGTGAGTGGTGGCTGCTGGCTCTGATCATCCCTGAGGGCTTCTCCACATCCCCCTGCTCCAAGGGGGCAATCAGGGCAGCAGCTGCCACTCAGACCCACTGCTGGCACCGGCCCCAATTGATCCACACTGTCAGCAGGTACAAGTGGGCCGACACTGTCAGCAAATGGGAGCAGCAGCAGCGTGAGTGGGACTGCCAAGAGACAGGGAACTAGGGACTGTAGCAGTAGGGGCTAGGTGGGGGCGTGGAGCATTGGTGGAGACCTGCCATTGTGCCTAATGCATCTCATGGCCCACAGTTACTTTCAAGGTGCACTAATTTGTGCATTGGGCCACTAGTGCTACTAATAAATATGAAACCATTTTATACATATACTTAGAAATGTATGTCCTTGAAAACAACTTTTGATGACATTGTTTTATTTATTATAGTAGGTGGACTGGTTAATAATGCAGATTTTTTTCAATAGATGGAGATACACATATGTTAATAGATATGTGATTTGATATGCATGCTTTTCTGTTGTATTGACAAAAAGCTTCAAAACTTCATATGTCAAGTTTTCTGAAGGTGTTAACATCATAGATACTTTTACGCTTAGAAATGTCGAATTTTCTGCCAAAAAAAAGAGCATTTGCGGGAAGTTTTAATCCATTACTTTATTTTGAAAAGTGCTGCTGAAAGTTATCAGATACTTTGGGAAACTTATGGTGAACATACGCCATCTCAAGATACTTGTGAATGCTGGTTTAAATGCTTTAAAGGTGATGATTTCAATGTGAAAGACAAAGAACATCCAGGTCAACCGAAAAAGTTTGAAGACCAACACTTACAAGCATTATTGGATGAAGATGCATGTCAAACTCAAAAACAACTTGCAGAAAGATTGAACATTGCTCAGCAAACAATTTCCAATCATTTACAAGCAAAGGGAAAGATTTTAAAGGAAGGAAAATGGGTGCCATATCATCTGAACAAAAGACAAATGGAAAACTGAAAAGTCATCAGTAAAATGTTGCTTCAATAGCACGAAAGAAAGTTTTTTTTTGCATCGAATTGTGACTGGCAATGAAAATGGATATATTTTGAGAATCCCAAATGCACAAAACCATCAACATTGACTGCAAGGCCAAATCTGCATTTGGTGGGATCAGGAAGGTGTGGTGTACTATGAGCTTCTAAAACCAGGTGAAACCATTAATATTGATTGCTACAGACAACAAATAATTAATTTGAACCATGCTTTAATCATAAAATGACCAGAATAGGCCAGAAAACACAGCAAAGTAATTTTGCTTCATGGTGACACATCATCACACACTTCAAAACCAGTAAAAGACACGTTAAAAGATCTTGCCTGGGAAGTATTAACCCATCTGCTGTATTCACCAGACCTTACTCCTTCAGATTACCACTTGTTCTAATGTGGCAATGCACTTTATCTATGATGTTAACACCTTCAGAAAATTTGACACATTAAGTTTTGAAGCCTGTTGTTAATACGACAAAATAGCATACATATCAAATCACATATATATATATCAACATGTGTGTAATTCCACCTATTGAAAAAAATCAGCATTATTAACCAGTATACCAAGTATATTCTAGTAATTTCAGGAGGGAAAAAAGCTCCATCTAAATAGCAAAAGTGACTGATTTTTAAAGATAATTTTCAATTTAAGATTAAAGTAAGAATGATCTTTTTGTGGTAACAACTGAGGTTTTTCCCAGAAAACATGATTTATGAAAGAAGGATAAGATGTATTAGCCAAGTATTGAGGAATGGCTCACAATGTGAGTGGCAAAAAATTGGCCTTTGGAATTATGCAAAGCTTCTTAGCTTCATTTTTTTTTTTTTTTTTTTTCTGATTTGGGTCAATTTGGTAAAGGCTTAAACATAGTGCTTGCAAAGATATTAACGATATTCACTGAATTGAAAGAAAGAAAGAATGTATGCTGCCTGACTAAGTAGACATGATTATTGTTATTTTTCTCCAAGAGGAAACATTCATAACCCAGGCCGAAGCTAGAAAACTCTCAAGACATTGCTGGTCAACCGCGCAGCGAGACCATGTTCCTACTTGCGTGGCCAGTCCAGGTAATTCATTCTCATGGCAGTGTCAAGACAGAAGGGCGAAAATGAAAATAGTGGTGAGTAATGTGGCACTGCTTGACCTTTCCCACTGGGTAAATGTGAATATAAGAGAAAGTAATTTAAACAGAAGTAAAATGGGGGTGCCTTTAGTTTGTAAATATCCCTCAAGCCCCTAGTCATTCTTGTAGACCACACAACTCCTGCGGTCACTCTGCCCTAGAGCAAAGTTATTTGGGATGGCTAACACATAGGACCAGAAAAAAAAAAAATCACAAAACAGGAGAACAGTGAAGGGATCAGAGCCTCAACATTGCAGAATAACAAGTCAGAAGACAGACATCTGATATCCCATTGATGATGACATTATGCTGAAGGTGTTATCTGAGGAAGATTAGTTTAGTGGCTCTTTTCATCATCATGGATGGAAAGGGGGAGAGAGGAACTCTAATCAAAGATTAACAGTTTAAAAATCTACTGCACCAAAACCGGTTTGGCTCAGTGGATAGGGCGTCAGCCTGTGAACTGAAGGGTCCCGTGTTCGATTCTGGTCAAGGGTACATACCTTGGTTGCGGGGACATCCCCAGTAGGGGGTGTGCAAGAGGCAGCTGATTGATGATATTCTCTCAGCGATGTTTCTAATTATCTCTCCCTCTCTTTTCTTCTTTGTAAAAAAATCAATAAAATATATATATATTTAAAAATTTACTGCGAAGGTCTAGGTGTCCCCTTATCATGTTCTGAGCAACAAGAAAAGCAATGTGCATGAAAGAAAGAATGGCAACAGGGACACTACAGAGAGAGCAAAGCCACACCTCAGGGACTGAACACATGTAGGTGAGGGAGGGGGAGAATTAACATGCCTCCTCCAACCCACACCATGGCTTGATTTTCACAAGCAGATGGTCATTTTAGTATGAGACAAAGTACTCTAAAGTAAGACTTTGATGTTCTAAATTAAATGAGGAAACATTCTGTGTATTTTTTCCTACTTGGTAACTGTTCACTTTTCCTCTCATTCTTCCATCACTAAGAATAAGAATTAAAGAGTCAGCAACCGGTTTGGCTCAGTGGATAGAGCGGTGGTCTGTGGACTGAAAGGTCCCAGGTTCGATTCCGGTCAAGGGCATGTGCATTAGTTGGGGGCACATCCCTAATGGGGGGTGTGCAAGAGGCCGCTGGTTGATGTTTCTCTCCCATTGATGTTTCTGGTTCTCTATCCCTCTCCCTTCCTCTCTGTAAAAAATCAGTAAAATACATATTTTTTTTAAAAAAAGAGTCAGCACACTGTGGTAGATACAGCATGGAACTGAGTAGGGAACACCAAGTTCAAGTTCCAATTCCGCCCCCGAATAACTGTGACTTACCTTCGGAAGCACCAGTGTGCCCACAGCGGTAAAATAAGGCTGTGCTGGACCTCTCTAAGGTCTGTTTCATTTCTAAATCTCTATATTGACTTCTCTACGGGTTGTAAACATGTCCTCCTAACAAAATATGAAATGATGGCATTTCTATTGAAGGGTGTTGCCCCCTGAAAGTGTGCAATTTTCCTTTCACCTTTATCATTATAACAGCATCTACCTCTAGGTTTAAACACTTCCATAAATTCCAGTGAACTCAGGGAAACAGAAAGATCAGAAGAATAATTTAATGCTGTTACAGGCGGTTGAGCAGACCAGAAAAACAGAAAATGAAACTAAGTCAACAAGCAAAATGATGGATGCCACACAAACTAAGGGGTGTTTTAGAATGAAGAGAAATGCCACTGCAGCAAACCACATGGTGCGTTCAAACCTGGGAGGACAGCGGCACGGGCCTTGGATGTGCATGGAACTCAGCTCACTCTCTCTTAAACCCCCTGGCAAAACCCCCATTTGTCAAACTGAACTAAGAATAAAGTAACAACAAGTCGAGTAATGAGAGAAGGAAAGATAATACTTGCTCTGATGATTTAACCTGAAACTACAGTCAGTCACAATAACACCTTTTAGGGCTTTCATTTGTGCCAGCCTTAGGGGAAACATATTTCTGAGACTTCTGTAAGGTTGCCTTCTGTCTATTTTCTGTACATTTTTCTCTCTCAGTATCATTAATGGCTCAAATACTTTTAATCTTAGAAACAAGTCACTTTTTCCTCAATTAGGACGAAAGTTCAAATTACAAGTATTCCTGAAAGTAATGACATATTGACTTAAATGAATGCTAAATTGTGAGTGGATATTAGTAGATTTTTGTTTGAAAGTAAGTTTTTGGTGGAGAACATAGAGCCAGAAGGAGCTGTTTCTGAAACCAAGAAGGAGGCTATCCAGAAAAGAGGAGAGATCATTAAAGTGGGGGAAATAGAGGCTTTGAACAATCAATTTGCCTCTTTTGCACTTTGCAAAAGCTAACATTTGATTCTCAGTCACTGTAAGCTGGTCTTGGGAGTCATATTTGTGTTGATAGTTTCTGTTAATGAATAAAGAGTTATAGATCTTTTCCTTTAATTCTTCTGCCCAGGGCATCTGCCTTGTTGCTTTTCTGTTGGTAGAAATGTAATGGATAAAATGACTGCTGGAAGAAAACAAGGAGGAAAAAACCAAGGGTGCATCTCCAACTTAAAATGTATGTTGTCTTTCCAATCTCCTGCTTCTCCAGTTTTGCCTGGATGGAGCCTCTCCAGGAACAAATATTCCCATGTGCGAAGAAATGCCTGGGAATTAAAATTATTGAAAAATGAACCCACAAATGCACTAACTTTCTGGGGAAATGAATATGTGCCTTTGTTAAGTATCAGGAACAACTTGATCATTGAACTTAAAGATTTGCTGTAAAAGCAGCAGTGAAGTCTTCTGAACACTACACACTGCTCTTTATTATTACTGCTAATTGAAAATCCATAATGTGAACTAAGCACCTTTTTTTTAGTACAGGGAAAAAAGATGAGTTCAGCTAGTGTGGTTTGACAAGTAGCCCGGATGCTACTTTCTAATGATGTCTTAATGTAAAATTATCCATGGAAGAGATAAAAGAATATATTTGTGTCATGCATTTAAAGAAATGATGACTCAAGAGTGCAGTGCTTGAATGAATGGGGTCTTCATTTCTGAACTTCAGCAGACCTTGCTGATATTTTTAGCTACCTTTTAGCAGTCATGAGAATTAGATCAGCATGTGAAAGAAATTAGGTCAAAGTTTTAGGGAAAACAGGATGAGGGAAAAACTGTTTACATGGAAAGCATGAGCAACGGCACAAGTCCTGTCCTTCTTTTGATTGCCGATGCCCTTAGCAGAGCCATTGCAGTGGTGATGAGGAGGTGGAGAGTGGAGAAAATTGGTCAACAGGACAAGGATGTTGCCTTAGCCCATGTGCAAAATGCCTATCTGCAAAATAAAGTTTAATGGCTTAACCAGGGATCAGGCATGGGATTAGCAATTTCTGTTTCCTAATATTTACCAATTTGGTGAGTGGGAATTGAATTGAATGCTCATAGATCCTTTATTTTTAAATGACTTTAGATTCATTGAAAAATTGCAAAGATGGTATGAAAAGTTCCCATATACTTTTTTTTTTTTTAATCCAAATATATTTTATGGTTAATCCTCGACCCGAGGATATTTTTTCCATTGATTCTTTTTTTTAAATAAATCTTTATTGTTCATATTATTACAAATATTCCTCATTTTTTTTCCTCCCTCTATTGCTCCCCTCCACCAGGTTCCCGGCCCACCCTCTGCCCTTTCCCCACCCATAGGTGCACAGTTTATGTTCAGTCTCTTCCCGCACCCCCATTCCCCTTTTCCCCAAGAATCGTCAGTTCACTCCCCTTCCGTACCTCTGATCCTATTATATTCACCAGTTAATATTGTTCATCAGATTTTTTTTTAATTCCCTTGGTTTTTAGATTCACTTATTGATATTATGTATTTGTTGTAAATAATTTTTATCTTTATTTTCTTCCTCTTCATAGAGAACCCCCTTCAGCAATTTATATTGTATAATTCTGTTTTGGCGGTGATGAACTCCTTTAGCTTTTTTATTTATTTATTTGTGAAGTTCTTTATCTGGCCTTTGATTCTGAGTGATAGCTTTGCTGGGTAAGTATTTTTGGCTGTAGATTATTGCTATTCATCACCTTCAATATTCCTTGCCATTCCCATCTGGCCTGCATGGTTTCTATTGAGAAATCAGCTGACAATAGTATGGGTGCTCCTTTATAGGTAACTACCTGCTTTTCTCTTGCTGCTTTTAATATTCTCTTTGTCTTTTGCTTTTGGAATTTTAATTATGATGTGTCTTGGTGTGGTCTTCTTTGAATCCCTTTTGTTTGGGGTTCTGTGTGCTTCCTGGACTTGTAAGTCTAATTCTTTCACCAGGTGGGGAAAGTTTTCTGTCACTATTTCTTCCAGTATGTTTTCAGTATCTTGCTCTTTCTCTTCTTCTGGGACCCCCATAATTCTGATGTTGGTTCATTTGAAGTTGTCCCAGAGGTTTCTTACATTATCTTCAACTTTCCGGATTCTCTTGTCTTCTTGCTTCTGCGGAGGAGTGTCTTCTGGCTCTTTAGGTTCCAAATCTTGACTTGATTCTTGTGATGAGTTCCCATATACTTTTCACTCAGTTTCTTCTAAAGTTAACATTTTACATTGCCATGATACATTTATCAAAACTAAGATGGTAACATTGGTATGATACTATTAACTGAACCACAGCTTTACTCTTCTTTTCTAGAATCATTTTGGCCTTTGTTAGTTCCTTTGCCTTACCATGTAAATTTTGAAATCAACTTTTCAATGCCTACAAAAGAGCTTGCTGAAATTTTTATTAGAAATGCATTGAATTTATAGATATACAGATCAAACAATACTGAGTACTAAAATCCATTGGCACATTTTATTTGTATAGTTATTTAGTTCTTTGAATTATTTCATTATGCTTTATACTTTGTATGGAAACTGAACACATTTTCTATAATTCATACCTAAGTAATTTGCTGTTTACATCTTACCATAAGTAATATTTTTTACTTATTTATTTTATATTTTATTGATTTTTTTACAGAGAGAAAGGGAGAGAGAGATAGAGTTAGAAACATTGATGAGAGAAACATCGATCAGCTGCCTCCTTTACACCTCCCACTGGGGATGTGCCCACCACCAAGGTACATGCCCTTGACTGGAATCAAACCTGGGACCTTTCAGTCTGCTGGCTGATGCTCTATCCACTGAGCCAAACCAGTTTCAGCTAGTATTGTTTTTTAAATTTCATATTTTCACTGCCAGAATATAAGAATATGATAGACTTTTGTTTTTTAAATTCTTACCTGAGGATATGTTTTCATTGATTTAGAGAAATGGGAAGGGGGAGAGAGAGAAGGGGCGGGAGGAAAGAGAGAAACATCAGTTGCCTCCCATACATGCCCCTACCAGGTATCAAACTGAAACCTTCTGGTGTACAGGATGACGCTCCAACTGACTAAGCTCACTGGCCAGGGCTACAATTGATATTTCTATATTGACTTTGTAGCCTGTGTTTGTACTAAAGCCAGTATTTCCAGAAGCATTTTTATAGATTCTTTTGGATTTTTTATGTAGATACTCATGTTGTGTGCAAACAGAGACAGTTTTATTTCTTTCCCATCTGTATCCTATTTATTTAGTTGGTCTTATTACACTGGATAAGACTTCCAGCACAATATTGATACTGAATAGAAATGGTGAGAGAGAACATCCTTGCCTTGTTCCCTAACTTAGGGAGAAAGTATTCAGCCTCTCATCATTGAGTATGATGTTAGCTGTATGTTTTTTGTAGATGCCTCTTATGAATTAAAGGAAGTTTGTTCCTGTTCCAAATTTACCGAGGGTTTTTAATAAATCAATAATAAATTTTGAATTAAATAAAATTGATAGACTCATAGATTATAGTGTTAGATGTTTACAGGCACGGGATTTTTATGTTTTCTTGGTAACTTTCTCCTTTATGGAATGCTTTTACTTTAAATTTTCTAGTGTTTGTATGGCTGTATCATTTAAAAAAAATTTTATAATTCTATTTTCATAACTTTATTTTCAAACTTTCAATGTCAATATGTTTCCTCTTATAAACAGCAAAAAATGTAGAATTTTTTAAAACTGAAGGACATTTTTAAATAGCATATTAAAAAAATCCAGTCTGAATGTCTGAGTTTAATTTGTTACTTGCATTGTGATTACTGATATATTAGTTGTGTGGACAAAAAGGGGCCACATGCTAACCTAACTCAAGGAAGGCCTGCAGAGCAGCCTTGCAAAAGCAAGAGACCTAAAATAACCACAAAAGATGGTCTGAAATTAAAACCTTTATTTAAAAAAGCAATTATGCCCAACCTGTGTGGTTCAGTGATTGAGCATCAACTTATGATCCAGGAGGTCACAGTTTGATTCATTGTCATATGCCTGGGTTTTGGGCTCAATAACCACTGTGGGACATGCAGGAGGAAGCCAATCAATGATTTGCTTTCATCATTGATGCTTCTATCTCTCTCTCCCTCTCCCTTTTCACTATGAAATCAATAAGCTTTTTTTGTTTTGTTTTTTTTTAAAAAGCAATTTATAGTGGGTAGTCATGACGGCAGCCAGTATCTTCCCTGACAAGGATCAACTTTAATCTTTACTGAACCTATTGTCTTTTTGCATCTAAGATAACATACCTGTGAAATGTCAGGGTAACTTGTAACTTCCCTTTTTCTGGACACTTTATGGCACAACAAATGGTGCCAGGACAGAGACCACAAATTCCCTCATTGTTATCATTATCATTTTAATTGCTGGCTGTTAACTATCCTATATCCACCTCTGTAAAATAAGCATATGTCTATCATTTTACTTTGTATCCCATTCCATAGGTTTCCTCACTTTGCTTTCTTTCACCTCACTAATCCATCACCAATGGATGTCATGTAACCCACTTATGTCTCCACTTTTGATGACAATTTATAATAATAGCTGAAAAACGTCCATTCTCTGAAGCATTATCCCAATATGTTCAAATTCTGCTTCCCGGCAATTGTTGACAGTTTGGCTCAAATAAACTCAAAAAATTATTTACAGGTTTGAATGTTTTTATACTTTAACAGGTGTTATTACTATTATTTTGTGTTTTCCAGATATGTTTTTATTTAAAAATCTCTCTTGTTTATTATGCTCATTTATTATATAACTCTCCCTTTTCTAATCCTCTACTGATTTTGAAGTTATATCTAATATTTCTGTTATTTTCACATCTCTCCCTAAAATCTTAACATACATATTTACTCTAACAAAGTCTAAAATTAACATTTAGTCTTCAAACAACAGAAGACACATTACTTTAACTTTGGTCACCAACTCTTATTTCTATGTTATTGTTTTCTAGCATTTTTATCTTTCCTTGTTTTTAATGCCCATCCGCTTTTGTCTTTATTCATTTTTTAAAAACTAAATGTTGTTTTTATTTTCCTTATCAATTTGCTTATTTTACCAATTTGTTTACATTGCTTCACACAATTCACTCTTTTCTTTTAGATTAAATTTCTTGTTACTAAAATTATATCTGTTAGTAGCCCTATGGTGGGTGTCTACATGCTCAATTTGTTGCCTATGAAAGTAAGTTCTTTTGCGATGTCCTGAGAAAAGAATTTCAAAGGCACATGCATGGAGAAGTTCAAAACATGAGAGCAAGATTTTATTGTGAGTTAGGGGAATTAATGCACCCTTGGGCAGGCTCTAAAGCACTGCCACGAGGCTCCTGTTAATACTCCATATATCTTCTTGGTTCAGGTCAAGAACAAAGCACTATTCAAACTATTCAACCCAAATTCCTAGCTTTTTCTGGGCCTGGGTAGAGCTCTTGTCCCAGCAAATTCTACTGGGTCTCAAGCCCTCTAGTCAATCCCATTAGCTTTCTGATTGTCTCCAGTCTAGGCCCTGTCCCTCTATTTCATCACCTGGCTCTCAGTGCACATGTCCCAAAGTTCAGCAGAGGAATTTTCTTTAACAGCCCTGGGGAGATTTTCCTGTCTGTTCTGAGCTGGGAGAGAGGGGCAGTTTCCTGGAGCGTGTGAATGAGTCTGTTTTCCTGTAAATTTAGATGGGATGCTGTCCTACTATCTGCTTTGGCTTCCCAGTTTACTAAGCTTATGTAGTTCCCTTCTGCTTTCTTCCTTATGTTAAAAACTAGCTACCTTCCTTATATTAATAACTGGTTACCTACACTGACAAATTCTCTCAATGTGTGTCTAAAAATATCTTTATTTTCTCCTCCTTCCTAATTGAGAGTTTAGAAGACAATATTCCATTGTCCTTTGGCCTGTAATATTGCTGATGAGAAGTTTATTCTGTCCTTTCTCTCTTATTGAGTTTATGTTGATATTTTTAAATATTTGGTTTAATGTTTTATAATTTCTCCGCATTTTGGACTTTTTTTTTCTGAACTCACTGTACTTCTACAATGTCTTCTATCAGTTCTGGAATGATTGTCAGACATTCATTCTTTTTGAATATGGAAAAACATGGTAGGAGCCAAATTATGAGTACAGAATGGAGCATCTTTCCATTTAGCCTTCAAGAACATGATTCACTAACATTTAATAATATCCAGGTCATAATAGTATAGAGATAAGAGGCAAGAGAAAACATGGTGTTTTTTTTTTTTAAATTTTGTCATTGACCTGTCACAATTTTAATTTCTAATATCATGCAAATCAAGACAAAAAGACTACATGACACAGCACCCAGCATCCCAGTTGAGGGGTAAGGTGGAAGATTATAGAGTATATAATATATTCACTGCTTCATTCAACAAATGTTATTTAAATATTTTCTGAGTGGCAAGCAGTGAGTTAGGCTTTGAGAGTTGGAGATGAATAATATTTATGTCCCAGCTTTGACTAGAGCCTGAATCAATAAACCTAGTATCTATTGTTCAAAAGAGACAAAGCCATTTTCAAACATTTTTTTCTCTCTCAACTATTCTTGGGCTTATTAAGGTACTGTTGAAACAAAACAAAACAAAACAAAACATTGACTGCATCAGACATATATTTCCCTATACTGTTCAGCACAGCTTATAGTTTCAGAGCCTGACTTTAAGTGACCTGACTTACTCAAGTTAGGTTGTTTTATTTATGGAAGTAGAACTCCATGTGGGGTAGTGAAAATATCATCTTTGGAATAAAGCCTCTTCACACCTTCCCAAGGGTCAGGCTCTTTAATGAGGGGCCCAATGACCTTGTGCAGTTTCTCTGGGGAGCAGAGAAAATTTCCCAGTTAAACGAAAGTCTGAAATTTTAGATGTTATCACTAATGAATGTAGAAACTAATGGGAGTTTCATTGTTTTAATTCTGTGTCCAGGGAATAAGTTGGATGGTCATAAAGAGAAAGTAGGATCAAACTTGAATGAAAAAGTTGTGTGTGTTCTTTTGTAGAGTCATGCAAAAATTTCAACTTTGAACATGTTTGTGGAGATGAAAAGGGAAGCAAATATGCATTAGTCCTGAGCACACTTTGTTTTCTTTCTAATCTAATAAAAATACATGGTAAGGATTCTGCCTGAGCCAAAAGTCAATATAAATGTAAACCACAGAAGAAGCCAAGAAAGTCAGCCTATCAAAGTTTCATTTTGATATCCTAATTGCTAACAGCTAAACATGTGATCATTTTCTCTGATGTGCTGCTCCCCCTCCAAAAGCAAAACAACAAAGCAAAACAACAACAGCCCAAACTCATGGCATCCTTTCCCAAGATCCTATAACAATTAGGTAATTATCCCCTTAGTTGCGAATTGTGGGCTATTATTGGTGTATTCCACTGGACAGAAAAGTTTGGTCAAGCTTTCTTCCTTTTTTTCCCCCCCCTTTTTTTAATTATAGAAGTAATAGCTTTACTCTTTCCCCATATATTTTATTATAATATTTAAAATTATTTTAATCAAATAACACATACACTTCCTCAGGAAGTCTGCTATGCCCCTTGTGACAGCTAATCTCCACGGATGGTCTCTACGGAGCAATGCTTCCAGGTATTCACAGCCCAGAACTACCCTGTAAGAAGTCAACTACCTTGCTAGTGAAGCCACATGGAGAGAAGCGGCTCTGATGCCACATGGACAGGGAGACATGCAGCTTCCCGGCGCCCCAGCTGATCCTAGAGAACCTTTGGCCTCTGCCATAATCCATCTGAAACCTTGTCACAAACTGAGCAGCTCCGAATTAAACCAGCCCATCCACAAAACCATGAAATATATGAAATATGATATATAATTATTGCTGATTTAAGCTATAAAGTTTTGGAGCAACAGATAACCAGAAACAGCTCCCAATGGGCACCTTGTCACTTACCTCTTCCCCCACCACCAACTTCTACTGAACATATCTTAGTCAATGAGACTTGAAGGCAGGAAGGAGAATAAATCCCATATTGACAGAAAAGTCATTCTAAAACTGAAAATGTTGGGTGTTGAGTCCAAATTCTTGTCTTTGAAAATCGAAAAATGAAATTGCGGACAAAGTCCATCAATGGAACCAGCCACTCCTGGGAAAGGTTATGGATGCCTTTTAATTTAGGGGGTAGAGACAGTCTTGTTAGTTTCTGATTGGTTATCTGCAAGCTGTCTGTCTTAGCAGTACCCATACACTTTAAAGTTTACGTCTCTGTGGAAGCACTCCTTCCCTGACCAGTTGGGGTGCCTTGGCAACTCCGCCTAGCTGGGTATCTGGTTTCACTTCCTCCTCCCATGGTCCCACACCTATCTACCTAACTTTTTTTCTGTCTCAATTCTAGAAAATTTTTTTTTTACAATGCCATACTTAAGACACTTTTCATCAGAAGCCCAAAAAAGTTTGGGAAGCTGATTGACTATTTTGAAAAGCTTGTGGTTCATCCCAGAACTGAGAATACATAATTCCAGGGGAACAAAGAAGGTTTCTCTCTCACTCAGTGACCCGCACTTGCCCTGTGTACTGGCCCATTCTCCCTCTAGTACCCACGAGGCCTAAACAGTTGAAACCAATGGCTGCGGGGACTCCAAATGCAGATTCCAGGTGGGAGACTGCAGCCCAGAACAGAAGCTAAGCTAGCTGGATGTTTGACTGAGCTAAGCTTTGATGTGACATAGACTATCTGGGCATTGACTCTACTTCCGGCCATAATTTTCCAAGGTGAGATGGACAGAGATGGGACATTGGGGGGTGGGGGTGCAACATTTTTATTTTGCATTACAAATAAATATTGTCCTCCCTGTGGGTCCCCATATATGCCTTTTCTCGTGTCATATCCATCAGCAAAGTATACTTATTTACAGACTCTTCTTAAAAGCCAAGTTGCATGAAAAAATGTTTTCCTGAACATGTTCTGTCTTTTTTCTAGTCAATCATCAATGAAAATGAATAAACTACTTCTAACAGCAACAAAACAGATAAATTTACATAATATTACATAAAACAAGCCAATCACAAGATAGTAATATTTCATTTACATAAAGTTTAAAAATAGGCAATACTAATTTATGCACTATAGATTAGAATAGTGACGAGAGGGGTTTTTTGGGGGAGAGGGGGGTTTGCTTAATAATTTGGAGGGACACAAAGAAGATTTCTGGGGTATTAATGTAGTTCAATTTCTTGATCAAGATGCTGGTTACACAGGATGTTCACTTTGTAAAAATTTACCAAGCTGGAGAGAGAGAAAAAAAACAGGAGCAGCAGCAGGAGCGGGGAGAAAAGGAGGCAGTGACAGAAAAAGAAATAAAAGAAAGAAAAAGTGGTGAAGAGAGGGAATAAAGAGAAAGAGGGAGGAAGAGAAAAAGGAGGAAGGGGAAAGGAGAAAGTGAGAAGGGGTGAAAAAAAAGAGAGAAGAAAGATTTCATAGCTTGTATCAGCAGCATGGGTTGGGGGTAGTGTGAATCATACATCTTCCAACATCCTACACAATAAAAGAGTAATATGCAAATTAACCATCACTCCACTCAAGCCACGCCCACCAGCCAATCAGAGTGAGTATGCAAATTAACCCCAAATCAACATGGCTGCAGCCACAGAGAACAGTTGAAAGGCTTGGATTTCCCCAGCAATAGAGGAAGCCAAGCTTTCCATACACCCTGGCTGCTCTAGGCCTCCACTCAAGGATACAAAGTTTCAATTATAGAAGATAAATCCCAAGAAAAATGGCGGCAGCCATGGAGCTGGAGAGAGCAGGCTAGGATTGCCCTCCCCCCCGCTCCCCCCCGGCAAAGGAGGAAGCCAAGCTTTCCACTTGCCCTGGCCAGCCTAGGCCTCCACTCAAGGCTACAAAGTTTCAATTATAGAAGGTAAACAAATCCAAACAGAAATGGTAGCAGCCACAGAGTGAGCAGGGGGCGTGGCTCTGATCCAGGCTACAAAGTTTCAATGGTAGAAGGTAAATATATCCCAGATACCAGGACCTCTGCTTGGGTCACCAGTGGGTGTGGCCAGACTGCAAACCACCACAGGCCCCTTGCTCAGGCCGCCTCATGCCCCAAGGGAACCCCCACCCTGATCTGGGACACCCTTCAGGGCAAACCAGCTGGCCCCCACCCATGCACCAGGTCTCTATCCTATCTAATCCTATCCTATCTAAAGGGTAATATATGCAGATTGACCATCACTCCAACACACAATATTGCTGCCCCATGTGGTCAAAGATCTTGCCCCTATGTGGATACAAGATGGCCACCACAAGATGGCCAGCAGGGGAGGGCAGTTGGGAGGCACCAGGCCTACAGTTGAGAAGGATCAGGCCTGCAAGGGAGGGCAGTTGGAGGTGATCAACCCTGCAGGGGAGGGCAGTTAGGAATGGCCAGGCCAGCAGAGGAGGGAAGTTGCGGGTAAACGGGCTGGCAAGGGAGCAGTTAGACATCAATCAGGCTGGCATGGGAGTGGTTAGGGGCAATCAGGAAGGCAGGAAAACAAGCAGTTGGGAGCAAGCACTCCTGGATTGTAAAAGGGTTATCCGACTGCCCATTTAGACCTGATCCCAGTGGGCAGTTTAATAACCCTCGAGGGGCCCCAGTTTGGAGAGGGTGCAGGCTGGGCTGAGGGACACCTCCCCCCACCCTGTGCATGAATTTCTTGCACCTGGCCTCTAGTATTAGGTAATTTAGGATTTTCTTTGCCTACAAAGATATATCCCTTGCTTAGAATATGTGAAATTTTGGAATTTAGAAATTTGGAACATATGAATGATCTAAGTTATCACCTTATCTCTAAAATGCAACACTGAGGCCATCTCATTATGAGAAAAGAAAACCTGATTCAATTAATAATGGGAAATAAATAGAGACTTTATGGTTAAGTATCAAGGCCATAATTCTGTGGAGTAAATTTTCTATATATTGAATGACTCATATGAGGTGATGGCATGTTTTGCATTAGGTGTCAGAGAAGATGTGCTTACTTATTGACTTTTTCTCCTTTCCCCCCAAAACCTTTGATTTTATGAAAGTTTTTATAATGGCTTCATTGCAGATAAAATGTGCTGCATATCTGCATCATTAACAGATATTAACAGGTAGGGGAGTGGGCAAAAGACAGAGCTGTGAGCTTCAGCTCAAAAAGACCAGCTACCTCAGCAATACAGACACATAAACCCCAGTTGCCCTTGGCCGTGGCTCGTAGGGAAAGCCACAGCCAGCAGCACCCTAGTAACAGAAGGATTTCATACTGTTTCTCTAAATACATGTCGCCCTCCCTGCATTCTGTGCAAAGCCTTTGATGTTGATTTGCAGATGGATGCCCTGGACTTTTCCTTTTGCTTGTGCAAACAGAGCAAGGCGACTTGAGTTTTCTCAGCAAATACCGTCCTGTCAGATGTTCTACATTCAGCAACAAAAATCAAGTGGCGTTTTTCTTGTTCAAAATTCTGCTACTGACCATAAATTAAAGCACATACACATATATTCACACAGGATTCTTGTGAGAAAGAAATGGAAAAAAAAAATTACAGGCTAGCATCTGTACAAAATATTCTTTTAAAAACCAAAACCTGTGAAAGAATGGTTTTCCTAATCTTTTGGGTCATTTAAAAAAATCATATATTCACTGTGTATAACCAAAACTCTGGCCCCATTTAAAAAGAGTCAAATGTTTAAAGTTCCTGTACTGAAAAACAATTTTTTTCCCCTAAAATGTGTTAGCCAAAATTATGATACAATTATTGGCAATGTTCAAATAAATTACTCCTCTGATTTCAAAACTGTTCAATTGCTTCATTCTGGATATAATAGAAAGTCCACACTTGTTAGCTTTGAATTTAAATATAATCCAAATCTCAACAGGCTTCAGTTTGTGTTTTAAGACCTTTATAAGATTCCACATCTTTTAGAAAGTTTAACACCCTCTTCACTTGGGTATGAAGAAGAAAGGCAGGATGAAAAGTGTCTGTTCTCGTGGTCCCCTCTGGCTTTGAGATTCTGCTTCACTAACAAACTCTGGCGCTTTGGGAAAGGCATCCCACTGTGGTAGAGAGATCTTGGAAGAAATGGGAGCCAAGCCCCAATTCCAAGGGATCCTCTATTTTCCAGAAATATTCAGATGACATATTCCTTCATGTTGGGCAACCTTCAGTTTGTCTCCCATTTCTGGGGGACTTGCTCCAGCAATGACAGTGTCCTTGACCTCCAGTTTTTAACACATCACCTCCAAGTTGTTGGGCAGATGAAATATTAACATGACAAGCTGGACCAGATCCTAGGGCTCTATGCCTTGTTAGCAGATCTGCTATCCTGCCTTCTCTCCCACTCTTGAATTCTGATGAAGTTCAACCTTAGCCACAATCCAGAACATGCAGTCCTGTAAAACCTGCTACTTTTCAAGCACAGCATGTTCCTCCACTCTCATCTATCACTTGGGTGATTTTCATCAGTGACTGCCCAGTACACACTTTCTTAAAGTGAGTTTTACAGTCCATCAACACCCAAGTCAGTAGGTGTGCTTGTGAAAAACCCAGATTCGGGGACCCCATCCCAGATAATGCTGACTCATTATCTCTAGAAGTCGGGCTCAGATCTATTCCTTTTTAACTAGTCCCCTTTTCCAGTTTATTCTCATGTTCGCTGAGTTTGAACAACACACACTTAGCAGAACTTGATGAACCATGAAATCTGCAGGCCAAGGTTAGTGGTACAAAAATCTGCTACACATCTTTTCAGATGAGTCTCTTCATATAAGATATCAAGTTTATCTCTCCTTGCCTGAGCTCTAATACTATACATAACCTACTAGAAGTGTGTACTGGGACCCTGACCAGCCATTGCCACCAAGAACTAAGTCGTTCTCTCCATGTACATGCTTCTGTACACAAAGGACATCCTGAACTCAGTTCCAGTCAGTGCAGCACTTGGCAATAGCCATGCCTGCTTCTTACACCTACACCCAGTAGATTTGATGGGGAGCCTGAATATACTACCCAGGCCTGACCCTGACAGTGTAGTTGCTAATGTCTTGTGTGCTAGACCAAATAGGAACCAATGACCTAAATTTGATGCTGTCAACCCTTTAAAAACCTCTCAATATGCTTAGACCAAATAAGGTAGAAGAGCCTCATGGTAAAACAAGTCAAAACTCAATAATGCCTTTGGATAATGCAGTGTGAAATCCATCGGCTCTGAGCAAGAATTGCAGGCAGGAATTTGATGTCAGGAACCAATGAATCACCTTGTAAGGAAGCAAATAATTGTTTTTCCCTGTTCCTGAATGGACCCTTTGGTTGGTGATCCAGGGTTTGTCTAGAATAGATAATGATTCTTAAGACATTATCTTAAGGGAGCAATCTCTCCCTAAAACTGCTTCTTAGCCCCACAAATGGAACCCACTCCCGACTTGCATTGCCCTTTACCATCTCTACCTCCTTCTAGATCCCCTGGACATGTCATTAGTGCTGATTATCCATATTACCTAGAATTTCCTTCTGAGTGGTAGAAAGCACTTTAAATGGCTTTGTGTTTGAACAGCTGGATTAAGTGGCACTATAAGGGTCTGAAAGAAATAATATATCTCCCCGAATTGCCTCCCTCCCTCAGGGGAATCACTTAATCACCTTGTAGAATTAACCTATTATCTAATCAATCTTTACCAAAACCCTACATTAGGTTTAAAATTCAGATAGATAGACATAATAACTCAAATAACAAAAAGGACAGAGATCTTACCTATATCAGTCCTTTCTCTAAAGAAACAATTACTCTCTTAGCATCAATGAAGCACTTTAACACTTTATATATATGCTATATTCCTTCTCAGATAAACTGTTGTATTTTGCTTCTGACTCTTTTGAACAAACTCTCCCCATTCCTCTCTTTGTCTCCCATCTGCCCTTTACAATCTATGGGCAACCTATGCCTACATATATACTTTGCATCCTGCTGTTAAACATATGTTTAAAACATATGTTAAAAATTGTTTAGCCAAAACCAGTTTGCTCAGTGGATAGAGCGTCTGCCTGCGGACTGAAAGGTCCCAGGTTCAATTCCTGTCAAGGGCATGTACCTTGGTTGCAGGCACATCCCCAGTAGGGGGTGTGCAAGAGGCAGCTGATCGATGTTTCTTTCCCATCGATGATTCTAACTCTCTACCTCTCTCCCTTCCTCTCTGTAAAAAACTCAATAAAATATATAAAAAACACAATCCTTTTGATAAAAAAAATTGTTTAGCATAACTTATGGTAGCATAACTTATAGCAGCATAAGGGTATGAAGAATATGGAAAAGTGAAAAGCGCAGTAAAGTTAAATCAAGACTAAACAAGAAAGAGGATGACAAAAGACTGAGGCCTTAACAGAAAAACAAAAGTATATTAATTTTTTTTTATTATGTAAAAATAATTATAGCTGAAAGCAGCTGATTGAGAGCTATAATATTTTCTTGGTCCCTTTCAGTATGTCCATCATGCCAAGTGGATATGTAAAAAGTGCAGACTTTTCACAAACATTTTTTAATGAATGGGAAAGATAATCCTAAATTAATCTAGCACTCTTCTGTTCAAATTGCTGTCTTATTACTAAGGGGATTTTTCTTGTTGCATTGCATGAAAGTAGCTATAAGATTTGCCATGGTTCTTGTTTTTCCTTCCCCTGAATGCTGTCTTCAGATATGTGAAAACGTACTTGCAAGCTGCCTTCAGATCAGGGACATCTCAGTGGATAAGAGTGATATCAATTCTACCATGCTTATTGTGAACAGTTATCTTAAGAAATAAAGATGTTTTTAAGAATTAAAAAAAATTCTTTGATCTTGGAAGAAAAGGATAAAAATAACACTATTTTTTTCTTTTAGTATCTTTTGTAGTAAGGCCTAATTTTTCTGCAATGAACTGCACAGATCTTAAGGGTTACAATTTCAGGAGATTTAACAAATGCACACATCCATGTAACCTATCAAAATGTATAAAATAACCACCACCTCAGAAAAGGTCCTCTGCTTTCTTCCAGTCAATTATTCATGCTCTCGTTTCCTTCAACATGGATTTGCTTGTTTGTTCTAGAACATCATTTAAATGGGATCGTGCATTATGCACTTTGTGTGCAGATTTCTTTGGTGTCTCTTGTGTTTTGGAGATTAACCCACAGTGCTGTGTTAATTATTAGCTTGTTCCTTTAAATTGCTGAATAATATTCCACTGTATGAATATACCATATTTTTAAGATTCTTAGTTATTGATATCTGATTGGAAACTCTACTATCCCTAAAGAGAATTGTATAATAATCTTTATACTAATAGATCTTTGGTTCATGGGTTATCATGTGATATTATAAGCAATGTCTTTAGCAATAACAAATGCAGGAATGATCTTCAATTAGATTTTTCTTACAATAACCCTAGTAGCTATCTGTCCTAAAACCATGTCCTGATGAGCACACATCCAGTTGTCTGACGGCTTCTGTCAGGTTTTAGGAGAGTACAGGAGAGTTTAGATCAGCTTAAACCCAAAGAATTGCTCATAACTGCACTTTATCCTTTGGAGCATATAAGGACCCTGAAGTCAGAGCTGGAGTTTAAGTCTTAGATTGCAAACAGAATGTAATAGATTTGACAAAATTAAATGTAATACTCTAGTTACATTTGACTGATTACTTTGGTTGGTCTAAATAGCACTAGTTGGGCTGCATTTTTTCATATAGTCTCTGTTATGCTTTACTTTTTTAGAATTTGCTACAAGGAGCCTAGTTTCCAAGAGAATTCCAGCTGTTAACAGCCACTAATGTTGGACTACAATGCTCTTTAAATGATAATTATTTGCCATCTAAGCTTCTTTTATGAGTACAATCTTATATAGATACCTCTATTTAGTATATTATTTATGCCAAATAATATACATTATTTAGCCCTTAATATTAAATGTTTGATATATCTTCCAGTGAGACTGAACATTATAAATCATGACATTTCTTCCTTTTCTTCTGGTACTCAAACAGGATAATAGAAAACAAGATGGAAAGCTAAAATAATTATATAGGGCAAAGATGTGCCACTCACTTTGTTTTAGGAAATTAAATTTAAAGTTAATGCTAAATTGTGTGTTTCTAGTGTATTTTTGGTGTATGTTTTTACATGAAGATGAACGCTTTTTATTTTACACTTATGTAACAGCTTCTGTGATGATAATAGTTGAACTTAATTTAAGGTATGAATTTGATTATAGATAATGTGCTGATAATCTTACATTAAAATATATCAATTTTTAGCACATTTTAATTATTGTAATATTTAATGCCTATTGCTTCATCAATATATACATATTTACATGTATCTCTTTCATATCTAAAGCTGAAAGCACAGTTTCATTCCCATAATTACAATTTATTTTCATATGACTTCATTCTCACAGAGAATAATTAAAGAGATGTGAGGAATTTCTCTATTGCCTCTGTGGTTACCATTTTCATTCACCCTTAGTTCCACATTCTTAAGTTGTGAAAAGTCCCATCTTAGTTTCTTGTTTCCTTTTTTATGTCTCTGCCAATTATTCTAACTAAACAATTGAATCATATTTTTGAAAATCAACATAATGCTCTTTATCTTTGATAGGATTAAAGACTTAAAGTCATGTAAAACGTTTTAGCATCTAATACTTTGATGCTAACTATTGTATTTAGTTGGTTAACACTAAGTAACTTGTGCCAAATGTGTGTCCCACCCAAACTTGCATTTTGACATCAAGGACTAATGGAAAAAAAAAAGAGAGAGAGAGAGAACATAGATGTACCATAATAATCAAACCATTATTTGGAAAGTTAAAAGCAAATTGTTACCCTTTTCCTATGACTTGCAAGCTTATAGAAAAGAGTTATCAATGAACATACACTTGAGGCCCCATTCAACATTCATTAATTAAAAAACATTTCTGGCCAATTAATGTATTAGGCATATAATGACATAATAGTAAGAGCTTATGCTTTGGAATCAGGTGAACCTTAGTTCAAGTTCTGCTTCTGTTTCTTACTAGCTATATGATCTTTGATAACTTTTTACTCATTATAGGCCTTGGTTTTCTTTTCTGCAAAATGGTAATAATATATTTTTATTTGTTTATTTGTCTGTTTGTTTAGATAACTTGTGCCAGTACTTAACAAGATTTAGGTGTCAACATTATACTGGTTCTACCAGTATATAATTATATAACTTTGAACAAATGATTTCACCTCTTTAGTCTTCTACAAAATGGAGGAGTGGAGATAAATTACATGATTTCTAGATGGGTCTCAAAGTATGTACCTGATTACCTAAGAGCTTTGTAAAAATAATAATAAATTGTTAAAGTATACAAAAATAACTAAATTAGGACCTCATAAGGTAAGGTCTAGGAATCAGTTTTGCATGATAGTACTCTTTATATTACATACATTTATATATATATACGTGTATAATGTATGTATATGAGTGTATAAATATGTTTTCTACTTTTCCCAAGGGTAGGTTTGCTATTAAGTTTTTTTTTGTGTTGTGTTTTTTTAAAAAACAGAAACCACTGCAAACTTACAAAGAAGTCGCAAGTATATTACAAAGGACTATTATTTATCTGAACCATTTGAGAGTCAGTTTCTGACATGATGTAACATCATCAGCTTTAAATATTTAATTTGTATTCCCTACAAATGAGGCCATTCTCCTACATAACTACAAAGCAAATGGCAAGCATAAAAATTAAGAAATTACCACTAAAGTATTAATACTATCCTCAGACCCCATTTAATAATCCTCAGACCCCATTTGAGTTTCACCAATTGTCCCAGTCAGGTCCTTCACTATATCATTTAGTTGTCATGTCTTTTTAATGCCCTTTAATCTGGATAATTTCTTATTCTTTCCTTTATTTTCATGACTTTAACACTTGCTCATTATAGGCAAGTTATTTTGTAAAATGCACCACCCCCCCGCCTTAATTTGAATGTTCTTGAGTGCTCATTCATGTGCTTATTTGCCACTCACATCTTTTTGAGTGAAGTGTCTTTTCAAATTTTTTGCCCTTTTTTTTTTAAATGGGTGCTCTTATTTTCTCATTATTAGAATTGTAAGTATGTTTTATATATTTTGCATACAAGCACTTTTTTGTATTTTTATATGTCACATATCCAACAAGCTATGGGTTGCCTTTTGTGCACGGGAGGGGGGAGGTGGGGGAGAGGGGGGTGTCCTTCAGCCCAGCCTGAATCTTCTCCAATCTTGGACCCGAAGAAGGATGTCCGACTGTCCTTTTAAGCCCGATCTATAGACTGGACAATCCAGGACTGCTGGCTCCCAACTGCTCAACTGCCTACCTTCTTGATTTCCCCTAACCACTTCTGTCTGCCAGCCTGATCACCCTCTAATCACTCCCCTGCCAGCCTGATTGATGCTAACTGCTCCCCTGCCAGCCTGTTTGCCCCTAAGTTCCCTCCCCTGCAGGCCTGGTCCCCCCTAACTGCTCTCCCCTACAGGCCTGGGTCCCCCCCACCCCTCCCAACTGCTCTTCCCTATAGGCCCAGTTGCCCCCAACTTTCCTCCTCTGCCAACCTGGTCCCCCCTAAGTGCTCTCTGCTGCAGGTCTAACCCCCCTCCCCCAATTGCCCTTCCCTTCAGGCCCAGTTGCCCCCAACTTCCCTCCTCTGTTGGCCTGGTCACCCCAACTGCCTTTCCTTACAGGCCTAGTCCCTCCCAAGTTCCCTCCACTGCTGCCTGATCTCTTATAACTGCCCTCCCTTGTAGACCTAGTCCCTCCCAACTGCCCACCCCTGATGGCCATCTTATGGTGGCTATCTTGTGTCCACATGGGGCCAGCCATATTTGACCACATGGAGGCAGCCATCTTGTGTGCTGGAGTGCTGGTCAATTTGCATATTACTCTTTTGTTAGATAGTACAGAGGCCTGGTGCATGGGTGGGGGCTGACTGGTTTGCCCTGAACGGTGTCCTAGATCAGTGTGGGGGTTCCCTTGGAGCATGGGGTGGCCTGGTTGAAAGGCCTGTGGTGGTTTGCAGTCCAACCACAGCCCCTGGTGACCCAAGTGGAGGCCCTGGTATCTGGGATTTATTTATCTTCTATAATTGAAACTCTGTAGCCTTAAGTGGAGACCTGGGCTGGCCAGAGTGTGTGGGGAGTTTGGCTTCCTCCATTGCCTGGGAAACCTAAGCCTCCTGCTTGCTCCATGGCCACAGCACTCTTGGTTGGGTTAATTTGCATTGTCACTCCTGATTGGCTGGTGGGCGTGGCTTGTGGGTGTAGCAGAGATATGGTTAATTTACATATTACTCTTTTATTAGATAGGATTTGTACTCACATGCATTTATTTGACTCAACATAAAACAAAAACTTAAAAGTATTTTGATAAGAGATCAACTGAAGGACTTGTATAAATGCATATAAGTACAATCAATGGACACAAAATTCTGGGGAGGGAGGGTATGTATGGGAAGGGGGGCAATGTTAAAATATGTACAGAGATAATAATTTAATAAAAATTAAAATTAAAATAAATAAAAAATAAAAACAAAAAAAAGTGTTTTGGGATGGAGGTTAAAGAATAGGTAATGATATTTTGGCCTTCTGGCTTATATTTTTGGATGGTATAGAGAGCCTGTATATCCAGAACCATCTATCACCATATTATGACTGATTCATGCTAATGGATACTATCCAGTTTCTGTAGAATGGGCCTCCAGGTCATTGAGATATTATTTTAAGGAAATTCTCACACCCACATAGACAATTCAGCCACAAGTTCAAGACCATACTGCTCTCTTCCTTGCCTACATTGAATTTCTCAGTTCCTCTAGGAGGCCACTTGCTCTAGGAGAGATTTGCTAATACCAAACTCCTTTCCCCTTCTTCATCAAAATGTTACAAAAGCTATGAGACAGAGAAGGAGAAAGAAAGAGATGAGTACATTATTGTTCTCTCATAGGTACTTGGGCTTCATGTTCATTATCTTTTTATTTTTAACTAAAGGTCTAGTGCATGAATTTGTGCATGGGTGGGGTTCTTCAGCAAAACCAGCAGTCCAATGCCACCTGCTGCTCCTGCCTGCTGCTGCCACTCATCCCAGCCCCACTGCGCATGCCACGGGCTAGCACCCAGTCAGTCCTGATCAAGAGAAGCTTGTACCACCATAGTGTGCTGGCCAGCCATAAGCCCTGCATCTGGTGACCATCTCTAGGGGAGTGGGGAAGGGGCCAGGATGTGACAGGCCCTTGGGGTGCGCATTGAGATGCTCTTGCCAGCCAGGGATCCAGATCCATCCTGCTGACATAAGCGCAGGTTGTTGGGAACCACTTGGCAGCCGCTTTTATATAATTTCTTCCTTGTGGAGCATTTAGGGAGTGGAAGCAACCACGGTGCCCAAGGTAAACTTCCAGGAGACTGGCGGTGCTGTTGGGATCATGCCAGCGGTGCCAGCCCATTGGTGCCTGGCCTGTTCTCCAGAGATTGGACCTTCAGGACTACTGAGGGAGGGAGTGGCTGCCACTGTTCTGGTGGGCTGCCTGGACAGGTCAGTTAGCTGAGCAGCACTCCCACTGTGGGAGCATGCTGACCCCCAGGGGGCAGTCCTGTGTTGAGCATCTGTCCCCTGGTGGTCAGTGTGTGTCATAGTGACCAGCTGTTTGGC
Organism: Pipistrellus kuhlii; assembly: GCF_014108245.1. Classification (NCBI taxonomy): domain Eukaryota; kingdom Metazoa; phylum Chordata; class Mammalia; order Chiroptera; family Vespertilionidae; genus Pipistrellus; species Pipistrellus kuhlii. The sequence goes on from NW_023425404.1 coordinate 148,848,578, forward strand.
TTTTATACAAATAGATGCTGGCCTCAGAAAACTGCAGAAATATTGGTGCTCCATCTAGAATGTAATGTCAAATATTCTGTCAATTTTCAGTTTTCTAGTTTCAAAGTTTATCAGCATTTCTACAAGCTAATAACAGAAAATACAGTGTTTAAAAAAAAAAAGTTCCACCTATAAATCCAGTATACCTATGGGGGTAACTACATATGAAAGTAGGTTTCACTTAAAAGTAATTCCCAGAGGAGTTACATGACATTGAATTTCCATGGATCATTTCAAATATGATTTCATTTCTATTTATTCTGTATACATAACTTTTCAGGAATGTAGATGGTACTTACACACTGTATGGGCTCACACGTGCATTTGTTACCCTGTGTGCATACAGAGATCTCAGTATTGAAATTTCTGAGAAGGGAAAAAAATTGTACACCAGACAAGTAGGTTTATTTCACATAACTACGGGTGCTGCTTCCACAGGAAAGAGCAGAATATCATTTCTTTTAGAAGGCACATTAAAACAAAACAAAGTCCAAAGCAGTTGAAATAGATACATTCAAACTTACCCATTTTGTAGTCCACCCTCTTACTTCACTACCAGAATAACTTGTTAACTGCTCTGGGAGCACACATTTGACTATCAATCCCAGACATAAACTTATATATTCTAAAAACAACTTTGACAAAGCATACAAGCATTCTTGGTAAATATTCATGCTGCATGATAGAAAGAATTTTCCATTTTTATGGAGCTTTTCACATTTTTGCTTTGCTGTTGGCCTTTGTGCCAAAAGGCTGCACAGAAGCAAGCTCCCTGAATTGATCACTTGGGTGGGGTGTTCCTGAGTGGATGGACAAGATGTCGAGGGGAAAATTCCCCATTTGAATTACATGCCTATTCAAGAGAATAATAAGATTTCAAAAGGGTGCTTTGAGTCTATAGGGAGACTTTTAAGGAAAACAAAAAATGCATGCACATTACTAATAGGTTTTCTCTGTTTCCTCTAAGTGTGAGAATGGGTGACTTACCACCTCTCCTACTGTTAAACCAATTTGTAAATTGCTCTCTCTGCTATTTTCAGCCACCACAGTCACACAAAAGGAAGATGATAAAGAGCAAATGAATAAAAACAGAAATTCCCTAATGTGGAAAGACACAGATCATGATTAAGCAGAAAATGCTATTTGTTTTATTTACAGTCATTTGGAATGATCTCAGATTTCTTACTCCTGGTTCTACCACTCGGGAGATCATCCAGAACTCTCTGAAATGAAACCCGCTGTCACACTTTCCACAGTGGCAGTCTCCATGTAAGCACATTGTTTTGCATTTAAATATATATTGATTTTAAATTTTAAATGGTGATATGAGTGAGAACCCTTGGCAGCAAAGAAATTAGATTGGGAAGTCAAGTGAGAAAACAAGAGCAGGCAAATATATTAAAATGGGGCTTTTCGTTTGTTGTGTCTCCAATGCCCACCTGGAATCCAGAATGATGCCGCAGATGCCTCGTACCCAGTCTGCTGTTTTCTTGAATGTCACAGTTTTTCAGGTTGGTAAGCCAGCTATGCTTTCAAAATGTACTATTTGGGAACAAAAGGAAAACAAATACGAATTCACTTAAAAAGAAAAAAAATCCCAGAACTAGACCAAGAGAAGGAAAATGAAGATTAGTTCTCTATCTTACCAAGTTCTTTGCCATAAAATTAAGAAAGAGAGAAATCATTGTCTCCATTTATACAAGGAAAGAATATATTCATCTTGTCAGGATGGATATATATGTAAAGGCAAAATCTGTATATGAATGCATACCCTGTTATAGGTAAAGCTAAATGTGATGCCAGATAGTAAAGATACTTGTATAGCAGAAAACAATGCCATGTATTTTTTTGGTTTATGTCTGCATGTTCACGCATTGTCCTTAGAAAACCATATCCAGATTAAAATAGATCAAAGGAAAACAAGCTAAGTAATAGACATATTTAAGAATATAACAAATGGGGAAAATGTGAGGGAAGTGAATATATTTTGCCAAAGAAATGATACTGAGCGGGTCAGGAAATGAAAACATTACATAAATACTTATATTCTTAGCACAAACACAGGGTCAAATCAGGCCCTCAAAGACTCAGAGTTCCCACTGAAGTCAAAAGTCTGCTGGAGAGTCGTGCACATGCATTTAAAGACTCAACTCAGCCTTAAACAGCTAATAGGTGAGAAAGAAGTATTTATTTTGGACAGAATTGGCCAAACAACTGAGCTTAAGAGGAGGAAAACTCACTTTTGAAGTCAAAGAGAACCTTTTACACCCTGAGGAAAAACAGACTCTGAAACAGCTTGTCTGATGAGGTAATCACAGTAAACAGTAGAAATGCTTAATTTAAGGTTAATTAGGTCGGGAGGAATTCTATGTTGATTTACTCAGGGACTACACGTAGACACCCAACGACCTTTGTCTATCAAACTACCTCCAGTGTGATAATATTCATCACTATTTTTTCTTAAGACTCTTGAAACATCCCTCACTTGGCTCATTCTGGGTACACTTTCCTTTTTCCTTTGCACTTAGGATGTATTTACATGATCATGGGCTTGAAAAACAATAGAGATAAACCAAAGAACTTACATGCATACTTGAGGCCTGATGCATGAATTCGTGCACCAGTGGGATCCCTTGGTCTGGCCTGTGGGATCGGGACAAAACTGGCTCTCCAACATCCCCTGAGGGGTCCCAGATTGTGAGATGGTGCAGGCCAGGCTGAGGGACCCCACCAGTGCATCAGGTCCAGGGAGAGACATGGAGGTTGGCCAGCCAGGGAGGGACCGTGTGAGGGCTCCAGGGCATGTCTGGCCCATCTCACTCAGTCTTACCCAATTGACTAGAACACAGCTGCAAGCTAACCTACCAGTCAGAGCATCTGTCCCCTGGTGGTCAGTGCATGTCATAGGAAGCAAATGAGTAGCCTTAGCATACCATTAACATATTACACTTTGATTGGTTGAATGGACAACTGGACACTTAGAATATTAGGCTTTTATTGTATAGGATATGCATAACCCATTGACACAGACAATAGTATGGTGAAGGCCTGAGGAGGAGGCAGGAGCCAAGTAGAGGGGTCAAGTGGGGGGGGGGAGGGGACATCTGTAATATTTTCAACAATAGAAATAAATTTTAAAAAATAAGCTTAAAATATATTTCTTTGTAGAATGGCTCTCAGGATGCTAATGGATAAATTGGTCCCTTCAACACAAGAGTTCAATCCAATGTGAGAACATCCTTTGGAAGAGAAAACATCCCTTCTGAAAACCAGAAGTGCACTAAGCAGATTGACGGTCTGTCTGTGTTACTGTTATTGGCTCCGGTCTCTTGGGAAGGGGGAAGAATTCCAGATCAACCAAAGCTCTAAAAGCTGGTTTCCATTTGAGTACCTGAAAAGTAGTCAACAATCATCTCCATTCCACATTTCCTGTAGTTTATGAGATAAGAAAATTCCCTGAAGATTTTAGCAGACCTGCTGACTAAAGATGAGGGAGGGTTTGCCCCCTCTGTTCACGGGCAAAACATACTGTTGAATTTATTGACATTTCATTTTATGCATTTAGCATGCAATATCCCCTCCAAATAGATCTAATCTACAGCTTTTACAATGTGTAATGGTAGGCAGCATAATTTAATTTTTTTTTTTTTTTACTACAAGGGAATGTAAAAAATAACTGTGCCAAGAATGAATTATTTGAATTTAACACACACGCTGCAGCTGGTCACTAAAACTCATTTGTGACTTGTCAAAGAAATGTGTGGAATCACAGAATCATTTTCCCAGTTGTAGCTGCCTATTTGTGTGTGCAGAAATTGAACATTTCTGATTGGATTTATGAAAGAGAAAGATTTCACCAAGAAACTCCTTTAGCACTCAAAATACCAAAATAACAAATTTGAAAACCATCATACTTGCATTTGGACATCACTTCTTCATACTTCAAACTGCGTCTACAAGTTTTAAACTGCTTCTACAGCAATATCAACCTTATTTAGAAGATGGGGAAAATTGGGGTACAGCAAACAATTTCCTCAAGAGTGTTGTGTCAGTCTGATATGGACCTAGGGAAATTAAGATACCAATACCCTCTGTTTCTCCTGAGACACAATGAACACAGTTTTCAAACTCAGAATTTCTATTTCAAGACCCATATACTGTTTACCCACCAGCCAACCAGCCACCAGCCTAGACTGGACCTCATAGTCATTCATTTCAGCTATGGCCTCCTTGTCAGCATCGTAGTCTAAATGAACTCTTTATCTACTTTCTCCCACTGCCACACTTCCACTCTTTTATCCTGGGGTTACTGGAAGTCATAACATCATATAGACATACTGGCTGCACTAAGAATTCATGTTGTCTGACATCAGCTGCTCCTCAGCAATACTTTACTTCTTTACTTACCTCTTATGAACTGCTAGTGGAGTTGGGAAGAGATTCAACATGCCCATTGCTTTTGCGCACCAGGTCTGGTACTATGAGAGATAGGAGAAATAGAAGCTATTGTTCACAGCCAAAAGCAATGAGATTCTGCATCATATGAGGCAGCTTCTCTCTTTCTTTCTCTCCAACTCTTTAGAGCCATCTCTGCATTACATCTGATGACTACACAACCTTCTAATATTGTTCTTTCCTGATATTGGCTGGTTTTCTTGCCAGCGAGTCTGTTGGATTTATTTCAGATTGATGTCACCTACTAATTAAGAAAACATTCCCTGAATCTGTATCCTGAGGCAACAGCAGACATCATACTTCCTAGACCTTTCCACAGAGCCAAGCGGAAACTGAAGCATCCAGGACTGAACTTGCTGGAGAGGTGGGTAAGGCAAACTCTGAGATACTCATGGTGGGGCAGGCAAGCTCAGAAAGCCTGTTAAGTGTGAAAATCATTTCACTGATGTTACCATGGGCAACGCTGAAGAAAAAATAAGCCTCTGGCTCATCAGTCAACTGTTTTTGACACAGAACAAATATCCCCATGGATTGTTAAGGATCTGGCTGATTTTTCATGAAAGTTAAAATGGCATATGAAGTAAGTGAAATTACAGATTTTAGCCAGTGCACAGACTCCTGTAAAGAAAAAGGCCCAAAGCAAACTTCATATAAATGTGACTTAAGCTTTTTCTTTATACAATTCATTTTGGATGATAGAAATATCTTTGGAGAACCTCATGAAATTTGTTTAGGCACATTTTTATCCACACTGTGTTGTAAAGATGAATCCCTGACACCTGGAAATACTCAGTCCCAGATATAAAGCTGCTAATACCTAGTTGTGTGATTTTTTTGGTGGGGTCACCATATTTTGCCCGTAATTTATTATCATCTATTACTAGAGGCCCGATGCAAAAAATTTATGCAAGGGGCTCAGCCCTCACAGCCCAGCTGCCTCAGCCCCTGGGTTTCATCTGGAAGGTCGTCCGAATGGTCTTTCTGCTGTTCAGTCTAATGAGCATATTAGCTCTTTATTATATAGGGTTTATTAAAAGAAATATCCTGGTGTGCTGTGTTGAAATGGAGTCCAAAATTGTAACCAAGACTGCATGAATGATAGCAACAATCTATTAGCAATGTCTGTCATGGGTGAGAGTGTGTAGGTGATGGGAATAAATGTACATATAGTCAATCTTTTGAGTAAATGATCTAAAATTTCTTTAATTCAAAATTTTGGACTTCTTTTTTAACTTTCTATATTCCATGTGTACAGTATAGAAGTCTATTTAGAAATTCTAACATTTCAGTATCTGGAGTTAAATATTACCTGCCAAAAGCAAATGTTCCAGAAAGGCAAAAAGAACAAGAGCAGGGTATATGAAAATAGTTTTATTTGGAAATCTACCCATACACATCTTTTGTGATAGTCCCATTTTCTCCCCCTAAAAAATCAAGATATGAGCAGAAAATTCACACCTGGAAAAAAAAAATACAGTTACTGTCAAGGTTTAAGTCAATAATGCATTGTTGCTAACCAAGTACATACTGTCATGAAAAAAGAATTAGTGAAAAATGCTATTCTAACAATTTATTGATAAACATACAATATGGCTAGATTAACAAAATGTTAAAACACCTAACACAATGATGATGAGGATAAATATTGTAGTTCACTTTCATTGAACACTTACCATATGCCAGGCTTAATTCTAAAAGCATTTGATATATTAACTCATTTCATAACTTTCAGTGAGTTCTAATTTAATTACTCTAATAAATAAATGCATTATATCATTTAATTATTTTGACAACCCTAAGAAATAGGCATTATTTTAATCCTAATTTTACAGATAGGAAACCAAGAACACAAGAGGTCAAGTGAGGTAAACAATGTCAGCATTTGGATCCAGATGGTCTTCATCTAGAACTCCTGGGCCTAAATCACCATACCAGTGTGTGGAGCAGAGTGATGGACTTCTAGCATGAGCCTAACAAATCCAAAGCCCTATATCTGCACATGGCCTGACTGAAGCGGGAGCCATTCTGGAAGCTGTACATGAACTTTATGAACAAGCCTTTTGCTTTCTCCAGATTTCAAAGGAAAACTCTGAAGGGCTGCTCTCAGCCTATTGTCAGGCTCTTTGGAAAACATAGAAGAAAAAAAAAGGTGAAGTACTTTTAAAGAGGCAACTCTGGTGCAATTGCAGGTTGCAGACAGTTCTCCTCAAATTATGTCATGAGTTCTTGTTTTGTTCACTTTTAGGGCCTACCCTCCTGGTTCTTTTTTCTGAGCTCATTCATTATAAATAGGTCAACAATCATGTTTGGGGACTTTCCATGTATCAAAAATTGTTCTGGGCCCTCTAGAGCTATATCATGCTCAGAGATTTCAGAGAAGCAACCGATCAGGATGCAGATGTCTAGACAATTATCTAAATTCAGTTCCCTTTAACATTCAAGATCTTTAAACAATCTCTGTTCTTTCATCGGGAGACTCAATCCACAACTCATTTTATGTTTTATAATTTCATGCCTATAAATGGTAATTTAGGCTTCCTATATTTTGCTGATTATGCATGGGCTACACTACAGAATCTCATTCAAACAATGTACCTTTTCATATCAAAATCATTACAAGAAATCATTATCAAGATCTAAGAATAAAATTAGACTTGATTTTATCTGTGACAGTATTAAAAGCATGACACTAATGACATAAAAATGGAACTAGCATAAATCTGGAACTCTAAAATAAGGGTTTTTGTTTGAAGAAAAGAAATTTAAGGAAAAATGAAGTATATCAACTAACTGAATCAAATATGATGATTGGTTCCTTATCTACTTGAGAGATTTCAAGGCCAGAGATAATGTGGGATATACCCACCATAGTTACAGTTGAGTTATTTCAGCAGGTGAAAATCAAGGAAGGGGCACTAACAATGAGAGCAAGAGCCGAGGTGCATATAAAGGACTTGGGGCGGGGGGCGGGGGGAAGGGATAGAAAGATTTAACAGAAAGGAAGATTTGATCATAACAGTAGAAAATCTTTAAGGTCTTCTATTAATAAAAAGTATTATAGATAATGGGGGACCTTTGAAGGGTTTTACTTATTTTTTTAACAGAGGAAATAAAATAATCAGCACTATAGAGATATAGTAATCTTTAATTAGAAATAGCAAGGTGACTTGGCAGATTGCAAAGACTAAGGTAGAATGGATGATTTGAGCTATGTAGGCAAAGTAGAAGAAAGTTCAATAGGTACTCAGAAACTTGACTGATCATTTAAACAGGATCAAGCCCTACAAGTTAAAAAAAAAAATCAGAAATAGAATCTACAACCCATTCTGGTTTGAAGACCTATTTCTGTCATCCCATAGATACTAGTGAAGAAATGCAAAAGGAAACAGAATCTGTATACAATTCTAGAGGCATCTGAGAAAGAGAGGGAGAGAGAGAGGTGGTATGAAACTCATATGTTTCCGTGTAAAACATAGCCCAGTGGGAGGCAATTTCACTGTCATTCTTACTGTCACTCAATCATTCTCTAGCCAAAGTTAATAATCATTTACCTGCCCAACATCCCAAGTTTCAATAAAACTGAAGCATACATTACCTTTTTGATGTTGAAGAGAGACCGACAATCCATGTCAAGATTTGATGCAAAGTGCAAAGCAATGCTGATGAGAAACATAAAGGCCAAATTGCTCCATCTCTCTGGTGTCACTGCCCAACTCTGTGGCCCTTGTGATCCCTATCATGTTGCTGCAAGTTTTAACACTGAATCAAGCACTGCCAGATTGGAGTGGTAGAGTGGATAATGGGCTTCACTTTCCTAACAGACCTTATTCTTGATGTACAGTCAAGAAATGATTGGCTTTCAATTCACTAGAATGTAAACTCCATGAGTGAAGAGAATCGACTTGTGTTTGTCCACCACCATATCTCAGGTACATGGTAGGCACTTCATTAGCACTTGGTGGATAAATTATTGATTTAATGAACAAAATCTAAATAAGCTTTTATTTATACACATACAATTTTCATTAAATAAGTATATATTTGCATATAAATATTTATGTTGCACATCATACACACACATAGACTGTGTAATTACTATCACTAGAACTTAGCTCAAAAAAAATTTAAACCACATGTTGAGAACATAACTATGTGAAAATAAGAATTGAACTTTGGACATTAAGATTTACATACTTCTAGAAAATGGCGCTTTTATTGTTAGTGTTGGTTTTTACACTTTGAGATCATTAGATTTCATGATAACCTCACTTTCCTAATTGGTCCAAAACTCCTGCTCTGGTAACAGTTTCCACTGTAAAACTAGTAAAAGTCTTTAACACAGAACAAAGTGGGGACAAGGAGAAGGGAGCTCAGTAGGTAGAACTAATCCTGGTCTCCTCCTCTTCCTATGTCCCCTCCTTGTGGTAAAGCACCTCCACCTACCAAGTTGCCTAAATCAGTAAACCAAGAGTCCCCTTAGGGCACTCTCATGCCCTCAGGCCCACATTCAGACAGTTACCCAAGTTTGGCAGTTTCACAGTGCTTTTCAAGCTATGCCCAGTAGGGTGAGTGGAAGTAGAGGGCAGAAGCTCAGCTTCAGCAAAACATACCTGCTATGGTTCCTTGTAAGATTCCAAGATTTTGTTGGAGAAAAAGAATTCCACTGCAGTTTTTGCAAACTCTAACACTTCTTTTTTGTGTCTATCATCTCTTTTCCATGCCACTGCCTTTGCCTCCTCAGTTAGGCCTTCACCATGGGCAACTTGGATTATGACAAAGGCCTACTCAGCGATGCTTCACCAGCAGTCTTCCTCCTTCCTGTTCCTGCTCCATTCTTTCATCAGAAACTCATTTGTTTCTTTTCTCTCTTCAAATTTTTGCATAAAATACTGTTACCTTTGCATAGAAAGCAAAATGTCTACAATCTCATTATTGTCAATCTGTCCAGCTCTTTTCTCACCTATCACTTCTTCCCTTATCAGTGTCCCACAATAATATTATAATATTATTTTCTGTATCATAACATGCTGTGCTAATACAGAGTCTGTATCTCTATGCCTTTGTGCTTATTGATTCCTCTACCTGTCTTTGTGTATCCTTACTTTTTTTTTTAAACCAAATTCAAGCACCACCATCTTGGGGGAGCCTTTATACCAACCTAAGATAACCAAGAGATAATTATATTTTTGGAACCACACGCCAAAATATCAATTTTCAGGAACTCCAAGTTCTCATCTTTCTATTTTTTAAAATAAAAGTTCTCATTTTTTTTTTTCAACCCAATACTTTCAGTGTATGGATTTTATGTTGTTCAGCTTTGAGGAAAATGAACATAACTTGGCCTTCATCATGTGTAACTTGGATTATGGATTAGAACAAACATAATCTAACCAATTCTAGTTCTTTAAGTATAAGTCAGTGCCTTCAGGAGTCTATATTCAAATTATAGAGCTAAATTATTAACTTTATCAGGCCTTTCCAGGATGGATATATTTATCTTTGTCACCAGCCCACAAACTCATTAAGACCCCTAATATTGGAGGCTATACAATTTTTCCCAGTTGGAGTCACTTCCCAAGTGACTCACTCCCTTGTGTTAGGTGTTTTGTGATGGAATATACCTTAACTCATTTAATAATCATGATTATTATATAGCAAATATATTTTCCATTATTCTGAAGAATAGAAAATTTGGGTATTAAAACAAAAATGTGAGATCTGTTCATATTGAGAGTCTAAAATGGTTAAGATAAAAGCAAGGCAGACAAAACTAGTAGTGCAGTGGATAAACCTGTAATATTTACAATTACAGAATTAGCACCAAGTTTGTAATGCCTGCTCTCCTGAGGTTGTTTAGTTTCACCAGGTGCAATGCTTGCAATTGTGTACCTGTGACCAGAGAGAGGTGCGAGATGAACAGGATCTAACCAATTCTACATGCATTTTAAAACCCACAAGAATTCACAATTTGTAATACTTTAATGAACAGTTGCTTTCTTGTTGATGTATTTGAGAAGGCTAAAAAGGGCTAATTCCAATGGAACCCTGATGTTTGGAGGCTAGTGATCTGAACCCTTGCCAGCAAGCTCAGTGTAACCTATAATTAAGTTACTGCCTCCTTCCCAGACACTGGTCTTGCAGTACTGGTTTCAGAGCCCATGAAAGAGGGTTGTTAACACTGGTGATAGGACAGATCATCAGATAAGGCCTGGAGACTCCCAACACCTGGGAGCTTTCTTGCAAGGCCCTCAAAAAGGACTGAAAGCATAATTCATATTTGCGGAACAAAGACCACAGGGAGGGGGATATAAAGGAAAGCCCCATGAGTGTTCCTTCACTCAAATTTGGAAAACTGTTCCCTGAGTCTGCCGGTGTATTAAACAGTGTCCTTTCTCTTCTTTGAAGTGTCCTTAGTTTTCTTAGGTCTTCTGCAACATATTAACATTTACAAAAGTACTATCTGAAGGTGGATGTAAATTAATATGATGCCTAGTCCCAGATCAATGCCTTCTATGTAGTCTATGTAGTCATCATTAACTGTGTCTTAACTTGACCTTTTTTTTTTTTTTTTTTTTTTTTTTTTTTTTTTTTTTTTTGCAGTTTATGAGGTTTTTCTTTCTATAGTCAAAGGCCTTCCTGGTCTTGGTCCAGATCCAGAAAACTCTTGAACTCTGTGGATTTGTAGTGCGTGCTTTAAAATACTTACGGTGCATGTTCTCTCCTTATGCAGTGTGATGTGACTGTTTCACCTCATGCCATATGTGCCTGTGATTTTTTTTTCTTGCTGTTACCATCGGTTTATGCTGCATTTACAGTCACTCTGTGATGGATCGGCGATGTAATTGCCCCTTGGGTGTCCACACTCTCCTCCTCACCCACTTCAGCTACCTGCTCTAGTAAAACCCAGGTGCAGTCACCTAGTTCTCTTTCTCCTTGTGGTTTTAGCCACCTATAATTCAAAAGAAAATGCACCACATATGACAGAAGGTTGATGAGCTAAAGGTAACTTTTCTCACAACAGCAATATCACTAGGTGCTTTGTTACCCATCTATGATATTGCCCTTTGTACAATAGCTGGGATGAGCATTTGTACAACTGTACTCAGGCATTGGTTGTGTTACACAATTTGCACTATCTCCTAGCTCCATTTAAGGAGGCATTGACTCTTTATCTCTAGCTATGAGCCCAAACCTGTATGGGTATATTTCTAAACTTTCAAAAAGGATGGAATATTTACTGCATAAATGGTGAGATATGGTATCCTGGAGTCAATATTTGTTTCTTTATCACAGAGCATCCTTTATTCCAATGTAAGGCGGGGATTATTTATTTGGGTATGCACTCCCCCTATTTTGAGTCCATGGGGTCCGTATGGGATGGTACCCCAAGATCCAGGGGTGACCCAGCCTTAAGTTAAATAATACACCAAATTCTTCTTTTGATGGCAGTAAGTGCAGGGGTGAGCATATGATCTAATCTCATGAATTCAGAGCGAACATCATATCCAACTTACCCATTTGACATAGACCTGAAAAAATATGATGCAAGAACACTGCAGCTATCTGGTGATCTAATGGGACTATAAATGAAATCAATATGCCGTATAGGAAATAGCAGAGAGAAAGCTAGTTCTGAGAATACAGTGTGAAATCAGAATGCAGCCCACCCTGAAGGGCCAACTCCCCCCAGACTTTCCACTCGTGAAAGCCAATACATATCCTCTTCTGAACGTTTATTTAAGCCAGGTTGAGATGGGATTTCTGTCACTTGCAAAAGAAAGAGTTCTGTCTGACACTGTCTGATACTCGGTGTTAAGTTTAAACACACAGCTGGTTGTCCATTGTCGGGGCTTTGAGCCCTACATAATAAGCAAATACACTCCATGGCCGAAACCAGTTTGGCTCAGTGGTAGAGCATCGGTCTGCGGACTGAAAGGTCCCAGGTTCCATTCTGGTCAGGGGCATGTACGTTGGTTGCAGGCACATCCCCAGTAGGGGGTGTGCAAGAGGCAGCTGGTCGGTGTTTCTCTCTCATCGACGTTTCTAGCTCTCTATCTCTCTCCCTTCCTCTCTGTAAAAAGTCAATAAAAATATATTTTTAAAAAAGAATTAGTAAAATCAAATACACTCCATGGAGTCTTCTGATAAGCTGCTCCTTATGTCAGAGGCATATATTGACCTCCAGTTCTCCTATTCAATATCCCTCCCTATTGATCACTTAAATTTAAATTTTACATTCTTTTTTAAGGAGCATTTAATATTTTGAAATGATTTTCTTTACTAAAGCAACCACCAACTAGTTAATGTTTTGTTTTTACCAACTCGTACAATGACTTGGTTATAATAAATAATACCACTTCATCTAAAAATTTATTCTTTCCAACTTATGGTGGAGGTGCAAGTTTCTCATCCAGCCCTCTGAGAGTTTTTATCCTTTAGGTTATAATTGCGGGAAGAGTCCAGTTCGCAGAAACATTAATTGATCCTTAATGAGGACAAAGATTATTTCGTCACACCATGTTGGAACTAGACTTATTTTAAAATAGATTAGCTCATTGCTTCTCTTCTATTCTCTTTAGGAAACAACCAAGCAAATCATGTGTGGCACTTTTGTCCCCGCGATTTAATCTCAACCTCATTATACTGCTATTAGGCAAAAGCTGGTATAGTTTTAGATAAATGTCATTACCATCAGAGACTTTCTACATAGATAGTTCACTCACCCTTCAGTGATAAAGAATTAAGAATATTTCAATAGTACTTATAAAAAATTTTTGAGAAAAAAAGAACATGTTGTTTGTTTTTCCTTTAAAATTTAAAGTGACTTATATAGAAATAAGAAAACGGTAATAGCAAGTATATTTATGAAACTTAAAGGTGAGAGTCATAGCTTCCCTCTGTTCTTCTATGAAAAAAGTATTAAGATATTAATAATAAAGACTGCTTTCTCCCAAAGGAGGAAATATTTGGCTACATTGAGATAGGCACATGTTTCAGAATGCCTTTAAAGTGTAAAATAAACAAAACAATTTTTCTTAGAGGAAAGGTTATTTGATACAGTTCTGTTCCCCCTTCCATGCATACCCTCTTTAATGAGGTAATACTGTCTGTTCATTTCCTGTCTGGGGACTTTTTGTAGAGATAGATATATTCCGAGCGTGTTTATTTACCAGCTACTATTTCTTTCTTCAATTCCCAGAGAGGCTTTTCTTTCTACCCACACACTTTAATGAGGAGGGAAAAAATGTTAAAAATACAACTATATCCTTTATAACCATAAATAGAATCACTTGCTTATGTGCTTGCTTTAGCTAACAAATTTTAATTTTTTATCAACTGGTTTTTCTAAATTTCTCTTCTTCTAGATTTGAGCAAAGCAAAGGAAATTTCAGTTCCCTTATTACAGCCTCCAACCATATGTCAACATTTTATCACCGAAGTCCACGGGAAGAAAACTTTTTTTTTTTGAGTAGGGTGGTTTTGTGTGTTACCTCCCTCCCCAGGAATCCTTTTTCTTTTTTCTTTACCATTTCCACAGCATTTTTTTTTTTTTTACCCCTTCCAGTTTCCACACAATCCCAGAAAAACCTTTTGTTCACTGTCAGGTCAACAAGAAGCCAAATTAAAAACTAACAACTTTTGAATTTCAACAGCCAGACAAAGTGAATGTTGACTAAGAATCAGGAAAAAAAAAAAAAAAAAAAAAAAAAAGAAAGAAAGAAAAGGGGGGAAAGACCCTAAAAAAAGAAAAGGCCAGCTGAGGGATTTGGAGGGCAGCAGCTCCAGAGGGGCCAGGCTGCCTCGTTTGATGTGGGAGGTCTGAGCACAACCTGCTGGGATGCTCTCTGGGACATCTCATTAACCGTGTCATCAAAGCCCCCTCAGGTCCAGCGAATCATAACATTATCTCTGACATTACCACACAGATACAAGGTTCCCGAGGCAGTCTATAAACATGCCTGTACTAACCAATTCATCGTGGCTTGACACCCCGGCAAGGGCTGGATGCCCTTTAGTGAGCTCCGTGAATTGCCCCAGTCATTCATCAAAGTTTCTTGGAGTGCATTTCACACAGCATTAAATTTAATTAAAGCAACATTGACTGCATTGTAATCCTCAGGAGGCTCTTTGTCAGACGGATCTTGAACACTTTCAGCTTAAAATATCTATTGTTTTCTTAGAGTTTTTCTTGGTTGTTGGGTTTGGAGTGTGAACTTTTTTTTTTTTTTAAGGTTGGATATCCGGATCAGACTGAAGTGATGGTGACTTCCTTTTCATTACTTTGCCCTTTCTTTCTCACTTTATCTTCTGCTGCTGCTTGTTCCTCTTCTTTTTTTCTTAAATTTCCAAAATAAAATAAATCCTAAAAATTTGCTATCAAAGAAGTTTCAAGATAATGAATCATAATAAGTTAAGTAGCCTTGTGACCCCAATATTGCCATCCACACAAATTATTAAGAAAACACACACAGACACATTCCTGCAGAAACACGCTTACATCAGTGGTCAAGGAGCCCAGCACAGATTTGGAAGTTTCCACATCAGAAATGGCTTCCAAGATGTTATTTTAAAGTCTGAATATCATGCAATTGGTGTCCTTGGTGATGTTTAATAATAATAAATAATAATAATAATAATAATAATAATAATAGTAGTAGTAATAATAATAAACCTCCATAGGACTTTAATAATAATAATAATTTTTTTTAAACCTCCAAAGCAAAAATAAAGGACTTTTCTTTTTATCAGCAAAGAAAATTCGATGGCATGGAGAGGAGAGCATAGCCAAGAAAGTCAGTGAGCTACTCTAATATCCTTTAGTACTTGCATCACAATGGAGTTACTTATGGAGTATGTGGCTGTGTGTGAGATACTGTGTATGAGTGTGTGAATACGGTGTGGATTGGTTAGAGAGAAAGAGAGGAGGAAAAAATAAGATGTTTCATTTTGGGAAATTTCAGAGTATGCCTTTACCTAGTGACATTTTTCAGCTGGTTTTAAAAAATATATGCATTATAAGCTTATATATTTCCCTCTACACTTACCCTTCCAAAAATAGGCAAGAATGAAGGCCAAATGACATAATTTAAGGCTCACAATTTGAGACCAGTAAAGTCGGGTGTAACCAAGACCAGATTGACCTAATTGGAGAGTTGACATTTTCCTTTCAGGGACTACTCACACTAATTTTACTTTGCTGTTTTCACCTATTATGTGGTTATATTAATGACTTGATTTCTCCCTTAAGCTTCCATGGATTCAAGTCTATGAATTCAGTGAGTTAGCTTTGGTAGGCATTACTAGGCAAACTTACGTATTGTAGATTAAATCTATTTTGCCAAAAAATTTTGTTTCCATTTCTTAGTCTGCAAAATAAAAAAAATAATACCTATCTTACTATATTCCTAAAGATACTGTAAAGACAATACAAAATAATGTGTATAAAATTATTTGAATAGAATAAATGTGTTTTATAATTGTAGAGGGAATTTTAGAGTAAAATATCAACTAAATGTAGTGACTAAATTTTGATTTTGTTCTAAATTGAAACATTTATACCCTGATGACTAATTTGAAACTCAAAGCATCTTTTGAACTTATATGATAGTGAGTAGGGGAGAAAGAAGAGGTTAAAAAATTAGAAAGAAGTGATATACATTTTGCCCTAACAAAGAAAAACATAGTTGCAAGGTCATGCAATTATGTAGTGAAAAATGAGACCAGAAAGGAAAACATTGTTTAACATATCAGATTGGACAGGATGCCAGGAGGATATCTACCTTGGAATTAAAAAACAATTTTCTGATCTATTAGGAGGACTCTAAGTTGCCTCACAGTGAATATACTGAATTGTTAAAGGAACAGATGTAAACAATGTTGTGAAGGAGGACACTGGGTTTGGGATTAGGCAGGCCTGAGCCCAAACCTCACCTCCATGTCTTACTAGTTGTGTGATATTGGGCCACTTGCTTAAATTCAAAGCTTAGATTTAATATCCATAGTATGAGGATGAGCTTATACATTTCTTAAAAGGAGCATAGAAATTAATGCATGCAAAGCCATTAGCAGAGAGATTATCATGTTGTAAACCCTGATTCTAGAGGGGAAATTTTGAAGGAGAAGGTGTATGGATTGTATGCGGAGTCAAACTATTGTAGTTTCTAGGACAATAGGTCAGCCTGAGACCCACAGTCTATTATGTGACTTTATGGACTATGAAAGCATATTTGCCCAACAGTCCCAATCCCTCTGTCCAGGATGACAGTGCTAATTTCACAAAAGCTTTTGGTGGACTTTCATGCAGTGAAGGGAAAATCATTGCCCTCTGGGAACCAGTCTGTAACTTCAGTAGAGAGTGGGATTAGAGGAAATGTACAAGGACCACTGGAGGAAATAAAGATGCCCAGACTGCTAAGGCAGCTAGATTGAACATGTAAGTATCAACATATGTAATGAAGCATATCTACTGTATAAAAAGGAATTATTTAATTATGTATGTTTAGAAAAAGGCACCTTAGTGGCATATATTGTTAATGGCCATCCTAATAGCCCTTAGGGGAGAAACCTTTATCAATGGGACTTAGGGCTAGATTCTACATTGCCATATGCCCATTGCATCAACCAGAGTTCAACCAGAGAAACAGAACCAAGAAAAGGATATATATAGTTGTGGAACCTGGCCAGGCAAGCCGAAATCCATAGGGCAACTTAACAGGAAGAACAGACGACCTCTCAACATGAGCTGAAGCTGCTGCTCAAAGAAAGACTTTTTACTTCATCCAGGGAAGCCTCAACGCTGCTCTTAGGGCCTTCCACTGATTAGATAAAACCCACCTATATTACCTATCATAATCATCCTAACTTAAAGTCAGCTGATAATGGACTTCAGTTACATTTATAAAATATTTTCACAGCAACACCTAAATTGGTGTTTGAATGAGTAATTTGGGGCTATAGCCCTGGCCAAGTTAACATACACAACTGACTACCACATCAACCAAATTAAGACTGAGAGTGAGATTCTAGGCTGTTATAGACTTCATGGTAAGATTGGTAACAATATCCTAGATGTGATATACCCTTCTATTCTGGATGATCCTGCAAATACAATTTAAACTTTCTTCAATCTCTCCCATTTGAAAAACAAAACTGAACTTCTCTCTGTGTCATTCTTCCTCCCTTTCCATCCAACCTTTCAAAAGAGTTATTTCTGTGTCTTATTTCCATTTCTTGACCTGCCCTTTCTATTTAACCCACTCCACTAAATCCTCTATGATGGCTGTCATCACAGTCATCATTGACCTTCGTGTCACTAAATCTAGTAAATGTTTTAGGACTTAGCTAACAGCAACATATGACACCACTAACCATTCATTCCTTTTTATGACACCCTCTTCCACTTTCCAAAGTTTTATAACATGTTTTCTTTGTTTTATACAGTCTCCTAGTTTTCTTCCTACATGTTTGGACACTTTCTCAGTTCCCTAATTTTGCTTATTGTGCTTTACCCAGACTTTAGTGCTGGATTTCCTCAGGTGTGTGCTGAGCCTTCTTCTGACTCCTGGCTCCAGTTATCCTTCTTCTGCTGAATTTCAAATAATTTTGTTGTGATTAATAAGAAAAAAGTAGCTGAAACTAATATAGTTTTTTTTTTTCATTTCATAAAGCATAAAGGAAACTTTTGCTGGCATGTTTCAGCTCCCTAATAACATTATGGTTGAAGTCTTTATGATTCTCTTGCCTTTTCTTTTATGGCAAGAATATGGCTGCTGAAGCTGCAGTCAACATATCCATATTTAAGAGGAAGAATAAGGCAAAGGTGAGATAGTACATGTATCAGGGAACAAAGCTTTCCTGACAGTGCCTTGACAAATTCAAGCTTATGGCACATGAACCAGATCTTTGTCACATGATCATCCCTATATACAACACAAACATAGAAAACAGCACTCTTGTTGCTTGTATAACCTGTGTAGTAGAGGCAGGCGGAAGAGGAAAGAGCTGGGAATGAGTGTTGGGTAAGCTAACTTGAAGTTCTTCCACACCTTGCCAGACATTTCCATTGAGCTCCTGACTCTCTTTTCAGACTCTCCACTTGGATGTTTTGGAGGCATTTCAGAGTCAACATGCCAACAACTCAACTCATGATATTTCCTCTAAGTCTGCTCCTTCACCAGACCTTAAAAAAAGGTACTATTATTCATCCAGCTATAAAAGCAGGAAACCAGGGCTGTTATCCTGGCATATGTCTGATTCATTGCCAAATCCTGTCAATGTGGATTTGAACTCCCTTTACTTTCTTCTGTCTAAATCACTGTAGTCCAAACTAATAGCATCTCTCTCCTGGACAGCACTCTTCTATACTGTTTTCTATCCAGTTCTCCAAGTGACATTTTCAAACACAGCTAAGATCATGAACCTCTTCAGGCCATGACTTTTAATTACTCTCCAAGTATAAAGACTCTTAAGAAACCAAAACCGGTTTGGCTCAGTGGATAGAGCGTCGGCCTGCAGACTGAAGGGTCCCAGGTTCGATTCCGGTCAAGGGCATGTACATGGGTTGCGGGCACATCCCCGGCAGGGGGTGTGCAGGAGGCTGCTGGTCGATGTTTCTCTCTCATCGATGTTTCTAGCTCTCTATCCCTCTTTTTTCCTCTCTGTGAAAAATCAATGAAATATATTAAAAAAGAAAAAAAAAAGAAGCCAAAACCTTTTCATGACCTGCCACTGCCCACTCTCAACTTCATCTCTTAGTCACATTCTTTGCTCTTAAATCCTCATCTTGTAGAATTCACTTTGCTTCTTTTCACCTCAAGGCCTTTATCCTTGATTTCTTTAAAATTTATTATTTTTATTTTTTGTCTGGAATATTTTCTTCTTTCAAGAAGTTAATTCCTACTTACCTCAGTTCAAACATCACTTCTTTGAAAAAGATATATTAATTCTTAGACCAAATTGCATGCTTCTGTTAAAATCACTCAATATTTCTATTTTTTTTCTATCCTGGCTTGTAGCATGGTTTATCAACTTATATTCATTTGTATGACTTCTTAATTAACTCCAGTTTTCCCATTGGAATTTAAGCCTCTTGAGAGGGAGAACATGTTTATTTTTGTCATTATGTTATCTCTAGCGTCAGATCTGGCACAGGAATTACTACATATTTGCAGGAATTCATATATATTTGTTGAATAAATATTGACACAGAATTGTGTTTGTATATTGGCAAATTTTAATAGAAAAAGAACTTACTGATTTTTTACTATTTATCTAGCACTGTGATAAGTATAAACGAAAAAGAATACTAGGGAATTTGAGAAGACAGGATTTGCTAATACTTTGTAAGGAAAAACTCAAAGAAATGAAAGTCTCTGATACTTGTCCCATGCCACTATCTAATTCTGCTGATCATGCCAACTGAAAAGCTGGATATATTTAATTCAACACCAGCACAGTAACTTATTTTGCCAGAATCCAGAGGGATAGATTATACAATGCTAATCCTTTTATAATCCTTGCTTTGTGTAATCTCCATAAAACCTTTATGCCCAATTTTCAAATCTTATAAATTCTCATTTTGCCTACACATTTCTGTCCTTTCCAGAGACAGAACTGACATACTACCTCTTTTACCAACCCAATTTCATCTCAACATGATATTGCAGTTATACCATTAAGGAGACAGCAGCAAATAAAACTGAAATGAACTCTTTTTGTTCCTTTCTACCTGAGATTAATGCCTCAATGACAAAAGAAAGGTTGAGCTTCAGATAAATAAATGAACCTAATCTAGACTCCTGTACCCTCCATCCATTCCTACCACCATTTATTTTTTGAGATGTGGTTCACCTTATCCTCCCCAGAGTTCACTGAGTGTGATATACTAGCCAAAATAGTACTAACTGGTTAGAAAGACCCTGAAAAAAGGAATGAGTGACTGTTGTGTTTGCAACAGTGGGCATGCTGATGTTTCCTGGCTCAGAATCTCCATTTTCTTTTTTATGGCTTGTTCTTTTCTTTACCCAGACCAGGTCCATCTTTATGAATGGCAATAAAATTTCTGCAAGAGGTTTTTCAGGGATGGCTTAATGAATAGGAGACAGAATTTGTTGTGATATGAACAATGGCCACCCAGATTTGTAGTATTGGAGCAGAGCTAATTTCACTCATTCAGTGTCAATGAAATCTTCATGCGTCCCTCTTGGTCCATCCTCACCCTGCTCTCCTATCCAGAGCTTGAGCTGGATGGGACACATCCTAGACACCTGAGCCTACTGACTTCCTTTAGATTCAGCCAATGATAGGAGCTCAGTTAGGAGCTTGGAAGAAGGCAAGAAAGTGAGGTCTAGGTATTTATGTTTTGAGCACCTTCCTGTGAGGTTCCAGGGGGGGTGGCAAAGTCTTAATTGGAAGGACCTTGCTCCTAGTGAATTTGTCCTCTCTATAAAACTTCTCCCTCTGGGTCTGGTAACTTATTCTTCTTCTTGTTTCTCAGGAACTTACAGGGGCAGAGCTCTTGCCACTGCTGGTCTGTGAATTTATAAGATCTCAGTGACATAGACTAAAAGGTTCTCAACTCTTCCACATTGCCATCTAGACCTGCTTGTTCTTTGGAATTAAATTTAAATACACATTTTCCTCATCTCTTTCTCAACATTCAAGGAAGTGGCATTCATATCAGGGTCTCAAGGTGGGTCCAGAAAGTACCATGTGCTCTGCTTCATGAGAATGAAACATGCAGACAATGGCAGGTGGCTGCTCCCAGCACTGCCACACTTTCTCTCGGTGCCGGTTTTTTGATCTGCATTCGGAAAGTGTCATTATTATGGTCCTTCTCGCTGATTGTCCATAGCAGGAGTTCCCAAATGCCAGCTTCAGGATAAATTGTCTGAGGGTAGTTAAATTACAGACCCAGATTCCTGAGTACAGGGTACTAGGTTGAAATTTAGCAAGTCTTGAGTGAGGCCTTGAAATCAGTACTGTTATAAGTTCCCCTAAGTCTTGTCAAGTTTGGGAGCCATTATTCTGTGTCCTACTTCTTCAACCTCCTCTATTTCTTCTTTTGTTTCTTAAAAATATTTATATAGAGTCTCTAATATCAGGTTTGTGGATTTACAACTTATTTTTATTATCATGTACAGTTATTCCTCTGTCATCTTAATTAGATCAATTTCTTTTGAAGCAATAATATGGCAGTCATTCTTCCAAACCCCCAGGCCATGAAAATGCCTATAAGATCACATATACAATTTAAATAAATATATTAAATTCACTTCTAAATATTTATATGAAATATATCTTCATTCACACAGTAGAAGTATATATCTGAGAACACAAGAATTCTCATCAAACTGGTTACTTAATATTTTTTCTGTACTCTTCTCAAATTATTCTTCTTACTGTCCTATACATTATCCTCCAATTACCTGGGATTTCAATTTTTATCTGATCTGTAGTGTCAAGTTCATTTTAACCTCTTGATCATGTCAGTAGAATTTTCCCCCTACAACCTATTTTTTTTTATTTCATAGAAATAATCTACCACTCCATTCTAGTATTCCTAAATCTTTCATTCTTTTCCAAAGTCAATTTTCTACTAAAGGAAACACTGCTGTTTCCCAAGGTGTTTAGGGCTTCTTGATGGGCTTTTTCAAATAACATATTTTATTTCCACATGATTCATCAAAACTGAATAACAATTTGATGAATCTATCAGGCTTTCCATTAAGTCTCTAAGACCTTTCCCCACTAGATAGCACATCCAACCAGGCCACTCTTTTATTCTCTAATTTCTGAGTCTTGGGTGTAACTGCTTGTCTACCCTGACAACTACTTCCCTCTACTAGGCTCCTGCCATGGGGACAGAAGGTGTTGCCTGAGAATGCTGTCTTCAAGTCTGGTGTCTTTCTGGTGTTTGATCCCTGATACCCTCCAGTCTATTCAATTATGAGCAATTACTCTTATTGTCTTCCAAAACCAAGTCTCATCTTGTTCTTTAATAACAGTATCTCTGATTTTTAGCTAAATACAAATATTTATTTTTGCAAATAAGACTCATCTGCTCCTGGGTGTGGCCATGCAAGTAACTTCTAGTGATCTGTGCAATTTTGAAGACTTGGCATGTCTTTCTTCATTTCCTCCTTGCCTCCTGTGGCACTTTGCTGAAAGTGGCAGCTGTTTGGATTATAGAGTTTTTGCCAGGCAGTCTATGTTGGACCATGAGGAAAGGGCAACATCCTGGGAAAATACAGTGGTTGGTTGCAAAAGACCTGGGCCTCTCAGCACTTAGGAACAGAACCAGCATGCAAGCCTGGTCTCAGGGATTGCTTACATATGAGAAAACTATACCATGTTATTTAAGAGTTGGTTATTTGGGGATTTTTTTCACTTTCAATTAGACCTTATCCCAACTGATTCAGAATTTGGTATCTGCAAGTGGGATATTACAACTAAAAACATACAAAATGAGCCATTGACTTAGTGAGTTTAATAGGATAGTTTATGATTGATTAAATGTTACAAAACGTTGACAAATCATTTCTAGCAACAAACCATGTGCTTATTGAGGCTATAGAAAAAATTTAGTATGCTATTGTGTGTAGTGTTGTCCACTTCATGCTATGTTCATCAAAGTCCTACAGGAGAAAGATAAACTTGAGCCAGAAGTAACTCATTTGCAAAGAAAGGTAAAACGAACATCCTTGGCTTATGGCCTGCAAATTATTGAGGGTCCATTAATATGGGTTCTTGCAATGATGAAAAACCTAACTGTATTTGTATCCTAATTGGACTGGTAAGAAGGAAGGACCACCGACAGGACTCTGCCCCAACATAGTTTTCAAGCACCTTCTGATAATCATTCTCTGTAAGACAAAGGGAGCCAGCTCAGAGGCACATATCAAGTCCGGGAAGTTGTCTTCAGGTGAAAGACAAGGGAGTCCTCACAGAGGAAGGAAAAATTAAGAGCTTTTATAGTTAAAAATGATATCAAGAACAGATATTTGGCTAGGATTACCCACACATGGAACAGATGAAGCACAAACAGATTAGAAGCCAACTCAATTTCTGAGGGAATTACATGACCAAGGAAACCACAGACTTGGCCTGAAAAACTCTGTTGAGCCCCTAAACTAATTGTTAGGCACCAAAGCTGTGCCAAATGGAAGCAGGATATCAAAACTGTGAAACCCTCTAAAAAGGCATAGCTCCAATGCCCAACTCAGATGTACTCATGAAGGAATAAGCAAGAGACAAAGGACAAAGGTCAAAAGAGAGCTTCGCAGTGACCAGAAGGAAAGGCAACCAGGTGAGCTAACCAATTCTGCCTAAAGGGGCTTCATTTTTGCTATGGGCTACTGACTTTTGTGTTTCCCCATTCTCTCTTTTACTAAATGGTTTTTTTTTTCTTTTTTCTTTTTTTTTTTCTTACAATGATTCTGTTTTGGTATCACAATTGTATATTGGGTGGGTGGGGACATAAATAACTGACATATATATGATTATTTTAAGTCCTTAATTTTTTTTTAACTTCAGATACCTTTTCAAATAAGAAATTTACAATGCTAACATGTCTATTGTTCTATCATAAAGCAGCAGTACAACCGCTGGGTTCTCTTGTCATCCCTTTTATAGATGGCAAGTTAATTATGTATGAGTAACCTTACTACTGTAAATGCAAAACAAAAAGGGAAGAAAAGCAAAAAAGGTTCATAAAGTTAAAAGCTATGCATTACATTATACTTTCGATGACCTCCTGCTGGTTTTGAAGGAAAACAGCTAACTTTATTCTATTCTCCCTTGACATTAGCTTCAATTTCCTTTTCAACCTTCTCAAACATACACTAAGCTTTTGATTATCAAGATTGCAAGCATCCTACTACACAGCCAATGTGTATTTATAAGTGGAATTACTAAAGAAGCAACTTGACTCCATCTAGGGAGCAGTTTCAGCAAGCCCTGAGCGATTCTCTGTGACCATAGAGGAAACTGAAAAGACCTCATTGGCCTTATTTTCACAATTGTTTTGGTGTCTCCAGGGAAATGCACAAAAAGTGTTGCTGAGAAGCATATATTATACATTTCTTATTTATTTATACCTCACCTTATCCCATAAAGGATTTATGATGGCTTATGAGGATGCATATGGTAACACAAATAAATTTACCAGAGGCGAGAAAGTTGAGGCAAAATAAAAAGAGTAACAAAGGAAGATGTTATCAGTAATAACTTGAGTATATGAAATATATGTCATGAAATTGTATATATTTGCTAAAAATGGGTCACCATTTTGCCTTTTTAAAGGGGAAGATACCATTAATTATTCTTTTATGGTGTTTTTAAGATAAAAATCAACAGGAGCACCAAAGAAGTATGCCTACTGCAAATGCACATGTGTCCTATGGGTCCTCATAAACAGATAATATCCTTCATTTGCTTTATAGAAAATATGTTTTTCATAAGAATATCTTATAATATCCCCATTATGAACTAATAAAACAATTCCATGGCACATTCAAGTTAATTATTTGGTGAGTGGTAGTGGTGAGCAAATATTTAATTGACTTTATTTAAGGGTAGTTTCTGAGATATTTAGAAGAATGGTAGAACTGCATATTCCAGTGACAATCATTTTCTTCATTTGTATTAATTGAATGGCTATTATGTACAAAGCATAATGTTAAGGTCAGGGGACAAAGTCCTTAAATGACAGCCTTATTAACTGTCTCTATTTGGGAAGGAAGATGACAGTGTTAATCCGATAATCTAAAGAGAGGAGGTATAATCATTAACAATGATGAGCAAGGCTAATGGAAATTGTAGAAAGTCCATGCTAAACTGACTTATCCAGACATGGTAAAGGTTGTAGTATCAAGGGGGAAAAAGGGGATAATGGGAGGGAAAGGTGTGGAGGGGTAAAGCAGCAGTCATCAGAGCAAACAGCATATGTGAAGGCCCTGCAGTAGTAGAATGCCAGAATCCAATTCCAGCATGTAATATTTACAAGAGTTTCATCAAAAGGTTGGTAAAGCTTGGTGGACTCAACAATGGCTGATTCATATATGTAGTTTACCTGTTGGAATGCCTAAATGGCACTTCCCCCAAACCTGAATATTATTGTTTGTTGCCAGAGAGCTCAGAGCATCTTAAATTGGCATATTATTGTCTCCTGTTGTCCAAACACCTGAACAGTTGTAGGCTATTCCCCAAACTGACAATGCTTTTGTAAACTCTACCCTTTGAAACCTTACCCTTTGAAGTGTATATCCCCACCTTGCCTTAGGACAAATTGTGTTAATAAAAGCAAGGGTCCTTAGTCAAGGGGTAGTCTTCAGTTCCTTTAACTGAAGATCCTCTGACCCCCCAATGCCTTTCAAAATTATCTTTCTTCTTTGGACTCCTTAATTTAAGCATCAGCCCCTTTCTCCAGATTGCTGAACCCTTTGTAAGGTTGGGAAGGTGGTACAAGAACCCCCGGCAGGAGAATTTGGGTACACCTGAGCAGATGGAGAGAAGGCCAGCCTGGCTAGAAGCTAGAGGGCAAGAGAAGTTGTAAGACAAGACTGGAGAGATAGACAGAAGCCAGA
Organism: Pipistrellus kuhlii; assembly: GCF_014108245.1. Lineage (NCBI taxonomy): Eukaryota > Metazoa > Chordata > Mammalia > Chiroptera > Vespertilionidae > Pipistrellus > Pipistrellus kuhlii. The sequence continues at coordinate 148,874,656 of NW_023425404.1, forward strand.
CTACACTGCACCTTATAGGGAAGGATGAATATTTTAAATTTTAACCCAGTGGGAAGTCATTGAAGGCTTTGAAATGGGGTGACCCAAGCAGATTTGTGTTTTCTTAAATCAGTTAGGATGAGGAGCCTGGAAAAGTTAGGATAGGAGTAAATGTGGAGAGACTTAGAAACTTCTTATGATACAAAAGACTGCGATGGCTAAGATTATAGTGTTATGATAGAAATAAGGAGGATGAATCAAAAAACAAAATAAACAAACAAACTCTTAAGTAGAGAAACTTAAAATGACTCTAGGTACAGAAAATATTTTGATAGTTGTCAGTTTAGAGAGGAGTTAGGGGAATGAGTGAAAAAAGTAAAGGAATTAAGAAGCACAAATTGATAGTAACAGAATAGTCATGGGGATATTAAGTACAGCATAGAGAACATAGTCAATAATATTAAAATAACTATGTATGGTGTTAGATGAGTATTACTAGACTTATCAAGGTAACCACTTCATACATTTTATAAATGTCTAATCACTGGGTTGTACCCCTGAAACAAATATAATATTGTATATCAGTTATAATTGAAAAATTAAAAAAAAAACTTTTTAAAAAAAGGAGAAGGGATTTGAGAAATAATAATGTTTTAGATTTCAGATCAATGGGACCAATGTTTTTGTCTTCAAGAGACTTAAGTAGCTATTGATTGGCAGTGATTTTGAGACTACGTTTCCTAACAAGTCCTTGGAGTGCAGTTATTTTATGTGGCAAGTTAAGTACAGTACCGTATGCTTTAAGAGCCAGCTATGCTGAGGATAGAATGAGTAAAAGCTAGCAGCCTTGGATAGAAGCCATCTCATCCCTCTTTGAGGATGAACAGATAGGACTCAGGGAAGGGCCAAGATTCTCTTCAAGAAATATTTTTTTAAATTTATCTGAATGCAAAGAACTAATAAGACATTAATGTCCTCTGACATGGAATGTAGTGGTGAGAATTCTTACATAACAGATTTTTCTACCCTAACCATTAAAGATCTCAGTAAAGCACTCATGCCACATGCAATTTCTGTTGCACTTCTGTGTAACTTTTTGTGCCTTCAACAAAACAAGCAATGCAATTTTTCTCACTTTTCTAAGTGAAGTGAGTTGCTACTAAGAATGATCAGATTGAAGCTGAGGTGAGTTTCCCAGCAATAATGATTTAAATTTTGGAGGAGATGATCTTTAGTCCCTCTTTCTAACAATATCTAGAGAACAAGGCCAATTGTCAATGAAGAACATACCTAGTTTTTTATCCTAAAATTTTGTCATCATAATTTATAATTTTTCATCACAGGAAAAGTGCTTACCTTTATACCCTTTAGTAATCTGGTCTTTAGGGTGTTCATTTAAATCTCCTGATTGTTATTTTATTGTATTTTTTAAAATATATTTTATTGATTTTTTACAGAGAGGAAGGGAGAGGGACAGAGAGTTAGAAACATCGATCAGCTGCCTCCTGCACACCCCCTACTGGGGATGTGGCTGCAACCAAGGTACATGCCCTTGACCGGAATCGAACCCAGGACCCTTCAGTCTGCAGGCCTATGCTTTATCCACTGAGCCAAACCGGCTTCGGCCCAATTGCTATTTTAAAAGGGGATGGTAGAGCTTAGCCCAGTTTTAGCCCATTCGAAATGTTCCTATCTTCCGTGTATTATACAGAATCAATTATCAAAAGTCTTCATGAAACCCTAGAGCTTAGAGCACAGCCAGTGTCTGTTCCCAGAAATGAAGGCTGTAGCACTGACAATACCTCCCAACCTAGCCCAACACATGAAAATCAAAGCTAAGACTTATGTGGTAATATATGTGTAAGACACTGTCCTAAGAGCTTTTTCTAGCTTCAAAACCAACTTATTTTACCAATACAACCAAGGCACACAGCTAGAATAGACCCAAGGTCACAGAGCTAGGATGTTGATGAGCCAGGATTGAACTAGGCACTCTCCTCGGGTTTCTGTGCTCTCAAACGCCCTACTTGGCTGCCTGGGCTGTCATGCTTAAGAAACAGTCAATCAGTTTAGATAGAAATGTGTAGTAGCATTTTCTAACTGGCTTTTCTTTCTCTCTTATATTTTTTTTCCTGGGAAAATCAATTGTCTGCTCTGTTTTGGCAAAAGCAAATGCAGTGATGCTCTGAGGGCCACATGGCTCTGAGCACAGGTGAAGCTTCCACACCACAGCTCACTCACACTCCAGCTGAAAAGCCAAGGAAGATGGGGCCTGAGGCACGACACAATGTTGTGGCTTCTCTTTTGCCATTAAGTTTGCTGAAATTTGAGGACAGGATGTTGGCAGGGAGCTTAATGATGTTTCTCATTTATTGCACATTTTGCTTTATTTGCATACCAAAGCAAACCACTCAGACATTGTCCTAGGGACCTGTTTCTCGTGTTCGTGTATTAAACAAGTATAGATCTCACACTAGATGTAAAGAAAGAAAGGCAGACTCCTTGTGCTCAATGGGTTTGTGTTTAGAGGAACCTGTACATTCAGTGTGCCTCTTGAAGGTGCCCCCAGAAAGTCTGCTTGTGTTTAGAAGTCAGTTGTTGGGTATCCTTAACCTAGTTACCTATTTCTCAGGAAAATTTAAACGATAGACAGGAACTGCCTCAGTTTCCCTTAGCCAATGCATAAATCCATCTATACTTCCTGTTTTCCTGGTCTCAGGTGGGCCTCTACAGGAAAGAGGACCTGCTGGTGCAGGACTAATGGGCAGAAAGAAAATCCATTAACATTCCTTAGAGTATTAAAAAGTATACTGTAAAGATAATATTTTAAATTAGAAGAAATAGATATATTAAAATAAACATTGTTAGGTCTATTGGCTGACAACTTGTTATATATGAGTAAATAAAATATATTCATATATGCATGAATACAGCTAAATCACCGATGTATCAATCCACGTTCTTGGTTGCTAATAATTGAAACTGACTCTGCATAAGTTAAGCTGGAAAGAAATGTATTAGAAGGGTTTTAGGTAGAGATGCCCGTGACACTGTCATGTAAAACAGGGCCACCTATTTTGGTTAAGCAGGTTGTGCACTGCCCAAAGGCATTTGGCTGAGGGGATAATTAGAGGTTGAAATCCAGCCCTCTTCTGCTCACCAAGCCAAGTGTCCTGGTGTGTGCTACATCAACCCAGAAAAAAGACGCTTTGTGTCTTCACACAAAAGCTTCATCCACTTGCCAGTTTGTGCATCCAAGGGCCTTTGTCCACCTGGAGGGATGCCTTTCTCTAATTTGCACAAAGGCGCTGTCTCTTCTAGCCATGGCCTGGTCAGAGAACGAACCTGCTAAGCCTCTGATTCCAAATCCTGAATGCCACAGCTGATCCCCCTGGACCCATGACAGAGCCCCAACCACTATAGTCATTTGAAAGCTCTTCCTGGTTTTACTTCACCAAGTCTGAGATCCCAAATAAGGGAGGTCAACTGGCGAAGCTCAAGCCTTGTACCCACAACCTAATTGTCTGGAATATTAGAAAGCAAGTGTCTGGCTTTTTTACATTGCCAAAGTCACAGTAGTGTGTTCCATTTTAGAGAAAGCCAACATTTTATGCCAGTTAGTTATATGTTATATATTTTTAAAAAATACATAAACATAAAACAGAAGAAGAAACTGCAAAGGCAAAAACTGATATATGCAGCACAGAATTAAAAAATTTATGTAAAAAATTCTAAAGAATAAGGTAAATGAGAAAATGGAGGGGGCAGAATAAAACATAACATAAATAAAGTTATAATAAGCTCATCATATAAAAATTTCTCAATAATCAATATGAAAAATAGCACATTAAAGAAATGGGATACATGGAGAAATAAAGGACTGGGAGAAATATTTGGCTTTTCTAGTTGTTCATCACATCAGAACTTGTGGGGCTGCAGAGCCAGGCCTGTGAGTTGCTGACTACAAGCCATACCTGCCATACAAGCTGAGGATGGCACTGAAAAAAACAAACACATTTGTAAAAGTCAAGTCCAAGAGAAATGACCTGAGAAAGAGTAGACATAAAGTGAAATATTAGCAAAAGATAATAATCAAGACAAAGTTAAAAAGTTCAAGTGGCTCTCTCTTCACATTATCTCATTAAATCCTCAAATAACTATAAACTAGATATTTTTATCACCCCTATTTCACAGCAAAAGAAATGAATGTTTAGATAGCTGAAGGGCCTTCATTTGAATCTACTAATAATGTGCACAGTTTATTTTTTTAGTGGCCAAAAATATTTCTGATGTACACTGTGACTTAAAATTCATAATCATCATAGCTGATTTCATGTACCATCATGTCTCAGACAATTAGACTTAATTTCCAGCGGGATCTTTAGAGAATGGTATTGTCGACTGGATGGGGCCCTAAGCACCCTGGGAGTAGATGTGTGGGTATTAGGATTTACTGTGCCTGTCCGATCCCCTGCTTCTGTCCTGACAGACTCAGACTTGGCTCAACCTTTTTTTCCTAAGGAACAAGGTATAGACAAAAACCCTCCTCCTTGGACAGAAGTGCTTCCATAGAGATGCTAAGCGGATTCTTTGAGCCCCACCCCCTTCCAGCCTTTCCCTTCAGGCCACCCTCCTTTTTCCTCCCTCTTTGCAGCTGCAGAATCACCAGTACATCCCAGCTCATTGTAAGTGACCAGACTAGGCAAATAGGAAGACGAATGGTTAGTCAGGGAAATTTGGGCCACCGTGATGGGAAAGGTGCAGAGGAAAACATTATGGCTCAAGCCTCTTTGAAACGTGCTGACAGTTGACAGATGAGCATCCATAAAATGACAAAGGCCTGCCTGTGTAAAGCGCTCCGCCACCAGCGTTTCTCCCTGGGAAACGAACTGCCCTCAACTGTCCATGGAAATATTATTATTTATTTATTTATTTATTTATTTATTTATTTTTTGCTAGTAATTATTCTCTGTGTCTCTAACCACAGAAAATAGCCTCCACTTTGCATATGTTGGTCTTCTCTGTCCTGGTGACTGCCACCACTCCTGGCCACAATCCTCTCAATCAGAAGGAACCAGGAATCCTGTTGATTAAATGATTATAACAGGGTAATAAACGGGAATGTGAACTGTGTGATCGATTTCTGCTTACCAGGGACACATATGGAGAGAACCCTAAGATATTTTTAGAAGTAGTGTTAGTGATCCCTAAAGATCCATGAAGCAGGTCTGCACATATTTACAAAGCTCTGAGTCTGCCCAAACAATGGGCATTAAAAATGATGCTTTGTGCATTCTCCAGGACGCCCTGCTGATGTGACTGTGCAGTGCTTTCTATTCTGTTTATTTTGTCTGTCCCTTTGCCTTCTGCAATAGAGAATATTAAAAGGGGAGGAGAGGAAACAAGACGGAGGGAACCTGAGGGGGTCGGATGTGGGGGCAAATTGTGGCAGCTCTAAGTAGAGGGAGGATCTTCTTTCCTGCAGGATTCCTTTAACTTGGGAATCCTCCCAGAAATCTGCAGGAGGCAATTTCCCCTCTACGTTGATGGCTATGGATTCAGGGCCTCTCTTGATCTTTTTTCTCTAAAAAGCAGGCTGTGCAATAGGATTTTCTGGGATGATAAAAAATGTTCTATATATCTACATGCAGTCCAATAGGGGATCTCACGTGGCCTTTAAGCACTGGGAATATGGCTAATGTGACTGAGGAACTGGATTTTAAGTATTTGATTGTAATTCATTTACATTTGGATTTGAGTACCTGTGTGTGACCAGAGCATTGGACAGGGCAGCTCCAGAGCCTCCATCCCCAGTGCCACATATGAAGTATTCAACTACTGTGGGTGTAAACTTCAGAGGAGAAACTAAAAATGAGACACACACCTCAAGTACAGACTCTTATATGATTCAGGCTGTGAATAACACAGGGTGAAGCAGTGATAGAACCTTTCCAGGAAGTCCCTGAGGACACTTCCTGTTCCTGGCACGGCCTTTCCTTTTAGAGCCTAACCTTGGGGCCGGACTCTATGCCTTTGTCTTTAAAAAAGAGAATGGATCTTTTTGCTTTTTTTGGACTTCAATCTCATTTCCATTGTTTTAAATGAGAATCTCCTCTTGTCAGCCATGGAGCCACCATACTGACCAGTGTGTTCTGGTCTCTGAGCTCAGGACATGCCTGGCCAGGTGTCCCCAGCTTCCCAGCTCAGCCTCCATCTTGACTGATGAAACCTGCTGGGTTCCAGTCCCCTCAGCTCAGATCTTCTTGTGCATTTTTTTCTGAGTCTTTCCTGTCATTGTTCTGGTTTTAAATTTCCTTCTGCATCCTCTCTTCCTCTCATTCTGCCATCTTTAGCTTGGCCTTCCCATGCTCTGGAATTCCTGAGTCATGCTTTTGGCAGGTTTCTTTCTTGGGGAGCTTCAGGGTTTGAGCACACTTTAGTTTTATGAAGGAAAACATCACTTTCCAAATTCCTAGCATTGTTTACCCATAATTCTTACAACTTTTAAGCTATATAACTTACATTTTATCACATTTTTTTTCCATTCTTCAAGTTTGTTTTTCAATGTACTATCTTTTCTGGAAAGATATTATATATATTTTCTTTGTTTTTATTGCTGTTGCATCTTCTGTCTCTCTCTCTCTCTCTCTCTCTCTCTCTCGTATATTAGAATTATTCATTAAAATTATTCATTAAACTACAATACAAACTCAATAGAGAGGCCAGTATTTAATTAGCTATGTATATTTTATACTCCCACCCACAAATAAACTTCTCCATTATCACTAAATTAACATGACAAAGTATTGTAAAAGCATTTCATAGCTGTGCAATACCACATAAATGTGTGTGTGTGGGGGGGGGGGGTATTAGTCCCATTAAGAAAAACAGAAACAAAATAGAAAGATGAGTTTTAATGGCCTTTCCTCGCATTTGGGTTCCTTTCCTGTTCTTTTTACCTCATTATATTTATATGACTCTTTGTTTCTGTTTCTTCCAACCAAAAAATTCAAAGTAATGCAAGCATAAGACTGAGACAGTCTTAGTTCCATGCCATTCTATGGTCATAGGTTATAATTCCTTGGTCTGGTCAGGCATTGTATTAAACCACGCTTTCTTCACAAAGGTGAGGAATGTTGGAGGGTCAATGCAATCACATTACTTTGTATATCTCATTGATGGTTCAGTCTATAACTAGTAGGAAGAAAACAAGTCCTAAGTGCCCATAGCCATGGGGATTATAAAAAGATTGCTTACTTTTATAATGTCGGGGTCTAAAGAACTCTGGGGAGCAACCCCATGAAATCCATTGGCAATTTCCCTCTTGTCAGGCACTATGGTTCTCATATGATGAATAGCTACTAGTACATGAATTCCAATCAAGTTGTCTGCAGCCAGTGTTTATTAAGGATGTAGGTAAATAGCATTTGCCTCCATTTCTCACCAAATCTGTAGGAAGCCCCTCAGCCATCATACCTACCAGTGTGTGGGGGATTATATGTTGTAGTGTGTGTGGAGTGAGGAAAGGAAGGAATGAGGACAGAGGCCTGCAAGAGAGAATACTAATGGTGACAGAGTTCTTTTTCTAGTTCAACCAGTACAAGCATGTCTTTAACGCCTCTAGTTTGAAGTGACAGCTATCTCCTAGTTATTATTTTCATGTTTAAAGTGGAAAAGATTAACTTCTCTAACACTTAATTTCACATAGACTATTAAGACTAATTGAGGCAATACAATTTTATATTAGGAGGGGTTTTATCCAATGTTACTGCTCATGAAAGGACTTCAATTTTCTGTTCTAGGGGCTGATTCAATGAAGGGAAATGAAAGGTAGAAACAGATCTCAGTTCTTTCCTAATGCAAGTCATGCTGCAAAGTCCAGTTACCTTGTGTAAGGGACATCCACTCATGCTTTAGAGAAAGGAGGCCAGAGAAATCTGGCCACTCAGACCCCACAAAGAATGGTGGAGGCTGTGGACAAAGCTACAGAGAGGCAGCCACAGAACCTGGGTCTGGTCCTGATTCAAACTACCACAAGTCCCTGTAATCAAACCACAAAGGCCTCTTTCCTGTCTGTTTAAAATAATGTGGAGATAGTAATACTCATCCTACATTTCTTACAGAGTTGATGTAAAGGTCAAATAAGATAAAGTATGGGAGTACATAGAAAGAATAAAGAACAACAACAATTTAAGATTTTTTCTTTTTTAATAAAACGTTTTATATATATACATACATATACATATACATAAATATACATATACATATACATATACACACACACGTACGTTATGTGTGTATAATATATTCTTCAAGTTCATCTAATGGTTTCTTTTTACCTCACATTTTACTTTTGAGCTCACATGTCCTTTCATAAAATACATTTCCAGTTATTTTATCTTTACCAAAAAAAATTTTTTTACAACAAATTCAAGATTTAAAGAAAGAAATGGGCCACTGAAGGTCTGTAGGGGAAAACAATCTGAATGAGTCCATTAATGACAACTAAAAAGTCAGTCTATCACAAATGGAAAAGGCAAGTAAACAGTGACATTTAATGAAATCTAGTTAAGGAAATAAATCACTCTCTATTTCTCTTTTCCCCAAAGCCAGTGTTTCATGACTAGGTTTTGGAACCAAGTGTTTGGAGATAAAGTTAATTTTAAATGTGGTTTCTCAACTATTTAAATAGCAAGTCTTTCTCACATGTTTACTTAAATGCACACACAGAGCTGTGTGGAGTCCAAACAATGAGTGCTTTATATACTCAGATTATGTAGTATCAGTGCAAATGAGAATCTACGTGATAAGAAACATCATGCTGCTCAGAATGGAATTTTTAGAGATAAAATCCTGGAAATTCATGATTTTAAAAAGTTGACTTTTAAATATCATAATGAAAATCAAAGTTGACAATTAGCCTCTTACATTATGCCTTAATATAATAATAGAGAGTCTATGTAGGCCATCAGGAAGTTATAGTTTAAAAAGTGTTTAACAAATATTCTACATTTTTGTTTAACAAGTAAACATTTATGGAATGCTTATTATATATCAGGTGATAGTGTAGGCACTTAGAATACACCTGAATGCAAAAGAAAATATGTTAAAAATTGGAAGGTAACAGAGGTAATAAATTATTTTTAATGAAATAAAGTTAAATGGATTTTTGGCTTATCTAAGTAGTTTGCCCTAAAAATGCTTGAAGATAATAATAATAATTTCTCTGTTTCCTAATCTATAATAGTTATCTTTATAAACCAATGTTCTGTTTCAACATATCAACAAGAAGAAATCATATTTTTTTCTTTCTGAATTTGCTTTATTTTGCAACACACACACATTAATGCTACAAGAGTTTTGGTTCAAGCATATCCCACCCTTTCTCTGTCCTTCTTTCCACATTGTGGTGTGCAGTGCTGGTAGTTGGAGGTAAAAAATTAATAGACAATTTTGTTTCTGTATTTTGTTTTTAAACCAAGACAATTGAGGGTGTAGATGAAGTTGGAGACGGCCATGTGTGGCATAAAAGACCATTCTCACAAGCATTCCTCCTGCAGTCTTGGCAGCACCAGTATAGAGTGGGAAGTGTACTGGATTAAAAGACAGTCATGGGTTTTTCTTCATGCCTTGATGCAAATTTTCTGAACATAAATCAGTATATTAAATTCCCCAAATGTAAGCTTCTGCATCTGCAAAATGAGAGTTGGATCAAATGACCTGAAAGATCGTTTTTAGATAGAAAATGCTCTAAGTCCCACTGGTAAACATAATAGACATAGATCCATATGTAGTACTGGACATGAATAAAATGGTGGTAACACTTATGCCATTAAATATTACTCTAAAAATTACAAAGCAAAAGTCAAGTTTTTATCTATGAATAGGTTAAAATTCTAAAAACTGAGTTATATTTAATTCCCAAAACCACAGTTGCCAATGGAAAGAAAAAAGGTATAAATACTGTTACAAATTTTACCAAATGACAGCCTGTGCATTTCTACCTGAAAAAAACTATCGAAGTGGCTCATAGCCCAGTTTTTCTCTCCTCTCCGGACGGGGTTTAAATTGCATTAAAATTCTCCTGTCATTGCAGTGTGTGCCCTGAGGCCAGATTCCTATAAGAATAGTTTCTGCATTAAATGTAATCATAATTCATCTGGTCCAAATACATTCAGAGAATGTTTATTTCCAGATCCACCAACACCAACTTCACCCCTTGGTGAATATTTCCATAGAGGTGGGAGATGACTTCCTCAAGGACTTTCATTCTGTGCTCTGATTCTTCCATTCCTTAGACTTCCTTCTCTCAGTTAACTCATTTCTTCATTCAATACATTCTTTTTATTAATTGTGTATTACATTTAAAACACTGTCCTAGAAACCAGGAACACAAAGGTCTTCATGGTAAATAGTGTTGTTGGGAAGGTAGGCACAGAACACTTAATTACAAGTATTCATTAAAATAGGATTTCTAAGACCATAAGAAGGTGTGGCAAATCTCCCCCAAGCTAGTTTGGAAGCCACTTGAGCAGCATCATCCAATTGTGGGCAATCAACCAGTGTCCCAAGGTTGTACACAGATACATCAGCCTTGTCCAGCCTCCAAAAACATGTCTTGCCAATCTGAGAACTGTTTTTATCACCTTTGTTCAAAATCTTAATATTACAGAATTCTGGGGCCAGATTGCCTGTCCTAAAGTTGTCTTTTCCATATTAAAGTCCTTCTACATCAGGGTTCATGCGGTAGGCATGCCATCGAGTGGTGGGAACTCTAACTGCTAGGTTCAAGTCACAGTCTCTGGCTTGTGCGATCTTAGATTATTGTAAGGATTGAGATATCTGTGCTTTGGACATAACTTATTCATAATATGTCCTAAATATGTTAGTTCCTACCATTCCTCTATTCCCTGAAACCCTTTTTTCTATAGGTATGCATACTGACAAGGATTAAAAGGAACTGAAAAAAGTTTAAATAGTGGATCATAATAGGTAATCATTACTGATGTCTCAGTTTCTGCCACTATACTTCATTCATCAAATTTGTATTACATATTTAAAATTTTCTCTTTACATAAGTAGCCCGTTTTTGTAGTAGAAAATGTAGACAATCAGGTAAGTAAAAGGAAGAACAAAAATTATCACCCATAATTTCACAATGTAGATATATCTACTACCCAAATAAATTTATTAAATATGGGGTCAAAATGGTGGTTAACTTCTCAGAAACTATCAATCACATATTTAGTAAGTAGAGGACAGATCCTGATGGAGGGATGACTTAAAAGAAGATAAGAAAGGATTGACGTGCTCAGGTAGGATATCCATTAAGCTAATCTAGGCTCAGGGAGCCCCAGTCATTTCAGAACCAAGACATTTCAGCTCATTCAGTGCTAGCAATAAGGCTTGTGAGCCTTGATAGCCCTGGCTTCTGGTTTTTGTCCCTAGAAAATCATTGTGAAAGAGTCTACCTCCCTCCACCTACTTATCCTATAAAATACTTAACCCAGCCCATCCTTGAGGCCATATTTCTAATAGGCCTTATGTCATTCTCTGTTCCTTCTCACCACATTTCTGCTTGATTGCTTGTTTATACTTCTTATTACTTTACAAAACAGTTTGATGCCACGCAAAACCAATCTTATTCATACTACCTTCTGGCCTCCTTCAGACTTACCAGCATTATTTTCACTGTCTTAAATACTAAAATATTTTATGTATTTGTCTTTTTTCTCTCTCCCATTTCTAGAATGAGAGTTTCACACACATGAACTTTTATTTGATTAATTATCTGATATATTTAGTTCCTAATGGATGCTTGATAAGTATATGTTGAACGAACTGAAAATAAAAATTAAGGCATAATCTGCCAAGAACTAATATAAATGACCATCTCACATTACTCATTATTTTAATGATGGAAAAAGTTGAGGAGAGGCCTTTGTATATAAAACAGAAGAAGGTGGGAATGAAAAAAGGAAGAACCAACAGTATCTAGTAATCTAGAATGTACATGTCACATACCCCATTGTACTTCTAGGTAATAGTGAATTCATCGTCATTCAGGTAGATAAAAATAAAATTTCTCAGACTCTACAAAATAAAAAATGTGAGTAAGGTCAGTGTTTTAGTCTGCTAGGGTTGCCATAACAAAATACTACAGACTGGGAAGCTTGAACAAACAAAAATTTATTTTCTCAGTTGTGGAAGCTGACAGTCCAACATCAAGGGATCAGTAGTTTGATTTCCTCTGAAACCTCTCTTCTAAGCTTGCAAACCATCACTCTTTGCAGCCTTTTCACATGGTCTTAGTGCATATGTATTCCTCCTATCTCTCCTATTCCTAATCTCCTCTTCTTATAGGAGCACTAGTTGGATTGGATTAGGGCCCACCCCATCAGCCTCATTTTAATGTAATCACATATTTAAAGGTTCTGTTTCTAGTCACATTCTGAGGTACTGGATGTTAGGGCTTTAACATAGGAATTTTGGAGGAACTCAATTAAGTTCATCATGGCCAATTCTCTGTTTTAGTGGCAAACACTATTTTATGAGCTTGTTTAACCTCAGAGAGAGCTGTGGATTTTGTTCCCAGGAGGATCTTTCTCAGAGAAATTATTGTTGGGTGGTCACTGACCTTTGGTGATACATGATTTTAATAAAAAAGGCATTTCTCATGGAGTGTAAATTTCTCTAAATACACACTTACAAAACTTATCTTACAAACCTAATTCAAAATCTTATGGTGCAATGGAATCCAAAATTGTACAAAATCACTGATTATCACAGGAATGTAAGGATATTAGGTCATGGGTAACTTGATTGTCCTGCAAGTTTTTTGAAATGAGTATGTAAAAATATTTTATAAAGGTGATTAGAGGTATTTCTACTAGATCCAATTCCATTTCTAAAAAAAAAAAAAGTAGAAATAAGGTAAAAAGTATTTAATACAAATAAGTAGCACAGAGTAAAACTTGAGATAAATAAAAGACATATAGGTTTTACAAGCAAGGATGACAAGCAGAAGAATGATATATGCATTGGATAGACAAAATTATAATTTAGAGGAGCATTTTTATTTTACATGTGGGGAAAGTAATTCTTGAGAAGGAAAATATCTTCTTGTGACAGATTGTAAGTAGAATCCAGACCTACCAACTCCTCATTCAGGGTTCTGGTTCCCATTTCTACACTCACTCTGAGGAGAATATATGAAATCCAAAGAGACTGTCTTGGCCTTCCCAAAGGCCTGCCCAATCTTGGTAGAATGAGATGTATAGTATACACTGAGTGGCCAGATTATTATGATCTCGGAATGCATAATAATCTGGTTACTCAGTGTATATCCTATATAATAAAAGGCTAATAATGCCAACTGTCCCCTCGACCAGGATTTTGACCAGCAGTCAGGCCAGCCAGCTGCCCATTCCCTCTCCCCCTGGCCAGGCTGGCCGGACCCGACCCATGCACGAATTCATGCACCAGGCCTCTAATACATATATGCTGAGTGGCCAGATTATTTTATGTTCAGAGATCATAATAATCTGGCCACTCAGTGTATAAGGAGTAAGTGTCACCAACAAATTGAGATAGAAAATAAAAGAGGCTAATGGAGAGCAGAATCCATATTCAAAAGATGTGGGGCACTGTTTACCATCTCTGTGAACTTAGGCAGGACACTTCACTTCATTAAACCTAATTGTGTCATTTGAACATGAGGAATAATAATAATCCCTGTCCTATAGGCTTCAGTGGCCTATTGATGAACAAAAAACATAAAAGACCTGCAAACTCTTTGTAAATATTAAAGCCGTACTCAAACACAATGTGATAATCACTGTTGTATGTCAAGAATGAGTGCGCCAATGAGATCTAGTTTTACGCAGAGAGCTGATTTGGAAATGTAATCTGGGCTAGACTAAGAATGAAAATGTCAGTTTTATTTACTTTCTTTAAAAAAAAAAAATAGTGCTGGCTACATGAACCGATGCAGAGTTCAAGTTTAAAGAACACCATCTCCATTTTAATTAAAGTACATAAACTATGGCCTATAATGACAGCCGCAATCAAGATGGTATTAAAACCAGTAATTTCCTGGCACCATTCCATTGGAACTAGTCTGTTTAACGGGAGGTTGATACGGAGTAGCAGAACTGAGCTCTCTTCTTAGAAGAGAACTCCCTGCTGACAGGTCTCTGAAAATCCAATTAGTAACAACCATCAGAAATTAGTTACTGGAGATCACATCTATATGAAACCTAAATGATCCTGTACTTGATAGTCTATGCATACAAAATAAACTCATACTTATTTTCTCCTGCAGTCTCTACTTGCCTTATTTCCATAAAATACCTCCTCTCAAAATAGGCCCCTTCTATTTCTGTTTCCCAGAAGGCTGTATCAGGACCTGGTCTTTCACATTCACTTCCTGCCTTCCACACCATCAGCGGTTACCTCTGTTATTGAACATCAGGAGTACCTGGTGCACTGCCCTCTACTGGTGATAGTACTGACATACCATGGCATAATCCCTTGCCAGGGCCCTGGTCTTTCCCCAGGTGAAGAACCCCTCAATTCACTTCAAGGGCTGAGCATGCTCCAAGCTTCTTCTGGCCTCAGAGTTCAGGCCCACTGAACGCCCATCCCCTCAACCTCAGAGAAAAGAGAAAGGCCTTCTAGGGAGCCTTTCTCTCCATTATTCCAAGACCTTATGTTTGCCCCAGGTCTAGACTATTCACAAAATGATTGACAATTTGCAGGTACATCCCCTCAGCAGGAAATCTCCATGTATATCATTGGAGTCACACAATTAAAATATAATCACTTTCCTAAAGCCTGGCTTATTGGGTCATAAAACTTAGACATTTGCAATATGCAGAGTCTGGTCTAGTTTGCACGGTCTTATTATCAATCCATATATTTTTGCATTATTTTCTCCATCCTGAAGAAATCAGGCCTGCACGATTTCCCTGCTGGTTTGATCTTGGTTTCCAGGCTCATCTGAATAAATAAACAAACAAACAAGAAAATACCCTGAAGAGGGAATTAATTAGCCAGTTGTCATCCCATCTTAGCAATCAAGGGGAGAGCAAAAAGGACTCTGACCCACCATCGGTCATTTGTGTAGCCTTGGCCAATCATTAGAGCTGAGAGGGTAGGAAGCTTCATCTGGAACAAAGGGAGTGACAAATGAGGCCAAAGGAAAGGAGATGTTTTTCCAAGAAGGAGAAGGTAGGCACAATGAACAAGCAGAAACAAGGGATTTGGGCTGTCTAAATAAAAATTTAGGGACCTAAAAATGACATTTTTACCTATGCAAAAGTGGTTTACTAAAATCCCCAATGTACTTTACTAAACAGAACTGTTAATATCTTACCCTGCTAACCTGGCCCTTCCCAGAATTAAAGACCAGGCTGGCAGGTATTTGCCTCCTGCCTTAAGTTCTAAAGTCCCCACCAGAGTGATGCCTGTTACAACAAAGAGGGTTTGCTCCAAGTCCAGAGCCAGTCTCCTCCCGTGGAGGCAGAAATTGCTTGCCACTCTCTAAATTGAATATTTCCCAGGTCTGAAATTGTCAGTCTCCCTGGAAACCTGTTACATATGATAGTATCACTTAGTGATTACAGTATAGATTTAAAATCAGGTCTGGATTTGAATCTTCTCTCTACTACTTCCTGTGTACATGACTTTGAGCCAATCTTAGTCTCAGTTTCCTTGTGAATAAAATGCAGATAATAATTTCTACTCCATTAGGTTGCTGTGCAGATTAAATTAAATAAGTGGTAGCTATTATTAATGGTAGTAGCACAGTGGTTTTTAGAATCAATTCAACTTTTACTTTCATTCAAACCAATTCCATGTACTTTATCAGGAAGTGAAAGCTCTTTCCAACTAAGTGGATCATCTATTCTAATCATTTAACTGGCTTAAAATAAGAAAACTGATAGTGACATCAGTTTTCAGACACATGCCATCATTTTTGTAGACAGTGTGTTCACAATGGGATTTGGGATTGCACACAATAAGAAGCAACAGAAGGAAAAAGAATGAAAAAAGTAAGAAGAAATAGGTAGATGCCTGAGACAGAGGAGTGTGTCCTGCAGAGCCCTAATTATAAAAGCAGGGGGCTCTAACACTAATTCCTAACATACAAACTCATACTAACGACTTCACAGTATGTGGAAATCTCAGTTCCACAGTCTAGGAGATTTGGGACTCAGATAACATTTATTATACAGTTGACCCTAAACATATGCATGGATCTGGGTCACACCCAGCATAAGTAGGAAGCCTACAAGAGGACCCCACTGAGATAGATTCTTCCTAACTAAAACAAACCCATTGAAAATGTAAGACTATTAAGGAAGCTTAATATCTCTGAGAAGGAGCAACCCGAATTCAACAGAGTAAGGTCCAGTCCTAGAAGAGTTTCAGGTTTCAAAGGATTACAGTTTGGAGAATTAAGAGTCTAGTGCATTAGAAACATTGAGAGAATATATTAAAACCCAAAACTTCTGAGAAAGTCTGAAGACCTTCAAAGATAGCATCAGTGAGGTTAAGTAGATTCTTTCCATGAAAAAGTAAGATTACATTCGGAGACATGAGCAGGTAATTTTAAAAGAAGGCAGATGGGGCAGGGAGAGAGGGTGAAAATGAAAGGGAGATAGGATAGAGAGAAGAAGAAAGAGAAGAAGAAGGGAGAGGAGGAGAAGCAAGGAGAGGAGATGAGCAGTGAGAAACCAGAACATACTATACTAGGAATGAAATTAAGACAATAGGGCTCCCTCCCCTATCCCCACATACACATAGCCATCACTGCCACAGGCAGACTTACCACTAATTTAATAAAGCTTAAGTTTTAAAGCCCCTCACTTGTTCAAGTTCCTTTCCAACACTCAAAGGAGAAGCCAAGCTGTCTGTTCTCCTAATCATATTGATATTTTATTACAATACATTTGCAAACCTAAGGTCTTTTAACCAAAATCAGTAAAAACAAATGGCTCTTCCACTCCATCTTCCTCTTCAGTTCAGTGGCATTGGGAAACCATGGAGATCTGTCTAAGGGAAAACTAAATTAGAGATTCCTTTGGTTTGGATTCGGTGGGATATATTTATGAAGCTCATAGACACAGGACCAAAGTTTATACTGTCATATGAATATGTCCTGTGGCACCAGCCCCAGAAAGATATAGTGAGGGGAAGAGAAAGGATATGTAATAAAAACAGAACTAGAAGCCATCTTTGGAGAAATTCTTCAAAATATTACAACTCATATATAGATACAAATTTTCCCAAATTTGAAAATTCTTAAGTTTTTCATGACATTACCAGTACAAATTAGGAGGCTGCATAAATGCTTCTAAACTGCCAGCAAATTAAAAAAAAAAAAAAATTTCACTAAATAATCCAGAGGAAAGACTAAGTTATTTTTACTTTTTTTTTTTTTTTTTTGTAGAAAATGGTATTGCAAGGATTGCTAGATAATATACAAGATGCCTGATTAAATTTAAATAAACAACAAATAATTTTAGTATAGTATTCAAAATACTGCATGGAATTTAAATTTAACTAAACATCCTGTATTTTTATGTCTTAAATCTGGAAACTCTATAAATTAAAATATAATTAGTATATGAAGAGATGATGAATGAGAAAGCAGTTCAAAAAAATCTAGGGAAGAAGGCACTGTGGAATTATGTCAGGCAGCTATTTGAGAAAATCATTGTTAGTTTTGATTGACTTCCAGTTTTGTCTTAAATAAATACATTTATGCTTGCATTTATAATATCTTCTTATAATGTGGCCCAAAAACCTGGATCTGCTTCTACCTCTTCCCCCAAAGGGTACAAAATCTCTAAGGACTTTTGGAGTAGAATGAGGACAGTCAAAAGGAATAATGAGCCAATGCGGGCCAAATACATTAAAGAGAGTAATAAGGTGTTTTACAACTGTACCAGGGAGAAGAAATATTAGAGCATATGCAGAGCCATTAACAAATAAGGAAAGGAGTGAAATTAATAATGACTCTAAAACAGCTGAGATAATGAACTTTCTCAACTCTGTCTTTGGCCAGATAAATAAGGAAATGGAATTTGCAGAATTAGGAAGTAATGAAGACCTTATAAAAATAGCCATTAATATAAGGTAGGTAAAAAAAAAAAATGCTGAGGGAACTTGAATAAATCAGGATGACTTGGCAATTTGCATCCTAGAGTCCAGAGGTGAGCACATAATGAAGTTACTAAACTATAGACCATTGTTTTTAAAAATTGTGTGGTCTAAGAGAGGCAATTGAGAGCAGAGAGCAATAGAGGCACCAAATATAAATGGATTTAAGGAAATAATCTGAAAAGTAAAATTTATTCTAGTGACTATAATGTATATTTGAATTATTTATTATAGTAGCCCAAAGGAAACAGAACACTTAAGAAAATCCTTTAAAAATATTTATGAAATTTCTCAAGATTATAAAACCAAAGAAGAATCAAGAATTTGTAGGTATAATAAAAAGCTGGCCAGATAATATAATAAGAATATACATTTGTAACATATAATAAATATTTTGTACTCAAAATTATTCTTGATTGGCTGGATAAGGAATATTGTCATCTAATCAAAATTAACTAAAAAGTCATAAATAACACTACAATATAATGATGGACAAAGATTTGGGGAAATTATAGGATTGGATGGAGTGGGAGCTATTCTAATTGATAGCCAAGTTAAACTTTCTTTTAGAGATTCTTAAAAAAGAAATAAATAAGACATATAACTGATAACAGTTTATCATTAAGAAGCTACTTCAACACACAGGCCTCATGAAATCACCAGATCAAAGAACTGGAAAGTATTTAATATAAGGGAGTCAAAATTAATTTTTACAAAGCCAAAAAAAAAAAATCTACAGAATTACAAATCAACAAAGAATTAGTATTAGCCAATTCATTCATTTTATAGATGGGATAGTTGAGTCCCAGAAAGACTAAATAGGTTACCCAAAGTAGCTAGAGGCAAGTCCCTGCTAAAAACCAGTTCTTTCTGATTTTTTGTTTTGTTTTGTTTTGTTTAATGGTTATTTTTTATATTTTGTTGTTAGCTCCATAAGGTCAGAGACCAAGTTTGTTTTAAACTTTTATATCTCAGTACCTCACCCTATGCCTGGCACATACATACTCAGAATTTGCTACATAATAAGCATGATACTACCACTATTCATTTTTGCTTCTAGTTAATAAAGAAATTTTATCCATCCCTACCTTTGTTTCCTAATGTCCTAAAAGCAAGAGATTTTGGTACACGTAGTTTTCAGGTATGATAAGCAAATAACTTCATTCTAAAAAATGGTGTTAAGAACATTAAAGGCGACAGTGGCATTAAAAGACTTGTAGATTCATCTTTGTGACTACTCTTTCAGGAATGTGTAAATTTATGTTCATTCAGAGGGGAAGTGATCTCTAGAGAATTAAGATAATATATGTGAAAAACTAGCCAACAGCAAGATACATATATAATGGAATAGTGAACGTTCAGCAAATGTTTAATTTCCTCTCATCTTTGAAACAGCAGAGGCGTTCAGTTTCACTACAGCCAGGCTATTTCTTATACATCATGGAGACAAATTGGAACACAGTAGATGTTAATGTGAATGGAGAACATTTTAGAAAAGGTGATACAGAAAGACCAAGAAATCTCAATGAAGTGAATGGTCTCATCTACTCTTAACTGAGTGCTCCAATTATATCAATACCTGATTCTAATGTCAGCCAATATTGTAATATTAAAGAAAGTGCCATATGTATCTGTAAATGAATCAAACACCTCTGTTTCAGGGAGGATTATATAATTTCTATGGAAGAAGGGTTTATGAGAAGTAATGTTTCTAGATACTAGGAAAATTGCATGGCAAACAATATTTTAATTTAGATTGTGTACTGACTTACGGTGGCTTATGAGGGGTTGGTCTAGTCTTTGAGATTTTCTGTATTCTAATGTTCATCTCCTCTCCCAGGCTACACTTTGAGCTCCCACTGCCTCTGCCCTTAAAAATAACAAAGAGGTTAATCTTGGCATCTTGATATGATGTAGAAAGGCTCTACCCAGTTTAGCCTATCTTTATTACAATTGACAAATGATTTGTCTCTAGAAAGGACTGCACAATAACAGAAGAAATAGGAATGAATCATTCTGATGACATTGCCAGGCTGGGAAGTAGGTCAGAAATTATCCTAAATTCAGAATAGCTAAGAAAAAATTTAACTCTAGAAGGAGGAGAGACCAAAAACCACACTTGTCTAATGCAGTTCTAAGTGTTGCCAGTTCTCAGAGACTAGCTCACCATAATTTAAATCTTTTGTCAGATTAGAGAATCCATGTGATTTTTTTAACATGGAGATTCTAGGTTTATTGACTACAGATAAACTCAAGGTCATAGTTCTCCCCTGTCATTTAGATGTAAGTCAACAGCTACATTCATGTTTAAAAACTCTTGAGTTACTCAGATACGTTTCATTCACTGGAATATTTCCCCCCACAATTATTATGACATGAGTGCTCCTCTTGAATATCTATTCTTTCTACTCTTCGAAAACCAGAACTGGGTCACTCTGCATTAACTCTCAGTACTGTATTAAGAAAGTCTTGCCAGGAAGACAGATGAGAAGAGCATACTCTCAACTGACTTAGAAACTAATTATAGGAAAATGCAGAGACAGGGTTCTTAAGAGACTCCAAGAGATTAAAGCTGAGTTCAGACATGTTTCTGAAAAAGCAGAAGCATAAATTCCATTCTGTCATGGAGAAATCCAGTCTTCTTTCCACTCAGTGTTCTTCACTCTAATTTAAAGTTCACCTTCTTTTAGTAGAATATCATTTCAATAAATCCTTTTAAAATAATAATTCAAGCAGACAAAAAGCTTCATTAATAAGAGACAAAATGGCACAGTTGTTTTGGCCGTGGCTGTTTAAGGAGACACACTTAAGAAAATCGCCTGAAACAATGTTCATTTGAAGGGGAAGCTCCACCTACATGAAAGGCACTGTGTGGAACAATTATTGCAGAGATAAATAATAGATGCTTTTGGATAAATCTAAAGACACAATCAGGAGGAGAGGCCCACTGACAAATAACCATGATTATCCAAAACAAATAACAAGTAATTTATTGTGAGTTCAATATAAGCTAATACATAAGGGTCATGAGAATACCTATACAATCTTAGGCTACAAAGTAGTAAAAATGTTCAGAACAATGAAAGGTATAATTTTGCTCTTGGTAGTGGATAGGTCATGTCTGTATTACTGGGTTGAGCTCTGAGTATTATCTTTTAAGAGGGATATAGACAAACTATCTTGAAATAAAAGTGAAAGGATGGTGTATCTTAAAATGAAAATGGAAGGATGGTGAGAAAACTGACAAAACATGCCCTGAGGTGTAGCTTTAGGGACTAGAATGTTTGCTCTAGGGAGGGTGGTAAAGTGGTACATGATAAATGTATTTAAGGAACTGAAGACCGTCCTGCAAAGAGAGACTAGTACAAAGCAGATGCCAATGGGTAGAAGTTAAAAGAGTCTTGGACATAAGGAGAATTTTCTAGCAGTTGAAACTGGCTTTAGTTGGAATGGGTTGCCTGTCAAAAACATGAATTTCTCACTTGTAGAATTATTAAAGGAAAGGATGCATAATGACTCATAGAGAATATTAAAGAAGGGAATACTCATGCAAAAATGGGAAAGTACATGACTTTCAAGACCCTCTGATGTATCTAAGACTCTAAGAGCTTTATAAGAGAAGTAAAAACAGACAATGGAAGAAGAGGGCAGGAAAGATTAATGCTGACTGAAACAATTTGTAGGATCCTGTACAGGATGTGAGACTTCAGCTGAGATTTGAAGAGAAGCTAAGGTCTCAAGACAAAGTGATGAAGGGAACATGAAGTATAAGAAATAGTATAAACAGTGGTAAAGAACCTATACTCAGAAAATTACCGGGCACTGAAAAAGAGATAAAGGAAGACATAAAAATGTAAGAACATACTGTGTTCATGGATTGGTAGAATCAACATCATTAAGATGTCCATAGTGCCCAAAGAAATTTATAGATTCAATGCAATCCCCATTAAAATACCAATGACATATTTCACAGACTCTCCAAAAATTCACTTGGAATAAAAAAAGACCCCAAATAGCCACAGCAATCCTGAGAAAGAAGAACAGAGCTGTAGGGATCTCAATACCAGATATCAAGCTATATTACAAAGCCACTGCTCTCAGAACTGCCTGGTACTAGCACAAGAAGACATATAGACCAATGCAACAGAACAGAGAACCCAGAAATCGACCCAAGTCATTGCTCAATTAATATTGACAAAGGAAGCAAGAGCATACAATGGAGTCAAGAGACTTCTTCAATAAATGGCTTGGGAAAATTGGACAGATACATGAAAAAAAATGAAACTAGACCACCAACTTATACCATATACAAAAATAAATTCAAGTGGATAAAGGCCTTAAATGTAAGACAGAAAACCATAAAAATTTTAGAAGAATTCATAGGCAGCAAAACATCAAACATATGTCATAACAATATCTTTACTAATACAGCTGTTAGGGCAATGGAAACTAAGGAAAAAATAAACAAATGGGACTACATCAAAATAAAAAAGCTCTGCACAGCAAAAGAAACCATCAACAAAACAACAAGAAAGCCTACTGCATGGGAGAACGTATTTGCCAATGCTATCTCAGATAAGGGTCTAATCTCCAAAATTTACAGGGAACTCATACAACTTAACAAAAGAAAGATAAAAAATCCAATAAAAAATGGGCTAAGGACCTAAATTGATACTTTTCAAAAAAGGACATAAAGAAGGCCAAGAGGCATACAAAAATATGCTCAAAGTCACTAACCATCTGAGTGATGGAAATCAAAACAATAATATGGTACCACTCACACCTGTCAGAATGACTATAATCAACAAATCAACAAATGGCAAGTGCTGTCGAGGATGTGAGAAAAAGGAACCCTCCTTTACTGTTGGTGGGAATGCAGACTGGTGCAGCTACTGTGGAAGACAGTATGGAATTTCCTCAAAAAATTAAAAATAGAACTCCCATTTGACCCAGTAATCCAACTTCTAGGAATATATCCCAAGAAACCAGAAACGCCAATCAGAAAGGATATGTGCACCCCTATGTTCATAGCAGCACAATTTACAATAGCTAGGATTTAGAAACAGACTAAGTACCATTAGCAGATGAGTGGATTAAAAAAAACTGTGGTACATCTACACAATGGGATACTATCCTGCTGTAAGAAAGAAGGAGTTCTTACCATTTGCAACAGCATGGGTGGACCTGAAAGCATTATGCTAAAAGAGAGATAAATATCAGTTGATCTCACTCATTTGGGGGATATAATGAACAACATAAACTAATTAACAGAAATAGATCTAGAGATAGAAAAACACCGAACAGACCATCAAACCTCAGAGGGAAAGCAGGGGGTGATAGGGAGGGGGTGGGGAGTTAGAGATCAACTAAACCCCTATGCATGAATGTCAGCATAATCAATTTACAGGGACACTGGGGCAGTTGAGCTTGTCCTTGGGGGTAGGAGTTGCCGGGGAAGGGCTGAGGGGGGAAGAGACATGTAATACTTTAAACAATAAAAAATAAACATAAAAATAAAAGAATATGTTATATGTGAATAAATATATACTGATGTTTTTCATCCAACTCTACCACTTACTAATTATGAGTACTTTCATTTCCTTCTCTTCAAAATAGAGATAATGACACAAGCCTCTAGGATTATCAAATTAAATACATTTTGCTGATAAACCCCTACTATATAGTAAATATAAATAAATGGTATCATAAAACACATTCAGCACCAATGTTGGTAATTTATCTAATATTTGTCTATCATTCTACACTCACCTTCCTATTTTCTACCCTGGAAGTCTGGAGCCAGAGTCTACAATTCCTATTTCCCAGAGCTCCTTGCTTTGGCTTCCAGTTAGTATCTGACACTTAGAAGTGACTAAATATATTAATCTCAGTGTTGCCACTATGTTAAATCTCTAACTTTTCTACTTTGTGACAATTGGGAATCCATAGGTGACTACCTAAGACAGGAATTGCCAACTCAAATGTCCATAAGGACAAGGGACATAACGTAAATGAATGAAATCATTCATTAGATTAGGCCGGGGCTCTGATACTAAAGAAGTATATGGCTTATCAAGAATGGGAAGCTTCTATTCAGTGGTAGCCAATTGTTTCCTATCAAATGCCAGCCAGTTTCCAACATAATTTAGAAGTCCATATTTTTTATGTGAAGTTCCTTTGCTTTAAATAATTATTCAAATTTTTAAAAATCATTGTGTTAGTCAAAACACTTCAGCCTTTATTAATCCGCTTGCAATCATCCATTTGCAACTCTGGCCTAATATTTCATTCCTATTTATTTCTTCTCTTGCAAATATCTAACATAAAGTAAATCACAAAGCCCCAACTCCTTAGACTGAGGTATAAATCTGGTTGGTCTTACCTTAGAGTTCAGAAAACCTGGAAGACTCACAATTCCTCACCCTCAACCTTTGAGTTCCTTTTGCTGCAACTTTTTATTTTTTATTTTCTCTGCCTCTGTTCTAGTTTGAAATTCTTTCCCTGTTCCCATTCCATAATCCTTTTCACTCTTCAAAACAAAGCTCTGGTGCCACTCCTGTATGACAGCTCCTGGGAGTCCCCAACTGGACTTGTCTCCCTCCTTGGTACCCCAGAGCCTTCTGCCTTGTACTCTAGCTATGTGAGTCCATATCTTATCTCCTCCCCTAAACTACTACAAGTTCCCCAAGAATAGGAACTGTGTTCTCAACTTTATGCCCTCCAGAGCTTTGTATGTATGAATTATCCAGTCTACATTTGCTGAATGAATGAACTCATAGGTAATTATGTAGGCACTCACTTGGCAGTATGACAGCAGATGGCATAGTAGAAAGTGCATAGATATTTGATCTTGACACCTATTAGCTATTGGGTAAATATAGGCATGTTGCTTTTCCTTTCTGAATATAAAATTTCCTGAATGCCCACCTCAGGTTTGTTGAACATAAAGGATTTAACATGTAAAATACTTTGCATATTCTCAGAGCACTCAGTGTGTGCATAGACAGATATGTCTAAGTTTCCAGAAACTTCTGTTCTATGCATAATATTCCCAAACAACTTCATGAGACAACCATGTAGACAGATCTTCCTTCAACTAAGCAGAAAGATTGGAAAATTCCAGCAGAATTCCATGAAGTTTCCTTAGAATTATAAAGAACCCTTTTCATGAGATTCCTACATTTTTTTCCATATTAAGTTTTGTGTTGTTTTTTTTTTTTTTATCCATTACCATATTAGCCTACTAGATCAAAACTAAAAACATAAATTAAAAAATGGAAATACAAAGAAAGACCAAGTTTGTTGGTAACCTCATGAGGCCCTTTGCCTTGAAATATTTATATCCAGCCCATGCTTCATTTCTCATTGATGACAGCAAGGATCTGTTCCTGGATCAGATGAAGTATTTCAGGGAGACATGTGATCCTGACCTCTGAGTGCCAGGCTGACTTTCACAATTCATAAGCCAGCTCTGGGAAAAGCAGCCTTTGATCATCTCGGCTGGGGGGAACTTTTCTAGGAGTGCTTATTGAAGACTGTGCACACGCTATCACTCTGCCCACCCACTGTCAGCCCAAAGCAAGGTAGTGGCACATGGTCTCTTCTGACTCACACGAGTGGTGCTTAAAGTTTAGTTTATTTCTTCTAAAAGTCCAGCTCCTTCATACTGACTTGTCAGAGGGCAGTCCCCATCACTTAATAGTCAAAGGAGCACCACACCAAGATCAAAGCAGCTGTAGACATGGAAGGGAAATATTAGGATAAAAAAAAAAAAAAAGAAAAGAAGAAGAAAGAACAAAAGAGGGAAGAGTGTGAAGTGGGATGGGAGTATAGCCTTACTCTTGGGAATCCCCTTCCACTTGATTGTGTCTATTAAACCATTGCGCATCTTACTAGTATATACCTAAGATCTACAGGAAACACGGGGTTCCGGGACAAGTTGTGCTGTATAGTCCCAAAAAGAGGCCAATAAACTTTCAGGGGTTTAGCCACCACCGTGGTCTCTGAGCCCTTTATACACATTTCACACTGGGTTCTGTTTGGTCACTGCCTGGCTTCCCAGCTGTGCTGATTGCTCAGTGGGGAACACCATGTCTGTTCTCCAAAGGAATTCAACAAATTAACTATGAACAAAGTCTCCTGGACGTGACATAGATTCACACATGCTGTGTCATGCCAAGGAGAAGCTCGTCAGCTTGCTGTTTTCACAGATATGAAAAGAAAATTCCCAGGACCCACCAAATGGATGGAAGTACAACTATGTTTAGAAAAGGAGGCAGGAGATGAGGTGAGACAGGGCAGCTACACATGCCAAGAGGAAAATCCCTAAAAATACCCACATTTACTGGGTCACAAAGGCATTTAATCAGTGATAGGAAGAACGCTTATTTTAAGTAAATCCTCACAGATTAGTAAAACATCTATACACATATATACAGAGATATATGTAATAATTTAAAACCAAACAGGTCCCAAAGTCTGTGGTTGGCACATGACCTCATTTTAATATGGCGCTCCAGGAAGAAACATGTTAAATCAGAAATGTAGTGGGAGAGGAGAGGGGGAGTGGGGGGGGGGGAAAGTAAGTCTCAAAAAGATGTTATAGTTTAATTGACAGAGAAGCTCAAATATTTTTATCATTCCTATGTGAAATATCCACAGAGGTGAGAAACAGATTAGTGGTTTCAAGGGGAATAGGGAATGGGGAATAATAGCTTAGTGGGTACAGGTTTCCTTTGGCAGTGGTAAAATTTTTTGGAACTAGATAGAAGTAATGGCTGCATGGTATTGTGTAAGTACTAAATGCCACTGAAATGTATACTTTAAAATGATTAATTTTATGTTACATAAACGTTACCCCAATAAAAAAGAAGTTAAATACATTTTGTCTAAAGTTACACAACTACTAAGTGGTAGAGACTAGATTGAAACCCAGATTTGGCTAAATCAGATCCAGGATAGTCTGTAAATTAATTAGTATTTAAACAGTGCAAATGCAATGATCAAACACCCTGTATGGTCCCAAGAATCATGGTACAGATATAGAACTAACTGTATTTCCAAATATATAGTGTTCTCTTTTTAACTCTGGCCTTGGCATGTGCTGCTTCTTCCATCTTCTTTTTCTGTTTACTGGCCCCAGACTTTTGCCTGATTACCTTCTAACCCTTCAGGATTCCTCTTGCACCATTATGACCATACCAGATGGCTGCAAATATTACTCATTGTACTGTACTTAAGCCCTGATTTATTTGAGAAACAAAAGGAGTTTTGCCATGATGCTAAATACAAGTATAGTGTTGGTGAGGCACTTTTAGCAAAGAAGAGCAAAGTTAAAGGGAAAATAAATGGTAATGGAAGAACACGTGACTTGGGCTGGTGAGCACACAATACAATATACAGATGCTGTATTATAGAATTGTACACCTGTAGTCTACACAACTTTATTAACCAATGTCACTCAATAAACTCAGTAAAAAAAAATAAACAAATTAAACTCCTGAAAAATTAAAGAGCAAAGTTAAATGTCTTAATTAAAATAAAGAACCCAGATGGCCCAGCCGGTGTTGCTCAGTGGTTGAGCATAGACCCATGAACCAGGAGGTCCCAGTCAGGGCACAAGCCTGGGTTGCAGGCGTGTGAACCCCAAAAGGGGACGTGTTGGAGGCAGAATATTTTTCTCTCATTGATATTTCTATCTATCTCTCTCCCTAACTCTTTCTCAAAAATGAATAAAAGCCTATTTTAAAAAGAACCAATGCAATATTGTTCATTAAAAATATCTCTTGCTAGTGGGAGATCATTTTTATATGTTTTTGCAATTTTATCTCTTCCCAAATTTTTATACGAAATATGAGTAAACATTGGATTCATAAAAATATTTCTTAAAATCTACCAACTTTAGTAAATTAATAGTACATAATATTCTTTAATTTTGTCATTAACCCCACTCAGTGGCCTTTCATTGTTATTCTCAAACAGTATCACTACAAACACAAGAGAAAAAAAAACACTATTTTGCTTTATTACATTTTTTAAGTTAAAATCTAGTACTTTAACAATTTTTCTTCTTTTTTCTTTAACCTGAAAGGTAAAAATATTTAATTTGTTCATCTTTAATTCATATAAAAATATCTTTATTTTAGCTTCCTTATGGGTTTAAAAGGCTTTGTAAACGATTGAAATTCAGTCACGACTTATAACTTGCCTGTGTGGATAAATATATGTCTTAATCTCAATCCCCCCCCACCAAAAAAAAAAAAAAAAAAAAAAAAAAAAAAACAACTGTGAATACAAACCTTCTTGAGTTGGGAACTGCCTGTCTTGCTTTCCTCTCAAGGAGCCACCAGTGGCAATTCATTTATCCAGGCCAACCTTTTGACAGTCAGTGACAGGCATTATTTTCCCTATGGTTCAGATGGGGAAACCAAGGTCAGAGGAGTTAAATAATGTACATGTACGGAAGCCTTACAACTAATCATTGCCAAGTTTAACTCTCAATCTGGCAGAAGGGTTGAATTCCAATCAGAAATTTAAAACAGCCAGTATGGGGAAGTGACATTTCTTTTGTTTTGAAGGAGAATCAGGGAATCTCCCACACAGTAATATCCTAGAAGCTCAGTCCCATGGACCTGTTGATGGTAAGGTACTTCCTAGTCATCATAGCTCTTTTGGGCCCAACCAACTTCACTGTTATCACAGAACACTGATATCATGAAGCAAGGATGGTGGGAATTACAGATAAACTTGCTAGAGATCATAGATGGCATTGCATTGTTCATGGTGAAACTGCAAAGCCACAGTGTATCCTGTGCATAAACCCCTTTGTTTGGCAAAAATAATTTTTTTTTATGATATTAAACCTTTAAATGAAAAAGACAGTATGTTTTTGTTCTACTTACGTTGAAGCATACTAACATTGTACTCTATTTCTACAAGTTGTGGATAGCAAGAATGTTCAAGGGGCTCAGCCTATTTTTTAAGCTGTCATTAGAAATGATTAATATTTAAAAGAAATCAATAAAAATTGAATTTGAAAAAAATCAATACATAAGCAAAAGCATTACAAATCACATGACTAACATTGACACCCTTCATATATTAAAAAGGTTTGTTTTCCTCTGGCATGTGGGCAATGCTACAGCCTTATGAAGCAAGGTTTTAAAGTGGTGATATATTAGTATGAGCCGTAGGGATAAATCATTGTGAAAATCAACTGCAGTTCTTTAAGAGAAAGAAAAACATTGGAGTAAATGCCAACAAATATTAAATCTAACTGTCAAATATATATTAAATGTAAGTACATATGGATTTGTATATATATCTATCTGTAGCAATTTTTCTTCCACCCCTTCTTGCTCACACAGTAGCTGTGTCAAAAAAGAAGACACGTTTATTTAAAATGGTAAATATAGTTGTGTTTCATTTCAGTTGTGACAGATAAAAAGAATAACAGCACCTCTAAATTCAGAGCGATGCATAAATTGCAACCCCAAAGGATTCTCCAAACAAATATACACTCTTTATAACCAGTTACACCTTTGTCTCTAATCCACTGTAGGATTTTCTATCCTGGTGACTTGGACTAGAGACCATGCATGAATCTCAAAGGCTCTTCTTGTCCCTTTAAGCATTAGTGTCCCCCATAATGGGCCCCTCTCCAGTTCACACATGACTTTTTAAGAACAGCCCAATCTCATTCCAAGAGAGATGCTACCCTAGCCATGTCATACTACTACCGTGTTTCCCCGAAAATAAAACATCCTCTGAAAATAAAACATACTTACAGATTTTCTTCTGAGTGAAATATAAGGCATCCTCCGAAAATAAGGCCCCCCTAGGCTCTGTCTCAGAATGAAAATTAATTTACCATAAACTGGTCGCTAGGGCTGCCCCGACTGGAGTCTAGCAACCAGTGATGTTACGCGGAGTCCTGACATCACTGCTGTGTGGAGGCGGAGCAGAGGTCAAAGTGAGCGAGGACAGGAGGATTAGAGTGTAATGGACACCACGAAGATGGTGAGTGCTGGTCTGTCTCTGGTGACACTACCTGATGCTCGCGGCCGCTCTCATGATAACTGAAGGTTCTCAGTCAGTGGCAGACCCTGCTCCAGCCCAGATCCAGGCCCCAGCAAGCCCAGTGACAGTCCTCAGTCAGGCCCCAGGGGGTAAATGTCTGATAAAGGGATAGGGGGGATGTCTGGTGAAGGTGTTCAGTGGCACAGTGGTGGGGAGAGGGGGATCACTTAAAATGACACAGGGGGATCAGAGGGGGCAATCAAAATTACACAGGAGGATCAAAAGGGGTTACTAAAATGGTAATCCCCCCTCTGATTCTCCTGTGCCATTTTGATTCCCCCCTCTGATCCCCCTTGTGTCATTTTAAGTGATCCCCCTCCCCTCACCTTGATACCCCAATTCCTTTTTTTATCCCTAGAAATGAGCGCAAAAAGAAAAAGCTACTCCGTAGAGTACAAGAAAGGAATCGTGGAAGACTCTTGGGGTCAAAATCTTACTGCTTTATGCAAAGAGAAGATGTTGAGTATCCGATTGGTCCAAAAATGGCGAGCAGAGTATGATAACCTCATTGAACAAGTGGACAAGGGAAATGCTAAAAAGCGCAACTGTGGATCAGGTCAGCAACCATTATTTTCCGAGCTGGAAGACCTGATCTGTGAATGGGTTGTTGACAGGAGAGCAAAGGCTTTGGTTGTGAATAGGGCTCAGATTCAAGAATTTGCCCTTGCAATGGCACCACAGTTTGACATAGCCCCCAAAGAATTCAAAGCATCACAACACTGGCTGGATAATTTCCTTCAGCAAAGTGAACTGCCTTTAAGAAGATCTACAACATTGTTTAGGTTGGAAGATACTCAAGTTATTAAGTGAGCACTTGCATTCAAGTGCTTTATTGATAATGCTGACTTCTCTAAATACAATCTTTCCAACATGATTGCTATGGATGAAACTGCAGTGTTTATGGGCCAATCATCTCAAACAACAATTGAACAGTGGGGTGCCTTCTTAGTGTGCATTCCCTCCACTGCTTATGAAAGTGCATGTGTTTCCTGTATTTTGGCAATTCTTCTGGATGGCACTAAAATACCACCTTTAATCATTTCTAAGGGCAAGAAGGAAAAGATTGAACTTGTTTTGGGTGTTTTTATTCTTGAAACTGAAAAAGCCTGGTCCACACAAGCAGTTATAAGGAAGTGGGTTGATTTAATGCTGCCGCTTGTTATGCGAGGGAGCCAAAGAGGTCTGGTAGTCTGGGATGCAGCCAGCAGTCACCGCGCTAAAGACATGAAGACATCTCTTCATGAAAGAAAAATAGATCAGATAATGATTACCACAGGAATGATGGCCTATCTCCAGATTCTTGATATTGCAATAAACAAGCCATTCAAAGACAATTTGCACATGGAAATTAATGACTACATTGAAAATAGAATGGAGAATAATCAGCATGGAAACTCTGTGAAACATAAACTGCAAGAAGTTGTGACTTGGGTGAAGAATTCATGGGAGAAAATCACTGACAGTTGCATTGCAAATCACTGCGAGCAGGCTACCTTCACAAGAAGTACTCATTTAAAGACAGTGTTATTGCTAAAAGTGAGAGATTTGGTCCACTGATTCTGAAAGAAATGGAGTCACAAGAAATTCACCAGGAAATTCAGGAATTGGATGTTATGATGATGTTCCAGAAAATGATAACGTGATTGTCATTGAATAAATGAGTAAATTCTTGATACTATAGGATTCACAGTTTGTCTGGTTTGTGTTGACAACTACCGTACTGCAGTACAGTATACAGGTAATAAATTTCCTTTATTTTCACTTAACAATAAATGTGTACCGTATTCTTCTTCATGGAAAAATATGACATCCCCTGAAAATAAGACCTAGCTCATCTTTGGGAGCAAAAATTAATATAAGACACTGTCTTATTTTGGGGGAAACAGGGTAGTAAAAAATGACAGGTTTCTAACTTGGGTGACTACTTTTGTCACTCAAATAGAGACTCCATTGCAGGAAACAGGTTTAGGGAACAGATGTATTTTTCAATCAGTCTGAATTCTGAACAGTATGAATTATATAGAGGGTCTCTCACAACCAGAAAGCAGTTAACTATAGGAACTTGGAACAGTAGAAAGTCTGGGCTAGAGATAAAAGCGTGAAAATGATCAATGTTATAATAGTAGTTTAAAATACAAAAGTAGATGAGATCCAATCACCTACTTCACTTTGAAAATGAAAATAGAGTTTTGGTACCATAAACACAGTCACCAGATGTTGTTACTCTATCTGACCTTTTAGAAAACTCCTTGGGTCCTGGAAAATATCAGGAACATTTCTTCTTTTTTTTATATATAAGAATATTTTGGTGAATATATTTCAAGTTGCTTATCATGACCTGCTAGTGTGCTGTGAAATTAATTTTGTTATATATTGGCATATATTTGAAATAATATTCCAATGTGTATAGAACTTGGCTTTAAGTACAGTTTCCTGCCCTAGCTAGTTTGGCTTAGTGGATAGAGCATCAGCCTGCAGACCAAAGGGTCCCAGGTTCAATTCCAGTCAAAGGCACATGCCAGGGGTTGCAGGCTCCATCCCCTGTTGGGGGCATGCAGGAGGCAGCCAATCAATGATTCTCTCTCATCACTGTTGTTTCTATCTCTCTCTCCCTTTCCCTTCCTCTCTGAAATCAATTATATATATATTACAGTTTCCTGTGATTTCAAAAAAGTAGGTGAGCTTTATTAAAATATGATATAATAAGGGGAAAAAAGCATTAGATTAAAGATGAAGCACTGAGATACATTTTAAAAAGTGTTGGTGAAACAAGAAGTGTCCACAAACCAATTGAGGAGTAATCAGAGTTACAAGGACACAGGGCTGTCCTCAAAGACTAGATGGCAAAGTTTCAAGATTCCCCACACTCTACAAAATGGTAGAAGTTGCTGCAAAAGGTCAAAAACGTTTTCATTTCCTCTTCCTTTGTAAACCTCCATTTGACCTGTATTTTATACTTATAATGCAAATAAATTTTATTTTATTTTAAATTTAGAACTTTGCAACTCTAGGGACAAATAAACATTGTAAAACTAAAATAAAGAATCATGGTCTTAAATCTGGGTTTTCTTCTGACCATGAAGAAGTTGAGAAAAAGCATCTTTCTTATTACTAACTTATCAGAGAATTTGATTCAACTTTGAGTAAAAGAATAATCTCAATAAAAGAAGATTTAAAAATACAAAAATTTACTTTCCTCTCTCTTGATCAAGAAGTTCAGAGAAAAAGGATCCAGGGTACTCCACAGTGGCAATGACCCAAGCCCCACTGGACGTGACTTTTTTCCTCAAG
Organism: Pipistrellus kuhlii; assembly: GCF_014108245.1. NCBI lineage: Eukaryota > Metazoa > Chordata > Mammalia > Chiroptera > Vespertilionidae > Pipistrellus > Pipistrellus kuhlii. Next base: position 148,908,172 of record NW_023425404.1, read on the forward strand.
GTCATCCCATTATCCAATATGGTGGCAGGTGCAGGGAAGGGAGAAATAGTGTATATCCCTTTAAGGACACTGCCCAGAAATTCCATATATTGCATTTACATCCTATTGACCAGTCCTTAGTCATATGACCACACCTAGTTGGAAAGGAAGGCGGAAGATACCATCTTTATTCTGGGCTGTTTTGTGCCATGCTATAAATTATATATACCCAAATAGAGACAAAAATATTCTAAAACCACCATGATCTACATAAAAATAGTCCCCTTCCTATGGTGTTTTAGCTTTCCGTTTTTCCTGGGACAGAGAGGTATCTTGGTCCTAAAAGTGGGAAAGTTCTGAGTAAACCAGGGTAGATAGCACCCTACTTTTGGCATAGTAAAAGAGATTATATACTTATTTTCAGCAACACTGCCAATTCTAAAACCCTGTATTAAATATATTTTTTAAATACAGTCTTCACAGCCTAAAGTTGACTTATGAAAATGTCCTGTGTGATAGAAAATCTCCATCTTTAAAGGCAGATTTCATTTCTCTAAATAGTTAAAACTCATTTTGAGACAAGTCTGATGAAGAAGAACAAGCAGGAGAATACACTTACAATGAACATAAACTATGTTTCAGGAAATATTTTAAGCAGTTGACAATATTGTTGAAATAACACCTGAGTCCTCTGACGGGACTTCTCGAAAGGAAATAATTACCAAGGAAAATGCCTTGCTAATTTAAAGAAGACAGAAGGAAGGCCAAAAGGCACATGAAAACATGCTCAAAGTCACTAATTATACGAGAGATGCAAATCAAAACAACAATGCGGTACCATCTCACACCTGTCAGAATGGCCAACATCAACAAATCGACAAACGACAAGTGTTGGCGAGGTTGCGGAGAAAAAGGAACCCTCGTGCACTGCTGGTGGGAATGCAGACTGGTGCAACCACTGTGGAGAACAGTGTGGAGTTTCCTCAAAAAACTGAAAATGGAACTCCCATTTGACCCAGTAATCCCACTCCTAGGAATATATCCCAAGAAACTAGAAACACCAATCAGAAAGGATATATGCACCCCTATGTTCATAGCAGCACAATCTACAATAGCCAGAATTTGGAAACAGCCTAGGTGCCCGTCAGCAGATGATTGGATCCAAAAACCATGGTACATCTACACAATGGAATACTATGCTGCCATAAAGAAGAAGGAATTCTCATCATTTGCAGCAACCTGGATGGAATTGGAGAACATCATGCTGAGTGAAATAAGCCAATCAATGAAAGAGAAACACCACATGACCTCACTCATTTGTGGATAATAAAGAGCATTATAAACTGATGAACCAAAAGATAGATATAGAGACAGTAAAGCAACAAGCAGATTGTCAAATTGCAGCGGGGAGGGGAGGAGGATCTGGGGGAGATAGTGGATCAACCGAAGGACTTGTATACATGCATATAAGTACATCCAATGGACACAAAACTATGGGGAGGGAGGGGATATGGAGGAGGGAGGGAGGGGGGCAAAAAAAAAATCATTAAAATATGTAAATAAATAAATTAATTAATTATTTTTTTAAAAAAATGCCTTGCTAATTTATAGGCACAACCCAACATACCTTAATTAACATTAATTAACAAAAGGCTCCCAAATATTAATACAATTACATTTAATTCTTTGAAAAGTAAAATTTTTCTCAATTATCTATATTTTGAATGTTTAAAAAAGCATTTCAATTTTCAACAAACCTGCATTATTTTTTAATTGTGAATCGATACCAATATTGTACAAGAGATCTTTTTCCATTACAACCTCTGGAATTGTCCTCATCTGCTTTGGTAACTAATTATCCCAGCCAAAGAGCACTCTATAGGTGGGGAGGGCATTCTGATGGCTTCTCTAATAACAGCACCTGCCCAGCCTGCAATGTTCTGGGCTTCTCTTCAGCCATGGAGGGAGGGATGCCTGGGACCCACTCCAATTTAATCTTCACTTGTCAAATCTGGACCATATTTTATTTCACAGAATCAGAAGCAATATCTCAAAACACTTGCGATGGGGGAGGACCTCCAGATTTTAGCAGAATAGGGCAATTTAATAGGACATTTCCATCAGGCCTCAGATTTGTGCTATTAATGGAGAAAGTAAATGAAAACAAGTCCCCCCAGAAAAGAAGTAGCTGTGAGTCAGCATTTTAGACCTTCCAGGACTGACTAGTTCGTTGTTTTTATTGACAGGTAGGCAGAGAAAAATCATCCTATTATTGAGAGAGGAAGATGCATTTTATCACCCTTATCGTGGGTAAGTACAAACTTCTCACAGAATGAAAACATGAGAAACTAATAAGTCACTATTTGGCAAAGGAAGAGGAGGCAATGTTTAGGCCTGGAATGGTTTGCTCTAAGCTAAATTTCACCTTGTATTCAGCTTTGCATGAGATGTCTTTGATTCTGTTTAGATTGTTCTACTTACCAAAAAATAAATGAAGATCTCTGATCTGACTTCATAGTTTTTATGATGTTGCCTAATAAATAGGAGTTCTGTTATTAAAAACTCATAAATAGGAGTTCTGTTATTTTTTGTTTGGTTTCTATTGGAGTCTGTGTGGTGAATAATGGAAGAATAAAAAGCTCTGGCAACCATTTTCCTTGAGGCATAAGGAAGGTGCTTTCTGCTTTTGTCTATCACCTTGTATCAACCACAACACTACTTGAGAAATTATCTCCCACTTTTTACATCTGTTCACATAAACTATATATGATATAGAACAATTATCATTTTATAGTTCATAATTTATAAAGTGCTTTCTAAATCAACATCTCATCCTATCCTCCCCCAAACCCTTTTATTTTTGCCTATTTTACAAACAAAGAAAGTGAGGTGTTTAAGAATCTTTCTAGGGATCTCACAGCCAAAAAGGAGCTAAAATTTTACTTCTTATGAGCCTAAATAAATACTCTTTCCCCAATGTCAAAGACTCTGCTTAAAAAATTATCAGAATTTCTTCATGTTGCCCTTCAAAAGACAGAAATAAAACCAGCTTCATATCCATTCTCTGTTAATGTCAGAAAGATACACTAAGTATCAATATTCTTCAGCCAAGAGCTATAAGAACCAGAACCAAAAAATAAAAAAGAAAGAAAAAAAGTCAACACACATGCATGCATACTCACAATACACACAAAAACAAAAGGAAACAGTCGACTCTCATAAAGTACATGTGATGGAATCTATAAATCCTTTCCACATACACAAAAGCATGTGCCTACATACAAACATCGACACACCATTTCTGGAATTTTCCTGAGCCCCTTAGATCACCTGTAGACAACTGCAGATAGGATCTCTGTCGCACTGGAACTTTGCAGTTGCTGTGGTCATCTAAATCTGTTTATTTAACCAGTATGCCAAACAGGCACTTTCCCGTTCTTTTACGGGGCTTCTCAGTAGCATTCGACCCTGGTTGCCCTGCCTTCATTCTTGAAACATTTTTCTTCTTTGGCTTGTGTGACATTAAAATTTTCCTCCTACTTCTCTGGATATTACTTCTATTTCCCAACTCATCTCTTTCTACCTGTCCCTGTATGTTGGGAGTTTCTCAGGGCTCTTGTCAATCTTTAATCTCTCCCTCAATGATGTCATTAATGCCTGAGACTTTAATTATCAGCATAGGTAGATGACTTCCAAATTTCCAGTAAATGTGTACCCAGCCCAGATCATTTTCATGCATTCCAACTGCTTAATCAATAACCACTCAGATGTCTCAAAGTCATATCAATTTGTGTCTGTCCAAAAGTCAACTACTGTTGTAACTACAACTTAGTTCCTTTCGTGCAATCATTCTACCTTAATGAAAGCCTCAGATTCCTTCTAGTTCTATAGACCAGAAACCTAATAGTTATGTGTGAACAACTTTTCACCATGATCCTCAATCTAAGACTCTGGTCTATACCAAATTAAATTTGCCTATGGTGCGAGGTTATAATTTTTCCCAACAATTATCCAGATTTTTTAGCACCAATTTATTGAAACAATTTTCCTTTGTCATTAAACTTCTTCAGTGCTTTTGTTGAAAATTAACTAGCCATACAAGTATATAACTATTTTCAAAATCTCTACTCTAGTCAATTAATATATTTGACTATCCTTATGCCATTACCATGCTGTCTTTATGACTTTATAATAAGGCCTAAAATTAGGCACTATAAAATTTTCTTTTCTTTTTGTTTTTTAAGATTATTTTGTCTATTCTAGAAATTTTATTTTCAAGCTTCAAATTTGACTTGCCAACTATTTCAAGAAGACATCTTAAGATTTTGACTGAAACTGAGTTAAGTCTATAGTTCAAGTTGTGGAAAATTGACATTTTAGTAGCCTTAGTCTTTCAATCTGTGAGCATATTTCTATATAATGTGTCTTTCTTCTCCAACTTAAAAAATCTTTTAGTTTTTAATAATTTGGTTATGATATGCCTTAATATGGTTTTCTTGATATTTATCCTGCTTGAGCTTTGTTTTTAAATGTATGTATTATTTTTTATCATATTTGAAATTTTTCCACTTTTTCCAGAACTTCACTGCCTGAAGATTTAAATGTTCACATACATGTTTGTTTTCAATATTTTTCTTTCTGTTTTAATTAGACACATTTTTATTGCTATATCCTAAAGTTCATTCACTGATGCTCTTTTCCTCTCCAATCCAACTTGATGAAAATTACATCCAATAAAATTTTATTTTCAGATATTTTAGTTTTAATTTATAGAATTTCCATTTATTTCTTCTTTGAAAGTTTCCATTTGTTTCCTTAAACATCCCATATCCTCACAATTACATCCCTCTTTTATTCTGTAAACTCTTTAACATTTTTGCAATAATTGTTTTAAGGTATTGTCTGCTAATTTAAATAACTGGGTTATCTACAGGTTTTATTCTGTTGACTATATTTGCTTTTGATTATGGGTCACACTTTCTTGTTTTTCACACATCTTATAGTTTTTAGAACACAAAATAGTAAAAACTGAGATGTAATTTTTTTTTTTACTTTTCTTATTTTCCAAAGGGTATAAACCACCTTTTCTATAGCTGAAATCAAGTTAATTTGGGACTGAACGTTAGCTATCATTAGATTGAGTTTACCTATGATTAGCCCAACTTCCAACATCCCATGTCAAAATTAACTTTTTTATCTGGTCAATATTTTTAGCTGGGATGAATTTGGGCTCTATTTTTAGATACTTTGTGGTCTCTTTTGATTCAACTTAAGAAAGTCATAGACTTCAAACCCCAAGAATGTACATGAGTCTTTGATTTCTCTCCATTTTCCAGGTCTTTACTCATTGCTACTTTCTTGGCAAAATTTGTGGTAGAGAGATAATTTTCTGGTTAAACAATTTGTTTTTTGTATTTGTGAGTCTTTTAGATTTCAATCTGTTTTTCCTGGCCCACTTTTCCATTTAAGGCTTGTCTGATTTCTCTTGATCCCTGCATGGGCCTAACTGTCAGTATCAGGCTGGTTCTTCAAGACCAGGAAATTGCCCCCAGGGTATAGAAGTTATCACAGTCTTCTGCTCACCCATGCAAGTCTTGTTTCCTTCTGGGATTCAGTTCACTGGGGCTGCCTTTTTCCACTGCTCCTTGCTAGTCCCATAGAAAAACTTGGTTCTTATCTCTGCCTGTAGGGTTCATGTAGCTACTGTGACATTAAAGGTATTTTGCATTTTTATACGTCCTTACTGGTAGTGGAACCTCAAGATCATGTCTTTCTTTGTTCCTGATTAAATCTCTAGTGCTTAATACAGTGTTAGAAACACATGAAGTTCTCTAAAATATCTATAGATCTTAAATAAAGTAGAATAAAAATGATTTAAATATGTGGAGCAAACAAAATATTATATTCACAATTCTTGGGATAAAACAATAAATGATAGCTCAGAACTAATATTTTTAAGTGATTTTTTAAAACAAGGGCATCATCATCATCATCATTGAAAAGTCAAGCAGTGCTTGGTGATAGTATTAGTGACCTGGAACTGTTCCTAGATCATAACAAGTCGGTCATTGGGGGAATTTTCTCAGGGAACTACTTTGGATATGGAGATAAAATATAGGTCTTGAGTAAAATGGCAATTATTTTTTAAATCCAGCAGCCTAAGAAATGAACATCATGAGGGAGACATCCCCAATGAAGCATTTATCTGCCCACGGGCTCAAAGCTTTGCGCTAATTTGGCCTTTGCTGACAAAACAAGGTTGTAATATCTGGGCTTGTGCTTTGTTTCTTGTCTCACCTAAGCCTCAGCACTTCTATGTTTATCCCATTTGCTTAGAAATCTGAAAACTTTTAGGATTGAATCTAAAATTTGGGAGAGGGCTGACCTTGCAAGTGAACATCAAATGTCCCTATGCCGCTTGGAAAGAAAGTCTGTAAAGTCTGGGAATCAGGCCAAGGCTGGCATCTCACTGTGCACATGGGAAAGGAGTTAACCTACTGGTAGCAATGCATGGAATTATACTCCTTATTCCAAAACTTCTCAGGCCTCCAAATCTAGAAAACATATGTGGACTAAAATAATAAAAGAAATTCAGTCTTTCCATTACACATTTTCCCAAATTATTTTATTAAATTGAGAATAAGTCCATTTTTAAATACTCATTAGTAAGAAATGGTATAGAATATAATACTATCAAATAGTGTTGAAGTGCCCATTTAACTCCCACTTACAGATTTTCCACATGTCCTGACCCCCCAGAAGGCAAATTATGAGTGACTCTGAGCCAGCAAGGAGTCTAATGGCCCACGTTAGGTCCATTCTCCACTAGTGCCAATGATGTTACTCTAATACTAAAAAGCTCATATCAATAGCATTGTGTTGGAATTGGTATTGTTATGCTGACATTGGCATCATTTTGTTGGCATTAAGCCTGTTGGCCTACTTCCTCCATAGGCAATCATTATTGCATCTAAAGGATTTATTCAATACTTGTTCCAGTGTATTTCTTTGCTGGATCTGATCTTTAAGGTCTGATAAATAATAGTGGCATTTAATGACCCAAATATTGAAATAAACTTTCATTAAGTACATATGTATGTGGAGAAGTAAATGCATTTATTGCAAAGGAATGGATGAATATATCATTGTGGAAGAAAATTTACTATTCTTCCAATGGGCCCAGAAAGTTTTCTCTAAGGCAGTGTTAGAATGATATTAAAAAAAAAAAAAAAAAAAGAAAGAAAGAAAGAAAAGAAAAAAGAAAGGACAGTCTACAAAATACAGGTTGTCCCCAAAAAATGTTTACACACAATGTCTGCAGATTCAAATTACATTTTCAAAGTGAAATGTATTTCAATAAACACTGCCTTGATAATATTCAAAGTGTGCTCTAAAAAAAGCACTGGTAAGAGAAAAACAAACAAACTAGCCACATAATGTTGGAAAATAAATACAAGACAAATATCAGGTAAAGGACTTGTTTCTAAAATATACATACAATTCATAAAACTAAACAATAAGTAAACAAACAACCTAATTCAAAAATGGTAAAAGGTCTGAAAAGACACAGCTCAAATGAAGATATACAGATGAAAATAAGCACAATATCATTAGAAAATTGCAAATTAGACAAGATACCACTACACATCTATTAAAATGACACCCCCCACCCAAATTGGCAATACCAAATGCTGACAAGGATGTGGAGTAACAAGAATTCTTACTCATTGCTGATAGAAACATAAAATAGTGCAGCCACTTTGGAAGACATTTTGTCATTTTCTTACAATAATAAACATAATCTTACTATACAATCCAACAATCATGCTCCTAAGTATTTACCCAAATTAGTCTAAAATGCATGTCCATACAAAAACCTGCACATGACTATTTATTTTATTCCTAAATGCCACCATAATTTCTTTTGGTAGGTGAATGAATAAACAAATTGTGGCACACCCATACAATGTTATTCGAAGTAGAAATGAACTAAAAAGCCACAAAAAATCATGGATAAACTTTAAACATATATTGCTAATTGAAAGAAGCTAGTCTTGAAAAGTCTCTCTACTCTATGATTCCAATTACATGATATTCTGAAAAAGGCAAAACTATAGAGACAGTAAAATTATCAGTAGTTATCCAGGGGGAAGGGAAACAGGCAGAGAAAAGAATATGTGAAGTATAGGAAATTTTAGGGTATGAAACTACTCTGTATGCCACTATAATAGTGGTACATGATGTTATGCATTTATTAAAACCTATAGTATGCTAAAGTACAAAAAGTGAACTCTAATGTGCATACATTTTAAAATCATTTAGGAAGGCAGGGGGTCCCAAGAAAAATAAAGGATTTTACAGGAGAATTTAACTTTATAAAACAAGGTTGGGGATAAGGTGATGACTTAAGTAACTTAGAAAATTAATGGAGTCAGTAAGATTAAAGGCAAATGGAACCGCACATAAATATAACCTAATTGATAAAGCTGTTTCCCATAGAAGTACAGGTTAACAATTCAGATACTGTTATACATACACATTGGAACTGAGTAAAATGCATAGAACATGGTGAAAGCCATTTTTTATTTTTATTTTTTTACTGTTGAAACAGGAATTTACAGATAAGCAAGGATAAGAGGCTAGAATGATCCATGTGCTACTGGATTACAGTTGGAAACATCAGTAAGCATTCATGTTTAACTTAATATACAGATTGTTACATATAGAAACATTTATATAGTCAAGTTAATACACACACATATGTTTTCAATCTATTAGCTGAGAGGATCTAAAAGAACCAACACCCTGTAGAATAAGTACCTTTAGCACCCAGATCTTAATTTCTAATGCTAAATTCTATAAGAAAAGAAACTTGTGTTCCTTGACAAAATGGTTGATTCTAGAACTGAGATAGGAAATATATAAGATGGGCCTTGAGCATCTCATGATGCCAGAAGGTTGCTCAAAAAAACAAACCAAATATTGATAGGTGTATAAACATGTGTATACCAGGGGCACAGGAACCACCTGAAATAGCTCCCAAATGGCCAAAGCTGGAACAACTTGAACCACAAAATAAAGTAGTATTGAATTATAACTCAAAGTATAATATAAATACCCACGTGTCTATAGTGACATATGTAAATGACCAAATAAATCAATAAATGGGGAAGAAGAGACAAGTCTCCAATGCAGAAAGATTCCAAATAAATTATGTAGAAACTCCACTCTAAAGTATGGGGGGCATATCTTCCCCACTCTTCAAGTATATGCTATGCATAGTGACTTCCTTCCAGAATACAGTAGGGAAAGAGGGTAAAAAAGAGTAATTTTTACAGTGGAGAAAGTTGACAAACACTACTTCAGCCAGGTGATCAAGGTCAATATTGACAGTCATAAATAAAGTTCACAATATGTGCCCTTGATGTGATGTGATGAAAATGGCACTTTACCACTGTAGTCCTCCTTTCTAAAATCCTTAACTCCAGTCTAGTGATGATAAAAGCCATAAAAAATTTTTCAATAGAGGAGCATCCTACAATATTCTCAACTCCTCAAAATTTTCAAGGTCATCAAAAACAAGGAAAGTCTGGAAAACTGTCATAGCCAAGAGGACCCCAAAGAGCCATAACAAGTGAATGCAATGTGGTGTTCTGGCTGGATCTTAGGACAGAAAAAAAAATTATTGTTTAATATATTTTATTGATTTTTAACAGAGAGAAAGGGAGAGAGATAGAGAGCTAGAAATGTCGATGGGAGAGAAACATCGACCAGCTGCCTCTTGCACACCCCGTACTGGGGATGTGCCAGCAGCCAACATAATGCCCCTGACTGGAATTGAACCCGGAACCTTTCAGTCCACAGGCTGATGCTCTACCACTGAGCCAAACTGGCTTCAGCAGAAAAAAAAAAAACTATGTAAAAACTAAGGAAATCTGAAAAACTGAGGATGTCAGGTAATAATAATTATTAATATTTATTCATTAATTGTAGCAAATATACTATATGAATAGAAGATATTAATAATAGAGGAAACTGTTGGGGAGAGGTAGTGTTATATATGGGATCTCTTGATATTATCTGCTCAATTTTCTGTATGTCTATAACTACTTTAAAAAATTATTAATAAAATATTTTAATTAGCTCTATTTTATGTATTGACAAGAATTAAAAAGTAAAATTTAAAATACTACATCATTTAAACAGCATCAAAAATATAAAACACTTGGAAACAAAAACTAACAAAATACATGAATGATGTATACAATGGAGAATTTAACTTTATAAAACAAGGTTTTTATAATGAAAACTACAAAACATAAGAGAAATTCAAGAAGTCGTAAGGAAATGGAGATGTACACTGAGTGGCCAGATTATTATAACCACCTGACATTTGTAGGCAAATTAGCCATACACTGCATAAACCGAAGTCCTGTTTGAACACCTTTGCTGTCTACAGTTACCAAATGTCTCCAATTCACACAGGAACACAAGGATTGGACAGTCGAGCATTAGAAAAATGTCATGTGGTCCAATGAGTCATGTTTCCAGTTGCATCATGCAGATGGCAGAGTTAGAATTTCATGGAAACAGCATGAAAGCATGCATCCCACATGCATGAGTACAACCCTTCAAGCTGGTGGGGGCAGTGTTATGGTTTGGGGCATGTTTTCCTGGCATGATTTGGGTCCTTTAATTGGTGTGGAACAACATCTGAAGAGCACAACATACCTAAGTATCATTGCTGACCAAGTTCATCCTATCATGTTGATGGTGTATCCCAATGAAGATGACTTCTTCCAACAAGACAATGTGTCATGCCATGGTGCTCGTATTGTGTAGGAGTGGTTTTAGGAACATGAGGGAGACTTTATCTTATTTAGGTGGCCCTCACAATCACCAAATCTCAATCAAATTGAGCATTTGTGGGATGAAATTAAAGAGCCATCAGGCAGCTGGTTCCACAACCATCAAATCTCACAGAACTGGACAGTGCTATTCATCAGGCATGATGTCAGATTCCTCACATCACCTTTCAACATCTTGTGGAGTCAATGCCAAGAAGAATCATGACAGTATTGAAGCCAAAAGGTGGCCCAACGACATACTGATGGGATGGTCATAATAATCTGGCCACTCAGTATATTTTGTTCATGGAAGTTCAAATGTTGTTAACAATATCAATTTTTCTAAAATTGTTAGAGATTCAATGAAATATAAGTCAAAATCTCAGCAGGTTTTTGTTTTGGTAGAAATTAAAAAGCTGACTCATAAATATACTAGAGGCTTGGTGCACAAGATTTGTGTACTCAGGGGTTCCCTCAGCCTGGCCTGTGCCCCCTAGTATCCTCAGGGGGTGTCCGACTGATGGCTTAGGAAAGGCTCCCACCACTGCACTTGCCATTCATGAGTCCAGCTTCTGGCTGAGTGGCACTCCCCCTGTGAAGCACACTGACCACCACAGAAAAGCTCCTGCATTGAGTGTCTGTCCCTTGGTGGTTAGTGTGCATCATGGTGACTGGTCGTTTTGCCATTTGGTTGATTTACATATTAGCCTTTTATTATATAGGACTAGAAGCCCATTGCACAAAGATTCATGCAATAGGCCTTCCTTACCCTGGCTGCCAGCATCAGTTTTCCTCTGGCACCTGGGACCCAGCCTGCAGCAGAGCTAAGCCTTCAGCCTTCAGGCTTGGCTGTGGCCACAGTGGGGCCTTCAGTCTTTAGTCTTTAATCTTCAGTCTTCAGTCTTCACTCAGGTGGAACCTTCAGTCTTTGCTCTGTGCCTGTGTATGCAAATTAGCCTGCTATTTTGTTTGGTTAATTTGCATACTCACTCCTGATTGGCTGGTGGGTATTACGGAGGTACTGTCAATTTGCATCTTTCTCTCTTATTAGTATAGATTATGGAATTCAAAGTACCTGGCAAAGCCAAAACAATTTTGAAAAAGAAGAAAAAAGTCGGAGGGCTGATTTAGAGTTATTATAAAATAACAGTATTGGATTAAGAAATAAGAATCAAGGTAAAGATTAATGGAATGGGATAGGGAGCCAGAATTGAACAAACCTATGTATATGATCAATTGATTTTTTAACAAAAATGCCATTGTAACTAAATTGTAAAAGGATATTCTTTTCAACAAATGGTGCTGGAACAATTGGCTAATCATAATCCTTCACCTCCCCAAAAGAAAACACAATATGATCTTTTATTTACACCTTGCACCATATACAAAAGTTGATTCAAAATGGATCATAGACTTAACTATTAGATATTAAACAATTAAGTTGCTAGGAAAAAAAATTTATGATCTTGGTTTAGATAAAAATATTTTTAAAACAATGGAAATAAAGGAGAAAATAAACAAATGGGACTACATCAAAATAAAGAGCTTCTGCGTAGCAAAAGAAACCATCAATAAAATAACAAGAGTGCCCACCCCATGGAAGAACATATTTTCCAATAAGGGGCTAACCTCCAAAACCTACAAGGAACTCATATAACTTAACAAAAAGAAGATAATCCAATCAAAAAGTGGGCAAAGGACCTAAATAGATACTTCTCTAAAATGGACATACAGAAGGCCAAAAGGTATAATGTAAAAGTGTTCAAAGTCACTGATAATTTGAGAGATGAAAATCAAAATGACAATGAGGTACCACCTCACACCTGTTATAATGGCTATCATCAATAAATCAACTAATTACAAGTGTTGGCAAGAATGTAGAGAAAAGGGAACCCTCATACACTGCTAGAGGGAATGCAAACTAGTGTAGCCACTGTGGAAAACAGTATGGAGTTTCCTCAAAAAATTAAAAATGGAATTCCCATTTGACCCAGTGATCCCACTTCTAGGAATATATCCCAAAAACTCAGAAACAGCCATCAGAAAGAATATATGCACCTCTATGTTCATAGAAGCACAATTTAAATAGCTAAGATTTGGAAACAGCCTAAGTGCCCCTCAGCAGATGACTGGATCAGAAAACTATGGTACATCTACACAATGGAATACAATGCTGCCATAATAAAGAAAGAATTCTTACCATTTGCAGCAACCTGGATGGACCTAGAAAACATGATGCTAAGCAAAATAAGCCAGTCAGAGAAGATAAGTATCACAAGATTTCACTTATATGTGGTATTTAATGAACAACATACAATCATGAACAAAAATAGACCCAGAGACATAGAAATATCGAACAGACTGTCAAATCTCAGAGGGAAGGCACAGCAGGGTGAAGTGGGGAAGAGATTAACCAATGAATTCATATGCATAGTAGTATATGCATAACTAGGGTGCACATACAATAGGGTGGTGAAGGCTTGGGAGGGGCAAAGGGCAAAGAGGGAAAAATAGGGACATATGTAATACTTTCAACAATAAAGATTTGTTAAAAATAAAGTAAAATAAATAAAAACCAAAAACTATAAGACAAACATTAATCAATTTAATTTCATAAAAAATAATTGTTTCTCTCTAAAAGACAGTGTTGAAAATAAAAAGCCAGACCGCAGACTGCAATGCAATGTTAGTAAAACACATATTTGATAGAAGATAGTTCCGTGTATTCATAATATGCAAAGAACTATTAAAATGCAAAAGTAAGAAGGCTATCTGACTTTAAGAAATGGGAAAAATATTTAAACATACGTGTCACCAGGAAGTATGCAAATTGAAAATAAATGCATGAAAATATATTCAACATCATTAGCCATTAAAGGAATTCAAATTAAATCAACATTGACATGTCAGTAGACAGCTTATAGAATGGCTACTGTTAAATGGATTGACAATACCAAATGTTGGTGAGGATATGGAGCAACTAAAATTCTCATACACTGCTGATAAGAATATGAAACTGTACAACATTTTGGAAAGCAATTAGGCAGTTTCTTATAAAGTTAGATACATACTTACCATTTAATTTAGCAATCCTACTCTTCAGTATTTATCCAAGTGAAATGAAAACATGTTCACACAAAGATTCATACACAAATGTTCACAGAAGCTTTACTCATAATATCCCCAAACTGGAAACAGCCCAAATATCCATGGACAGGTGAGGAGATTTTTTTAAAAGTATTTTCAGAAAATGACTTTCATCCAACAGCTGTGAAGAATGGACTCTAATATAATATCTCAAAATCTTTTAAGTTGTAAAAAAAATAAAATGACATGCAAGTATACATAATGTAGAATTTCATCTTTTATGAGATGCTGGAAAATATACACTTAATCTGCAGTGACAGCAAATGAGTGGTTGTTTGGGGTTTGGGTTAGGCATTGCCTGGGATGGGGCACAAGGCACCTTTTCAGATGATGGAAATATTCTGTATGATTGTGGTAGGGTGGTCATTTGTGAAAACCCGATCAAATGTAGTGGTACATTAAATTGGTGCATATAGACATTGCTTTTGCTGAAATATCATATCTATATGCACATTATGTCCATTCATGATCTGTTTCTCCTTGATGACTGAGAGTCAATGATTAGAAGCCCCACTCGGTGGTTTGTGCTTCGGAAACAAGTTTAGGGGAAGAAATGGAGGAGGCTTGAAACACAGTTATAACATGACAGAGGATGAAAGGGAACAAAAAAATGTGTAGAGGATGATTAAGTGTTTCTGAATTTACACAGTGAAACATGGACAGTTTAAATGTCTTTGCTATTTGCTTCTTTTCAAACTGTGAGCAGTTTCAAACACCCCAGGCTGCTCCAAGATTAATTGAGTTCCTGCATGCTTTAGGCTTGCTCTGGGTACCAAGGAGAACGGATTTCCACAGAACCCACATTTGCCAGAGCAAAGAATATCTCATTAATGTATGATTAATAGCCATTTGTGAAGTGATTAATTAGTCACTTTGACAATAAACTGAGCCTAAGTACATGCCTTTGCTAAACTCCAAATTTCACACGTAGGAGAAAAAGAGAGAATGTCTTGCTTTTCCTTGCTTCCTTCCTGTACCAAGACTGGAAAAATCCAAAGGCCTTTGCATATTCTGGTCTTGTCTGATTTCATCTGGTTTGTCTTTAAGAACAACAGCCCTGAAATGGAAGCTCTCCAATATGATTGATGGTGTCTCTTTCTATCTGCAAAATGGAAATATAGGAAATAATTTTTTTCCTCGTAGGTCTTACTGCTTATTGGTACAAGAGTTATTTCCACTTTGCCGCAGAATTGATTTGCAACATTGGTGTATGAGTTTGTATATTTTTCTCACTGGCCCGTCACAAAGCATAAGTCAGCAAGTCTTCTGCGGTATGATGGATTATGTAGCCAGGAGCTTCCTAGTAATGTTTCCATTACAAGGATGAGCATATTGTCATTAACATTTGGGAACTGGAATATTCAAATTCTGTGCCTTGACATTTCAGAAACTGTATTATTTAGTAGCACTCAATTCCTATATCTCTGCTTGCCCACCCTGTAAAATAAAGGCATTAGGGAAACATTAAAAGATCAGTTGCAATAGTTCTAAGCTGGTATTCTGCTTCCTTACAAATTAAACCATTTATTTCATTCAAAAGAGGAAGAGAATAAAAAGAGTCAGTTGGAAAGAACACCTACTTATCTAAACTATTACAAAGTATTATTCATTTCAGGATATGCTAAAGCATTGTAAGATAAAATTAAACCCAAAACTCCTGATTTCTAGTATATTGTTAAAATGACCTAGTAGCACACAATGAAATATTACTTAGCCATAAGAAAGGATTAAATAGCACAATTTGCAAACAACATGGATGGACTATGAGAAAATTATACTAAGTGAAATGAGTCAGAGAAAGCTATGAACTATATGATTTCACTCATATGTGGGACATAAAACTGAAATTTGTGAACACTAACAGCAGTGTGGTGATTGCTAGAGAGAAGGGGGTCCTAATATAAGGTATCAGGAGAATATTTGACTTTGTGGGGGGTGCAATGTACAGATCTTGTAACATAGAAACCCACACCTGAAACCTATATGTTCATGTTGATCAATGTCACTCCAATCAATTTAATTAGTAAGTGTGTTTTTAAATATATACAAAACTAAACAAAAACAAAACAAAAAGAACTACTTAGTAGCAAAGAAATACTCATCTCCTTCTCTCCTGTCCTTTTCTTCACCTCCATCATAATTTGTTGTAGGAAGTATGTGTATGTTTGTGTGTGTGTGTGTGTGTGTGTGTGTATACTATTGTAGTATGTGTATGTGCACATGTATGCATGGGAGGGTATATTACAGAAAGGTTTTTTGGACAAGTTTCTTTTTTAAATTATTTATTGTTTAAAGTATTACATATAGTATTACATATGTCTCCTTTTTCCCCCATTGACCTCTTCCCATTCACCGCCCCCCTAATATACCCTCATCCCCCTAAGTGTCTGTGTCCATTGGTTATGCTTATATGCATGCACATACAAGTCCTTTGTTTGTTCTCTTACCTCCACTTCACTGAATTTAAAACTAAATAAATAAATTGATGAAATAGAATAAATATAAAAAATAAATGGTCTGCCGAAACCGGTTTGGCTCAGTGGATAGAGCGTCGGCCTGTGGACTGAAAGGTCCCAAGTTCGATTCCGGTCAAGAGCATGTACCTTGGTTGTGGGCACATCCCCAGTAGGGGGTGTGCAGGAGGCAGCTGATCAATGTTTCTTTCTCATCGATGTTTCTAACTGTCTATCCCTCTCTCTTCCTCTCTGTAAAAAATCAATAAAAAATATATTTTTTAAAAAATGGTTTGTGTCTGGGAGAGGCATCACAATAGTTAAAAAATATACTGGCTTAAGATTATGACAGAGCTGGGTTTGAATCTTAGTTTCATCAGTTTCTAATTGCAGAGCATGAAAAAGTCATTGCAATAAGCCTCGGTTTCAGTTATAAAATAGATATAGTAGAATTTACCTCACAGGTTTTAGTGAATATTATAAGATTAAGATTAGCTGTCTATAAACAATGGAGGAACCCTAAATAGATGTTATAGAGCTCGATGAGTGTGTGCGCATGTGTGTGCAACACTTTTAGTGCTGAATGCTTTTCACTATTTGGAAATACAACATGCCTACATGAAACAGCTTCTTGTACCACCATATGGATGTAGTTAAATGCAAGGGTCCAAGGGCTATGGGGCACCTGGACAGATCTATAGCCTCTGAACAACCAAGGTCTGAAACAATCAAAGATTGAAAAAAGGTCTACTGTTAAGAACAACCTATGACGTAGGTCTAACTTTAGTTAACACCTTTCTGGAGAATATTCAGACCGAAACATGTATCTTTTAATCACTAACAGGTTATTTTTTCCATGTTAACTGTTAACCCACGGAAAAGCACAGTGTGCATCAGCAGTTATCCTCAACAGACATGGCCGTTTTACCATTTCCAAAACCATATTATTCAGGTGGGGAAGTGAGAGGCCCCTAAAGCAGAGAGCTTATTAAATACAGCTGATACCTTTTCTCAGCATCCTAAGTTGCAATTTTCTTTTCACATTTTAACATTGCTGACTGAAATTAGAAATGTCTTATAATCAATGGTGGGTCTTAGATTAATTGGCAGCATTTCTTATTTCTTAATGGAACATAAAATATTAGTGTGACTTGTAACTGATGAAGTCTTAGATTTGATGAAATATATTAAGTGGCTTGCATGAATCAAGATCAGATCTTGCCCCAGATTTCTGAGGTGTTCCATTAGGTGGCCCTAAAGGCACTATCTTGGGGGACCCCTAGGGAACAGCAGAGCCCATGTCTGGCTACCACAAACCACTTGCTAGTATTTAGTAACTTTTTCAAGATAAAAGAACATGCCTCAATTTAGTAACAATTTCATTGGAAAAGGTGTTAGGTAGCATCTAATACTCGTTCAAAGATGCAATAATAATTTCTATATAAATCCCCAAGGATTATGTATTATACTAGAGACCTGGTGCATGAAAATTCATGCACTGGGGGGTGGGGGGATCCCTCAGCCTGGCCTGCCCCCTCTCACAGACCAGGGGCCTTCAGGGGTGGAAGATGACCCAGAAATCAGGGTAAGGCATTGCCCCCATCACACCTCTGCTGCTGCTACTGCCAGCAGCACAAGCCTCAGCTGGCCCTGGTTACCTGAGCCTTGGGCAGCCCTAGGATGCAGGGCAGCTGCCATCTGAGGCTTGCCTACGCCTCAGGCCAGCTCTGGGCATCTGGGGGGCTGAGGGGATTGGGGGACTCCGGAGGCAAGTGCACAAAGAGGCAAGATCTGCCTAGAGGTGGACCCAGTCATGCCATGCACCTGCCACACAGGCGGGGCTGAGGGAACTGGGCGCCACCATCTTGTGGCTGTGTGTGCCACCATCTTTGAGAACATGGCAGTCAATTAGCATATTCCCTCTTTATTAGATAGAATAATAATAGCTCCATCTTCTGACATAAGCATAGTAAACTTAATAGAAATTAATAGACTGCTTCATTGTCACTTTTCAACTTCATTACCAAATTCACTATAAAACTAAATTTTATATCTTTAAGAAAACTCAATCAATATCATGTCTAAGTCATGCTGTTATTTTATGTAACTTCAAACCATCAGTAAATATCTTTTGATTTTTTTTATTTGCTAAGTGTTTGAAATTAGGTAGAATGTTGCCAGCAAAGCAACTAGTTGACAGCTTCCATTTGATTCTTAGGATTTGATTTCTTAAATTTTCTAACTCAGTACCTCCAGAAATATTTTTTTAACTTAAGAAATTTCTAACTACATTCTTACTGTTTTTCAACTAAGGGAAGTGACATAATGACAAGATAACATATTATTTATAAGTGAATGAGAAAAGAAACTTTGTCTTTGGCATAAGTAATTTCTGCCTTAATATAAGGAAGAATTTTGTGCAGCAAAGATTTTATAATAATGAGATGAGTTACTGAAAAAGGTGCTGAATTATCCATTCTTTCTAATAGAATTTACTTTTCATATCTATTACTTAGGATTTTTCTAACTTTGATTGGGATATGGAGAAAATGCAGGTTTACTAGTAAGTCTCTAAATCAGAACTATATTTTAATTTAATGATAGAAACTCATTTATCAAAACCTCTAGGAAGTTGGACTCTCAGAAAAAATAGTTTGTGCTGAATCAAGCCAACTTAAATAAAAATTGATTAGATCAATCAGATTCCAAATTAATAATGTATTACACTCCTTTTTAAATATGTTCAGAGATGAGGAGTAAACAGGAGATTATCTGTTAAGCTAAAAAGCTATAATAAAGCACACTAAGCTAATTCTAGACTCACATTTAAAAGTCTGTCCTTAATGATAAAAAAAATGAGTGGAATTGAAATTGCACTATATGAAACCAATTATCAAATTCAGAAAAAGGGAATTCCAGATTCACTTGTAATTTGGATAATTATGTACATCAGACTTTATAATTCTAATCTTAGTCATCTACAGTCATTAAGATATTCACTAAAAATATTTAATATTTAAAAACCACTCATGTGGTATTCCTGGTATTCTCTTTGTCTTTAGCCAATATATTTTCAAGGTGTGTGTGTGTGTGTGTGTGTGTGTGTGTGTGTGTGTGTGTGTGTTTGGGTGTGTGTTCAAGTATATCAATCATGTGAAGATAACAAAATTGTATGCATCACTCAAAAACCACTTAATTTCTCCCCTAACCATTAAGTCAATGATAAATGATGAAATCCAGTTCAGTTATGACTTTTTGATGTCTGCTTTATGTTAGTAGGCTTCTCTCAGCTCAAAAGCATTCTCTCTTTTGTCTGTTTTTATCCAAATTAGTTAGTTTAACCTATTTAGGTTCACACCCCTTTTTAAAATTATGATGAAACTAAGGATATGTTCATTTAAAAAATGCTCCTAACAGTTTAAATCACATAGTTTCAACCTGCATGTCACATTTAAAAAAGGGAATAGACAGGTGAGATCAGAGTGGTGAGTTTAAAGCCCAAATCAGTGAATGTCCAACTGATTTTTGCCATGTAAGAATGTGAGATCATCATTTTAATCCTTTTGCTCTAAGAGAACATAGAAATTCAGATATCTATAAATCTCCAGATTTTTTAATGTCCATAACTAATTCATTTCTATAACATAGGATACGTCAAACAAACATATTTAAGAACTCAGTGTAGCTTGTATGCCTTCCCCTATGATACATACAATTCCTCCCAGGGACTCCAGGTTAAGACCCCTTATCTAAGCAATAGAATTACTGCAATCATTTCTACAATAGCCATTTCCACCTCCTTCAGGGAGCATGAGGAAACAGCAGCAACAGGTTTCTGTTCAGTTTCTTGATGGTGATATTTAAGGATTCTTTAAATCATATAGATTTCTCTCATAATTTCAGATAAACAATCCAGTATTTCAGACATGCTCTGTTCCCACAGGTTCTCTCATCCTTCCTCAAATATGTTCCAAATTCCCAGGGTATACACACAAAACATAATTATTTATGACCTATCATTTCCAGGCTCTATGCACTGGAGATACAATGACAATAAACATGCCTCTTGCCTTACAGGCAACTACAGCCTCGTAGGATTAGAGACATACAAAGAATTCATTGTATTATGAAAGTGATTCTGTAATAGATTACATAGCAAGATACTACAGAAACATGAAAAAGAGAGGGGACAATTCTACACGGGAATTCATGAAAGATTTCACAGAAGAGCAAATCCTAGGGGAAAAGTCACCAAGCAGAGAAGGCGAGGGACACGCTTCAGACTGAGGGAGGAAGTGTGTGATGGCAAAGAGGAGGGAAACAGCACATGACAATAGTGCTTTGGAAAGCAGTGAGAAGCTTTGGCCAGAGTGAAGAAGACACAGGATTGTAGCTACAGAGACTGATGGGGGCCTTCAATGATGCCATCCTAAAGAGTTGAGGTTTTTTTCTGTTGAAGATGGTTAGAAATAGGGTAGTGAAATCATAACTTCCAGATATTGTAATATGACTCCACTAGAGGCCTGGTGCATAAAATTAGTGCACTGGGTGGGGGGATTCCTCAGCCCAGCCTGCACTCTCTCACAATCCAGGACCCCTTGGGGAATGTCCAACTGCTAGTTTAGGCTCGCAGTCTGGGACAGCAAATGCACAACGTACTTCCACAGCCAAAAGAAGACGATGTTATCGACAGGCTCCTAACTGCTTGCCTGCCTGCCTGTCTGATCACCCCTAACCACTCTGCCTGTCTGCCTGACCACCTATAACCAGTAGCCTGCCTGCCTGATCACCCTAACCACTTGCCTAGCTGCCTGATCACCCCTAACCTCTCTGCCTGCCTGCCTGATCACCCCTAACCTCCTCTGCCTCAGCCCCCGCTGCAGCAGCTTCATCCAGAAGGATGTCCAGAAGGTTGTTCAGCTGTCCAGTCTAATTAGCATATTATACTTCTATTATTATAGATAAGTCCAATTTCCTCCTGGAAGATAGGCACACTGGTGGCCAATCTGTGTACACCAACATATGTATAAGCAGCTTGGCCCCCAACCCCGTGAAGTTTTATTTCCCGGAGCCTTCTCTAAGGACAATGGGACCAACATAGGAGCAAAAGATATATCCAGATTTAAAAGAATTAAAGGAGGGGGAAAAAATAAAAAGTAAAAACAGGTGCATTTGCTGTCAGAGAGGGAAGAAAGGAATAAGTTAAGCTAGTCACATGGAGAGACATTTGAAATGAAACTCCAAGAACTGGCTTCTTATATAGATAGACATGAAAACCTGAACTCCTTAGCTCTGTCTGATTACTTCTTCAATAACTTGTTAGTTTTACTTAGGAATCTCTTTAGCTGGGACTGGAGTCTCTTATATCTGTCAAGTAACAGCACTATATAAATGAAATTTATACCAATACTAGCCTAGGGCCATCAGGACCGGATAGACATCAGAACAACAGCGGGCCTCAGGCCGCTGGGGCGTGGCGGTGGGAGCCATCTGTGGGCTCTAAGCCACCGAAGTAAGGCAGCGAGAAAAGTCTGTGGGCTCTGGCCCACTGGGGTGTGGCTGTAGGAGTCATCTGTGGGTCCTGGGCCTCCAAGGTGTGGCAGCCGCCAACGAGAAGGGTATGTATGCCCTGGGCCTCTGCGGAGTGGCAGTGGGAAAGGCCCCGGGCTGGTGGGGCATGGTGTCGAGAAGGGTCTGAGAGCCCTGGATCTCTGCAGCATGGTGATGGCAAGAAGAATCTGGGGGATCTGGGCCGCTGGGGCATGGTGGCGAGAGGGTCTATGAGCCCCCGGCCGAGGAGGTGCAGTGGCAGCGAGAAGGGTCTGTGAGCCTGGGCCTCCTCAGCACTGCGGCGGTGAGAAGGGTTTGTGGGCTCCGGGCCATTGGGGTGTGGTGGCAGTAGCGATCCATGGACCCTGAGCCACCAAGGCACAGAGTGAGAAGGGTCTGTGATCCCCAGGCTGCCTGACAAGGTGTGGTGATGGAGAGAAGGATCTGTGAGACATTTTGCAATGCGAATGCATGACCAATCTCATAAAATCACAAGATTAGCTATACATTCGCCTAATGAACAAAATTTGTATTTTCATACCGATGATTTTGCTGAAGCTATAGATAGGGCTAAAAAGTATAACTCGGCTTTGATGGCTTGGTTTTTATTGAATAGAGAAGATTCCAATGCATGTAATTATTATTATTGGGAGATTCCACAACATTATGTGTTTAATAATTCTTTTTTGGAGAAAATGCCTAAAGGACGGAAATAAAGTATAAGGTAGACTGTTCACTGTGAGCTTTAGAGAACCAGAATGATACTGCCTTAGACTTTTGCTTCTGTGTGTAAAAGATTCAATGTTCTGATGATCTGCAAACTCTAAGAGGTGTAATTTATGATACATTTCATGAAGCTGCTAAACATCGAGGATTATTAATCAACAGCACTATCTGCAAAAATATGATTGACAATGTGATCATCCTTAATATACCCATACAACTACAGCAACTTTTTGCATATATATATATGTGTGTGTGTGTGTGTGTGTGTGTGTGTGTGTGTGTTTGCATCTCCTTCTGATGCAGACAATTTATGGGATGAGAATAAACCTCATTTTATTGAAGATCTTTGTTGGAAATTGCACCAAAGAGAAGGTGCCTGTGTGAACAGTGAAATGCATGCCCTTAACGAAATTCAAGAGGTATTCACATTGCATGGAATGAAATGTTCTCATTTCAAATTTCCAGACTATCCTTTATTAATGAATTCAAATACATGTGATGAATCGTATGACCAACAACAGGCAGAGGTTTTTATAAATTCTCTGAATGATGAACTGCTGGCAGCCTTTCAGACTATAACTTTAGCCATGGAAGATCAAACTGTACACCCCAAATGCTTTTTCTTGAATGGTCCAGGTGGTAGTGGAAAAACATATATGTATAAAATTTTAATACATTTTATTAGAGGTCGTGGTGGTACTGTTTTACCCACAGCTTCTATAGCAGTGGTTCTCAACCTATCTAAAGCCGTGACCCTTTAATACAGGCAATCCTGCTAGCAGTTCTCAACCTGTGTGTCATGATCCACAGGTTGAGAGCCACTGCTGTAGAGCTTAAGACCATCAGAAAACACAGATATTTACATTATGAATCATAACAGTAGCAAAATTACAGTTATGAAATAGCAACAAAAATAACTTTATGGTTGGGGGTCACCACAACATGAGGAACTGTATTAAAGGGTCGCGGCATTGGAAAGGTTGAGAACCACTGGTCTATAGGAATTGCTACATTTTTACTTCTTGGTGAAAGAATTTTTCACTCCCAATATAAATTACCAATTCCATTAAATGAAACTTCAATTTCTAGACTCGATATAAAGAGTAAAGTTGCTAAAACTATTAAAAAGGCCCAACTTCTTATTATTGATGAATGCACCATGGCATCCAGTCATGTTATAAACACCATAGACATATTACTAAGAGAAATTATGAATTTGAATGCTGCATTTGGTGGGAAAATTCTTCTCGGAGGGGATTTTCAAAATGTCTCAGTATTGTGCCA
Organism: Pipistrellus kuhlii; assembly: GCF_014108245.1. Taxonomy (NCBI): domain Eukaryota; kingdom Metazoa; phylum Chordata; class Mammalia; order Chiroptera; family Vespertilionidae; genus Pipistrellus; species Pipistrellus kuhlii. Next base: position 148,932,158 of record NW_023425404.1, read on the forward strand.
CATGCTATGTGATCAGCCATAGTACAAATGAGTTACATCATATATACCTTACAGAAAGCAAAGATAATTGTAAGTATATTAAACATATTATGCCAACATTTAATAATTTAAATGAAATGAAGACATCCTTGAAAACATACATTACCAAAACTACTGACACAAGCAAAAATATAAAATCTGAATATATATATATGCATACATATATATATGTGTGTGTGTGTGTGTGTGTGTGTGTGTGTGTATAACTTTTAAAACTTCCTGTAAAGATTTATTAGAAGTAGTCTAAGCAGTGAATTTTTCTTACCACTAAGGAAGAAATAGTACCAATCTTGACAAAGCCTTCCAAAGAATGAAAAAATTATTTATAATAAATTTTAAGAGGCAATCATAACTTAACATTAAAAGGTATCAAGGATATTATAAGAAAAGTAAAGACAATATTTCTCATAAACATAGGTCCTGAACAAATATTGGCAAATTAAGTCAAGGTGAGTTGTTTTTTTTTAAGTTAATGCATTAGGATCAAGTTGAGTTTATTGCAGGAATAATCATTTGAAAATCAATCAACATAATTTACTATATTTACAAAATAAAGGGAAAAATTTATGTGATCATCAATAGTTTTTAAAAAATGAGATGTCATGTTTATTTAAATCACCATAAATAATACCTAATATCTAGTAAATACTCAAAATTATATTAATTTGTTTTATTTTCTCCATCTCCATGGTAGTCTTTTTCCAATGCCACTTATAGATCATTAATAGATTAAACTCCACAGATCAGCTAAGATCATGTTACTCCTCAAACTCCACATTTTCCCATTGATTATGTAATAACTTTCAAAGTTCTTACCTTGTCATTCAAATCACTCCACAATATGGCTCAATTTATTTTTTTCTGCGTTTTGTGTGTGTGTCTGTGTTTGTGTTTTTCCTGTAAAGACTTAGCCAAGCATTTTATATTCTTTGATTTCCTTTAAGTTGAAAAAATGTTAGAACCAATCATGAATTCACTGTAAAAAAATTAATGGTGAGATCATCCTTTATATCTTCTACTAGAGACCCGGTGCAAGGATTCGTGCACTGGTGGGGTCCCTGAGCCTGGCCTATGGGGATTAGGTCAAAATCTGCTCTCCAACATCACCCAAGGGATCCAAATTGTGAGAGGGTGGTTCTGGAGTGACACACCCTGGAATCGGGCTCCCTTCTCTCTGGTTGCAGGAGTGTTACCCAAGAACTGCAACTGCCAAGTCACCTGCATTGAACATCTGCCCCCTGATGTTCAGTGCATGTCATAGCTACCAATCGGAGCATCTGCACCCTGGTGGTCATTGCACATCATAGCTACTAGTCAGATGGTTAAACAGTCAGGCAGTCACTTAGACTTTATATATATACTAGAGGTCCAGTGCATAAAATTCATGCACTGGGGGGAGGGCAGGGAGGAGGAGGAGTTGTTCTTCAGCCCAGCCTATACCCTCTCTTATCTGGGACCCCTCAAAAGATGCCAAGTATCCTTCCCTGCAGGCCTGATCACCCCCAACTTCCCTCCTCTGCCAGCCTGGTCATCCCCAACTGCCCTACTGGGATCAGGGCTAAACAGGCAGTCAGATATCCCTCTCACAATCCATGACTGCTGGCTCCCAACTGCTCATCTGCCTGCCTTCCTGATTGCCCCTAGCTGCTTCTGCCTGCCAGCCTGATCACCCCCTAATCATTCCCTTGGCAGCCTGATTGATGCCTAATTGCTCCCTTGCCAGCCTATTTGCCCCTAACTGCCCTCCCTGCAAGCCTGGTCACCCCTAACAGCCCTCCTCTGCAGGCCTGGGTCCCTCCCAACTGCCCTTACCTGCAGTCCTGGTCACCCCCAACTTCCCTCTTTTGCCAGCTTGGTCACCCCCAACTGCCCTCCCTTGCAGGCCTAGTCCCTCCCAACTGCCCTCCCCTGTTGGTCTGATCTCCCCCAACTGCCCTCCCTTGCAGACCTGCTCCCTCCCAACTGCCCTCTCCTGCTGGCCATCTTCTGATGGCCATACTGCATCCACATGGGGGCAGTTATCTTTGACCACATGGGAGTAGCCATATTGTGTGTTAGAGTGACAGTAAATTTGCATATTACTCTTTTATTAGATAGGATAGAGGCCTGGTGCATGGGTGGGGAACAGTTGGTTTGCCCTGAAGGGTGTCCCAGATTAAGTTGGGGTTCTCTTGTGGGGTGGGGTGGCCTGAGTGTGGTTCCTGTGGTGTTTTGCAGGCCAGCTATGCCCCCTGGTGACCCAAGCGGAGGCCCTGGTATCTTGTATTTATTTATCTTCTATAATTGAAACTTTGTAGCCTTGAGCGGAGCCAAGCCTCCTGCTCACTTCAAGACCATAGCCATTTTTGTTGGGATTTATTTATCTTCTACAATATAATTGAAACTCTGTAGTCTTGAGCAGAGGCCAAGGCAAGCCAGAGTGGGTGGAAAGCTTGGCTTATTCCATTGCCAAGGGAAACTCAAACCTCCTGCTCTTTCCATGGCCACAGCCATCTTTGTCAGGTTAATTTGCATACTCACTCCTAATTGGCTGGTAGGCATGGCTTGTGGGTATAGCAGAGATACAGTCAATTTGCATATTACTCTTTTATTAGATAGGACTAGGGGCCCAGCACATGAAGATTTGTATACGGGGGGAGTGGGTCCCTCAGCCCAATTTGCTCCCTCTCCAATCTGGGAGCCCTTAGGGGAACCCTCTTCTAAATAAATGGGAATGTCTGTCTGTCTTTGCAGTAAAATGAGAGAATTATCTGAGACCACAACCCAGTTTGGTTTGGTGCTCACAGAATAATAGGTGTCTTTTTTTTTTTTTTTTTTTTTTTTCTTTGCCATTGGTGGAGATTTCCTAGAAGTTGCAGGATATCTTCCCTTTAATTTCTCCTTGCTACTGTGACTTTACTTATGTTTCTCACCTTTGCTTTCCCTCCATCTCCCACCCTCAACAGTGGGTAAATTGCTATAGGCTCACTTTGCTCTAGTGCACATGTGTCAAACACAAGGCCCGCGGGCCAAATCCATCCCGCCAGGCCTTGCAATGTGGCCCGCACCGCGCTGTCATCACTGCACTCCGCTGCGTTTCCATCACAATGACAGTTTATGACTGTTCAGTAAACCATTCGGCCCGCGATTTAGGCTGGATTTTAGATTTTGGCCCCTTCTCTGAGTTCGACACCCCTACTCTAGTGTGTAGGAGATCCAGTAATGCGTCTGCCACCAGAACTACGATTCCCAGCATTCCTGGTGCTTCCCATGCTCTTGGTTCTCACTTCTTGTCCAGGGGCTGCACAAAGGAACTCTAGCACCCACATGCCAGCTGACAGGACCAAACACTCCAGTGGCATCCCCAGGACCCCAGCTTCTTGGCGCCGGCATGCACACACATGTGCTGGCTACAGGCTTGAAATGGGCTGGGTCCCAGAAATACCCACCCAAACCCTGGCTGCTTGGGGCCTGCATGTGTAGGTCCCAAGAAACCCACCCCACTCTGCCCCCAGCTGCTCAGCATCTGTGCACCTAAGTCCCACCCCTGGCCACTTGGTACCTGCATACCTCTGTCACCCCCACAGGCCCACCATCTTTGTCAGGTTAATTTGCATACTCGCTCCTGATTGGCTGTGGGACATTGCAGAGGTATGGTCAATTTACATATTTGTTTACAATAGATAGATAGATAGATAGATAGATCCCCATATAAATATTCATATAAATAAATTCTCTTGAGGAAATGGCATGTTTTCTCCAAAAATAGAAGTAGACCTTTGTCATTAACCAGTTTTCCTTTTAATTTTGGTCATCAGAAATTTTAAAGTCATATTCAGATCTTGTGTCTGTATAGAGTTTTAGAACTTTCTTGTTTGTACCTATTTCCCTTCTCCTCAATCTCCTATGTAGGTGTTAAACTTTTATAATAATCTGCATATTCGTATCTCCCGTACATCTGCTCATTTTCCTTTTTAAAATTATTTTTTATAATCTCTCTCCTGTAAATGGCCTATATTCATTAAAGAATAAAGTGAAGTGTGCATGAAAATATCAAATTCCAGTCTAGAAAAATACACTTTACACTTGCAAATCTCTGTGCTTCTCTTTTTTATTTTTCTAACCTAAATTACTCCCTATCACTACTCTAGCACCTAAAGTATTTTACTATCTGAACTTCAATGGTCAAAATGGACCCTTCCTTCAATGTTCATCTTGAGTGTTGGCTTTCTTACAAAATTTTCCTCACTCCCAATAAGTAAGTGCAACTTCTGCACAGTTCACCTTCAAGTGAAAACCTGACTCAAACCTGTTGACCTCTCTTACTCTGTGCTCCTCCACGTGTTGCTTTTTCCACTGGCTGATGTGAAGATGACTATAGCAGTACCCAGAGATTACATCCAGTCACAGAAACACACAAAGGCAAAAATGGATCCATTCTTCCTCTCGCCAGAGGGTAAGAAAATGTTTCCCAGAGGTTGTCCCTTATAATCATTATTGTCCAGACTTGGGTGTATAACCATTCCTAAACTAAGCACAGGAGAGAATAATGGGATTCCTGTGATTGGCTTAGACTAATCAGCTTAAATCCTTTGAAGCTAAGCAGAAGGTCAATTCCCCTTGAGACCGTGATTGTGTAGCGAAGGGTGGATACTAAACAAATCAAGGATCTGTTAGGGAGGAAAACAGAGGGGAATAGATATTGGGTAGAACAATAGTGTGCTCTGTAATTACAATGTCTCCCTCCCAGAATTCCCATGGCATTTTGTTTGTTCCTTTCATAATTCTCCTTATACTTCCTGTGTTATAGTTTTCTGTGCAGGTATTTCATTTCTACTTCCTAAGAGCATTAAGTACTTTGAGGACAGAGATTTGTGAGTGCCCTGCTCAGCAACATGAAGAGGGGTTGGCCATCTTAGGCACTTGATAGGTATAAATTTAGTGAAATTTCTAATTTTCTTCACGGATAGCATAAGTATAGAAACTGTGCATCTTTGGGTTTATGTCCATAGCAGATACTTTCATATTTGGATTGAAAATGCCTGACTTCTATCAATTACCACTCACTGGCCCACGCCTATCAATATGTTGCTATAACCTTGGGTGCAGTAAGTCTTTATGCTTTATTTTCCTGTAGTGAAATGAATGTCTCCATTCATCAACATCCACTCATTCAACTGTCCCTTTCTGACACATTTGGGGACTGGACAGCAGGGGCTAACTACAAATTAAGGCTAAAGAACAAAGCTTTTCTCTGTGCAAAGGTGACTGGCTCACACCTGGATCAAGCTGGTGGCCCAGGCCTCATTAGCACCATATTCAAATCCTGCAGAGAGCTCCCAGCCAGACCTCTAAGAGCAGCAACAACAGCAGGCACTGTTGCCTCACAGTGGCCAGACCCAGTCAGGAGGAGCTGAGGAACATCTGGTAGACCATAGGGTGGCGGCAAAATATTCAATGTTTGAAGAAAGGAATCCCCCCGACCTGGCCAGGCCCCAGAAATTCAGTATTTGAAGAAAGATGTCTCTTTACTCCAAACTGCTCTCTTTCCCCCACGCTGGCAGCAGCAGCAAAACTTTAAATAATCTCAGTGGTTCTTTTCCTCCCGCAGCGTGAATACAATCTGAGAATAAGCAGACTTTGTTTCCAGGGTCTGATGAAAACATTTATTTATTTCAATTAGAAATCACCCTAATCAGCTCTTTTGAGAAGGTATACCCTGGAATGGACAAACACCACTCTATTCCCTATCATGAAAGAAAAGATGTATTGCCATGTGGAAGAAAGGTGAAACAAATTTTCAAAAATTCCTACCTAAACTCCTGAGAAACAAACCTGACCAAATGTTCAGCAACTGCACTGACTAAAAGTACCACTGACTCCATGCTAAAGATATTATTATAGATCACTGTTAAGCATTAATGTCTGAATAGTTGTAGAGGGAGAATCATCATTATGCTTTCCCCAACAGTGTTTGGAGATTCACAAAATGGAGAAAAATCTTCTGTGAAGTCCCCCACAAAAAGGTCATTTCTGTAAATGCCAGTCTAGGATTATAAACTTTGTTCAGGAGTGGAGAGTTTAAATCTACACCACACCATTCAGCACATCTCTGTGAGGTTGAAGATGCCTGTTATCTCCCAGCCAACACAATACAGTCAGGGTAAAGGCATGATAAGTTGCCTGGAGGTGGCACTGTCAAATAACACTAAGGTACATTATCAATTTGCTTTCTTACTTTGGCTTCTTTGTATTGTATAAGTATTCCAGTTCCACTTCTAGACACGTAAAGTTCAGGTAAAAATCCTACAGGGAAAAAAAGTTATGAAAAGAGAGGATCTGGGCGAAGGAGTTCTTATAGGTGGCTAATATATGTGCTTCTTTGAAAACCAATGTGTTCCCTTTGCTAGAGGTACAACTAGGGAATTTGGGTAGCAGTATTCAAATGAATGAATGAATGAATGAATAAATGAGAAAATTATTATACTTCAGGTAAGTAACTTAACCTTTGGGAATCTCAGTTTTCTCATTCATAATTTGAGGGGTGAGCAACGTTTTCTCATTTGTAATGTAAAAAGGATTAGGTGTGATAAAACTGTATGCTATGCTTAGTGCAATGCAAAATACATTCTAATGACCCCAAAAATGTTCATTATTATGATTATTATAATGGCTGGGCCACCTATTTCCAAAATACGGCTCTGTACCTAAGATATAGCAATTTATTACCTACCAACCATGAAGACATATCTTGAGGACTGAATCGTTCTCAATAAAAATATTATTCTATGCCAGGTAGACAATACTAACTGGGTCATGGCAACAACAACAAAAAAATGCCTTCAGCCAGGAGGAAACCCAAATAGTTACTGTAGACAGCAAGCAGCTAGTCAACTGCCCATGGTCTTGAAAGAGAGATGGAAATGAAGGCTGGATCCAGAACTGGCTTTCGATGAAACAATGAGTGATAGAAACCTGATCTTGAGGAAGAATCTCCACAAGCAGATAGCTGAATGTCACAGTGCTTGATATTGGGGAGGGAGGCACTCAGCTGACTATAAAGTCCCATCTAAAGAACTGGATTAAGAAGAGTTAAAAGGATATAGGACTTTCAATTTGTCCAAGGCCAACATTTGAGAAAGAATCCTAGTCTCTCCTTTTTCTCTCATGCTCCCCTCTTGTCCTAATATTTTTGCTTTATTTACTCTTGTTCCAAATCCTCCCACACCTCATAGGGCAGACACACACATCCAATGCAAATATCCATGGAAACATTATTCATAATAACCAAATAACTGGAAACAGTTCAACTCTCCATCAACAGATAAAAACAACCAAATTATGCCTTATCCCATATGCTGGATTTCTACTCAGCAACAAAAAGAGACAACATGGATGAGTCTCAAAAATATATATGTGTGCTAAGTAGACGTAATCAAACCTAAATTTCTATACACTCTATGATTGCATTTATATAAAATTCTAGCAAAGGCAAAACTATAGTGACAAAGAGTGGATCAGTGGGTGCCTAGAGTCAGGTGTCACCAGGAGGGATCAATCACAAACAGTGACAGGCAAATTTGGGGAGATAGAATTGCTCTAAGTCTTGGTGCAGACTGTCTACAGTTAATATACATAAGGGTATGTAGTTAAATGGATGAATTTTATTGAACATAATTGAGGCTTTAGTTAGCTGATTGACCATTTAAATAAGAAACTCTGAGGCACCCATATTATTTAAATCTCCCTAGGAACTTCTAATATACAGCCAGAGTAAAAAACTGCTGCTCTGGGATAAAGAGACACTCTGCACAAGTGTATTTATGAAAATAAATAAATATTATTTTATAGATAAATTTTAAAATGTTTTATAAAAGAGTAAAACTGGGCACTTCAGGGAACAAAGTGACTAGAGCCCAGAGTTTACAAATATGAATAGTGCAAATTATTCTAAAAATATAACTTGGGAAAGATAATGGAAAGCCGTGTTTTTTCATAGTGAATAAATATTTCAGACTATTCATCAGAAAAGCAATTTTCTCCTGAAAAGCTGCAGAGAAAATATCTTCAATCCTTACAAGTGAAATATTATTAATATCATTATTGTTATTGATAATAAATATTTACTTGAGATATATTGTGACTATGCTAGGGATGATAGTTAAGAAAAGAACCAATTATTCACATGCAAAGATATTACACCTAGGAAACAAGCCAATCTGAAAATAATGGATCAGGGTCTCATGGGACCTGGATCTGGAAATCAGTCAAGACACACGACCAATATTCTTTCCTCTTATTTTCTTCAGAGGTTATGCAATGCCTGACTGTCCACCTGCCTGCTTTTCCTCATCACATAGACTCATTTTCCTGCCATGTTGTCTTGTATATTCTCCAGAATGGCAGCTTCAGCTCCCAAGTCTATAGTACCTTTCAGCTTGGTTTTGAAATTTGAGACAGAATTTTATCTCTGCTTCCAACCTAAATATGGTTCCTACTCCCCTGGGTCCAGTATCAATTCCCAATGCATTCATCCCTGCTAAGAGTTTTGTTTCTTGGGGTGGGCTTGGAGTAGAGGGATTCTAACTAAAAGACTGCTCCTTCCTGTGCAGGGAAAGCAACAACACTATCTAGTACACCAGTCATTTTTTTTTTACTTTGCACTATTAATCATTGATCCTGCTATGCTTGGTAGTTATATCTGAATATAACTACTGAAGACTTGTGTATGTGTGTGCATACATATGTATGCTTCAGGCAACATTATTCTATTTATTGCAATTTCTTCTTAAAACAATTATTATCAAACTATTAAACATTTTAGGGGTGTCAAATGTTCTCAAATATTAGATTTGCATTTCCTCAAAAAAAATCATTATTTTTACATCTAACAAGGAGGAAAATTTTTGGCTAGTTGTCTGGCTGTATTGGCTACTCTTTTGGGTCCATGCAGCAAAATACCCCAAAAATAAATAAATTACATGGTTTAAAACACAGATGATAATGTTGGAGGTGACCCCTGCTACATTTTTTACAGAGAGGAAGAGAGAGGGATAGTTAAAATAGACATAGTCATAGTTAGAGCTGATTTTAAGAGTAATTGCCAGGCCTTCAGAAACTTAGGTAAGAAACTCTTAATTCTCATAATCCTTTTGACAAAATAAAAGCATATGAACTTTGCTTGAAAACTTGCGGTGACAAAGATATGAACTAAAAAGATGAGTCAGAGAGGAAGAGAGAGGGATAGTTAAAATAGTCATGACTATTTTACAGAGAGGAAGAGAGAGGGATAGTTAAAATAGTCATAGACTGAGAATACTGAGAGATGGAAACAGGCTTTTCTAGAGACAACATGCCAAGATGGGAATTGTCCTTTTTTCAACTAAAAGCCAAAGCATCATTGACAGAACAAACAACAAACCAACAAAGAAAACCTTCTCACGCTCCAACAGAGATGCTTTATAAAATATAAGTCAGCAGATTTTTGTAAGTCATACATTGGCTTAGAATTTCAACTCACAAAGGTCTTACACATGCATAGATTGATATAGTAGCAAATAGGAAGAGAAAAGTCTAGCACTATAGATGTGCAGTTGCCTTCGACTATAAACTTTATTCTAAACTGAGAGACTAAATATTTTCTGATACTACTTGGATATGAATATAGAACTAGGACTAAGAAAAAAGAGGATACAGATAAGACAAAAGAAGAGAGAGAGCTTTCACATGACTTTCATGTACTTTACAGTGAATAAAGATTTGTAGTTAAATCAGAACCAAATCTTAGTTCTACTAATACATGTGTAATGTCTGTAGTAATTGTGTGTGCAAATATGGATACACACATAGGTACACATGTATGGTTAAGGTGACCATGTAATAGTTCATGCAGAACATTTCAGAGTATGTGCTTGGTCTCTGGGCTGACCTTTGTTGCTGTCTTTACACAGTTAAAGAACTCCTGTCTGCACCAGGAAGATAATTGAGTGTGCTACCTCCTGTGTACATCTATCTGTCTGTCTGTCCACTTCTCTATCCTGCTTTTTCCGGTGTGTTTTTGCCAGGAGTAATTAAAAAATGCTCCCTGGCATTTCCATACTAAAGTAATTTTCTGTGGCAGCATTTAAGTTTTCCGTGGGGGTAGATTATGCTCCCCTGTGAAACTCATGTCGAATCTTTTGGACCAGTAACCCTTCTTCAGGCTGTGATGCAATGCTGCCAGTATGAAATATAAAAATGCTCATTAGAAGCCAGAAAGAAAGAGAAAGGTCCCCAATAGACAAAAGGAAAAGCCTGACATCCCTAGATTACATGCATCATCACAGCATCAGCAGCTGCTTTCACAGGCACTGGCAGAACAGTAAATCTGAGAGTGCAGCTATTCATCCACAGTGTGCTTAGGAAGCGGCCAGGAAAGAGCAGAATGGCATAGGGTGAGAAACGAGCTGCTTATCAGCTAAGGTTTCTGTGCAACTCCAAAAGTTTTAGCAATATAATCCACCCTCTATTACTCTGCAAGGGAAATTTAGTATCACCTTAATGACTTTGCTCATATTATCCTTTGTATTCCCAACCCAACATTACATCCAACAAAGAATGGAAAGATCGTTGACATTATATTACAAAAAATTATCTTTTAAAAAATATATATTTTATTAACTTTTTACAGAGAGGAAGAGAAAGGGATAGAGAGCTAGAAACATTGATGAGAGAGAAACATCAACCAACTGCCTCCTACACACCCCCACAGGGGATGTGCCCACAACCAAGGTACATGCCCTTAACTGGAATAGAACCTGGGACCTTTCAGTCCACAGGCTGACGCTCTATCCACTGAGCCATACCAGTTTTGGCCAAAAATTTATCTTACCTAAGATGGCACATATGCTTTTATTTTGTCAAAAGGATTATGAGAATTAAGAGTTTCTTACCTAAGTTTCTGAAGGCCTGGCGATTACTCTTAAAATCAGCTCTAACTATTTAAACGGTGACAAAGATATGAATTAAAAAGATGATTCCCCCAAATCTTCAGCCAGTGTAATACTGAGGAATTAGAAGGAGAACTGACTGACCTAGTAATTGAGATGACACTTTCTCTAGTAAAGATCCTTCAGGAATTTCTGAAACTCGGCCCCTAGAATTTCTCAAAAGCTAGTTCTTTACCTTATAAGCTCATATTCTTACTATATGATCCCTAATGTATTTGTTCACTTAAGTTCATAAAAGTTGTCAGAGTCAAGTATTTTACACTAGTTCACTTAGGAAGTATGTTATTTTAGCTGATAAGAATAATTATGCTTCACTTTATTTTGATTTGATGATAATGAGAGAAAGGAATAGAAGTAGTAATTGTCCTTTGACCTTTATGGAACCAGAAGGAAGCCACTGGGTCAGTTAAAGACTGATGGATTAGAGCTAGAACTAGTGAAGATTCTCATTTCAAGAAAATATCCCAGTCCAGGCAGAGTAGCTCAGTTGGTTGAGCATCATCCTATGCACCAAAAGGTTGCCGGTTCAATTTCCAGTCAGAGCACATTCCTGAGTTGCAAATTTGATTCCCAGTTGGGGACATACAAAGGGCAACTAATTAATGTTTCTCTCTCTCTCTCTCTCTCTGTCTCTCTCTCTCTCTCTCTCAATGTCCTCTCTCTAAGCAAGTTCTCAGGTGAAGATTTTTTTAAAAAGTAAACATCCTAATCAGCTCTGAAAAACACCATTTCATCTCACTCATTGGTGAGTACTTAGGTAATCAAAAGAAAACAAAATCTCTTATAATTTCTAATCACAGAAACATTATTAATACATTAGAATATTAGAATATATATATATATATATATATATATATATATATATCCCTAAGCAACCATTCTACCATTCAACCAATCCACCAGTAGCTGTGACACGCACTGACCACCAGTGATGGTCAGTGTGCTTCCACAGCGGGAGTGCTGCTCAGCTGACTAATGGGCGCCAGGTGCTGGGCTCACGGATGGCTAGCACAGCTGGGCCCGGATGAGCAGAAGTGGCATAGGCGCTTGGCCTGGGGGGCTTGGGCTCCTCCTCGGCCGCATACTGCTTTGCACACTCTACATCCCTCAGGGGATGTTGGACTGCTGGTTTTGGCCCAATATCTGCATGCCATGCCAAGGGACCACACAGGTGTATGAATGTGCATGCACTGGTGGGTTCCTTTGGCCTGGCTGGTGATTGGGGCTGATCAGGCCATCTCACCCAGTCCCAATCAGGACCTATGGGGGCTGGAGGCTGGAGAGAGACTGTGGGAAGTTGGCCAATTGGCCAGGAAGGGACTGTGGGAGGGCTAAAGGGCATGTCCTGATTGGCCAGACCCTAGCAGCAAGCTGCCCTACCAGTTGGAGCATCTTCCCCTGACAGAGAGTGAGCATCACAGCGACTGGTCGAGAGGTCGACTGAACAGACGACCAACCATTTGGACACTTAGCATATTACACTTTATTATATTACACTTTAATTATATAGGATACCAATATTATATATCCTTTAACATATTAATATAAAGTTACAGGCAGTCCTCAGGTTATGCTGGACTCGACGTATGTCGTTTTGTGGCTATGTCGCCATCTCCCATTTATTTATAAAAAGTAAAGTCCTGTCATCTTGATATATGTACATATCTGCTTTATGTTTCTTATAATTTATTTCCCACAAGTAAGTAAAGGTCAGGGATTGTTATCTTTCTTTTAATTTTTACTGTTTACTTCATTAATGTTGTGTATGTGCTCCATGTGAGTAACATAGGTGCTTATGTAGGTGGGTTCCAACTCACTGTGAAAATCGCATTATGTCATGCTGTAGGAACAGATCTCCCACATAACCCGAGGACCTACTATGTATTATATTATATAAAATTATATTTACGTAAATACACATATTATTGGTTTTTAGTAGGTTGTTGGAGGATATTAATATGTGAAGGCTGAGACATGCAAATGAACGAAGAACTCAACACCTTCCCCTTCTTCGCTATTAACACCAGATCAGGACAAAAATAGATATGATTTGCCATCAACATAGCTGTCCCTGCTTCAAAAGTGTGAACTCTGTCTTTTAAACTTGAAAACTCTTTATCATTTATAGTAAAAGCCATCACTGTGAAAAGAATAAAACCGAAGAACAAATCTTCCCAAAAAAGCAAAACAAAAGGTAGGCATGGGCTTAAGGGACAGTTTCCTTCATCTATAACTATCAATCAAGATGTTAAGCACTCATAACACATTTCTATCAAACACATGTGAAACTTGGCACTTCTGAGCCCTGCTCGTCTCACAATCATATGCTCCTATTTCTCATCAAACAGTCTTCAGCTTCATGGGAGTGACATCTGTACCTCCAGATGTTCATGTTTTATCAGGCTCTCCTCAGCCATTTTGATCAGGGCACATGCACACAAATTATATCATAAATCTTCTCACACTTCATATACTATATCAAATGAGAAAAACCACCAAATTTACGCAGAGCTATATTAAGCCTAAGAAATATAACTTGAGATTTAACACACTATTCATAAGGATGTGCTATTCTGAATACTGGATTAATATGAGCTAGCACTACTGTACAGATTTATTATGGACCATATGCTCTTTAATTATCATTGCCTCCCAAAGTTACCACTCCACACATCTGCAGCCAACATAGGCTGCTGTTGTTCTGTCCCTGCCTCAGCAGGATTTGACAATCATTTTTCAACTGGACACCTTGACAAAGAGTCAACCCCAACAATATCTCAGAAGACTAATGAAAATAAAATAATAGAAAGAAAAGGAAAAAACTGTTTCAGGGAGAGTGCTGGGGGTGGGGGAGAACTATGATCAGTAATGCACCTCATCTGTTTGGATTCATATTATATTAGCTGCAATGTTTTTTTAATTGTTTTATGTTAATGCTTAGCCTCCAAAACTTGCCTGCTCCAAAAAGAAGGGGAGACTTCCTCTCTTGAAGCTAATGAGAATGAAGAGTGCACAAACACTAACATTGTTCTCAGATCAAGATGTGCCTTACTGATTTAAGATCTTTTGGACTGCACAATCACGGAAGACATAATTCATGGGGACTTGGATTAATTTTTAAAAAGATTTATACTATTGATACAATTTTCAATGCAGTTCTAGTTAATTAAGCAACTCTCTACATCACAAAGGAACAGTTCTTGTAAACTGTTGTCTCCTTTATAGAAGTTTAACATTTTTAAAGCCACACAGCCCTATCTTCCTGTAGATGCAAAAAAACACGCATCAAGACAAATGCTTCCTGAACTACTGTAGGCTTGATTTACACATGGCAAGCTTTAGCAGAAAGAAAACTGGCTTACGAATTGGGGGGTAGGCATTGGGAAAGTCACCCCTAACCTTACAGTTTTTCATTTTTATGAAGAACTTGAACTACATGATTCTCGAGGTTCCTCCCATTCCTAACTTAGTAAAACTAATTAAATTATATTGAAATAGAGAGATTTACAATTGTTTGTGTTTTAGATATACAGCAATCCAGGGAGCTTGATGGATACTGTTTAGTCCTATCTCAACAGAAATTAAGATCTCAAGAAACAATTCATTCACCAAACAACAGTAAGTACCAGTTTGAGAATCAGTCTCTTGCTTGGAAAATTTCTTATAAACTCATCTGAATTTCTTTTAAAATTTTTCAAAAGAAAAATTTTCAATGATCTATTCAAATAAATATAGGGAGCCTAGAATGGTCAATAAAATCTAAATGAAGATCAAAAGAGCTGCAGGACTTGCTACCAGAGTTCAAATCTTATTATAAAGCAATGATAAGTCAGTGAGGTTTCAAACTAAGGACAGGTAAATGAACCAAAGTGACAGGATGAAAAGCCAAGAAACATACCCACCTAGATACAGTCACATGATTTGCATTACAAGTGCCTCTGTAATACAGTGGGGACAGGAGAGTCTTTTCAAAATAAATGGGAAAAATGAATCTTGAACTCTACCTCATGTCATGCACAAAAATTAATTAGAGATGGCCCAGAGACCTAAAATGTGAAAGGTATACAACAAATGCTCTGGAGAAAAACATAGAAAAATATCTTCAAGATCTTGAGATAGGCAAATATTTATTAAACTGGAAAAGGAAAAAAGTTAGCCACTAGAAAAAATTAGACCACTCTGACTAAAGTTTAAAATGTCTACTCTTTGTCAGATACCATATTTAAAAAATGAGAAGTCAAACAACAGACTGGAAAACAATAATTGCAATATATGTATAAATAACATATTTAAAATTTGTAAAGAAGTACAAAGCAATAAGAAAAAAGCAGATCCCGCCGAGACCGGTTTGGCTCAATGGATAGAGCGTCGGCTTGGGGACTGAAAGGTCCCGGGTTCGATTCCGGTCAAGGGCATGTACCTTGGTTGCGGGCACATTCCCAGTAGGGGGTGTGCAAGAGGCGGCTGATCGATGACTCTCTCTCATCGATGTTTCTAACTCTCTATCTCTCTCCCTTCCCCTCTGTACAAAATCAATAAAATATATTTAAAAAAAAAAAAGAAAAAAAAAAAGAAAAAAGCAGATCCCAATTTTTAATGAATAAAAAAGACTGATCAGATATTTTACAAAGGTGAAATATATGGCCAATCAACACAAAGTGTTCAACATGCTTGTTAGCAGAGAAATGCAAATTAAAACTACAATGAAATACAACAATATACTATCCAAACTAGTGAAAAATAGGTTACACCCTGTAATGTCAAATGTTAGTGCCAACATGGGACTCCCCTATTGTGTTGATGGAATTGTGAACTGGAGTAGTCTCAATGTGAAACTTTTAGCTCACCTTCTAAATCTAAACATGTGTCATCCATGGCCCAGCAATCCCACTCTTGGTACTATACCCACCAAAATCATTTCCAACTATGTTCATAGCAGCATTATTTATAATAGCTAAAAACAGGGAACAATCCAAATTTCCATCAACAAAAGAATGAATAGGTAATATAGTCACACAATGAAATAAGTCACATCAGTGAAAAAGAACAAACTATTGCTCCATACCACAACATGATTAAGATCTCACCAAAATAATGTTGGGCAGAAAAGAAGTGTGGCACTAAAGAATATATATTATATGATTATACTTAAATGAAGTTGAAAAACAGGCAAAACTAATATATGGTGCTAGAGGACAAAACAGTGGTTACCTCTGGGATGGGTGTGAGAGTGGGGTCTGGGAGGACTGGAAATCTGGATGGTGGATATATTGATATATATATATATATATATATATATATATATGCACAAAATTGTCCTCTTATGATTTGTGCCTTTTACTGTTTGTGAATTACATCTCTATTAAAAAATGAATGTATTTGTGTGTATATCCATCTTCTAGAAAACAGAACTGAGATTAAATTCTATTGGTGTCATAATTTTACTCTTTATTCTTAGTAAGTTAAAAACATTTTTCTGAATGTAATTAGAAAGTACTCAATTTGTGAGAAATAATAATAAATTGAGTTTCTTCTGTAGATGGACATAATTTTCCTTGGACAGATTTACCTTCTCACATGAAATATTAATATTAATGTAGGGCTCTCTTCTTATTGAAGTTGCATAAAACAGGCATGAGGTAAAAGGAAAATCATTTAAACCATGAGAGGACAAGTGGGCATATGTCAAGGTAGAAATTTGCATTATTATATGTCAACAGCTCTTCAAAATGGAAGTGAGATTCACCAAAGACCAGAAGATGTAGTGGGCCATGGTCGTGAAGACTCAGATTCAGAAGAAACTGACACCATTTACTTTAAAACAAACAAACAAACAAACAAACAAACGCAAAGAAAATCCCAGCCTTTAAAATATTTACATTTTGCTACTTCAATTTTCTCTTCTAAATGACTTTGGTGCACACCAACAATGGTAAGAAAATGCACCCCTGCATCCCAGCTTTCCACTTTCTAAACCTGATGGGTGAAAAGATTACTCATTTCCAGTCTTCAACTCTGTCTGGAATATCTGTTCTCATCCACAGCATTCCTCCATACTCAGGTGTTGTGATCTGATGTAAAATGAGTCACAAGAAATGTAGAAGAATTAAAGTTGCTTTTTAAGAAAGTAGAGTAGATCACAGCATTAAAATGTCCAATGTCAAGTTGAAAATGGCTGGTAGGAGGTTAATGAAAGTTTTTATCATGAACTGCCTCTTCATGAAAGCACTATGCTAAGTGAAATAAGCCAGTCGGAGAAAGATAAGTATCACATGATCTCACTCATTTGTGGAATATAATGAACTACATAATTTGGTGAACAAGAATAGATCTATCTAGAAACAAATGGTAGGGGAGGGAAGGTAGAGAGCAACTAAAAGACTTGTATGCATGCATATTAGCATAACCAATGGACACAGACACTGGGACAGTGGGGGCTTGACTGGGGTGAGAATTGTGGGGGTGAGGAGTCAGTAGGGGAAAAGGAGACATATGTAAACTTTAAACAATAAAAAAGGAAGTTTCTAAGTTGAGGAACTTAAAAAAAAAAAAAGGGCAAAGGACCTAAATAGATGCTTTTCAAAAGAGGACACACAGAAAGCCAAGAGACATCTGAAACATTCTCAAAATCACTAATCATCTGAGAGATCAAATCAAAATGACAATGAGGTACCATCTCACACCTGTCAGAATGACTATCATCAATAAATCAACAAACAACAAGTGCTGGTCAGGATGTGGAGAAAAAGGAACCCTCTTGCACTGCTGGTGGGAATGCAGACTGGTGCAGCCATTGTGGAGAACAGCATGTAATTTCCTCAAAAAATTAAAAATAGAAACTTCCATTTGACCCAGTAATTCCACTTCTATGAATATATCCCAAGAAATCAGAAACATCAATTAGAAAGGCTATATGCACCCCTATGCTCATAGCAGCACAATTTACAATAGCTAAGATGTGGAAACAGCCTAAGTGCCCATCAGCAGATGAGAGGCTTAAAAACAGTGGTACATCTATACAATGGAATACTATGCTGTTGTAAAAAAGAAGGAACTCTTACCATTTGCAACAGCATGGATGGACCTGGAAAGCATTATGCTAAGCAAAGTAAGCCGGTTGGAGA
The DNA here is from genome assembly GCF_014108245.1 of Pipistrellus kuhlii. Lineage (NCBI taxonomy): Eukaryota > Metazoa > Chordata > Mammalia > Chiroptera > Vespertilionidae > Pipistrellus > Pipistrellus kuhlii. Next base: position 148,950,288 of record NW_023425404.1, read on the forward strand.
AAGATAAGTATCACATGATCTCACTCATTTGTGGGATATAATGAAAAATATAAACTGATGAACATAAACAGAGCCAGAGAAAAAATATTTTAGAATATAATAGAAGTAATACTGTTATTTGCAGATTTTTAATATTTTCAACAACTTTTGTGATATACTATGTTATACAATTTTGGTAATATTATTATATTTAAAATATTTTTTCCTTGAAATATTAATGTTTATTACATGGACTATTATATTTTTAAATTTTTTCTTTAAAAATTAAAAATGCTTATTGCATATAACATTATATTTAAATCATTTTTGAAATATTAGTATTTATTGCATGTAACATCATTATATTTTAAAATTTTTTTCTTAAAAAAAAATTCTAACATCTTAGGATCCCCTGGATGTTGTCAGGGAATCGTGTCAACTTGATTTTGAGGTGATATCAATTCCTCCATTTATGTCATTTCTGAGAGTGAATGCTTAGGGCTGTGAATTAAGTGTGACTACCCTTACTTTATGACCCTAGATAAATTACATGACTTTTCTGTCCCTCAGTTTCCTCATCTGTTGAATGGAGATAATAATAGTACCAGCTCTGTAGGTTATTATATACATGTACTTATGTATAAAACACACAGGATGATGCCTAGGAACATACATGTTGACTATTACCATTATGTTGATGATAAGATGATGATAATGCATTGTTGTTGTACATTTGAAAAAGGGGACGATTGAGAGTTATTTATCCATCCTTAATTAGTCAATGATAAATTAATTTTATTTTAAAATTTACTTCAGAATTATTTTTTTAATTATTTTTTTAAATATATTTTATTGATATTTTTACAGAGAGGAGGAAGGGAGAGAGATAGAGGGCTAGAAACATCGATGAGAAAGAAACATCAACCAGCTGCCTCTTGCACACCCCCTACCGGGGATGTGCCTGCAACCAATGTACATGCCCTTGACCGGAATGGAACCTGGGACCTTTCAGTCCGCAGGCCGATACTCTACCACTGAGCCAAACCGGTTTCAGCTACTTCAGAATTATTTTAAAAATTAATCTTGTCTTAAGTTCACCTAGGTGTGTCATCTCCACTTGTAAATCTCAAACTTCATGCCTTTGTAGATATCTTTGTAGATATATATAAAATGGGAATGTCTGGCAGCTTACCTTATGCATATCAGCTGCTCAATAGGCATTTGTTGAATTAATGAATGAAATTTTAAATAAACCAACCTCAAAGGAAGAAAAGATTGCCCTTCCCCCACCCTCCCACAACACACACATCAACCCTGCCCAATTTATAGGAAGGTACCCAAATCACTGAGAAACATTTGGCTCGAGTCTTCAAAATAGTACACAAATAGATAAATGGTCTTTTTTCCCCTATAGCTTTTAATATCCTGTTCTTTATAAATGACTTTCAGACTCATTTTATATTACGGTTATCTTCTGAAAATGTATTATATCCTAATAGCCAGGCTTCTTTCCCTACCTCCAACCCTAGCTTTTTGGTTTGGTGCTGATGTTTTACTCAGAGACACTAAGTATTCTGCTTGTCAGTGGATGAGTGAATGAATTATTCATTTTATTATGAAACATAAATTTTAAAGAACAGCATTATAACTTCTTTTTATATGCCAAAAATAATAGATCATTCCAGAAGCCATTATGGCACCCTTTATCTAACAAAGGGTGCACTTTTAAAATGTGCCAAACTGATGTGTTTTAGTATAACTACATCTATGAAACTTTAGAAGAAGCCAGCTCAATTTAGTATCTAAATAAAAATATAAGCTATACTTAAACTTTGGAATTAGGCAATATTGCAATTCCATTATTACTATTAACATTAACAAAAAAAATGATTAAGACAAAATCAATATGGCAATCACTGCCTCCTATATATAATGATAAACCAAACCTTCCCTTCCCTTATCAAAATGTTATCCTCACAGATATGTGATAGCCATAAACTAAGAAATAGAATTAACATAAAAAGTTCTTCTCAACATTAGTTAAAATTTATTCTAATTAAAGACCCTATTATCCTTTGCACAAATGTATAAAAATGTATAACTAGACTGAACTGCACTCAACATCTATTAATATAAAGCATTCCATCTAAACTTTCTGATTTTTAAGATCACTGTTAGAAATTAATGTTTTAAAGATGTGTCTGCATAGCTGAGCATTCATAATACCTGATAGTAATTTTTTCTTATATGCTGTAGCCTCTGCTCAAAATAATGACTAAAACAAATTTTAATATGTTATTATAAATTCTTGTCTACATCTTTTCTTTCCAAACTCATCTCTTTAGTTGTAAGAGCAATGAGGTTTGGCTGACTGGCATCCTGTTAACTCGACAGATAATATGCATATTACTTTCTGGCCCATCTTTATTTTAAAATATTAATAAAAAGGAACATGAAAGATAATCATTAAAGACTAAGAAACAGTCATTACAGAGGAGGAGATAGATTTACTCAATGACAGAGAAGTGAATGAGCCTCGGCAGTTTAGGCTGCTCAGGAGCATGAAAAGCCATACTGATTATTTTAATTTCCTAAACTCTTTAGTGTTCTGAAAGGCTCTTTAAAACTTCATATTCTTTCACATTTGTCTGTTGGTATTATCTTGTCCAAAGCTCTCACTCACCTTCATGATACCCAGAAAGACCGTTACATCAAACTGGCAAGATTTAATCAGAGTTTATTGCTTTAGATAAAAACACTGCCACATTTTTTTTAAATCTTTTTATCAAATTTACAAACTTGGGCATCCACATTAGGAATCAAAAGGTTTTCTCTGCTGGAATGCAGTGTTATACTTTACATACAATAAAAAGTCCTTTCCCTTGATTTGGTGAAGAGAAACAAGACTTGTTCTTCTTAAAGCTGGGCCCAAGACATTTCCTTGAGATTAACAACAACAACAAAAATGGTGAATTTAAACACCTGGCTCTTGCACATGGGTATATTATAAAAGCAAACTAATCACTGTAGGCTCCTGGAGTACAGCAATAATGCTGCTGATTCAGAACTCAGATATTAGGAAAATCTCAGAGCACCTATATATATCCAGACACACAATAACAGTAAGGACAAGGTCTCAAGTTAGTTTCATTTTAGATCTCAAAAGAAACTGCCTGATGTACCTGCTATCAGGAAACTACATTTTCATTTGTAATGACTATCCAGTGCTACTTCTGAGATTAGATAGTCATATGTTCTGATTTGGAAACTCATGGATTCCAAAACAGCTGGGAGTATCCATGGCTGTCCACCAGCACCATGGTAGGCATTGATGAGGAGAAAGCAAGTTATGAATTCCATTAAAATCACACTTAATAAATATTACCAAATTTTTTCTTAACTATAAGGAAATTATGAGTTCTCCTATTGTTATGTATTATCTCAATAACTATTTGTTGAGCCCAGTAAGTTCCAGGCACATCCATACAGTAGACAAATAACATGCATTTATATATATGTTATTTGTATATACCTTACTTATCTATACATATATATATATATATATATATATATATATTATAGAGAGAGAGAAAGCCAGGGTCCACAATGTTCAAAACGACTGAAGGGACAATGCTCGGGTCAGCAGGGACTGGTGAACAGGCTTAACTGCTGACCTCTCGAAGACAGAGAGAGGTGGGGCTGATCAGCAACCGCCCCAGGATGCTGGCGAGGCCCAGAGAGAGAAGCAGGGTCTGATCTGTTGGTCATCCCTTGCCTCTCTGTCTCTCCAGGGCTCACCAGCAGCCTGGGGTGGCCGCTGATCAGCCCTGCCTTCCTGATCAGGCCCAGAGATAGGCCCAAAAGTGCTGACTGGCATAGAAACTGACCAATCAGAACCAAATCTGGGTGAAGTGTGAGAAGCCAATAGCTGCCTAGGAGGAGAAGCTTTTGACACTGATACACATAGAAACTGATCAATCAGAACTTAATCTGGGAGAACTGCAAAGGCAGAATCTAAGGTGAGGAGGGGTATTAAGGGCAACAGCTGTTTGGTGTAAGGTACAAGAAAGGGGTTCAATTTTTAATGACCAGTTGGCAGTCTAGTGCATATGGCTGGCTATTAGTCCAAATATATGGATTATGTATTTTTGTCTGCCAAGAGCATCTCCTCCTGCTAAAAAGGACTTTCCCTCCCCCCAGTTTAAGCAATCATATCTTATATAATCTATACTAATAAAAGGGTAATATGCTAATTAGACCAAGTTGAACAGCCATCTTCCCGACATCCAACTTCCTTCCAGACAAAGCCATGTTGGTGGGGGCTGAGGCAGAGGCAGTTAGGGGCAAATAAGGCCGGCAGGAGAGGGCCATTGGGGCGAGATCAGGCTGGCAGGGGAGTGCAGTTGAGAGCAAGATCAGGACAGCAGGAGAGGACAATTAGGGGCAATCAGGCAGGCAGAGGCAGTTAGGCGCAATCAGGCAGGCAGAGAGGTTAGGGGCAATCAGGCAGCCAGGCAGAGGCAGTTAGGGGAAATCAGACAGGTAGGCAGGTAAGCATTTAGGAGCCAACCATCCCAGATTGCGAGAGGAATATCCAAAAAGTTTAGGCCTGATTGGAGGGCCTAAACTGGCAATAGGATATCCCCCAAGGGGTTCCTGATTGGAGAGGATGCAGGCTAGGCTGAGGGAACCCTCCCCACCCTACCCCCTTGCACGAATTTCATGCACTGGGCCACTAGTATATCTATAAAAGAAAACAAGAACAGACAATTGCCTAAGACCACATATAATTAGTTAGCTTGTGGTAAAGTAGGATTCAAATAGGTTTCTCATTTGCTTCTATTAAATCAAATTAGCTTAGACTGAGAGAACATTCCAAGTTTGTTAAACAGTGCAGTATGTATAATTTACTAGTGTCTGTCCTACTTACAAAATTTCGTATAAAATGCTAATATATTTTTATAAAAAGACATTATACATATAGAATTTCAAAATGCTAGCTTTAAGTGCCTCAAAAATGTCATATATTTTAATTTTTATGTTTTTATTGATTTGAGAGAGAGAGAAGTTCATTAATGTGAGAGAGAAACATTAATTGGTGGCCTCCCATACACACCCAAATAGGGGATTAAACCCGCAACCTGGGTATGTGCTTGACTCAGATTGAGCCCATGACATTACAATGTATGGGATGACACTCCAACCAACTGAGCTACACTAGCCAGGCTTGTCATATATTTTAGAATTTAATCATAACATAGTCTCAATCTGAATACAACATAACTAGATAAACTATTTTTACACCAAAAATACAAATATACAAAGATATAGCTCACATATTTTACAAGCATCTATATGTGCATGATACCATAGGCACTATCATATAAACTATCAGAATATTTTAGTATTTTAATTATTTTTGTTTTATTATGATTCCTTCTCAAAAAGCAGATTTTTATTACACATACAAAATCTTATGTTCAAATGATTGTTGATCTTCAATATAATGGTCTTAGAGGGCTTTATGTATATTCTTTTTTGTTGTTTCATTAATCCTTAATTCTGACCAGAGGATATTTTTTCCATTGCTTTTCAGAAAAAGAATGAGAGCAAGGGAGAGAGAGAGAGAGAGAGAGAGAGAGAGAGAGAGAGAGAGAGAGAGAGAGAGAGAGAAACATTGATGTGAGAGAGACACATTGATTGGATGCTTCCTGCATTTGCCCTAACCAGGAGTTGGGAGCAAACCCACAACCCATGTAGGGGCCCTTTGCTGGGAATTGAACCTGAGACCCTTCTGGGCACATCAGCCAGGGTCTTGTATAGTCTTATATATCAAATGATTTCTGAAGCTCCTCTTCAAAAATTACTGATCTTTAGAGCCTGTTAACCACAGAACCACCATCCTGACATCATAATTATAACTGTTTTGAATCAACATTAACCTTATCCCCCAAATAATATTATTCTGTTTATTTAATAGGCCTAGATTTGAAATATGTTTGGCTGATTTAAATAAGTAAATCTATCCTCCACAAATGAAAATGTTCTACCAATTAGAATGTCCAAAGAATGTGTGGTAATCAAATTAGAAAGGAAATTCAAAATTGTACTTGAAAAAAATCAAGGAGAATACTGTCCCATTGAGAAACCACACTAAGAGCCTGTTAAGTGGTCTGACATGAATGTTATAGGAGCCCAAACAAAGAAGTACTGCCAGTATACCTCTCTGCTTCTTTACCTGCGTAAGTATCAAACACTAAGAAGCGTTCTCTTGCCAAAGCCGGTTTGGCTCAGTGGTAGAGCGTCGGCCTGCGGACTGAAAGGTCCCAGTTTCAATTCCGGTCAAGGGCATGTACATTGGTTGCGGGCACATCCCTGGTAGGGGGTGTGCAAGAGGCAGCTGGTCGATGTTTCTCTCTCATCGACGTTTCTAGCTCTCTATCTCTCTCCCTTCCTCTCTGTAAAAAATTCAATAAAATATATATATAAAAAAGAAGTGTTTTCTTAAAAAAGGAATAGATAAATACTGTATCTCCTTCACTTAAATGAGCAGCTTTTATGCAGCTCCAGCTATAGTGGTTAGAAAACCTAGGCCCACTATTGGCAGAAACCCGATATAAGATTTTAATATAAATCTCAACATTTTTAGTGTTGGTAAATAACCTAATTTTTTTAGACATTGTAGAGGACTTTGGCCTCTAGTTAGGGCTTGGAAATTCACAAAATACCCTTGTTTCTACTCTAACAACTAGAACAAAAAGGCTAATCTATAAATCACAGGGGTTTTTTTTAACACATACACACACATACACACACACACACACACACACACACACACACACACACTGTGGAGTTAAGAGCACCAATGAGCCTAAATGAGATGATGTGCCCTTACTAGGACAAAAGAGATGAATGATTATTTTCATCCCAGATAAAGTAGCAGAAAAAGAAAACATATGCCATAGAAAACAATAAGAAAAAAGCTAACAAACTTTTTATAATATCTTATTAGCTGTATGTGGGTTGGGATTATGAATTAAACTTCCAAGGAGCTATAGTCACAGAACAAGTCTTCACCCATCCCACGAAGCTGTCTTCAGAAAGTGCATGCAAGCAGCCAGGAAAGACCAGGGGCGAAGCAGAAGTAAGAGATCCTCTGGGGCATGCAGACTTTTCCCAAGTGCAAGGGGACAAACCACTGGGACTGAGGCAGGACAGGATTGCTAAGAAAAGTCCTTTCAAGGCCTTACCCCTTCATGGGCGCTTACAAGCAGATCTCCAAAAGTGAGGTCAGACTAACAGTGGATTAAGAGACTTCCTTAAGATACAAGAGCTGGGGAGTGGGACCTGTGGGAAATACTATATGGCCAGCTAATGTGAATATGGGTTGGGGTCCCAAAAGAAAAAAGAAGTGAGAAAAATGTCCCCCAAACTTCTCAAATTTGATTTTTTAAAGGCAAAGGCAAATTAAGATATGTGCAGATGAACAAATAGACAAACCAAAAAAATCCATTGGATGACAAATAAAATACCTACAGGCCAGTAATGACTACCAGTTTTCCAGAACTTTCCTCTAAACCAAATATTGTTCATAATTCGAAGAAGAGCTTATTGCCAATCTTTATCACTAATCAGCAAGTAGTCAGTAAACCACTTATCTCCAATTTACTAGTTTCATCTTCAAATATGATTATCCAGAGACAAGATAGCCTTCGTGTCTGGCGATGAGAAGCAGTTGTAAGAGTATGATTAGATTGAGAGCTCTTTGATGACAGAGTCCTGTTTCTTTGATCTTCAAATCCCCAGTTCCTGGTTCCAAACAAATGTTGACTGGTCAGAAGAATGTACCATATCTTCCTGAGCATTCTAGAGTCAGTATGTTAACAAAATACTACTTTTATTAGCTAGCTTGGTTGCTCTTGCTTCATTCATATTTTTAGTTCTTATAAACTCTACCACACAGAGAGAAAACCATAGACAAAGACACAATTACATTGGTTACGATGCCAATGGAACCTGGTGCCATTTCTTATTGATTTAACATCATCATATAAGACCCAGGGTGGATATGCTCTGCTCATGTTTCATCACTTTAGGGAGTACCAGCAAAACTGTCTTACACTTAGTCTCTAAACAAATTTACAAGGATTATGCCTATTTGCAAAACTTGGGCCAGAAGAATTGAAAATACCACCCATTTTTAATAGAAAAGGATCCATAGTATCCAACAACCAGAAAAACAAACTCCTAAATACAGGACACTGAGGAGATCAAACTTTTTTCATTGAAGGTCTCTTTAAAGCAGCTGCCACCCATGATATATTCCAGACAAGTAGAGGACAGCCTGGATATATTGTGGGATGATAAAACTTACCTGAAGAAGCATAATGGTTAACAGGCAGCACAAATATAGCTGTACTAGTAAATGCATAAATGGGATAAAATCTAAGCATTTCCTAAATATAATAGTAGAGCCCACAAGTCAGAATAAGTTTTAATTAATAGAATGCTATAAAAGTGTCTCAAAAACAACTATGAAATTTAAATAAATTCTAGTTTGTGTAAAAACTTGGTGAAGATAATTTTTTGCCAATGTTGTTGAAAATCTAGCCAAATATTTATAGTGTTCATGGCCCTTACATCTGCTCTATGTGTTTTAGCAAGAAATATTACAAAAACTCTAGGAACACTGTTGCAAAGAGGTTCTCATAAATAAGTCCAACCTTAAACATTTCTATACTAACTTTAAAAAAAAAATGTGAAGATAAACCAATTTACGATGTGATTGTAAATACAATGTTTGTTAATCCTCCTATAAAATGAATCTTTCATAATCCTCAGAGAATATACCATGTTTCCCTGAAAATAAGACATCCTCCGAAAATAAGACCTACTTACAGGTTTCCTTCTGAGTGAAATATAAGGCATCCCCCCGAAAATAAGGTCTCCCCCCTAGGCTAAACATAAGAGATTTGGTTCACTGATTCTGAAAGAAATGGAGTCACAAGAAATTCACCAGGAAATTCAGGAATTGGATTGTTGTTCCAGAATTGGATGATGTTCCAGAAGATGATGACATGATTGTCACTGAATAAATGAGTAAATTCTTGATACTGTAGGATTCACAGTTTGTCTGGTTTGTGTTGACAACTACCATACTACCATACCGTATACAAGTAATAAATTTCCTTTATTTTCATTTAACAATAAATGTGTACCGTATTCTTCTTCATGGAAAAATAAGACATCCCCTGAAAATAAGACCTACCCTGTTTCCCCGAAAATAAGACAGTATCTTATATTAATTTTTTATTTCAAAGTTGCGCTAGGTCTTATTTTCAGGATATGTCTTATCTTTCCATGTGCTAGGTCTTATTTTCGGGGAAACACAGTAGTGCATCTTTGGGAGCAAAAATTAATATAAGACACTGTCTTATTTTGGGGGAAACAGGGTACTACATTAAAAATCAATGTCAAAACTTGTCACCACCAAACTTTCAAAATTCTGAAAGTTGTTCTAAAAGGAAAATGGGGCATACTTTTTTTTTTATTACATAGAGTGTTTGACAGAAAGCAGATCAAAGTAAATAAAACTGAACACCGTTGATAATAATAGAGGGAGAAGAGAGCATCACTAAAGTAAAAGTTGGGATTACAGAACATATCACAGCATTACACCTCTTGGAATTACTATAATCTGAAAATGTGAGCTCTACTTACAGGTGACATTGGAAAATTACTAACTAGCACATTTCTATCTGAAAATTACTAACTAGCACATTCCCACAGAACTGGCTTTACTGAGGAAGTATTCTCTGAGCAGTCATTTTTGGGGAATTGCCCAAGACCCCATTCTAGGGTGAGAATGGGCTGTGCTTGGAGGTTCTATACATACATTTGGAGAGTAGATACAAGAAGCATTAGAGTCCCAGTCCTGTTCCTCTCTAGGGAGGAACAAACTGAAGCCCCATTCAACCCAAAATTTGAGCTTCCTCAGTCAATGGCTGGACTAGGACTTCCTTAAAATACAATTGTAAAGGAGTTTTACAAGAATTTTGGCTTCCCATTTCTATCTTTTGTTTTTAAATAAAACTAGGGCTTGGCCAGGGTGACTTAGTGATTGAGCATCAATCTATGAACCAGAAGGTCATGGTTCAATTCCAGGTCATGGCACATGCCCGGGTTGTGGGCTTGATCCCCAATGTGGAGCATGCAGGAGGCAGTCAATAAATATTTTCTCATTATAGATGCCTCTCTCTCTCTCTCTCTCTCTCTCTCTCTCTCTCTCTCTCTCTCTCTCTCTCTCTCTCTCTCTCTCTCTTTCCCCTCCACACACACACCCCTTTCTCTCTAAAATCAATAAAAATTTATTTACCAAAAAAACTAGGACCAAATGCCAACTCTGGCCTTCACTTGCTGTGATTTTGAACAAACATCTTAGCTTCTCTATGCCTCAATTTCCCCAACCATAAAGTGATAATAATATTACTGATAAGTTTCTTGTGAGAATTAATAATGTCCACCATGTAGTAATTATGACACAAGCATTTTCTATTTTAGTGGAAATTTCCAAGTCAAATATTTTATTATTCCATTAAGTCTGAATCAGATGATGGAAAAAGAATTAGCTGCTGGAGATTATTATCTAATGAGGGATATAAGAACAATTTTCAGGTAAATATTTCTATGTAAAGAAATTGCTCAAAGGATAAACAGTAATCAATAAGTGAATCCACATGAGCAAAAACACCTTTCTACATTAATAGGTATAAATGAACACCTATGTGGAATAATTTATAAAGACATCAAGAATTTTTCTTCTCCGTAATTTTAATCCCCCAACTTCAAACATACCTATTCTCCATGTTCATTTATACATGCTGTATTTTAGCTATCCTTTCTGGTCCATTTTTCTTTCCATTCTAGAAAACATACTTCTCTGATACTGTCTCTAAGTGCCAGAGGGATAAAAGCATTTAGCAGCCCCAATTGTATTGTTTTTCTGCTTCAAATAGCTATTTTAGTTTAGACAAGAGTGTCACTTGTTACTCCTACTGGTTGTTCCATGGGTTGCTCTGCCTCTAAGTCTTCTAGCCCCACCTTTCTATAGCACGTAAATTTCAGTCTTGATACATTCATTATTGAATAAAATTAAAACAGGTCTCCATTACATTGAAATGTACCATAAAAGTGAAAGCACAGTATTAGGAAAATAAATTACTAATAATTGAAGACAAGTTGGTAGAATTCTCAATAATTGATTCTTTGATTTTTTTTTAAAGCTACTTATTTTAAACCAAATTGACATTAATTATACTGTGAGGGAAGAACTATCATTAGGAGGATGTGAGCAGGCTGGAAGAGGTAATGGGGGGAAAGGAGGACCTATGGAATAGTTTTGACAATAAAGATTTTAAAAAGAGAACTCTCTTTAAAGTTATTATAAAATCATAGAGCCTGGATTACTTCTCAATTAAAAGTTCATTCTAAATTTTAAAAAATCTTAACTAAAGCTTCATTTTTTACTTTTATCTTAAGAATATTCTCCCCTCCTTCCATACATAAGGCTTTATCAATCCTTAGAGCTAATAAAGTATGGAAATGTTTTATCTGTACATCATCTACAGTTAATACAAAATTAATTTTCATTTAATGTTTGGAAGAATAATTTCTATGTTTCAATTTTAAATTCTAAAATTACCAATTATATAGAACATTGAGTACTGAGTATTGAAATGAACATGGTATTGAGGAAAGCAATGGAAAAACCTCTGGCTGTATGACATGGAGTGAGTCATGTATCTTTTGGGGATCAGAATTTCCTTATCAGTAAAATGAGGAGATCAGACTGGATTGTCTCAAATATTTTTTTAAAAAATCTGATTCTTCTTCAACATTAACTTGATCTCTGTTTTCAATCATCCTTTTCATGTGTATTTAAGTATGGTGTTGAGATGTCTTTTTTTTTTTTTTACATAGAGCAATGCAAGTAAGTATTTTTCACATTGGATGTTATTGCCACAGTCTTCTGTTTCCTCCTTCCAAAACATTTCTCCTTCTCTCTAACGTAGGCGTTGATAAGCAATGATGGAGATGTCCAACATGTCAGACCTTGCTTGTCAAGGCTGCTACCATGATTGGTGGCCTCCTTCAAAAGCTACAGGATCTCTCGTGTTCAAGGCACCAAAAGAAAAGAGATAGAAACTGCATACCGAGACCTGCCCCAGCAGCCAGACTTCAGTGCATGGAACAGAACTACATGAGTAAAGATGCTGCAAGTGGAGTGCTGAGGAACAATTTTCAGTCTTCCTTAACGTGGTGGGTTGTGTTCATTTCATTGGTACAGGCTGCTTTCTAGCTTTGAATCAATTTAGCATGAGTTTCAAAAAGTTTCAAACTATACCCTTCTTTTCAACTGAAAATATCGGACACTGGTAGCATAATCCCCCAGACACTTGTCACAATAGGTTTTAGAAGCAACATTAATGATCACTTCGATAGTTTTGCTGTATTATCCATTCATCTATCCATTCTATAAGTATTTTTTGAATGCTACCAGGTGTCAGGTCCTATACTAGGCACTAGGAATACAGAGAGGAAAGATAAGCTCTGCCTTTACTGTTCACCATCCAATGGAAAATCAAGCAGATAAGGAGACAAGGTATACAGAGGAACATACTCAAATAAATATTGTCTATTAACTTTAACTTGTCACCAGTTTTATGGTATGATTACTAAAAGGCCTCTGAACTGAAATGAACCAAGCTACAGTAAAAGATCATTACTGAATACACTGCTGTGCTATTGATTGGCTCCTATTTGTCATACACATTAATGGTGAAAAGCAACATGTAAGTGCTAAGTATGAGTATTTTCACTATCCAGTTAATAACTTAATTGTGACATTTGGGTTATAAGTTGAGCTTCAAGCAACAGTCAAACTATCACTAAAATGCAATAGCATGGTGTCATCAAATATAGTGATCCAAAGATGATAAAATTTTATGTATGTTTTTATGTATTTCCTATGTACAAGTCAGCAAATCTATAACAGTAATTTGTAATAGACATAAATTGATATTAATAGCTGCATATTTAAGGTGACTGTCCATTTTTGTCTCATAGTCCACAAAATGTACAATATTATGAAATGCATGATGTCTTCCTATGGGAGCCATGGGTCTGAATCAAAAGAGGCAGTCAACTCATGGGAATTCAGCTAGGAGAGAGGTGGGAGAAAAAACACCCTAACTTTCCTCCACTTCCTCCCTCGTCTCTCCAGCCAACCCCAGGGGCTGCACTCAATTAAAAGCCAGAGGACTGGGAATCCATTATGTAGATCATATAGAACAGCCTTTAGGACACAAAATAGGGTGGAAAAGGGTAAGGAATGGAGGGACAACTGAAGATATTCAGCAGCCAGAGCAGCAGCAGCAAGAACAGCAGTAGTACTGCAGAAAAATGTGGCCTGGTTTGCTGGTGCAAGTGGGTAATTATTCAACTCCAAGACCAAAGCTGTGGCTCTCAAGATAGAAATCAGGATGGGGTTTATATAACTAGCTAGCAGGTCATATTATATCATCTCTTGTCCAATGTCTTCATCCATGCATATGGAATATTCTAAATTGCTAATTCCTAGGAGAAGATGGGATGATACTTAATATAGGCCATATTAAATATAAACCATTCTGAATTGCTTTTGGATCACTGGTTAAAAAACATTGTGCTGCCAAAGCCAGTTTGGCTCAGTGGTAGAGCATCGGTCTGTGGACAGAAAGGTCCCAGGTTTGATTCCGGTCAAGGGCATGTACATTGGCTGCGGGCACATCCCCGGTAGGGGGTGTGCCAGAGTCAGCTGGTTGATGTTTCTCTCTCATCGATGTTTCTAGCTCTCTATCTCTCTCCCTTCATCCCTGTAAAAATCAATAAAATATATTTTTTTAAAAAACACAACATTGTGCTACTTCACAATAGCTCAGATCTGTTTTAAAAGTACGCTGCATTTATTTTAAAGCATCTGGACAATACTAAAACAATTGATAATCCTATTATAAATTCCACATTCTAAAAAAATAATGATGAACCTTTAGCAGAAAACAGTTGGCCAAGAGAATTCAAACATTTAAGGAAGTAATACAACTGTATTTCTAAAAAAAAAAAAAAAAAGTAGTTCCTTTTCTTGCATTATTTCTGGTGCTGTGTTTTCCACTAGTTTAAATTCTGAGCCTCTGGGAGCTACACACTGAGTTGCTGATGTCTATTTGGATTTCTCTGAAGCCCTAAGTCAGGGCATAAAAATAGTCCTCCTGCACAGGAAGTCAGATTCACTATGTGAGAGCACCAAGCATTTTCCCCAAGGACAGCAAGCATTTGGCCCTGGCTTGGCTGGCTACAATGCCTGTTTTCAGTCATCAGGATACATCCTTCAGTTACCCTATTGCCATAAACCTCATGTGCCTTTGGGAGAGAATTATAGTCTGCCTTCCAACCACATGACCCAGGGTGTCAGTCACAGACCTGCTAATGTTGATCATATGGCAAATAACTGAACTACCCTATTAAACGCCCTACAGGAGGCCATTCCGAGGAGAAGGCCGTGGAGAGATGAGCAGTGAGTGCTCCCACCTACTTCTCCCCCTTGTCATTCACAGCTCCTGCCGATGTGCAGGAGGCAGCCCTCAGTCACTTAAGACTGTTTTGATGAGGGAGATACTCATAGTGTTTGACTTTATTACTGAGGAGCCAAATCAAATGCACAGGCACTGCTTCCTTAGATGTCTATATTTCACTTAAACTGGGATAAAGCAAAGAAACTGGAATATTGTCTCATCATGCATTCTAAATCAGCCAGGGTAGAAAATAATGGGGAGTTAATCAGATCACTGAAACTCTAATTCACTTGGTATTGATCGGGCAGAATCCTAATGGGACGGCAGACCAATTTCAAATTACAGTAAGCTGACTTGTCCTGGAATACCAATGACCAGGCTGAGGATGAGCCAAGAGGACCTGAGCTCTGCTCTCCTGATGCTCGCGCCTAGCTGGCAGGCCTGGATGCAAAAGCCAATGCGGCATTTAGCTAATTAATAGGGGACTGATGAAAGGTTTGGTTTCAAAAGCAGCCATCTCACTTGGATAAACCTGGAACCAGAGCCCTGTGGGGATGGGGAGTCTGTCCTTGGAAGCTACATATACAATGAAGGCTAATGGAAAATAATGCAATTAACTTAGGCTTTTAATTATATTAATCAGTGACTTCATAGGAGCCCACTATATTCAGAGCACGCCTTAACTCTTTCCTAGCACGGTGTATTTGATTCATATCTGAGCTGAACTTAAACAGCAATTTGAAGAAATAAATGTAGGCATATGTAATTACTTCATTTTCCCCGTGGCAGGAAGCTTTTCTGGCATGGAAGGATAAAGAGAAGGAAAAAAGGGGGAGAAAGAAGGAGGAAAAGGAGGAGGCAATGGTGATAATGAGCATTTTCTAAAGAAGTAAGCTTGAAACTGATAATGTTACTAATAAGATTAGTTGTTACTTTATACTTTCTCCCACATTTGATTATTTGGCCTGGATGTGCACAAATGGCCGTTGCATTTGCATGTAGTGAGAGCAGCCTATAGACCTAATTCAGTGGTCGGCAAACTCATTAGTCAACAGAGTCAAATATTAAAAGTACAACGATTGAAATTTCTTTTGAGAGCCAAATATTTTAAACTTAAACTTCTTCTAATGCCACTTCTTCAAAATAGACTCTCCCAGGCTGTGGTATTTTGTGGAAGAGCCACATTCAAGGGGCCAAAGAACTGCATATGGCTCGTGAGCCTCAGCTTGCCGACCACAGACCTAACTGGTTAATTTTCACATTTTAGAAACAACGTGCTGTACTATTAGGTAAAATACTCAAATGGATTGATTTGTTCTAACAATAACTTCTTAACATGTTCCCCCTCTTTAACCATCTTACCCTCTCTCCTGTGTGACTCTGTGTGTAGATGTGTGTATGTGTGTGCACACACCTATTTGTCAGCCTCTTTCTCTTCTTGGAGTCACAGGTCCAAGCAGACATCAGGGAGAGGGAACCAGTGCTGAACAACTTCCAGTGAGCTATGAGCCCTGGATTGCCTGAAAAGAAAAAGAAAAAAAAAGTCTGATTTTTCTCCCTCAGGCCTAGCTTTGCCTTATTTTTCAATCCCTAAGTAGCTTGGTTTAGGAAGTGAAATCTGACTTTCAAAAACCAGAGCTGTACTGCATAACCAGAGCCAATCCTCATAGTTTTAAGGATTTCCCCAAGTATCAACTGAATGTTTTAGTATCCCTATTTTACAGAAAGGAAAACTGAGAAACAGGAAGGTTCATTCATTTGCCCAAGTTTATGTACTCACTAGTCAAGGAGCCAATACTCAAACAGACACCACAGCTCAGGTCTGTTATTTTCTAACAGCCAAGATTCTAAGCTGTGTTGTAGAGAATGAATGCAGAGAAAAGTGAAAGCGTGGACTGTTAATGACAATAGCTGAGATCTGACTTATTCTAAGTCAATCTGAGAATTATAAACACACATGCCCCATGATAATATCACAATAATCAAATTCAGTCCTTAATTCTGACATATATCATATATGTATACATTTTTAAAATAAACACTGTTCCCTGAGGAATTCAAAAAGCAAATCATACCATACTATTATGTAATGTTAATTGCTTCCTAAAGACAAAATCATGGTCTATGTGATTAGGTGAAATTAATGAATAATTCAACAAAGCCAGGATTTCTATCTGTCTTTAGGAGCTAGCCTGGCCAGATGGAGCCACTAATTAAGCATTTATTGAATAAATGGGTCAAATGAATGAAATATTTATATGCAATTATGTTAAGTGAAAAATCGAATAAAAAATTATGTGTACCCATTGACAGCAACTCTGAAAGAGTTTTCAGGACAGAATGAAGAGTAGATAAAATAGGGGGTATAAAAAAGTACGTTGTTTTAATGTAAAATTTTAATAAAATATAACAAAAAGACAGTTGTCTTATGAATACTTCTGTCTTTTTTTAAGTGTACATTTTTAATTATGGATGCACAGGTCTTATATCAATGCCATATCTAGATGATGTAACCCAAAGAAATTCTAGCACATGAGTGTGATTCAACAATTTTTTTAAAAGCTGAAACAAAAAGGAATATATATTCCATCTATGTAAAATTTTAAAGTGCTGAAACAAAAAGGAACATATATTCCATCTATGTAAAATTTTAAAGTGCTGAAACAAAAAGGAACATATATTCCATCTATGTAAAATTTTAAAGTGCTCAAGGCAGTGCTATTCACTGCTTTTAGATAAGAACATATGTAGTAAATGTTTTAAAACATGGATATTAAAGAATTTTTTAAATGTGGTAAAATGTTAATGTGTTAATACAGAAGTTGAGTTTGTATGTGTCTATTTTATATTATTCTCTATAGTTTTTGAGTACATGAATTACATAATGTATATGATAAAACAATTTTAATGTACACATTCAATATTTTAATATAAATAAAATTAATATTTGTTGATTTTAAATAGTGCCTTGCAAATCATTTTTTAAAATTATTTCATCTTCAGATACTTGACCCACCTTTTTGAGTGTTAGAAAATATTTGTGAGAGGGAGGAAAGCTTTCTATTCCTTGATGGGAATTATGCCTGGAGTAGTTTTTACATGTCCACACTGTCTTATATAACATAATATGTCTAATAGGACTGAATGGAGTGATCATTAGAGAACCCATGGTAATGACCAGAGGTGAGAACCAGATCAAAAAAGTCAAATCAGTTTCCTAAGAATGAGATCCGATATCACCTACATCAGAATCATCTGGGTTGATAAAAACAAATTCCTGGGCATAACTCCAGATCTATTTAATCATTATCACCAGGGCAGAGCCCGAGAAATCTGCATCTGTAATAACTCTCCAAATAATTCCCATGCACATTAAAGTTTGAGAAATTCTGAGCTAAACCACTCAATGGGTTCAGGGTACTCCTCTGAAAACCCTATGAACTGGTGGTTTCCCATGTGTTGGGAACCAAAACTTATTGAAAAGTTCAACAACAAAAAAATATACAAACTTTTTAAGTGAGAAAAGTAACAAATCTGCTAGCATTATGAGATGAGAAAATGAGGCAAGTATGAAGACTTATAAAACCAATTTGGTGATCACACAACCATTTTAAAAACAATGCTCAAATGTTTGCTTGGAATAATATATGGAGAAATCTTCTTATACAAAGGGTACCATCAACCTCAACAATGACCTATTGGAGATGAAGCAAACAAAAATTTTAGAAAGGACATTTATAACTGATATAAAGTACCTAGCCCAATGTTTGGCTTGCAAGCACTACCTGGTCAATACGCTATACTATGGTGATGGCCAGTCAGAGTCAGGCAAAAGGAAATGATGCTATAGTAGCTTAGCAAAAGAAACTTCTGGGTCATTGCAGACTGAGATGAAATGCAGAAAAATTCCTAAAGGTAAGAGAGACATGAAAAAGGACCAGGGCCTTCCTGGGCTCTCAGCTAGAGAAATCTCCCAGAGGGGCAAGGAGGCATTGGAATGGGCTATAAGAATCACTGAGATCCTTGGAAGTCAACCCCACAAGGGCCCTGGTGATAGGGCAGAGCAGATGAACAGAGTGGACAAGAACACTGGGATACACATGCTGAAAAGGACTGAGACTTTCACCAGGCTCTGGAATGGTGCCAACCCACGTCTCTCTAGGGCTACAACTGAGCAGCTTCATCTGACTTTGAAGGCCATCATCAGGAGACTTCCAGCACCAGATGCTTCTGTAGTTGCATCAATGAAATCAAATGCAGGACTATGGACCCGGAACAAGCTCTATGAAGACTTTATACAATTGGATAAGGCTCTGTTTCTCAATGTTTGCCAGTTTTGTACATCTATTTCTTCATAGGGATTAAAATTAAAACCCTAAAATGAACAAGTCTAATATACTTGCTGTGCAATATGGCAAGGAGAGAGAAGAGAATTCTCTCATTGTGTAGTCAACCTGAAACATGAGTAGTAGCAGCTTATAAGTGGGAATAATGTGGATTAAAAACCTGTGGGCCTGGGAATTAGAGCAAAAAGTATGTAATAAGCTGCCTAAGAATTAGATGACCAAAAGAAGCTAACGGAGATCCTACATAGTTTTCCAACTCTGAACCACATTCTTTATCCTTTTCTTTTATTAGACTAAAAGCAAATTGCTATTTTCCAGGATGAATAAAATGAGGAACAAAGAAGCATAATATGCAAGAGGTCCCATTTAAAACTCTGCGTATGAGATTTAAAAAACATCCTAAACTCAAGACATGTATTTCACCAAAGCAATCTATATATATAAAAGACTAAGCAACTATTTGACCAATAGCAATAATGCACACTGACCACCAGGGGGCTGACACTCAGCATGGAAACATGGAATAGACTGGTAAATCTCAGAGGGAAGAGGGAAGAGATTATTAACCAATGATCTTATATGCACACTAGAGGCCTGGTGCACGGATGCATGCACTGGTGGGGTCCCTCAGCCTGGTCTTCATGGATCAGATGAAACTGGCAGTCCGACATGCCTTGAGGGGTCCTGTATTGCAAGAGGGTGCAGGCCAGGCCAAGGAACCCCACCAGTGCACAAATTCATGCACTAAGTCTCTAGTTTAAAAATAATGAGTGTTTCTCCCCAACACAAAAGTTAGGAGAAGTTTCTGTTAGAAGAATTCAGTTAACCAAAGTAAGACCTTTTAAAAATTCATTGATTTGGGTTATAAGTTGTTAAAAGATAAACTGAGGCATACTAAAAAAAAAAAAAAAAAAAAGAGCAAAACTCTATTTGAATAAGGCAGTACCAAACAGGAAGTAATTAAAAGTATTCCATCCAAAACAGGTTTGGCTCAGTGGATAGAGCATCTGCCTGCAGACTGAAAGGTCCCAGGTTCGATTCCGGTCAAGGGCATGTACCTGGTTGTGGGCACATTCCCAGTAGAGGGTGTGCAAGAGGCAGCTGATGGATGTCTCTCTCATTGATGTTTCTAACTCTCTATCTCTCTCTCTTCCTCTCTGTAAAAAAATCAATAATATATATATATATATATATATATATATATATATATATATACATATATATATATATATATATATATATATATATATTAAAAGTATTCCACAAACATTAGACTTTTATAGAGAAGAAGCAAAAGCAAAGCAATTATTTGATTGGTTCCAGTTTAAGTGGCTGCCTTATTTGGGAAAGCCTAGTTTGCTGGCCATTTGTGATTAGTTGTCCTTAGGTTTCAATTTCTTAACCTGGAGATATTTACAGGCTTAGATTTGGGTATACTTATATAGGCTACTAATGCATTAAAGCTGCCTCTGCCTAATGCCCTCCTTGCTTAATTAATTTAACAAAGTAAATCTAGAAACCCTTCGATAAGTTTTGCAAAATATACTTAACTAAAGCTATAAAAATAGTTCACTTTAAAAAACATCAATTGTTTTTTTCAAGCTTAGATTATTAATTATTTGTATTTATCCCAAATCAATTTTCTCTTACCTTAAAACTTCTTAGGATTTCTCTCTTCCAAATTACAATGAAATATTAAAAATTACTTTTTTTTTCTGCAGCAAATATTCTTATACTGTTGGAGAAAGGCCCTCCAGCACTGCCTCTCCCACCTCCATGCCTGATGCCCTCCCCACTTCCCCACTGCATTCTGGTAAACACTGAAGATTCTTACATACTTCTCTCAACACAGGTTCTAATGGCTTTCTCACTTTCTTTTTTGCTATACCAACTGTAGATTCATTAACAAAAAAAAAAACACAAAACAAAAACAAAAAAACTCTTGCCTTGACTTTGATCCTCCCCCTTGTTCTCCCAGCCACTGCACAATTCACTCTGAGTCCTGAGTAGGCTATGCTTAAGATCCATACAACTTGAGACTAATCTATAAAAATTTATAAGTAATTAAACAGATTTTACGGTACTACTCAATATTAGTAATATGATATTTAAGCACCAACTCTAACTCAATGATTGTTGTAAATGTGTTTCCCTGAGGCCTGGCATGAATGTAACTCCTTGAATAGGGAACAACACCAGCAGAATGAGTTAAAACAAGAGCTCCAGGGGCCTGCCAATTCGAATGCATCCCAACTCCTTATTTCAAAATCTTCCATGAGAAGAAGAATACAGAAATACTAGGTGTACCCATTAATAATGGCAGATTTTGTAATCAAAGAAAACACAGTAATTCAAGAGAATTACTTCAAAAGTGCTTTATTCAAAGTAATGTCCATCACTAGTTACACATTTCCCCATCTTTCAGATAATTTGTGGATACTTTTACAATAGAACTTTTCTTGTTTTGAGGCAGACCATTCAGAGACCCAATTTTCCACTTCTTCATGTGTTTTGAAGTGCTGCTCAGAAAGTGCATGTGCCATCCATCGGAACAAGTGGTAATCTGAAGGAGCAAGGTCTGGTGTATACAGCATGTGGGTTAATATTTCCCAGGCAAGATCTTTTAATGTATCTTTAACTGGTTCTGAAGTGTGTGATGATGCATTATCATGAAGCAAAATTACTTCGCTGTGTCTTCTGGCACATTCTGGTCATTTCACCATCAAAGCATGGTTCAAATTGATTATTTGTTGTCGATAGTGATCAGTACTAATGGTTTCACCTGGTTTTAGAAGCTCATAATACTCCACACCTTCCTGATCCCACCAAATGCAGAGCCCATCTTCTTTCCAAAGCGATTTGGCCTTGCAGTCAATGATGATGGTTGACCTGGATCAACCCATGATTTTGTGCATTTGGGATTCTCAAAATAAATCCACTTTTCATCACCAGTCACAGTTCAATGCAAAAAAGACATTCTTTCATGCTGTTGCAGCAACATTTTACTGATGACTTTTTGGTTTTCCATTTGTCTTTTGTTCAGTTGATGTGGCATCCATTTTTCTTCCTTTAAAATCTTTCCCATTGCTTGTAAATGATCAGAAATTGTTTGCTGAACAACGTTTAATCTTTCTGCAAGTTGTTTTTGAGTTTTACACGCATCTTCATCCAATAATGCTTGTAATTTTTGGTCTTCAAACTTTTTCGGTTGACCTGGATGTTCTTTGTCTTTCACATCGAAATCATCACTTTTAAAGCATTTAAACCAGTGTTCACAAATATCTTGAGATGAAGCATTTTCACCATAAGCTTCCCAAAGTATACAATAACTTTTTCTTCAAAATAAAGTAATGAAAAAACTTCCCACAAATGCTTTTTTTACACAAAATTAGACATTTTTAAATATAAAAATATCTATGATATTAACACCTTCACAAAATTTGACATATGAAATTTTGAAGCTTGTTGTCAATACAATAACATAGCATACATATCAAATTGCATATATATCAACATATGTGTAATTCCATCTATTGAAAAAAAACACATTTTAACTGGTACACCTAGTAAATGCACATACTGGAGTGTCCTATATCCCTGTGGTGGAGGAAAGGTAGAGTATTACATGCTCCCTGTCTTTTGGTTTTCCTCCCATTCTAGACAATGGCTTCAGCTTTTCAGCAAGATGAAGTCTTAATTGCCATGGGCCTGATAAGGGAGGAAAGGCTGATCGGCAGCCCCTGCAGCTGCTGGCAAAGCCCAGAGAGAAAGAGAGGCAAGGGCTGATCAACAGCTTCCACGGAGGCTGTGGATCAGATCCTGCTTCTCTCTCCAGGCCTCTCTCGGGGCCTGAATTGCAGCCTCCTCCACAACCTCCATGGCCGTCAGTGCTAGGTGGCCAAGCTACAACGCAGAACTGACAACAGGACTGACTTCCGGTGTCTAGTCTTCCATTTGGTCATTTGGACATTATGAATCCTTCGTCTTTATATATATAGATGTTCTATTAGTCCAGTACTTCCTTAATATCAGTTTCACCTAAATAATATTTAATAAGGAAAACTCTCACCTAGCTATAATTTTTTTAAAAAATCATACCTTATGGTAAATATTTTTAAGAACTCAATTTTCTAAAGTCCCGATTCTTTAACTCAGTCTATATATTGTGAATTCTGAATTCCAATCTGAATGTTTTGAATTGTTATGTTGATTTTTAAATTAATATATTGGGATTTAATAAAACCATTCATATTAAGTGTATAGTTTGGTGAGTTTTGGTACAACTACCACCAAAAACTGATAGTGGAGGAATGATTAGTTCTTTCTGGGCACATAGAAGCCTACCCTTCTCAGCTCCTTTGCCATTGTCAGGGCCTTATAACAGGTTCACTCCAGTGGACTCTGATTAGAACTGACATGTGCATGGGAAAAAAGTCCCTGCCTCGTACTCCAGCTCTCTCATCTCTGCCTCCACCCTTACAACATGGTGCCCTTACCCTTCATGTCACCCCTTTGCAGTTAATCTCAGTCCTCAGCCCACTCTGAATCCAGGTAACCATTAATCTGTTTTCAATCAATATAATTTTGAATGCTTTGAATTTAATTTGTAGAATTTGTTTTATTATCCAATAGAGAAAATTGGAAGCCTTTGTTACCTTTTAGACAGGTTATTCGATAAATATGCAATGCTACTCATCATTTACAGTGTTTCCATCATCATCTCATTCAATAGCAGCCCTTTGCATCCAAATAATGAGATGTACAGCCCAACACACTATCAGGGGGAACTATCCTGATGATTTATTTATTTAGAATATGCCTGTTGGCTTCCCCTATCACACACCTATGTCACGATGTTCCTTCCTTGTTTGAATCTGAAACACAATCAAAATTGAGCAAAGAAAAATACATAGGGGAAAGTAAAAGGGGACTTATTAAAAAAAAAAAAACTGCTCTATATATTGATGACAATAGACAGGGACCTCTCAGTGTGTGTATGTGTGTATGTGTGCCTGTGCATACCTGTGCTGGAGGTTCACTACAAGGAGCTACTACAAGTGTTCATTGCACTGATGAAAATTCCTTTCCCTACCCCC
Source organism: Pipistrellus kuhlii (assembly GCF_014108245.1). Classification (NCBI taxonomy): domain Eukaryota; kingdom Metazoa; phylum Chordata; class Mammalia; order Chiroptera; family Vespertilionidae; genus Pipistrellus; species Pipistrellus kuhlii. The sequence continues at coordinate 148,974,318 of NW_023425404.1, forward strand.
TCATCACAGAGATGTGACAAGGATCACAGTAAATCCAGGCTTGGGAAATGAGCTGTGTCAGCCCTCCAGTCAGTGGGCACAGAAACAGGAGGCTGTTAAAACCCCAGGGACAAGGTAAGTTACCCACCCCTTTCAAACCTAATTGTAATTTGCTCTCCCAATCTTGTGGGGAGAAGAAAAGTTATCAGAGGGGACTCATCACAGGGCTTTGGGCATGCACAGCAGTGGCTGGTGGCTTTGTCCTAGGTCACCATAATGGCAGTCAACAGGGAAATTGTTGAACCAGTACAAGTTCAAAGAGCACTAGTAACTCTATGCTTCCTTGAAAGAGAGAGAAGGCTATTTGTGTTCTGGGGAACCCAGGGACCTGAGGCAGAGTGCAAATGTTGCGAGTGAAAGAATAAGGTATGAAGAACAGGTGCTGGCCAAAACCGGTTTGGCTCAGTGGTAGAGCGTCTGCCTGGGGACTGAAAGGTCCCACGTTTGATTCCGGTCAAGGGCATGTAATACATTGGTTGCAGGCACATCCCCAGCAGGGAGTGTGCAAGAGGCAGCTGGTTGATGTTTCTCTCTCATCAACGTTTCTAGCTCTCTATTACTCTCTCCTCCTCTCTGTAAAAAATCAATAAAATATTTTTTTTTAAAAAAAGAGCAGGTGCCTTCATGCTTTACACAAAGGTCAGAGTGTGAGAATTTGCTAATACTTAAAGCACTATCCCCCAAACCTTCATAAAAAGCATGCATTATCAGTAGCATTGCCAACCTGAGCAACACTCCACCCTGACTGAAATCTTCATCTTTTCCTTCAAAGGCTCAACCAATACTTAGTGTACCTGCTCTCTGCAAGCAAAATGCTGGGGTCAAGGAATGAGAGCCAGGTCCAGCAGTTGGGATGCCTGAGGCAACACTGTAATAATATTTATTTCACTTTCATCTTCACCCCCTCTTTCTGAGACTAGCACCATGCAAAGGACTGTGCAGGAATGAAAATGTTCTATTTCTGCATTGCTCAATAGAGTAGTCACTAACCACAAGTGGCTACTGAACATTTGAAATGCAGCTAATAATACTGAGACACCGAATTTTTAATTTAATTTAATTTAATTTAATTTAATTTAATTTTTATTCATTCAAATTTAGACACTGGTGGTTAGTGGTTCCTGCACTAAACTTCACTGTTCTGGACACTTTCCATTTTCTTACCTTTTCCCTCCAAAACTTATCTTGTCTATTTTCTTCTAAGTAGCAACAAGTTAATACATTTACTTGATGCACTAAGGAGTGTTTCAGTGAAGAGCCATAATACCCTCTTAGGCTCTATACTGGGTTGGATACTGTCCCTTAAAAACTTATGCCCTTTTCAGAACCTCAGATTGTGGCCTTATTTGGGGGGGGGGGGGGAAGTAATTAGTTAGGATGAGTTTACACTGGAGTGGAATGAATCCTTAATCCAATATAACTGGTTTCTTATAAGAAGAGAAGACAGACAGAAACACAGAGACAACACCATGTGATGACTGAAGCCAAGACTGATGTGTCTATAAGCCAAGGAACACCAAGGATGGCCACCAATACCAGAAGCTAAGAGAAAGGTACAGTGGTCAGTAAACTCATTGGTCAACAGAGCCAAATATTAATAGTACAACGATTGAGATTTCTTTTGAGAGCCACATTTTTTAAACTTAAACTTCTTCTAATGCCACTTCTTCAAAATAGATTCACCCAGGCCGTGGTATTTTGTGGAAGAGCCACACTCAAGGGGCCAGAGAGCCGCATGTGGTTCACGAGCTGCAGTTTGCTAACCACGAGTAGGACATTTCTCCCTACAGCCTTCAGAGAGTGAACCCTGCTGACACTTTGATTCCAGACTTCTGACCTCCAGAACTAGGAGAGAATGAATTTTTATTGTGTTAAGCCACCCAGTTTGTGGTCATGTTATGACAATTGTTATAACAACCCTAGGGAACTAATTGAGGTACTAAGGTTGGCTTCACCTGGCTTCACAATTACTAAGAATTTCATGGCCCTGGCCAGGCAATTCAGTTACTTAGAGCATCATCCCAATATACCAAGGTTGTGGGTTTGATCCCAGGTCAGGGCACATACAAGAATCAACCAATGAATGCATAATTAAGTGTAACAACAAGTCAATGTTTCTCTGTTTATCCCTTCTTCTTTCTCTCTCTAAAATCAATAAATAATTTTAAAAGTATTGCATTTAATGGGAACTTCATGATCTTAAATTTAACACCCAAATTATTGATTGTGAAAGTGTAAGATCCATGGTAGAGTAACAAGCAATCAGGACATTAAAGAATAGTGAAGGATAGGAGGTGCTTTGATGAAGTGAGAGCTTCTCATTTCTTCCCATCTCAGTTTCCCCCCTAACCAGACTTTACCTCAGAAGCCTGTTTCGCATAGTCTGAGACCTACTTTTGAATCAAAGATGTGACTGAAGTCTCAGATGGAAGCCTGGCTGCTGTCTGCAGCTCATTACAGACCTAAAGCTGTGATGATCACATTAAGAAAATAAAGCACTACTCATCCAGAGAAACCACATGACAAGTAATGATGTACTATTCCTAAAATGTAATGTTCCTAAAACATCTTTCTTAAAACTCATGGAAATATATACCCGTGTATGTATGGATATCATGTGTAAGCACAAGTGTTTATAAAGGTGGACATGTGTGAGTGGATATTGCATGTCCCTATCCTGGAAATGAGATGTATTTTCCCTGGATGACTGAGGGTTCTTTCAGGAAAGCTGGAATCCCACCGAGGACTCTCTAAGAGTGAAACTGACCCTCCTCTCAAAGAGACAGCCTTTTGTAAGAAGTTTAAGGCCAAGTCAACCTCAAGGACACTATCGGGATGAACTAGAAGGAGAGTCAAAGGACCCCAAACCCACACTCCTGCACTCCACCTCCAAAAATTTAGAGCAAACCCATGTCTAACATACCTAAGGTTACTCCTCTGCTTCAGAGCCTTGGATGTGTCCACAATCATGCTTTGCTGCCATAATATTCAGTCAGATGTACCCACTTTACAGACGTTAAACACGCAGGGAATTTTAAATGTTTTAGGGACAGGTTTTGTTTTGTTTTGTTTGTTTTTACCTCAGATCACTAATCCTTTAGATTCACTTGAGCAAACAGACCCCGTGAGAGAAACCACAGAGATTCACCGGAACCCGGACAGACAGTCACGGCCGGCATGGAGGCCTCCTCTCAGGGAACACACAGGAGACGAAGAAACAGCTGTTATGATTGAGACAGATACACCTGAGAGAGGCAGTGCAGGAATGAAAACCTTTTCCTGTGGCAGGAAGGACCTTATTAAGCCATAATTGATGGGATCCAAGAAAGGTTGCAGAGAATGCCACTGCCTCTCAGAGGATTTCATAGCGTTCCCATAAATTTCACGAGTGACATCGATTCCCGGCCTGGAGCAAACCTTTGTCGGGCTGCACTGTTAGGCTTCAGTGAATTCCTGCTCTTCTCCAGAAAGCTGTATATGAGCTATAAACTGTTATTGATAAATGGTGGAACCCAATTCTAGTGTTTTCAGAGCTTGTACAACCTAAAAACAACCCACATGTGGCAAAGACTGAAAAAGGTCAGACAAACTGGCAGGTTTGTGCACTGCTACTGGGAGCTTGACAAGCAGCACGGTAGCTCAGCCTCCAGGAGAGGGATCTTATAGCTGAAAAACATGTGCCATGCAGCGTGTCCATGTCCACCCTCTGTTACCCATCAGCATGCTCTACAGGAAAACGTGGGCTTTGTTATTTGCCTACTTTGGGTGGGTTTCATGGGTTTGGGCGTTCTGACCCAATCATTGGCTTTTCTCAGAGTCCTATCGCTGATGTGTTGCTAACCTGAAAAGAGGTTTTCAAGAGAACAACTGTACTGCATGTAGCCTGAGAAAGACCTATAGGTATAGTTGGAGGTGCGGGGTTTAATGAAGAAGAATACAAAGAAAGTGAATCCAGGGTAAAATTGTATTTCCTAGATGGCCCTGATTTTTATTCAGAATACATTGACTATTGATTCTGTATAAAGTCAGGGCAACTTTTATTGTGTGTGACTAAGATACATAAGGCTCTTTTAATGCAGGGTTAAAAACGATGATTGTATGGTTCAAAGGAGAACCGATGCACTCCCAATAGCTGGAACTCAGCACCAGGCAGAGGGGCTGGAATATCTGTACACATATGCTGTGGTTTGTGGGATTTTATTTTATTTTTTTGCAGGAATCTGGTCAACATTCTGATTAATAGCTTTCCTTTACCTACAGAGTCTTTAGCTGTGAATTAGGCATTTGGCCTATGAGGTTCTATTTTCCAACAAATACACTCTTATCTCTCAAATCCATATGAGGAGCACATTTGAAAATCAATAAATTCAGAAATTATCCATTTCCATTGTTTAGATTTATTTAAGTACCAATCTTCCCACTTTTCAATTTATTATTGAAAATCTGAGAGATTAGAAAATGATAGAATCAGGAAATACATTTCCAGCTGAGTTGTTGTAGTGCTTAAAATGGGGTAGGGGTTTCCCTGACTGGTTTAGCTCAGTGGATAGAGTGTCAGCCTGCAGACTGAAGTGTCCCAAGTTCGATTCTGCCAGGGGCATGTGCCCAGGCTGTGGGCTCAATCCCCAGTAGGGGACGTGCAGGAGGTAGCCAATCAATGATTTTCATCATTGATGCTTCTATCTCTCCCTTCCTCTCTGAAATCAATAAAAATATTTTAAAATAAAATAAAATGGAGAAGGGCGCACAACCAATATTTCCTAATGTGCATTACAGAGTATTTTTTTTAATATTTTTATTGGAAAGAATCTTATACATGGTAATACAAATAAGAATAGAAGGAATTAGGAACTTCCTATTTGCTGAAATATATACTAATATCTGTCATTTTTTTTCTTTAAAAAACATGATTGCTTTGAATTTGGAATTTGATGACCAGAATGTTTCAATATATCATGTAATGTTCCATTACTATTAACTTGGCATTTCAAAAGGTAACAGAGTACATAAAATCTTCCTAATAAGCATCTCAATTATTTATTAAGACTAATGGGAATGTATGTACAGCATAAGAACAAAATTGCAATTACAAGTTAAACACCAAAACTTAAAGTATAAGGAAGAATATATTAACAGTTGATTATACAAAAAACTAAAGACTAATATAAATAGTGAAGAACAAGAATTTTCACACCAGAGATACCCAGATTCAAGGCCCTATTCTGCCACCTAGTGGCTGTGTGATAGAGTCTCAGTTTTCTACTCCATAAAATGGGGCTAACATTTCTCATAAGTTGTTTGTGTGTGAGAATCCAATAAAGCCTCCATGTAATATACTTAGTGCAAGGTATAGTACATAGGAAATGCATAGTATTTGGTAACTATCATTTTTAATAACATTCATAAAAAAACATAACATAAAGGTGTCTGTAGGCAAAAAAAAAAATCAAACTTTAGGGACTAGTGGATAATAAAACAAATATTTCATCCTGAATTAATAGCATGACCAACTACATAGGAGTGTGTGCAAACTAGAGTATTGGAAGGTAGAGCTAAACTGATAAATCATAGTATGTGGAGGGTCACATATGTTCCAAGCTTTTGCTCCTCAAACCACTTTTAGTTGGCAAGCAAATATTTTCAAAATTCAGTGAAAACTTTTGTTGCAATTTCCAAAATAAAGTATATCAATCTTTTTTACTCAACCCTTTCCTTCATTCTTAATAAAGTAGGACATGATTCTATTTCCCCTCCCCCAAAAATGCACTAACTTTGGGGATGTTGAAAAAAGTTGTTTAAGAACTATCTTAGCTATTTTCAAATAGAAGTCACTTTGATAAAGAAAGTTATAACCACAAACTGCTGTTATTTTTAAGCTCATCCAAGCAAATTTAGAGTTATTACCTAGACTTAGAAATTGTTCATGTACCTCCTGAGGCCAAGTCAGTATACAGTTGTGTGGGTTTTTTTGTTTGTTTGTTTGTTTGTTTTGTTTTTAGAGAAGAGACGGTGGAGAGAGAAAAAAGAGAGACAGACACACAGAGAGATCAATGTTAGAGAGAAACATCCGTCAGTTGCCTTCTGTACACACCCCTCCTGGGGATCAAACCAGGTATGTGACTTTTGGTTCACTGGTGATGCTCCAACCAACTGAGTGATAGTGGTGAGGGCTGGCCATTTTTAATCCTAATCTCACCTTATCTCAATTGGGATGTTTAGTACTCATTGTTTCTATAACACTGCTACTTGCTCCAAATATAAGAAAAGGAAACTAAGAAAACAATTCCATTTATGTGTACTTCAAAAATAAATAAATAAAATATCTAGCAGTAATTTAACCAAGGATATAAAAGGCACTGAAGAAATTTAGAAAAATTGAATAGGTGAAACTGTATACCATGTTCATGAATAGGAAGAGTTAATATCATTAAAATGTTCTTACTACCCAAAGCAATCTATAGATTCCTATTAAGATACCACTGGCATATTTCACAGGACTAGAACAAATATTCCAAAAATTCATATGAAACCACAAAGACCCCAAATAGCAACAGCATTCTTGAGAAAGAAGAACAAAGTTGGAGGGATTATACTACCTGATATCAAACTATACTACAAGGTCTTAGTAAACAAGATAGCATGGTATTGCATAAAAAACAGACATAGATCAATGGAACAGAATAAAGAGCCCAGAAATAAACCTACACATTTATGGTCAATTAATATTTGACAAAGGAGGCAATAACATGTAATGGGGTAAATAGTCTATTCAATAAATGGTGTGAGGACAACATGCAAAAAAATGAAACTAGACCACCTTCTCACAAAATATACAAGAAAAATAACTCAAAATGAATTAAAGACTTAAATGTAAGATTCGAAACCATAAAGTCCTAGGAGAAAGCATAGGCAGTAAAATCTTGGAAATTTCTCATAGCAATATTTGTTTTCCTCAGGCAATAGAAACAAAAGAAAAAGTAAACAAATGGGACTATATCAAACTAAAAAGTTTACACAGCTAAGGAAACTATCAACAAAATAAAACAGTCCACTGAATGGGAAACATATTCGCCCATGATACATCTTATAAGGAGTTAATATCCAAATTTTATAAAGAACTTGTACAACTCAACACCAAGAAAAAAAATTAATTTTTAAATAGGCAAAGGACCTAAATAGACACTTTTCCAAAGAGGACATGCAGATGGCCAATAGATGGCTCAGCATCACTAATCATCAGATAAATTAAAATTAAAACCACAATGAAATATTACCTCACACTTGTCAGAATGGTTATCATTAATAAATCAACAAATAAAAAAATGTTGATGAGGATGTTGAGAAAAGGGAACCCTTGTGTATTGTTGGTAGGAATGCAGATTTGTGCAGCAACTGTGAAACAGTATGGAGTTCCTTTAAAAAATAAAATATGGAACTGCCTCATGATTCAGCATTTCCACTATTGGGAATGTATCCGAAGAAACCAAAAACACTAATTTGAAAGAATATATGCACTCCTATATGCATTGCTGCATTAGTTACAATAGCCAAGATTTAGAAGCAGCCCAAATGACCATCAGTAGATGAGTGGATTAAAGAGCTGTGGTACATTTACACAATGAAATACCACTCCACTGTAAAAAATGAAAGAAATCTTATCTTTTGCAGCAGTATGGATGGACCCAGAGAGTATTATGCTTAGTGTAATAAACCTATCAGAGAAAGACAAGTACCATATGATTTCACTTATATGTCAAATCTAATGAACAACATAAACAAAATAAAAACAGACTTGCAGATACAGAAAACAGATTGACAGCTGTCATAGGGGAGGGGTTTGGAGAGCTAAGAGAAAAAGGTAAAGGGATTAAGAAAATAAACTCATAGACACAGACAACAGTATGCTGATTACAAGAGTGAAAGTGGGGATAAGGTAGAAGAGAGTAAAAGGGGATAAATGGTGATAGAAAGAGCCACTCAAGTTTTTAAGAAAATTTTAGGTATAGATTCACTTGCCTTCTATGAATAGAGGTAGTTTTCTTAGAAGACCAAGTCAAAATCTAAGTCTTGAAAACAAGGTTGCTATGATATGGCCAAAACCTATTCTTTTTCAAATCAGCTTCTTAAATTCTCTCTATTTTCCTTTTGTCTTTAGTATTTAGCAAGCCTAATTTTGAAAAACAAGACTTTATCATCTTGGTTAGAGGTAACCAAGCATAAGGGTTGTTCATGCTTGAGTGGATGATTTCACAGGGGCCCTTCACCTAGAGGGAGCAGAGAGGTTCAACATGAGAACAATCTATCCATGAGAAGAAGCAGATTCATGAGAGGTCAAATGCATGAGAAGGCAAAACTCGTGGTCAAGTCAAGGCCATCTACAATAGTAAGTAACCACTCTGTGCCTGAATTCTCCTTTCAGTTCTCATATCTACTGAAGATGGGGTGTGGGGAGGGGAGAATAAGGGAAAAGGGAGTGGAGACAGGCAGAGGTGGGTATGAGTTTCATTAAGGAGCCTGTTTCTTTACATGTAACATTCAACAAATCCCAAAGGGAATTTATTTATCAGAAGGTTATCAATTTCTACCCCCAAATCTGTGTTTTCCGTCTCTGTTAATAATGTTATGGGACATCTCTGAATTTGTTTCCTCAATTGTAAAATTGCAGTGCAATGCTTGACATAACTACTTCTCAGGTCAGACTTTAAACACCATGTCACTCCAGTGTTTGCAAAACTAAAAATCTGGTTTAAATATATATATATATTCTTCATTGGGTTTTTTCAAAAGTATTCCAGCTCTGTCTGTCCATCCCATTCTATTTACATTGAACAGTCTTGTCATTTTCATTCTCTTTGCATGCAGTCAGTCCACAAAAACACATCCCTTACTTTATATATAGTTTTCTGTTCACAGAGTTTTGATAAATTAGTGTTGATTAACTCTCTTCCTATATATTCTTTAAAGTCCAAATGCTTGATTATAAAATATTTAAACAGAGTCCATCTTGCCTTATATACATCACTAACCATCCTTATTCACTCAAAATAAATTTAAAACTCCATAATATCTCTATATTTGTGCCTTCATCTATCGCATGGACCTAAGATATATTTTAAAGTTTTAATAAATTGCTAAGAAAGAGTTAATTGGGATTGGTGAGTCATTTTATTTGCTCTAGAGAAGAGGAAATAGTCTATAAATTTAAATACTAAAAAAAATCATTTTATGGTAATTATGGCTCAATTAGCCTTTGTATTTGTTCTCATAATGTCACATAAAACATACAAAGAAAGAAAAGAAACTCTCTTGTATGGGTACATAATGTGATTTGCTTATTAAAAGAGAACTTAGCAAATAGAGGAATTTTCCATAGCCCTTCAAAACCTTAAACTTACACTGTGCCTAGAATACTCAAGACACACACACACACACACACAAATACACACACACACACACACACACACAGAGTATTGATTTCCAGAATTTCTCCATGGAATGCCAAAAATAATAAACAAAAAATAAATCAAAAGCAACAGGCTTCTTCCATTATGTATTAAATATCTTCCCCATGAAGTTAGGACAAATAGGGATGTATATAGAGAGCAATGGAAACATAAATCTAGTGTCGTAGTAATCGATTTCTGCCTTGTTCCTTTTTTTCCAGTAAATAATGATCTTCAGATCTTTCATGGTGGCACTACAGTAAAAGTCAGCCTCAAGATCCCTGAAAGTGTCTCATCTTTAATAGAGCCAATATGCTGTTTTCTCATCAAAATCATTACACTCCCTCACTTCTTGTTGTGCAGTAAGTAGAATAATTAGTAGAATCAGAACAAATGTGTAAAGGATTTTCTGCCTGGTCATGTATATGGCTATCAAAACATTTTATAGTGTTCCATGCCAAACCAAAGAGAGAATTTCTCTAGGGAATGTGGTTCCTGCATTTACCCCTTAATTTACTGCAATAGAAATAAAGCATTGCTATTGATTACTAGAAAAACAATGAAATACCTTAAATATTAAACAGACCTGAGGCTCAGGCAAAGTTGAAAAGTCTCAGCTAATAAGATAAAAGGAAATTAATTTAATGTGCTTAGATATGTGCATTCAGTAAGCAAAAACTATTACTGCAATTTTATACAAACCTCCTTGTTCCTTCCCATTGGTCATTTCTCAGCAAAATTCATAGGATGATGCATGTTTTAGCCAGATCATTAGATTTTAGAGCACACAGGAAGATGTCAATCTATTTATAAGACAAACAATTGAGGCTGAATTTTGAATCTGGCACTTTGAAAAAAAATCATGTAACTTTTCTATATAATGAAGTAGCATAGATATACAGATGGAAAATAATAGATAACTGTCAAGCATCTATTTAAAGCATGTGGTTTGTGTATCTTAGCTTGAAACCAAGCTGCTTTCTGGGACCTAGGAGAAGAGATTCCAAGAAGGAAAGAGAAAACATAACATGATACAGAGATTAAGAGTTGATCCAGAGTAAAGTTTGATAGGGCAAAAGTATGTCTGTGACTCAAACCTTTTCTCTTTATTTTATTTTTAATTATTATTTTCTCTCTATTATTATCATCATTAATTGTTATTGATAATGATGTTATTTCCAAAGGCAAAACTCTATTGAAGCTGGCATTCATGTCCTTAGTGGCACAGTCACTAAGCTTCGTATATATCATTGATTTTTAGAAAGAAAGAGAAGAGAGAAAAAGATGGATATACTTGGTCAGGGATATATATATATATTGTTAATAAGCCCTATTAATTCAGTAAATTATTTTATGCAAGATTCATACTTTGTTACAGTCCCTCAGGATATGCACTTTTTATAAAGGGCTATGTTTTTCTGACACAGAGATGTAAGAACTGAGTTTTGTAGAACCTTGTAAGTGGATGTCAAAAACCAAATAAATGCTGAATGAATCTTACAGAGAAATCAATTGTGTCAACCACAGATTTTCTGGGTCAGCAGGTTGGATGTAATAGAAGTAGTGACAGATGCCTAGGATGATGACTCTTGTAGTCTCCAATCCAGCCAGTCAAAAATACAGTGTTTAAATGAAACTCATACCCTACAACCAAAGAGGTTAAAAGGAACTATGTGTTTCATGTGATAGATCTGTGATGCCTCTAATGAAGAGCCCTCCCATTACTCTAGCATTCCTCCCCCTGAAAAATTACGCCTATCCCCTTTGGGTAATTGTGCCATAAGGTCTACGAAAGCCCATGGACTCAATGATATAGTAATACGAGCGTGAGGATTATTTTTCTTTAAGGAAATCTTAATATCTGTGTCACCCACCCCACTTTAACTCAGTGATCATCATGTGAAAGAGGTGCTACAAATGACAATTCAATTTGCTTTGTCAAGAATTTGCAAATGCAGGCAAACCCAACCTGGAATGATGCATCCTTTATACAACTTTTACATTAAGAAGAAGAGAGCTCTATTGGATTACTATTGTAGAGGCAAGAACAGTAAAAACTAAAAAATGACATGCTACCTAATCATTACTTTGACAATAATTGTCACGAACAGAATTTCTTTATAGATTTTGGATGTAGCCTTTGTGGCAAAAGAAGACTCAGATGCCGTGTCGGTCTGAGCTAAAAGGATTTTTAAAAATTTAATCTTTAAGAAAAGCTCCTGAGATACAGGCTAAAAGAGTTTATAAAGGTCATAAAAAAATTAACTTATCTTGCTGACTGAAGCTTTTTTAATGCACTCTAAGTTACAAAGGAATCGCATGTGGAGCCTTTAGGCCAATGGTCTACTATATTTTTCTCTCATTAGTAAAGACAGAAAAAATCTGCATTGGGATTTTTACCACTGCAGTCATCTCTGATTCATTAGTCTTCATGATTGAATATGAGGAGAGCATGGAACCAGTGGTGTAGGAATATTTTGTACTTATCTCATTTGCTCACACTGCAGTTCAGCAGGCAGCCAGAATCCTGAGTGGAAATGGGCCTGCTACTACAGCTAAAGATCTTTATAAGTCAGACCCACTGCTGTCAGGCCTATCTGAAATCAACTAATATAATAAAATGTCTTTAAGGCAAGGACTATTGCCTATAAAGCAAAATTCATACCTCTTTTGATATGTAGTAGCAAAGACAAAATAGGAGAGGCCTCTGTAAATGTTATTGGGATGGGCTGGAGCTCATTAATAGGAGTTAGATCTGGGAAACCCAAGTGCAGAGAACTTCCCCTTGTGAATATCAGGTCCTCAACCATAAATTAGTGATACAACTATAAACTGACCCTGCCTACCTCATAAGAAGTTGTAAGACATAGATGAAACAATATATTTGAATGCATTTTATTATGAGCATGTTCCATATAAATGTGGGGTATAATCACATTGACCATGAAGGCTATGATTATGCATACAAGATAGATGTGTGAAAACAGTTGTGTTACTGGTGGGGAGAGGTCCTCATCCCCACCAGTTGCTCATGGGAGTGTAATTCTTGTGATATCCTGAGAAAAAGAATTTTTTGAGACTCACACAGGAGAACATGTGAGTCCAGTCATAGAAGAAGTGTACCTGTGGTTTCAGCAGAGTTAAAATCAGAGCCAGTGTCCAAAATTTCCTTTCCATGTTGGAGCCAAGTCCAGTCCAACGTCAGACTAGCTTAGCTTGTGTTTCCTGCTGCCATCATCACTCCATAGGATGTGGAGTCTGCATGACCACTGGCCATATGAGAGAACATAAGAGAGCCAAAAGCCAAGGGCCAACAGTAACAAGAGAGCAAACTACTTTGTTTAGGGGATTAACTATCCTCAACTTTATTAAGCTTGCAGTTGACCTACCCATTCTGGCTAATGATCTCTGTCTCCAGGTTTGACTGATAAGCATCTTCTCTATGTCATCCCAATTTACCTGCATATTCATCTATCTCCCCTTTGTTGGACCTCTCCCCCCAGTGATCTATGTGCAGGGAATGAGCCAGGAGTTCCCTGGGGAGTGCAAATGGCCATGCTTATAATGCCTGGCCTTCCCTATGCTTTTTTTAAAATTATTAATAATTAGCTAATTACAATGGTATCCGTTGCACCTTAATTTAAATTAACCCAGTAGACATCATAGCATTTTCTAAAGTCAGGGGCCATATCTTATTTTTTATCTCCTTAAATTTAGAAGTATCAGGCACATAGCAGAGGCTTTATAAATATTTTTAAAGGAATGGATGATAATTATTATATATACAAAATAACGTTAGGGCTATCTTAAGTAAAAAATGAGAAGTCTCTTCCATAATTAAAACAAGAGTTATTTTTCAAATTTGTATACCTAATTTACATTTAAGGAGGGATCATAATATAAACAAATGGGAGAACAAGAATGAAAGTCAGACTTCCAGAATCTTGAGGCCCAAATCTACCACATATTAGCCAACACATTACTTTATCTTTTTTCAACTTTTGTAACACAGAGGTAATAACAGAATCAATCTCATTGATGATGTTTGGAGTAAAAGAGATGATCCATGCAAAGTTTATATCACAGTGCCTGGTAGACTCTTAATAAAAGTTGAGATTGAATTGATGTTTTAACTGCAGTTGTCCTTCCTGATGTTGTTGCTTGATTCATCATTGTTAAAAAGTGGGCCTCAGCAGAGCAAGAGTTTCTCAGGCAACTTAATGAATAAGTTGGTCAGACTGGTTGGTTGACATTATACTGACACTCTCTGAGGCTCTCAAAAGGAGAGGCTGGCTTTAATTGCTGGCTCCTTCTTGAGACCAACAAGCAAAGGGCCAATGAACACTTGTGAACCTATTAAAAAAAAAAAAAAAAAAAAAGGCCTGTAATATTTTTTCAACACAGCAGCACTACTACTAGTTTAAGCATTTCTTCTCATGCTGAAGTCTTCCATTTGCAGGAATTTTGATTGGACTGCCTCCCTCAACTTAAATTATTTTTCAAATTAAAAAACTTCCAATAAGCCAACCTTTAACAAGGAGGTCATGTGGGGTGTTTCTTCAAAGTAAATTGCATTCTTCTTATTTGTATTCATAAAAAGAGCCCCTAAAAATTGAGGATATAACATAGTTGGACATCAGAAAGTAATTTTTATTAGTAAGAGAATCTACAATAATATCATTTGCTTAGCAACTTTTTTTGGTTAAAGATCTTGCCACAGTTTTTATTCAGTTTGGCTAAACTCTGTGATTGGATTAGAGCTTCATGGCATCCTTATTGTTTATTACAACTTTTTCCACATAAGGGTCACTCTCTTCTACGCTTTTTAATCATGATGATGACAGTTGAGAATTGACATCGTGAACTATTGTGTACTGTCAAATGCATAACAAATACCTTAATCAGGCTTAAATAGCTCAAGAACCACAACTATTGGCATAGCAGGTCAGAGACAAATTTCTGGTAATGATGAGTGGAGATGTGAGGACATTGATTTCAATGTGCCCTGCTCCAAATTATATCACCTAATTTGATCAAAGAGTTGCTTTGTTTTATATGAAACTATGCCTCTTTTACAGAAGTAATAACCTAGATCAAATAATCTAGGCAGAGGCATTAACGAGAATGAATAACTGGATTACACTAGCTATTTCATTGCTTTAATAAATTTGCAAAATCAGAAACCTGAAAGACAAATTAAATATAACTCATTTCCTTAATAGGTTGGAGAATCTTAGGAGTGAACAAGGGCCTTTGTAGCATTTGTTCAGTAATAAATAGATTTTGCAATTGCTGTGTCTGTTTTTCTTTTTTCTTTGATTTCCAGAAACAAAGAAGACATTTTCAAAATGGAGTCTTCATTCCTTCCATAGTCTCTGTTTCCGGAGTTCACATGATTCCTCCCAAACTAGAAATCACACTTTTTAAAGCTGATCAACTTTTAGAAAATGGGATCCTAATGAGCAGCAAAGAATTACTTTTGTTTCCCATTAAAAGGGACTCATTTTAAATTCCAAGGGTAGTGATATTAAGTGGCATATTGCCTGGGGGGTAAGATGAACTCCATCGAGACTAGTTCAAAATGAAATAAGTGCTTGTTTGTTCGTTAACACTTTTGAAGGAGATGCTTTGAGTCTGCTCTAAGCATGCCAAAGTAAGAGAGCGTGTATTTCCACAGCAGAAGTCCGTGGCAACACTCAATTACTCAGACTTCACATTTATTACACTAAATGACCGATGCAATAGTTAATCACTTGGCCTGAGAGATGACGTGGGGGGTGCACGGGTTTTCTCCGTATGAGTATTGACAGGCTGGCTTAGTGTTTCAGTCAATTAGAAAACACCTTATCCATGAAGGGGACTGACTGTACTTTTAAAATAAACTTGGGTTAGACTAGATGCTGTTCTATTCCAACACGAATCTTTAAATTGTGATCAATGAGGTCGGTGTGCCTGAAATTATCTATTCGCTCTATTTGGGACATGCTACACTCTGGCTCTCGGTAATGTCTTCTAAAAATATTAGCGAAGTCATCAGAATGATAGATGCCAATAACACTGATGCTGATTTAATAGCCACAGGAATCATTTAGAAATGCTTTATGTCTCCTCTTCTTCCAACTCAGCCTAAGTCATTCAGCTTCATTCCTATTACTGTGTAGAATAGAGTCTACAATAGTGGGGGCCTTTACATTACATTTCTAGCTCAGGTAAAAGATATCAAGCATCTGCATTACATTCTGTCTTATAAAAGCATTGATCTTTTCAAGAAAAAGGAAAACATAATGTAAGGGTTTTCTTGGGGGTTTAATGTTAACTTGCTGTGATTTTTCTGTTTACCCAATCAAAACCTCAGAAAGTTATCCAAGATCCTTAATGCCTGGGTCAGAAAAGTTGACAGGAGAAAAGCATACACATGTATTTAATGTAAGTTTTAAGTGACATGGGAGGCTTCACAAGAAAATAAAGACCCAAAGAAACAGGCCTGAGTATTTCATATTGATAGGTTTGATGAGGAGTGCACAGTTGTGGAGGAATATGAGAGGTTCAGAAGTATGAAGTTAAGTACAGTAATTGGGAAAATTTTACCAAGGCCTGTTGGTTGGGATTCTTCTTGGCATCCTTTTGTCTTGAGAGATAAGGTTGTTCCTTTCCTCCCCATGTAGGGAAGGCCTCTCTCCTCTGAGGGTTTATGGACTGTTTCAGAGAAGAAGAGTAAGAAGGTCAAAGTGACCTTTCTTCTGCCATTTTCTCAAACTCAGCTTAAATATCCCATATGCTAAAGTGCCATATTTTGGGCAATCTTTCCCGAACCCCATCAGCCCTCTCCTCTGGCTCACCAATCTGCTGTCATGTCTTGTGGATTTTACTTGAATAATACTCACTGCTACTCTCCTGGTTTAGGCCTTCGTGACTTCTCTCTAGGGCTAAGGAGTCTGTCTCCTTAAAACCATGTTTTTCTGCTCTTTAATCTACTTTATATGCTATGACCACATTAATCTTCCTAAATTATAGATTAGGTCATGTAATTTCCCTGTTGAAAAACCTTTAATGGCTCCATATTGCTTAATTTTAAAATTCTAAACTACAGAGTCCACTGTTTAGTGGCCTTCCCCAATCCTACCTACCTTTCTGATCTTATTTCCCTCCACTCATCTTCATTCATTCAGTAGTTCAGTAACATGGGACTGGTCACAACTCATCACTCAGGGTCTCTGAATAGGACTTCCCCTCTCTAAGCATTTGGCCATGATCCCCTCCCCCACCCTCACTAGGTATTTCTTTCCTGCCCCAGTTTACCTTGCATAGCCAAATCTTGCCTGCTCAGCCCTCCTTAATGCTCTCCAATTGGAAATAATGCATCCTTTTCTCATAGTTCATAGAGCTGTAGCTAGTACTCTTAAGACACTTTTACCTTATACAATAATTCTATATAATATATATATATATATATATGTGTGTGTGTGTGTGTGTGTGTGTGTGTGTATTAGAATTTAGTATGAAGTGTAATTCATTTTTCCATTCCTCATAGTAGCTTCATTGTGACTGGTATATTGTATCCATTTAATAAATATTTCCTTATACACTCCATTCACAAATGAGTATGGCTGAATCCTAATTTACTGTCCTTAAACCATCATAAATCTATTTTTTTCAGACACCTGCTTTCACCTATTCAGAAATTGAAGCATTCTAAATTCCAACAGATGTTCATGGACAGCTGGGAGAAATTACGCTGCAGATACCAAATCATCAGCATTGCTCTCAGGCTCACATCTTCACCTGGTTATGTTGTTCCAGACAGCTGTGCCTTCTTGGAAATGCACTTG
Organism: Pipistrellus kuhlii; assembly: GCF_014108245.1. NCBI lineage: Eukaryota > Metazoa > Chordata > Mammalia > Chiroptera > Vespertilionidae > Pipistrellus > Pipistrellus kuhlii. The sequence goes on from NW_023425404.1 coordinate 148,991,629, forward strand.
GCTTTAGGAGCAGGCTCTGTTTGTACTGTGTCTACAGCATTCCAGAATAAACAAGATGAGCCTTGATGTAGCATAGAATATGTGCAAGTCTGTGATCTATTAATGTTCTTTGGGAAGTTAACGTGGACTCATTTTGCATTTCTAAAAATGCTTCTTATCTTAGGGCCTTACTCAATTTCAGATCACAGTAATTTTACTTTTAGTAAAAAATGGTTCAGATACCCTGTGATGGGGAAAATATGAGTAAGGAAAATGCATAACCTGCATATGCTGGAGGCCAGAAACAAGACCAAATGGCGCATATTTAGGATCACTTTTCTTGAATTGAATTCATGTTCTGCATCCAAATGTACATTAATTTGGGCTATTGAGTCATTTTTTAAACTTGTCTCTCTGAAACTGTTCTTAGCATTCTCTTGGGACTGTGACCAGAGTAAAACATTAGTGAATATCCATGTTACCTAATCTCCCCTGGTGCATTTTATTCCATGCCCTTTGTTTAGTTTTTTTCCATTTGATTACTCATATGTACCCCTTCCCATATTCTGTGTTGGACATGTGTAGGCGGCAAAAGGAAATAAATATGCCCATGGTTGTCACTAGTAGACACCAGTTTATAAACAGTACTGGTTTGACGGTGCACTGGTTTTCTGAATACAGGAAGGTCAAGAAAAACATTTTCTTTTTAAATGAAAAAAGGAGGTAAAACAAGAGTTTTAATAACAGGCTTGACACAGAGCAGTGTAATACCAGCATGAATTACACTTGGTACCAGACTTTTATTGGAAGTCCTAGATTGCTTTGTTCCTGTCCCTGACATAATATTCAGAGTTGGGTTTATATTTGTCCAGAAGGGAGCTGGTTGCTATAGTCCATGCAAATCAAATGCTTGATTTATGCACCATTCTACTGGAGGGTGTAACATTAAATTTAATTTTGTGAGAAAAGCCTGGGGCATTTCAATGCCTGGGCCTGACATTGTGAACTAGGCAGAGAGGTGCACAAGAATTCATTACAGTTTCCAATATGCGAAATGCAGCATTTGAATGAAACATTTGTCTCTTGTCAAAAAGGCATAATGTCTATTCATGGTTAATATTTCCACCTCGACCCCTTCAGGACACAACAGCATATGTTTGGCTTTCATCATAAATCTTAATCAAAGATGAGTGACAGGCATTTGGTGGACTGGGGGAAGGGGGAATCAAAAAAACATGTGTCTATGAATTGATCAGTTATCAATAGTACCAACTGACTTCACCTTGATTGTTGAATGTTGCCACAAAAGGTTGGTATGACTATGCAAATTAGCTATATGACAAATTAATAATTTTTTATCTTTAGCTAGACTTCATTTGATTTCCTTACTCATAACTGGTTGGCTCCTTTTTTGTATGCCCTCCAGCAACTAGTCAGCACTTCCCACACTGTCCCCAGAGCCCCCTCAAGCTCTGCAGAAAATGTGTTGTTTACTTCCCCAGGAGACTCAGGGCCCACAGCAATCAGCACCATTCTCATTTCAACACCAAGAGTGCACTTCCTCTCTGCTTCAGCACCGTTGTCCCTCCATTGCCCCTGGGCCAGTCTAAACCTTTAACATTCAGGTAAGGCCTTTGGTCACCTGACCTGCAACCTCTTTCCGCCTCTTCTCCTTAAGGTCCCACATACCCTCCAAGCCTTCCAAGATGTGTCTTGGCTCACACTGGCCCTCTGCCTGGAATGACCTTTGCCTGCTTTACCGCTAGCAAAATCCACTTCCCTATTGAGAGAGACTTGTTTACTCCAGTCACAGAACTCTTGTCTCCTGGAAGTTGTGGTACTCCAATAGCTCACGTCTTAATTGGAACCTAGAATGTCTTCTATTAGGAGATAACTCCCCGGGGATACGGGAAACCAGCTCTGCTCTGAGTCTTAGGAAGTGATCTTTCTGGGGGTTTTTCCCCACTTTTTTCTTTTTTTCTGGCATCTGTCACTTTGGATGGTGAGAGGGCCAATGGAATCATTTAGGGAGATTTTACCTCCTAACACAGCAAATCATATACAGGTGGATAAAGTTTGAAATGTTCTCCTCATTGAAAACAAATGACTTAAAGTATTATTTTTCAAATTACAGATTGTAAGCAATTTGTGGGATCTGAAATTAATTTTGGTTGTTAATCTTCACCCAAGGATATTTTTCCATTGACTTTTAAAGAGAGTGGAAAGGAGAGAGGGAGGGAAAGAGAGAGGGAGTAAATGAGGGATAGAGGGAAAGAAACATTGATGTGGGAGAGACACATCAATTGGTTGCCTCCTGCAACTGCCCAATTGGGACTTGGGATAGAACCTGCAACCCACGTACATGCTCTTAATCAGGAATCCAACCTGTGACCCTTGGTGCCTGGATAATGCTCTAACCACTGCACATACCAGCCAGCGCTGAAATTAATTTTTAATTGGTACAGCATCAATTGAAAGGTAGAATTGATACAGTGGGGAGGGGAGGAAGATCTGGGGGAGATAATAGATCAACCGAAGGACTTGTGTACATGCATATAAGTACAACCAATGGACATAAAACTCTGGGGAGGGTGGGTATGTATAGAAGGGAGGGAGGGGGGCAAAAAAAATCAATAAAATATATTAAAAAATAATGATAATAAAAATAAAACAGCAGCTGCATTGAAAAAAAAATAAAATGAATGAAAGAAATTTAAAAAAAAAAAGAAAGGTAGAACTGAGTACAATTTTAAAAATCAGTGTCTTGCCAAAACCGGTTTGGCTCAGTAGTTAGAGCATAGGCCTGCGCACTGGAAGGTCCCAGGTTCGATTCCTGTCAAGGGCATGTACCTTGGTTGCGGGCATATCCCCAGTAGGGGGTGTGTAAGAGGCAGCTGATCAATGATTCTCTCTCATTGATGTTTCTAGCTCTTTATCCCTCTCTCTTCTTCTCTTAAAAAATAAATAAAATATATTTTTTTTAAATCAGTGTCTCATTCATAATATGAGAAAATATTAGTCTGGAAAGTTGGGGGGATGTGTGTGTGTGTGTGTGTGTGTGTGTGTGTGTGGTGGTGGTGGTGGTGGTGGTGGTGGTGGTGGTATGTAACATATACTTCTAACTTGGAAACATGGTCAAAACTGACATGAAGGGCCAAGAGTAGTCCTGGGGAATGGTGGAGAAAATTACCTTTCCCACTTACTTCAAAGGCCCCAGGTTGTTGCCTGTCTTTGCAAAGGAGATCCTATAGCTCCATGTGGCTTCAACCAGGTCCAAGACCCTTTCCTTTAACCTCTTCCTCAGAAATCTAAGGATGGAGGAGCTCCAGTGGCGCAATCAGTTAGCGCGCCGTACTTATACAGAAATCTAAGGATGGAGAAAAGATTCCTAGCCACCCTAAGCACACCAAACAACAACAATCTGCATTTGTTCCAAAAGCTATTAATGTGGAGCTTCTTCACTCTACTATTTCCTGTTTCCTCATTGACTCTCCAACATGAAGAATTTCTCTAAGAAATTAGATTTAAAGGAATGTTTCATCTCCTTTATTAAGTTGGTAGGTGGTCTTTCTTCACTTTGGCTGAAACTGCTGGGAAACTGGAGGCTGTGGATTGTTTGACCCTAGTCACTGAGGTGGGTCAGCCCATCCTTTCCCGAGGCCTGGCTTCCTTCCACTGGTGTGTGGTATTCACACCATTCTAATGACAGGTGCCTAAACCTCTTTAGGAAAGAGGAAAGATATACATGGAAAATATAAATATCGCTGCATGAGGTGGTAAGGTTCTCTACAACTGTGTCTTTCCTCTCTGGACCCTCAATGCCTGCCTAGCAGAAGTTGGTGAATAAATCACAATCCAATTCAATATTATTGACATATTAACATGCAGGAAATAGCAAACTAAAAGAAAAAACAAAAGTCTAATTTTCATGCAGGTTTTAATGCCTGCTTACCTCTAATTCTTTTCATTTCATTTCTTTTCTTTATTCACTCCTAAATTCACGCCATGCTGGTGGATACTGTCTTTGTCCACACCAGGTGCAAGCTATGAGACCTGCTCTTACCTGGAAAACAAACAAACCCAAAGGGATAGAGTTTGTAGAGGAGAACCAAGGCAACCCAGGAATTAGAAGTTGACACATTAGAAAGTTGAATCATGAAAACTTGCCAGGATGGACCAAAGAAGAAGAAAAAGCACTCCCAGCCCCCCTCTCTGACCAATGTTTCTCCACAGCACTTAAAATCTTCTAATATATTACATTACTTATTTATTCTAGTTTTTGTTTCTTCCCTCTAAAATGTAAGCTCCATGAGAGCAGGGATTTTCTTCCACTAACATATCCCCAGTACCTTGCACATAGTAGGTGCTCAATTAGCTCCAGAATCCATGCCTTTAACCTATATTCTATTCTATGCTTGAAAATATCAGTACTTTCTGTCACCCCATCTTCCCCCAGCCCCACCATAGCTAAACTTCTTACCTGACTTTGTTGGGCGTGTACATGTCTAACATTCAAAAGCAGGCAATTCAAGTGCCCATGAGTAGATAAAAAAAAGCTATTGTACATTTACACCATGGAATACTATGCAGCTATTAAAAAGAAGTATATCTTACCCTTTGAGACAGCATTGAGGGACTTAGAAAGTATAGTGTAAGTTAAATAAGCCAGTCAGAGAAAGGCAAGTGTCACATGATCTGACTCATATGTGGAATCTAATGAATAAAATATACTGTTGAACAAAATAGATCCAGAGACATAGAAGAATGAAACAGACTGTCAAATCTTAGAGGAAAGGCAGGGGTGGATGGGTGGGAAGGAATAGATCAACCAAAGAACTTGTACGCACAAATGCACAACCCATGGACCCAGACAACAGGATGGTGAAGGGCTGGGATGGGGGATGGGAGGGCTAGAAGGAGTCAGTGGGTGGGGGGTGGGAGGGCTAGAAGGGGCAGTGGGGGGAAGAAGATATGCATATGTAATACTTTCAACAATAAAGATATTTTTAAAAACAAAAAGATTAAAAAGATAAGAACAAAAAAGAAAGAAAAGAAGAGGGCAGTGACTTTGCTTTAGGTTGAAGAATCCTAGATTGACTAGGGCTTTCATGTTTCTTCTAACTTTTCTCGTGTTCTTGCAACTTCTCAAACACCCACAGAGGAGGCTGTGGTTCTCTTAAGACCTAACATATTTAGTGACCATGAGGCTAGTTAGTCTGCCAGTGAACTGGGTCTCCTTGCAGCCCTGTGTGCACAGCAGCAGCTGCAAACACCTGTCAAGCTTAATGGCCTGTTTCTTCATTTCTCTTCTTCCTTATTCCACCCACAAACACATTATCGAGATCAAAAACAGTAACTTAAATGTATTAGCATAAAAGCTGCACATAATTTGGAACTTCAGTTTCCTTTGCTTTTTGTTTCATCAAAAAGAACTGGGATGCAGAGAAAAATAAATGGTTGGTTTGTTTTAGAAATACTGAACACTAAGAAAACAACCAGACTAGGGCAAAGCCTACCAGATTTTAAGTCAGAAGATGTAGATTCTAGTCATAGTTGGGTTACTGCCTCAATTCAGGTAAATCAAATTCTCTCTGAGACTTGGGTTTCTAATCTCTAAAATGTGTACAATAACAATATCAGATGGTTTCTGCGAAGGTTAAATTAAACAAATGTTTTAGGAACGTATTGTATAGATTATTATATTAATCTATAATAATAAAAGCATAATATGCAAATTGACCGAATGGCCATACAGTGGAACACCATCCGATGACCTTCTAGGCGAAGCCTGGTCTGTGAGGGCCAAGGCAGCTGGGGCTGTGAAGGCCTACTTTTGCATGAATTTCGTGCATCGGGCCTCTAGTGCTAATACAAAATAATATCAGGTTAACCCTTCCCAGAAATTAAAAATATATGTAAAGAGATAATTCAAGTATGTAGAAATGTAGATAATTTGAGTATGTAGAAATGGCAGGTGAATGTGCAAAAGTATGTTTGTACAACATCTAAATCATTTTCTACCTTCCTGAGTTTGCCAGATAGGGTATTTAGCAGCACTGTTAGGTACATATTGTTTTCCCCACTTTAGGGATAATAAAAAATGTTTAGAGATCATTAATTTATTAGTTCTTTCAACATACGTTTAGTGAGCAATTCCAATTCAGGCCCTGAAAGTTAAGGCAACATCACAGCCAGGCAGCAAAATCTGAACTCACACCCAGAGATGTCTGAGTCCACAGTTCACATTAACAAAAACGATACAAAGTATCTGCAAGCTGTAAGGAACATTATTGTTCATACATTCTTAAGGCTCTAGTCCAGTGATTTTCAACTGGTGTGCTGTAAGAATTTTTAAAACAGGCAATGCATGACTATTTAGTCAGGAGCACTGACCTCTTTTCCCTTAGACTGTCAAATTAAAAAACGGCAACAGACGACACAATAATAATACCCATCAGTGTGAATCAATCATATTTATACCTATATTTTTTTGTCAGATGGGCAAAAGGAATATTTTTTATGTGTCACGGAATTTTAGTAATTAGTGTCTGTGCGCCATGAGTTGGAAAAGGTTGAATACTGCTGCTTTATTCTAAGCAAGATTAAATCCCATAGAAGAATCTACATTGTTAACTACCTTAGTACCCTCCCTATCCATGGGAAAATATGCTCCAAGACCCAGTGGATGCCTGAAACCAAGCATAGTACTGAACCCTTAAACTATGCTTTTTCCTTTGCACACATACCTTTTCTCTTAGAGAAATATCATGATTTTTCTTTGGCACATCTGAATTGCCAGCATCACTATTCTGGTGCTACGGGGTCATTATTAGGTCAAACAAAGGTGAGTTGTATACAACCACCATGATACTATGACAGTCGGTGTGTTTAACAGAGATGGCTACTAAGTGACTAAGGGGCAAGTTGTATACACAGCATGAATATGATGGACAAAGAAATGATTCATGTGCCTGCTGGACAGAGCAAGTCAGCTGGAGATTTCATTGTGCACAATTTAAGACTTATGAATTGTTTCTGGAATTTACCATTTAATATTTTTGGATCACAGCTGATCATGGGTAACTGAAGCCACAAAAAAATGCAACCATGGGGAAGGGAGGACTACTCTAAGATGAAGGTATTGACAGGCTGCTAATAATATTTCCAGGTGACATTGTTAATATATTGGGTGACAAAACAGAATCCATTAATTCAGTTTAACTGTTATTTACTGCTCACCTAGGATGAGCCAGCTAATATGCTAGATGATGGTAGTAATACAAACACAAATCAAGTATGTCCCCACCACAGAGAAACTCAAAAGCGAATAGGAGAGAGAGAGAGAAAGAGAGAGCTAGGAGAAGAACAAAGGCATCGAAGGACAGCTGGAGACCGTCCTTGACAAATTTGTTTCTGAGCATGAAAGCAACAGTTCTTGGGTGTGACTGTGTTTGTTTTGTTTTTAATGTGTGCATGCAGGGCAGGAGAATATTAGAGTTTTAATTAGTTGAATCAAGTAAATTTTCTGTACCCCACAGGTACAGTGTGTGAGGCCTGGGCAAAACTCAACTTGTATTAAAAATAATCAACCAACCTTTAGCTGGATATACTAATATCTGATCAGCACTTTATGATTCCCAATGTGCTTCCTTAAGTAGATTATCACTTACAAGTAAAAACATTATAATGTATCAAAAAGCCTTGATAACTTTCTTTTTTTTTTTTTAATTTAATTATTTATTTTTTTTTAACATATTTTAATGATTTTTTTTTGCCCCCCTCCCTCCCTCCCCCATAGCCCCTCCCTCCCCATAGTTTTATGTCCATTGGTTGTACTTATATGCATGTATACAAGTCCTTCGGTTGATCTATTATCTCCCCCAGATCCTCCTCCCCTCCCCGCTGTAATTTGACAATCTGCTTGTTGCTTTACTGTCTCTATATCTATCTTTTGGTTCATCAGTTTATAATGCTCTTTATTATCCACAAATGAGTGAGGTCATGTGGTGTTTCTCTTTCATTGATTGGCTTATTTCACTCAGCATGATGTTCTCCAATTCCATCCAGGTTGCTGCAAATGATGAGAATTCCTTCTTCTTTATGGCAGCATAGTATTCCATTGTGTAGATGTACCATAGTTTTTTGATCCAATCATCTGCTGACGGGCACCTAGGCTGTTTCCAAATTCTGGCTATTGTAGATTGTGCTGCTATGAACATAGGGGTGCATATATCCTTTCTGATTGGTGTTTCTAGTTTCTTGGGATATATTCCTAGGAGTGGGATTACTGGGTCAAATGGGAGTTCCATTTTCAGTTTTTTGAGGAAACTCCACACTGTTCTCCACAGTGGTTGCACCAGTCTGCATTCCCACCAGCAGTGCACGAGGGTTCCTTTTTCTCCGCAACCTCGCCAACACTTGTCGTTTGTCGATTTGTTGATGTTGGCCATTCTGACAGGTGTGAGATGGTACCGCATTGTTGTTTTGATTTGCATCTCTCGTATAATTAGTGACTTTGAGCATGTTTTCATGTGCCTTTTGGCCTTCCTTCTGTCTTCTTTTGAAAATATTCTATTTAGGTCCCTTGCCCATTTCTTAATTGGATCATTCATCTTCCTTTTATTTAGTTGTATCAGCTGTCTGTAGATGTTAGAGATTAAACCTTTATCAGTGGTGTTATTTGCAAATATGTTCTCCCACACCGTGGGCTTTCTTGTTGTTTTGTTGATGGTTTCTTTTGCTGTAAAAAAGCTTTTTATTTTGATGTAGTCCCATTTGTTTATTTTCTCTTTAGCTTCCATTGCCCTAGGGGCAGTATCAGTGAAGAAGTTCTTTTGGCATACGTCTGAGATTTTGCTGCCTGAAGATGCTTCTAGTATTTTTATGGTTTCCCGTCTGATGTTTAAGTCCTGTATCCATTTTGAGTTTATTTTTGTGTATGGTGTAAGTTGGTGATCTAGTTTCATTCTTTTGCATGTGTCTACCCAATTTTCCCAACACCATTTATTGAAGAAACTGTCTTGACTCCATTGTATATTCTTTCCTCCTTTGTCAAATATTAATTGAGCATATTGATTTGGGTTGATATCTGGGTTCTCGATTCTATTCCATTGATCTATATGTCTGTTCTTGTGCCAGTACCAGGCTGTTTTGAGAACAGTGGAAAAGCCTTGATAACTTTCCTTTCAGAAAATGAAGATATAAGAATTTTATTCCTTCTTCACTTTTCTTCTCCATAGAAAATCAACGCTCATTAACCCAGCCCTGAAGTTTGTCAATATCAACAGTTATGTGTTAAACTGTTTACAATGAAGGTTGGGGAGAAATGTAGGGGAGAAAATATATCCTGGGTTTTTTTTTTCCTTTTAATATTCTGAAATGTACATGGTAGGCATCTTAGAGAAATGAGTCACATTTCCATATGAAGATTCAGGATTATTAGTAAACTTGATGAAAGCTAAATTCCTTTTCTCAAGCATAATTGCCATATAAGAGCTTTTCTCTTTCCCCTGTTCTCAATTCTTCATTATTATGCATGCAACAGTTACGATACTAGAAAACAGGAAGGCATACTTAAAGTTTGTTAAAATGCACAGAACTGTACATATTGAAAAGCTTAGATTCATCTCCCAAATGCATGGGGGAAATAGCATTGAAATTAAAAATAAAAAAGGAAAGTGCAGTAAATTGTTTCTCTCTCTGACATATATTCATCAGGAAAGAGCTGCATGACAAATTCAATGAAATAAAATTAGTTTTTATAACTCAATGGGAGATCTAGAAGAGCACCTGGACACAGAATTTGCCTTGAATATTGGGAAAGTCTTAGTCTCTCAGCCCCAAAGCTCTGAAGTGGGTTCTATGAATATTAATGAAGAGTACCCTCACCAGGAAAATAGTTCTGTAATGTTCATTTCCCCTTCCTTACCACTTTTTTTCCTCCAAAATGCTCCTTCTATTGCCTCCTGAAATAGTCAAGTCAAATGTCTAATGCTTTGAGTCCTAGGTAACCTAATTTCATATAGAAGGCTTCAGAACTAGAACTACCGCAGAAGTCACTTGCTACTTCAATGAACAGATATTTCAATGCTTGGGCTGGAGTGGCCTGATCCCAGCAGAACAAGAATAGCTGCTAAAGATTTTGTCTCCAGCAAATGCCAGTCATTGGTAGGTGTCAAGGATGGGTACATGAACAGCAGGAGCTGGTTCAGGAAACAGGTCTGTGGTGAAGAGAAGGGACCAAGCACTGATGGAGTATCTGCATGGGGTCTGATGTTTTGTTGCATTATCTTATGCAGTTCTTACAACAACTCTTTGAGATAATAATCTATTACACTGTCAATGTCTATAGCAAATATAAGAGCTTCACTTATAGGATATTATTAATATATTAGAAAATTCCTGATTTGGAAAATGGAGATAAAAACACCTACTCCTAGAGTTATTTTAAGTGTTACAGGAGAGAGTATATATTTTTGTGGGCTCAACAAATGTATTTGCCCTCTCTTTCAATTCCTTTCCCTCTAAATTATTCAAACACAATTTGCCACTAAGTGAAACAAAACATAAGGAGCATTTATATTGGATTCCCCAAGAGGGGAAAGTTGTTAATTTCTAAAGTAATGAAAAGGTATCTTTTTTGCAGAAACTGGTTTGGCTCAGCGGTAGAGCATCGGTCTGCGGACTGAAAGGTCCCAGGTTCGATTCCGGTCCAGGGCATGTACATTGGTTGTGGGCACATCCCCAGTAGGGGTGTGCAGGAGGCAGCTGGTTGATGTTTCTCTCTCATGGATGTTTCTAGCTCGCTCTCTCTCTCCCTTCCTCTCTGTAAAAAACCAATAAAAAATATATATTTTTAAATAAAAGAAAGAAAATGTATCTTTTTAAGGGACCTTACCTAGGAGACAATACCATTGCCTGACACACATGGATAGCATTGTAGAGAAGCTATGATCTGTGGTGAAGATAAAGCACTGATGAAGTGTCTGCATGGGTCTGATGTTTTGTTGCATTATCTTATTCAGTTCCTACAACAACTCTTTGAGGTAATAACCTAATACACTGAAGATATAAGAATTCTATTCCTTCTTCACTTTTCTTCTCCATAGACATTTTGTGTATCTATACCATTCTATAATCTCTAAAAAGTATACATGAAATTACAGGTTAGCTTAAGTTGCAAAAAAACCTTTATGAAGGTCTTCTCCACATTCTTCTTCTAATATATTCAAAACTTATAGTTTTGAAAAAGACAAGAGAAGGAAAACAGCAAAATTTGATAAAATGCCAAAAAGAGTCATTGAGATTACCATAAAAATATTTAGTGATAAACCTATTTTGAACTTATTAATGTACATATGTTATCTCTCCTTTCCTTCCCCCCTCCCTCTATTTCCCATTTCTGCCAAATTTCTTAAAGATAGTTCAGTATTTAGAACAAGATGTTATCAAAAATCTTCTAGATGGTGATAGAAAAATACATTATATCACCATCTAGTTGGTGATAAAGAAATTGGTTTAGGGTTCTTCCCACCAGTTAAAAAGATGCTAGTATTGCTGTTCCTTCACAGGTTTGGCTACTTTCCTAGTAGTCTTCAGAGATGGTGAGTACTTACCAGTGTTTTTTTCTTCTTTTTCATCAATTCTATTAAAGAATATCCCCAAAAAGAAGGCACTCTCAAAATAATCCTCTTACAAAACAACAAAACACCCACAGGATCCTATTATCCAAACAACTATTTTCCAAATTTCTGCAAAGTCCAAAGACATGCCCGTGGAGGGTTTTAGTCCTCATTCCAAGAGCCAGCCATAAACACTTCTTGCAATAAATATCCACAGTAGAAATAATCTAAATAATAATTTGGTTCCCAAATGTTCTTTATCCTGATTTCCAAAATCTTTTACATTCAGTTTCAAAAATGACCATAATTATGTTTTATAATTATGTCCTCCCTGAGAGTCTAGGATACAGCTTTGACACAGCTCTATGACCTTATATAAATGATTGTTCCTCTCTCGGTCTGTTCTGCAACTATAGTGATAGATATGTTCGACCAATGGTTCTTCACATCCCACCCCCATCTTCCCTACCCTCCCACATTTGGCAATGTCTGGAGACATTTTTGGTTGTATTATAATAACTGGGGGGGGGGGGTGCTGCTTACATTGAGTTGGTAGAGACCAGAGATACTACCAAATATCCCACAATGCACAGGATAGCTCCCATGACAAAGAATTAATCTGGAACAAAATACCATAGAGCCTAGGTGGAAAAATATAGTTAGAGGATTTATAAAGATGCTTTCAACATTGAATTTTATAGTTAATAGGGATATGATATGATGTGATATGATATATGATTATATATCTTGAATTTGTATTAAAACTAAACTTCTAGCTTAAATACATCTAAATATATCTTTAAGTTCTAAAACAATGAGAAGGAAATGTAAGACCTCAGCTAACCAATTAAGCAACATGTATTAAGTGTCCACAATAGACATATAGCACTTGGCAGGAAAAGATCTTAAGATATAGTTCCAAAGGAAATACAAAGTCAGCCACCGTGGACTCCACCCAGAATAAACAGGCTGAAAAACAACTGGAAGGTCTGCATGATCTAACAACCTTTTACATCAGCCAAATCCTGACAGAAGCCTCAATACTTTGCTCAAACTGAAGCAAGACTGTTGTGAAGAACTAGTCCTTCCAACAGAGAAGTTTATAAGGATTTTCAAAAAATTTATTCTTTAAAGGAATTGAGGGAGAGTGAGTGGTCAGCAGAGGTGGTCATGACGGTAGCAGCCAAGGCTTAGAATGTGCCCAGCTCTCCCATTAAAAAAGCCAGACAGCCTGCATAGTAAAATTAAAAACTCATGGACTACACTTACCACAAAATGAGGTGATATGAATCCAACATGAAAGTAAATGGGACAAGCCACCAACAGCCACAGATGCACATGCTACCAATTTCAGTGCAGGGGAAAAAGCAGAGGAAAACAACAGAGGCCTGTGGATTGAGAAGAGAAGAACCTGAAACAGCCAGCATGTATTACTGAAAATCATGGCAAGTCAGCTCAACAGTAGTGACTGGGGTGGTTTTGCCCAGTCGAATAGTACATTTGTACAAGGGGCCCGAGAAACAACCTACAAGAACTGGAGTTGACTAGCCACTGCACACACAGAAAACTGCCCAGATAAGGATTCCTGCAAAAAGGGTCTCATACTAGGAACTACTGAGAATGGAATCAAAATTAAGCAGAATTCAGAGCAATAGATACAAATTAAAAAAACAAAAAACGATCTAGATAAAAATGGATATAGAGAAATCTACAAAGAAAACTCAGAACTCATGCCATCATGCTTTTTAACACTGTATGAAATGAAGCAAACAATAAAACAAAAAGAGAATAGAAAGTTATATAAGCTGAAAAGTATTAAAGTCTATATTTTAGGTAGTTACTATATAAATAGTTGTGATGAAGGCCTGAGGGTAGGGTGGGACAAAGGTTCAATTGGGGGAGGGAGGAGATATCTGCAATACTTTCAACAATAAAGATAAATTTTAAAAATAAAATAAAGCTTCACAGCAACTGAACAGAAAATAAAGAAGATAATAAGACCTGGCTATTTGGAGTCTTTTGTTGTTGTTGTTCCATATGAATTTTTGGAGTGTTTTTTCTAGATCTATGAAATATCCCATTGGTGTTTTAATAAGGATTGCATTGAATGGAACTGCCATTTGACCCAGTGATTCCACCTCTAAGAATATATCCTAAGAAACCCAAAACACCAATCAGAAAGAATATATGCTATGTTCATAGCAGCACAATTTACAATAGCTAAGATCTGAAACAGCCCAAGTGCCCATCAGTAGATGAGTGGTTAAAAAAGCTGTAGTACATTTACATCATGAAATACTATGGATCTCTTGCCCTTTGAGACAGCATGGAGGGACCTGGAAAGTATTGTGCTAAGTGAAATAAGTTAGTCAGAGAAAGACAAGTATCAGATGAACTCACTCATATGTGGAGTCTAATGAACAAAATAAACTGATAAACAAAATGGATCCAGAAACAGAGAAGCATGGAACGACTGACGAATCTCAGAGGGAAGGGAGGGATGGGGGTGAGGAAAGATTAACTGAGGAACCTGTATGCATATATGTATGACCCATGAACATAGACAATAGTGTGGTGGAAGCCTGAGAGGGGTGGATGTGGGATGGAGGAGGTCAATGGGAGAAGAAAGAGGAACATCTATAATACTTCCAACAAGATCAATTTTAATAATTGTATAATTCTGTTTTAACATTAATTTATTAGAAGGGCCTCTGATGAAATAAATGTCTCTTAGGGCTTACAAATAAATATGAAGAAAAGATCTCATCATATTCCTGCTTCACCTAAGAAACTGGGAAGTTTTCTCCTCATGGACAGTGTAACTGATAGTGCTTCCCTCTAGGTTTTATCACTGCATAATAACAAGTTTATTCTTTTTCGTGTGTGTGTTTAATTTGTGTCATTGTGTCTTTCTTCTTGGCTTCATGGGCATAATGATTCACTGAGGATAAAGGACTAAGGATTAGAAAGGAGACAAAGGGTGATACCCAAGCCTGGACTAAATGCATAGATTCAACATTAATCTTCATGCTATAAAAAAAAAATGTTGAAGAGGAAAATGGAAAGAATGGGAGGTAGAAACTGGTTTACATACACAATTCCTGGCCCAGTCGCCCAGTCTTAGTTTCTCCCCACCTACTTATCCAAATGCAGTGATGCATAAATATCCTTCCTTGAAAAATATTACCAATTTTATGTAACTAGGTTTGTTCAAAGGACTTGTAGAAGCAGTATTATATTTAGAAGGAATCATACTACTTAGATAAGAAAAACATGCCATTTTGATTTGGATAAAGACTAGACTTCCTTCAATAAGAAATGATACTATTCCCTCTGCTACTCTGAAACTACATTTTAAAATTCTCCTTCTGCTGGAAGTATATCACATGAACCTTATAATCTGTATAGCATTCTAATCATTTTCTTATTTTCCTGGCTTTTTCTTGGTACTTGTTTAAAAATCTCCTTGCATTGGTCTCCTGAGCCTGGTGGAGTAATATTAAGAAGCAAATGACCAGACATAATGACTTTGCAAGGTCCTTGTGCTTCCTTATTAACATTCAGTTAGCATAAGTCCTGACTTTATTATTGACTACATTGAATACACAAGACACTGACCTCTGCCATCTGCGACTACATCTCTTCCTGCAGATCTATCAGAATGGTTTCATATGTGGAGGAAGCAAGAGGAAACAAAGCCGCATCCACTTATTTTTGATGTCCCTAGAAACTTTAACACACTCACATCTGCAATCCAAAAAAGGAAAGAAAGCCCCCTTTGCATTAATTACTGTAAAATCTGTAGTGACGGTTGGAGCATAATCAAGAAGAAAAATTCAAGATGGCAATCCCAGACTTATCTTTCTAAAGTAAAGTAAGACCACTGAGTGAATAAACAGAATCAGATATATCCACCCACCACAAAGAAAAAATGACCAAGACATAATTTATTACTGAGCATTAAAAGCAACCAACAGAACCCAAGGAATGTTTTGACTGCATGATATTATCCCTCAGGAATATCAGAAAATCTGCCAATTTAAGACTGTTTTACATTCCCACTTATTCCCACACACAATCATACTTAAAAAAGTAACGGTGACATTTTTGAGTAAAGTTCAAGATGGCAAATGTATATACCCTGTTCTTGAAGGTTTTGGTGAGTCCCAGAAACAGAGGCAAGGAGACATATGTGATACGATGCACTGAGCTTCTTTCTAAAGACCTGGGCTTGAGCCTTGATTCTGCCATGAACTTTGTGATGAAAAGTGACACCAACTCTTTGAATCTCCATTTATTTATATGACAAATAAAAGGATTTGTAGATGGTCTCATTTCAGCATGAGCCATTCATGTAGAAGTTTATCACCATTCCTTTCTTTCCTTGCTTCTATGAAGTTGGGTTATGTCTTTCTGGCATATAGAAGCACATAGTCTCATATATCTCTGCTACCAGAGTAAAATGATTTGGTCACCTGTCAATTTTCAGAGGTGGTAAACAAAAAAGAAAGCTTTGCCAATATAGGCTGTTTTAAAAGTGAAAATTTTCTCTTAGAATATTTCATTGCATTTTTAATGATAGAAAAATGGATGAATGAAGGACAAAAATAGCTGAAGTGAATAGGAAGCCATGATGAACCTAACTGTGGTGTATACTAACACCATTTGCCCATAATTCTCTGTCTTCAGGGTGATGGAGGCTTTACTGCTTCTCTGAGGCACCTCCTTTTCCCAATTCCTTTGCCAATCTACTTGACAAGAGAACAAATACAATTCAGACTTGTTGTATCACAGTACCATCCTATCTAATAAAAGAGAAACATGCAAATTGACCATACCTCTGCTATTCCCACAAGCCATGCCCACCAGACACGCCCACCAGCCAATCAGGAGCGAGTATGCAAATTAACCCAACCAAGATGGCAGTTAAATTTCATATCCAGGTGCAGAGCAAAGACTGAAGACAGTGTAGAATAGGGGTGTCGAACTCAATCAGAGAAGGGGCCAAAATCTAAGATCCAGCCTAAATCGCGGGCCGAATGGTTTACTGAACAGTCATAAACTGTCATTGTGATGGAAACGCAGCGGAGTGCAGTGATGACAGTGCGGTGCGGGCCACACTGCAAGGCCTGGCGGGACGGATTTGGCCCGCTGGCCTTGTGTTTGACACATGTGGTGTAGAAGGAAGCCAAGCTCTGCATGTGCCTTTGAAAGGTACTGAGCCTGGGACCCTTCAGTCCTCACACTAACACTCTATCCACTGAGCCAAACTGGCTCAGGCCAAATTTACTTCTTAATTCCTTCACCTTTTCACCCAGTTCCACAAGTCCCCTCCCACCTGGCAACCAACAGTTTGTTCTTTGTATCCATGAATTCGTTTTTGCCTTGTTTGTTCATTTATTTTGTTTTTCAGATTCCATAAATAAGTAAAATCATATGGTATTTGTCATCCTCTGTCTGTCTGACTTATTTCACTTAGCATAAAACTCTCTCTAGGCCCATTCACATTGTCACAAATGGTAAGATTTCATTCTTTTATGGCTAATATTTTATTATACATATGTACTATATCTTCCTCATCCAGTTGTCTATTTATGGGCACTTTGGTTGCTTCCATATCTTGGATATTGTAAGTAATACTGCAGTGAACATAGGGGTGCATATATCTTTTAGAATTACTGTTTAGGATCTCTTCAGATAAATGCCCAGAAATGGAATTCCCTTTTTATTCCCCAGTACACCACTGATTACCTCAACCTTAGTGCACAATAGAAACCTAGGAAAAGCTTAGGAAAAGGATATTCTCTCTTTCCCAGATTTACATCAAAGAAACCTAAAACATGAGGCAGAGAGGTTAATGACTCAGAAGTAAGTTTTTGGTACAGTAGTATAATACTGAAAGAGAATATATGAAAGACAAGCAAGATGCAAATTAGGATAAAAATTTAAAGCCTGTATTGATTTTCACTGGCCACATGTAAGAAGGAATTATAAAAAGATCACAAATTATGTCAATGTTTCACAATGATGAAAAATATTCATCAACTACACTTCATTAAAATTTAAGAAAAGGCAAAAATAATTGAGATCATATGTAAACATAATTTTAACAACTTGCTTCTTATTATAAAATTAATTCATGTTTACTCTTTTAAAAGTTAAAACTACAAATAAGCAATAATAATAATAATAATTATTATTATTATTATTATCTCTTCACCCTAAAATAACCACTATTATCATGTTGATATAGATCCTTTGTCTTCTATGCACAAAAATATATTCTTTTTTTTTGTACTCTACATATAATTTTACAAGTCTGCTTTTCTATAGCAATTTAATGAATATTCCACAACATTGAAAAGGCTACATAGCTTATATGAATATGCTAAAATTTAGTTAGCTAATTCCATAGTTACATTACCTCCAATTTTTGATGTTTATAAATAATTGCTTCAATAACACTCTTGTAAACATGTTCTTGCAATTTTTGAAAATTGGGGGATGGAGGTGCACCAAGGGGAGAATTTCTAAAAATAGAACCTTTTAGTAAATGGTTATACAATTATAAAGTAGTATGTGTTTTGTTTTGTTTTTAATCTACTATCAAATTGCTCTCCAGAAAGTTTAAACCAAGTTACTCCAACTAGAAATACATGAGCATACCACTCCCTCACCAGCACTGGCTATAATCATTCTATTTACCAATCACATTGTGATACATGAAGAATGACATTTCACTGTAATTTGAATTTGAATTTTTTTATCTGCCACTCAGTGTGAAATTTTTTCCAGATGTTCATTGAGCATTTGTATGTCTTCTTTAATGAATTACTAATTTATATCTAAGAAAGACATTTTTTTGACAGTGACCTATTGCAATGAGTCTGAATTTTAGGAATTCTCTTCTTTGGAGTTATTATAATAATCTAAACTAGTTCTAGGAAAACCCTTCTTAAAAACAAGAGGAATGAACTAGATGAATTCTTAAGATCCCTACAAGCCCTAAGTTCCAAGTTCAGTGTAACTTCTACATTCCTTAGTTGAACAAAGGAGTTGTAGAAGGATAGCATGTCATTCTTGCCTCAAAGGGTCTAATGCTATTCAAAAAGCCAAGACTTACACGTAAAAAGTAAAATATGGTAAGTAAAAATAACACCATCCCCTATATGAGATTTCATAAGACCAAATGCCAGATAATAAATGAGTTGAGTTTCAGAAGTTATCTGAAGTTTATAGTAGCTTTCATGGGAAAGAGATTATTTGGATTGAGATTTGAAACTTAGTAAAATAGGTGGAAAGGGAATACATTTAGACAAGAGAGAAAGAAATATAAGAGGATTGATCCAAGAGTGGGAATGTGCATGTTCCAGAGACACTCAGACCACTGAGACGGTGGGAAAGAATTTGTACATATTCATATTATGCTGAGCATTGGGACCAATCAGTATAGGTTTGTATTCTGGGTCTGCCATTAGTTTGTTGTGTTTCACTGAAAAAACTACGTCATTTACCTAAGTTTCAGTTTGTTCACCTGGAAAATAGGGATAATTCTATTTACCTTAAAGGAAAGATTTGATGAAAGTGCCAGTCAGCATATAAACAGCACCTCTCACACTGCAGGATCTCTACACACCCAAAGAAGATACATTTGAAAAGTAAGTTGAGATAAGATTTTAGAGAACACTGGATGCAAGGCTAGGAGTTTAAAAAAATAACTTAAGATTTGCTGCAATGAATAGTAGTGAAATGATTAAAAAAATATTTTATAAAGATAAATTTGACATTTTGGGGAGATCAATTAAAAAGTAGAGAGAAATTGAATTGAGAAAAATAGCCAAGAGCTTATTTAAATGTCCCAGGCCTAAGAAATTGTAATGTTGATCTTGATACTAGCATATGGACTAGAAAGAACATTACAAATTAAAAAAAAAAGTACATTTTGAAGGTTGTGATTGGCTAGGAAAGAAAAAGAAAATGGAGAGGAAGAGATAACCATGGACGACAATACTTAAGAACATCAGAATATTAAGGGCTAGGAAGGAGAAGTGAAGATTGTTCCCTTTTAGACAAATTAAGTTTAAAGTAACAATAAAATGTTGTATCAGACAGGTTTCTTCCAGAAAACAAGTTAATTTAAACAGAAAAATTATTTAAAACAGAGAATTCAATGCTTAAAAATAATTCAATGCTTAAAAATAATTTATTAAAAATAAATTAAAGAAGAGGATTTCAGGTTAGGCCTCTATGAAGCAAAGGCACTCCATCTTGTTCCTATACCTTTATGTTGTAAGAACTGCTGTTTAAAATTTTCCACTAAACATAGATGGTCCTTTGTTCTGTGAATTAACTTGCTATTCTTGGCTTCTGTAAACATGCTTGCTCGAATAATAAGAAAAATAAGCTCAATTATCTGGCATTGCAAGCCATTCTGCTGACATAAGGGTTTGATCCATTCCTTGATACTCCCATGCCAGATATCTTTTAAGTATATGAATTGTGGTGTGCTCAAGGCTACAAGCTTTCTGCAAAATATCTCCCAGTACATAGGGCTGTTTGTAAACCCTGCAAAAGGTGAGAAAGTCCCATATTTAGAAGACAAAGAAACTGGGAGAACATAAAGAGAAAGCTTCCTCCATGTTGCTTTGCTCAGATTTTGAGGCAACTCCTCTGAGACCACTAGTGTAATAAAGACTCCAAATTTGGCTTACTAAGGCATCCTCTATTCAGCTTGCTGATTTCCAATATAACATCTAGAAATAACTGCCAGAGGAATACCACTAGCCAGTCTTCCCGGGAGATGTTGCCTTTGCTGTGTCAGGATGATGGAGATTCCAGAGACTGCTACAGTAATTCTTGATGTCAAGACCTACCACCACTAACTGTGGTCCAGAATCAAGAAACTGATACTGTCACTGTAGCTGCTCTCCATAGGCATAGAGCAAGATCCTTGGCCCTGATCCAGTGTTACAGAAAAGCCTAATACATGCCCATGGCTTGACTTGGAACCAGCACAATGCAAAAAAGATGGAGCATGACCTTGCTTCATTTCTTCCTTCCCAGTCTCACAAGAGTGCATCTAGCAGGCAGAAACCTACTGTGAACCCAGAAGCCTAGCTATAAGGGAATCTGGGAAATGTTGTGTGCTGGTTTTAATGTTTTAGTTTTCTAGACTGCAACTTTAGGGAGGCTCAAGAGAAGGTAACTGGAGACAGTGTCAAACTCCCACATCCATCAGAGATGTCTCTGTGTAAATATCCAGTATGTAATTAGATAAGCATGGCCAAAGCTCACAAGAGTGTTGGGAGCTAGAGATAAAGATATTAGGGTAAATAGTAGAGAGACTACATTTTACTTGATTAATT
This sequence comes from Pipistrellus kuhlii, assembly GCF_014108245.1. Classification (NCBI taxonomy): domain Eukaryota; kingdom Metazoa; phylum Chordata; class Mammalia; order Chiroptera; family Vespertilionidae; genus Pipistrellus; species Pipistrellus kuhlii. The sequence goes on from NW_023425404.1 coordinate 149,012,594, forward strand.
TTCTATCTGAATATCTTATAGGAAGAATAAGAGAGCCCAAAAATGTATAACTGAAGTTTGCAGCTACTTATATGAATTGGGCTTATGACACAATGAGTACCTATAGGTGTCCATCAGAGCAGAACCAAATAGGCAAGGGCCAGGAGCACCTAACCATTGTCCTTAGGCAATTGACGTAATGCATTTCAAAAGCACTTGGGAGGGCCTGATGGTCAATTCCCCAATATCTCTTTTTTTTTCTCTCTCTTTATTGATTAAGGTATTACATATGTGCCCTTATTCCCCCATTGCCTCCTCCCCTTCCCCCACTCATGCCCTCACCCCGCCCTGGTGTCTGTGTCCATTGGTTAGGCTTATCTGCATGCATACAAATCCTTTGATTGACCTCTCCTCCTTACCCTTATCCTCCCCTTCCTTCCCTCTGAGGTTTGATGGTCTGATCGATGCTTCTCCCAATCTTTCTTTTACCTCATGGGATTCACATAAGCCAATTCAGCTAATATTGTTCCCCTTGCAAGTGCTTGTTTGAGAATGGGTGTGTGAGTTAGAAAAGTGGCAGTGGCAGTGAGAAGTATTCTCACTCAGATTGAGAGAAAAAGACAAAGAGATAAAGAATGACATACTCTCTTGCTTCTTCTGGATGGATGTGACCCCCTGAAATAAATACTGTGATCTTGCCTGAGAATGAAGCCAACCAATGGCAGAGGGCAGAGCCAAGAGAATCTGAGAGAAGAAAATCTAGCACCCTAGAGAACTTCTACACCTGGAACTCCCTTCTCCCTATGTTCCCATTAAGTTGGGCAATTTGAGCCAGAGTTTTCTGTTACCTGAAGCCAGAGACATCATCACTGACTCCAGCACCATATTTCCCATGATATTGCCCACTAGATTTTCAGGGAACAAACTTACTTTTTTTTTTAGCCTGAAATTTACTCCATAAATAATAATATATTTTAATGGTATAAAAAGTCATATGGAGCACTATTTGAAGACTATTCTTCAAGATTATTTTATTTAATTCAATTATTCAAGTCAATTGAATCAAAAGACTGATATTTATTCTAGAAAATTTAACTGGATTCCATTTGGGTCCTAAATTGGGTTCATAGTGGGGGCATTGACATGTGTGGGAACATGCAGTGAATTGATGAGGTGGGTGCCCTCAGGCATTCATATGAATGAGATTATTTTTAAGTAGAGATTGAGGAAAGAGTCTACATTTCAAAGAAAGGGAGAACGCATGCATGTCTCCTGACCCAACCCTGTGAATCACTAATGCCCCTATAGAAAGAGTATGAAGTAAGAAACGAAAAGATCTGCTTTTGCTATAGACTCTTTAAGACAAGCCACAAGCAGTCCTAATTGGTACCTTGGTAAGGAATTGTAACTGACAGTAGATGAGAGAGACACTCTTTGCACTTCACTGTTAAACCCAGAGCTTTAACACATTGAGGATTCCAGGGACTAGAGTTCCCTAAAATCTCTTGGTGCTTGGCCCTTTTGGGAATATTGAATAAACATGTCATCTTTGGGAACACTATTAGCCATGACACTGTCAAGGAAGCTCATGAAGAGCACTGAAGATTCATGTAAGAAATGGCCATGAGAAGATTCATGTAAGAAATGGCAAAGGATAAACTCTCAAGTAGTTTCAAGGACAAAGTCTTGAGAATAGAAGCTAGAACAAGAGAGTGAGAATGCAGCAGATGTCACGTGGACATTACACTCCATGAACTGTGAGTAAATACATGTGAAATTAGAATGGTAGAATATTAGCTTGGATCTGTGCATTAAAGGAGTGATTTGATTTCTCAACACTCAGAGAATCTGTCACTGCCAGGATATAATGGGGGCCAGGGGTATGGAAGAAGCCTACCTTGAAGGAAACCTTGGAGGGGGAATACTGAAGTCCTGACAGGGGAAGGCAGGTGAAAGTAAGCACCCAGATTATTTATTTCTTAAAACACATTAGAGGCCAGACTTAGCAAATACTAGAAGTAAGATTTAACTTTCCTGGTCACACTGATAAACACCAATCCCAATTTGAGAATTTTTTTTTTCCTTTCAATTTATTTTACAAAGCAACATGGCAAAGGAGGCCCATTATCCTTTAGACAGTGTTTTTTAATCAGTGTGCTGTAAGAATTTTTCAAGCTTGTAATACCTGACTGTCTAATCAGGAGCATATGACCTCTATAAAATAAATTACAACACCCAACACTGTAATAATCCCCCTGGTGTGAATTCTCTGCCTTGAACCATAGTATACAGATCATATAACAGACCTGCATCTTATTGGTCACATTGCATAATAAGATTGCATCTGATTGGTTAATTCTTAGTACCAGAAATCCTTATATCCCATATAAGTAACTGATTTTGTAAAAAAAAAAAAAATCACTTTGGCATTGGACAGTATGGCTTGGTTGGTTGGGCATCACCCTGTACACTGAAAGGTTGCTGGTTGGATTCCTGATCCTGGCACATGCATGGGTTGTTGGCTCAATTCCTGGTAGAGGACATGCACCCAGCAGCCAATTGGATGTTTCACTCTCTCTTCTTCTCCCTTCTTCTCTCTCCAAAAATCAATTTAAATTTTTTTTTAACTTAGAACCTCACTTTGGAGCAAAGAAGACAGGTTGTTGTTGTTGTTGTTGTTATTATTATTATTATTATTATTTGGTAAGTCTATCAAAATTTTTTGTCAGATCAGCAAAAAAATATAATATCTTTTTTGCTGTGCTGCAGAATTTAATAATTTATGTGTGTCATGATGAAAAAAGGCTGAAAATAGCTGCTTTAGCAAATTCTACAAGATACATAGACATCATTTAACATTGCATAGCATTGTGTTCATTATCATGATGAAACAAAGGAAAATCAGCCTTTGTTCTCATAAAGTTTAAAATCTAGCTGACACATGAAGGTAAATACATAGGATAAGTCAACTATCTAAAGTTACTCAGCAAAACGTTTCCCTTATTCACACATCAGAGGTTACCTTTAGAAACTTAAAGCATTGCCATGGCTCCCTTACTCACTGGAACCCTAATCCTGGAACACAATCCTGTTTCAAATACAATAAATGTCATAATAAAACACCCACACACCATAGGTGGTGAACACATGAAAATTAATTTCAATTGATGTATGAGGGCAAATGATGAGTAAAATATGGTCTAGACGATTAATTGTACCAATTTTCAAAGTACTAGGCTCTGCGTATTTGAGATTAAATGGTTGTGGGGGAGAGAAGATGAAGTATAGCAACTTAGGTAAGGGAAATGGTTTGGATAACTTTATTAAACTCACCCTTAAAAAAACAGACAAATGGACAGGTCAACAGGTTGATGACAGGTAAGCAATGAAGCAAAAATGTAAAAGGCAATCCATATTGCTGCTACTGCTCTTTGGTGACTGATGGTGCTCACTCCCATTAGCTACCTACTGTCACCTCATCTTAAGTGAGGATGAAAACTACCTCCGGGGCTGCCAGGGCGGCAGGAAGCTACTTACGTAAAAGTCAACATAAAATTCTAGTTCTATCTTATTTGTTTGTGTGTTATTGTTTTTTATCTTTACCAGGGTTACATAAATAAAGTAGTCTATGTGAATGGCTACAGGTGAAAAAGTACATTTTCAGCCACATTGAAAGGAAACTAGTACACAAGAGAAATGTCTGCAATCTGAATATTACAGTTGCTAATAATATACATAGATACAGAAAGCTAATAAATCCTAGGTGCCAACCAACTGATAAAACATAATAAAAGAACTCTAAGTAAAGAAAAATCTTGAAGCTAGGAAGGAAGGAAGGAAGGAAGGAAGGAAGGAAGGAAGGAAGGAAGGAAGGAAGGAAGGAAAATATTTTATTATCTAAATTTGATAACTATGTATTTCATCCCAGAATAAAGAAATTCTCATTTCTTGATGTTAATTTTAAATTGTGACATATACTTACCTTGAACTTGATAGTAAAGGAAGTGGTGATTCTAAAATAAACATTGTTGTCACATATCAGTGGTCCCAGGGAGATAATGTGGGTTAGGAGGAAAAATAGGAAACCCAGATTTAATATCCTTTGGGAAAACTAATGAACTGGTAATTTACTTTAGGAGACTAGAGAAAATGAAAAGTCAGCTCAAAACACAAGAAAATGCTTTGTTCCCAAATTTCTTTACAAAGTAATTGCTCCTCTTGAAAGTAGTGAATGTAAATAAACATAATTTTTAAGGAACATTTATAACAATGGATTTTGATATACCTATATATTTTAGCTTTTGTAATACTTTACATTCTTCTCTGCCCATTCTGTGATTCTTGCTTTTTTTAACTTAAGAATTTATGTTGAAGGAGACAAAAAAAAAGTAAATTAAAAATCCTTTACAAATCTCCATTAACTATCTTAGAGGGGGAGCTTGTATTTCATTGACTGTAGTTTATGCAAATAGGATCAGAGGAATTAACATATTGGAAGGAGCTGACATTTGTCCTGATATATTGAATCGTTAGCATGACAGAATCACTTAAGCTGGATTCACTAACATCAGGTTTCCTCTCATTATTGACCCCTACAGAGTAGGCTCTGACAAGTGGAACTGCTGTAAAGTTCATTAATAATGTGGAATAAATCAATTGTTCAGGAAATACTGAAAATAGATAACACTGAACTCATACATTTTGCAAGTTCAGCACAAATATTTCTCCACCAAGGACACCGAATCTCTTCATGTCCTTTTCTGACCTACTCATGGAACCTGGTCTTTAGTCCCTCATTTCCTCAAGCATCCCAAATGTGCACAGATCCTTAACCCCTTTGGGAACACAGTGAGCCAATGGCCATTCAAAACAAAATAGCTTCAGGCAAGAAAAAAATAATATAGAGGCTTTTACAAGATTTACAAACATTCATTCAGTGTGATGGCCATGATTTAAGTTTGTGCTTGAGCTTTATTCCCTTTATGGGAAATTTTTTCAAATGTATGGTTTCTGTTGCCCTAAATCTTCACAAGCAAGAACCCAGCTTGCAAGGGTTAAAAGGTATTATCAGGAATAAGATGCAGGGCCAGCTACTTTTAGGATGTAAAGAATTTCCTACTAGATGTATTGGATTTTATAGCTATAGGCAACAACATGTCTTTTAATTATAATCTCTGTTTTTATCACCAGCATCACCTCACAAACAGTATTCAAATTTTAATTACTCAAATAACAGTCACTTAGAAGTTTTAGTTTAATGTGTCCACACTCCAAAAAACTGTACATGTGTGTTTCTGTTACCTAATATATAAAAACCCTGGGTCCATCACATCCACAACCAACTGGAAGTCAGTACTGCAGTCAGTGCTGGGTTGCTGTGGTGACCCAGCACTGACTGCTCCAGCTGCAGGCACAGTGACCCAGCACTGTCTGCTGAGGGGGCTGCAAATCAGGCCCAAAGAAAAGCCTGAAGAGGGAAGCAAGGTCTGATCTGTAGTCTCTGTTGAGCTGTTGATCAGCACTTGTCTCTCTCTTTCTTTCCTGGCCTGGTCAGCAGCTGCACATCCTCTCCAGGCCTCCACCAGGGCTGCTGATCAGTCCCACCTTTCTGATCAGGTCCTGTTGATAGGCCCAGAGACGCTGACTGACATAGAAACCAACCAGTAAGAACAAAATCTGGGTCAGTGAGGAGCCAATGGCTTCTTAGGAGACAGAGCTTTTGACGCTGACTGGCATAGAAACCAACCAATCAAAACCAAATTGGCCAGTAGAGGAGGGCAGCTGGGGGCAAGATCAGGTCAGCAGGGGAGGGCAATTGAGTGGGGACCAGGCCAGCAGGGGAGGACAGTTGGGGGATATTAGGCCAGCAGGAGAGCAGTTAGGTGTAAATCAGGCCATCAGGGGAGTGGTTGGGGGCCATCAGACAGGCAGGCAGGTGAGTGGTAAGGAGCCAGAAGTCCTGGATTGTGAGAGGGATGTCCGGCATCTTTTGAGATGTCCCAGTTTAGAGAAGGTGCATGCTAGGCTGAAGGACACCCCTTTCCCCCAAGTTCAAAAATTTGGTGCACCAGGCCTCTAGTACAATATAATCAGCTTGTGTTAGTCTATGCCATTGAAAACAGAAATAACATGGATAAAGGAAATCCACAGAGAATCCAAAAATAATCTGATTTTAGCAAATAGATTCAACGTCTCACCCACCAAGCCTTAAATTGAAGATCCTTTAGTTTATTGATTTTTTCCTCCTCAGAATTGCTTAATACAAATGCTAATGAGCAGTGTAATAACCAAATGGAGGTGGAAAGAGAAAAAATAAGAGAATCGACAGAAGAGAATAATCTACATAGTAGGACACTGGCCACACTCTCCTGAGAATGAATCATTATGATTTTTTAAAAGGTGAGTCAAACTTTATTCTTCTATGTTTCCTTTTTTTTTTTTCTTTATCAGACATTTTTTCAAGTGAGCTCCAACATTATAGACATTACACACAAGATTAGTTAAAAGAAAAGTGGACATGAAAATCTTTTCGTTAAACCTGTTTTTTGGAAAGGTGGGTGGGTCGTGATGAGGGAAGGTATTGACACTGTTTATATAAAACCCAAATTGCCTTGATATTTAAGAGTTATCTCAACTGTTTTTTTAAAATACGGTAACTATAAAGATATCATATGTCTCAGAACTTCTTTGAAATGATTGACAGAAGTCCAAGAGCACATAAAACCGAGACTCCCTCTGTGAGTGTGGTCTTCCCTGGTCTCAGCTGGTGCCTTCTTCTCCCTCAAGTCTCAACACAAATGTCACTTCTTCAGAGAAACCATCTCAGTCCAGTCTTCCCTACTATTCTTTATGTTCACACCTTTTTTATTTGCTTTCTAGACTTTATTATAATTTTGATATTTGTTCATATATTAGCTCCCTTTAATTTTTTTAGCTCCCACCTAATTAAAAATGTAAGCTCCATGAAGACAGTAATATTATCGATATTGTTAATCATAGTGACATAGTGGATAATAAATATTTACTGAATTAATAAGAATATGAGTACTTTACATGTACCCAGCTATCCATTCATTAATGTTCTTTTTGTTTATTAGAATTTGCTATAAAAACTCATTCTAATTGCAGTTTTCTTATACACTCTCCAAAACCAAAATAGTCCAAGCAGTTTTCAATTCTGTGATGAAGAACTTTATGTAAAAAATATTTTAGCAGCCTCTATTTTAAGTGTAAAATTTTCATTACAGACAAGATGAGTAGTTCTCTCTTTTGTTATGAAACCAAAAGAAAAAACTCTTTAAGTTTCCACTGAGAGTGAAGTAAGAAGAAATTTGGTTTTTCTTTAAAATGAAATAGCCCAGAGAAATAATTTACATACAGTGTTCAATACCAAAGTGTTTAAGATGACATGGGTTAGTCACACTAACCATATGGTAGTAATCAATTCTCAATGTTTAAGTGTATTAAATCAACATATTGTACATCTTATATTTATACGTTATATCTCAGTTAAATATTTTTAAAAAGAAATCATACTTAAACTGTCTTCCAGTTTTAATGTATTTGTTCATTTATTGAATAAATATTTATTTTGGGCTCCACTGTGGACAATGAGGACAATATAGACACAGAGCTTAAAACCATTTATATAAATACGATCTTCGCAAAATATAATATACTTTCTAACCTATTATCTCTTTAAAGTTCCAAGCACAGTTTTATGCTTATTGAAAATATTAATGTTTGAATTCTAGGCCTAATTACCTATGTAATTAATGTAAAGAAAGTCTGAGACCCCAAAACTAGGATAACAATAGGACTTCTCCAAATTAAAACAAAATATAATCATGTTTGTAGAATTCCATGTTTCATTTTGTGTTGCAGGGGAAGGGTTCAGGTACTAGGGAGATGTTAGCCAAAGGTACAAACTTACAGTTACAAGATGAGTAAGTTCTGGGAAACTAATGTACAGCATAGTGATTATAGTTAGTAATACTATATTATATACTTGAAAGTTCCAAGAATGGAGCTCTTAAATGTTTCACACACACACACCCACACATATATATATATAACTATGTAAGGGGATGGAGGTATTAATGCTATGCTGATAATCAATTCACAACCTATAAATGTATCAAATCAACATTTGTACACATTAAACTTACAAAAGTTATATGTCAATTACTAGTATATCTCAATAAAGCTAGAAAAGGACATTTTAGTAGAGAAAAAATGAATTAATTTTTAATAATAAGGTATATTTACACATTCAACAAAAGAAAAGCCTACAGTCTACTTTTTAAAATGACTAGCAAAAGTACTCTTAAATATTTAAAGTTAAAATAAAATCTTTAAATTATGTATGACTTTTACAAATCCCAGCTCTAATAATTTTTCAATTAACTAACCAAGTAGCATCCTTGACATTTTAGAAAAGAGGGTTTCTATTGTATTGATAAAGAAAAAAAATCAGATTGTCATGAGAACTCTAACTGTATTATATACTAAAAAACAATAGAACAATAACTTCATTGTGGTGACAGGAAGTTGGAAATAATCCAGATGTTCATCACCGTGAGTAAACAGGCAAAATGTGATGGAGAACCCCATGGAATACTTATGACACTTTAAAACATGATATACATACAGTAACATGGATCATTCCTAAAGGCAATTAATGACTGAAGGAAATTAAGGAACACAATTAAATGTGTATTGTGCAATAACATTTATACAAATTAAAAATATAAATACAAAGAAACAATACACTTTTAAACAAAAATATATACATCAAAACAAATGCATTAGCATGTTTGTCCAACAGGGAAAGGAGAGGGAGTTATCAGAAATAAAAGGTAGTAAATACAAAAATACATAAATTCACACATACATATACACATTCACATGTATACACCTGCATTCATACTTATACACATAAATTCCAAAGATGGCCCTTGCAAAGACCAATGATGATAATGAGGAGCATGATTTATTCAGCCCTCTACACCTCTATTCAAAGATATAAATAGCCTTGGCTGGGTGACTCAGTTGGTTGGAGCATTATTTCTACACCAAAAGGTTATGGGTTTGACTCCTGGTCACAACCAAGGCTGCAGGTCCCCAGTCAAGCTGTGTATGGGAATCAACCAATTGATGTTTTTCTGACAGCTATGGTTCTTTCACTATCCCCCCTTCCTCTCTCTTAAATCAACAAAAGAAAAGCCTATAGTCTACTTTAATTAAAAAAATAAAAATAACAAATAAAATAAACATATCCTCAGGTCAGGATTAAAATACGGATATGCCAATGCCCTGGGTTTATTTATTTTTATTTTTGTTCTATGTTCACAAACTGAAACCATAATTCTACCCACCATTTCCTTGACAGAATTAAAACTTTTATTTAAAAAAACTGGCAAAATAATCTAAATTCCATGTCCTGATGATGGGTCAAGATGTCATACTACTAATGTAAGGAGCTTGTTTGGTGAGGGAAAAGCAGTCCCACACAGTAATTCACCCATTTCTTTCAATGGTCTACAGCTCTCTGAATGCCCATCAAATTTTATTTTAACAGGTATCTATATCATACTAAATATGTATCAGAGACTCTTCCAAATACATCACAATTTAATGCATTTAATCCTCCTAACGTTTCTATGACATATGTACTGCTATTGCCACATTTTACAGAAGAAGATGCTAGAGTAAGAAGTAGGAATAGGCTATTTAACTCACTCAAAGTCCAAAGTCACATAGCTAGTTAGGTGACAGAACTAGAATTTGAACCAAGGAGGGTTAAGCCTAGAATTTATGGGCTTACTCCTTACACTAAGCAAAGCTACCTCTTAGATGAAGTAGAAGATGCAGATAAAATGTCTGTACTAATCCAGACCCAGAGTCTGTGGCTTCCTACACTTCATTAACATGTGGCAATATGGAAACATCATCAAATATGAGCAAGACACTATCCTAGACACAGTACATACCACTGTGATTTCTAATTTAGTGTTCATACTAAAAAGGAAACTTCATGTCACACAGCTGGTAGGTAGGAAAGCAAGGATATGAACCCAAGCAAAGCCACCTCTCTGCTTGATTCCATGAGAGACCATCCATATAAAAGTCTATGTAAATAGCATCCCTGATACATGCTGGCCATGAACCCAGTACTCTTTCTACTGCAGAGCCTTCGAATCAAATAAGGCCTTATAGCATAATCAAACACAGTGACAAATGACTTTGCAAGTCTTTGCAATGGATTGGCATTTCAATTCTATTAGACCTTGCATACGTAATGCTCAGATTCTTAATTCAAGAATATGATTTCAGCCTGCTCCCTTTGTCTCATGTCTATGGTCTTTGAATTACAAATTCCACCAGGCCACCACAACATTATAAAATTCATCAAGTATTTAGGGAAACAACTCTGACAGATATTCCACAGTGCTGAAAAATCTCTTCACTCTTAGTAGAATAATCAAAGCATAAATGAGTTTCTTTGATAGCATGTAATCAATGTTAGTAAGCATTTCCATAACCTTATCATTTATTTATTCCTTCTTCCATTCATCTAAGAGTCAGTTTTCATGATGTGCCAGATATTGTTTGTAAATGCTCTACCTATTATTTAACTAACTTTAAATTTAGCCAGAAAATTCTATAATTATGTAACCACAATATATTTGAGGTGACTTCTACCATCTCATTATATTCTTTTCAGCGGTTCATCTTCTTTGCTCTATTGATTACTTTCGTTAGCATCTTTCTACCCGATTGCTGTCTCCTGTTGGAGACAGTAAACACTATGATACTGGGATCAGCTACTTTTCTGCATAACCAAAAGGCTAGTGGTACAAGAAGATGCAGTGAGGGCTGTCACGGGACGTGCCCATCCCCAGGGGAGAGGATCTGTGTGCAGGTGTGTCAGAAGAGTTCTACCTGAGGACCTGTTTTCCTAGCACAGGGCAACATCAGAATCATGTAAAGCCCTCACCAACCAAACACTGCCTTGGAGTTTTTCTCAGGATATCTGGACCCTTCCGCCATCCCACCATGCTTCCAAAGGAAAATACATACTAAATAAATTATGACTCTACCTTGTGAAAGAGAAGACTATATAATAAGAAGGAATTGTTTTTGAATCCCCCGGAAACTAAGAATAAATGGCTTCAATTCTTTCAATAGATAAACATGATACAAACAGAATAACAATAATGTATACATACAGTGTGCTTTCAATGTGCTAGGCACTATACAAAGTGATGTTCATATATTTAATTTCATTAAATCATCACAACAACTCTATCAGGTTGGTCAATTTTTATCTCCACTTTATGAGGGATAAAAGAGAAATAGTCTGGGAAAAGTCCTTTAAAATAACCAACAATTAAAAAATAAAATAACTAAGAATTAATGAGCACTTGCTATGTGTTAAGCCCTATCTTTAGAGGTATTAATGCAATGAATTTTCAAATTGCCACCCCCATTTTACAGAAGAGAAAACTGAGGCACAATTAATAAAGACTGAAGCTGAGATTTAAATGCAGACAATCTGGGTCTAGGTCCCGCACTCTTAAGCACTGCTCTATTCTGCCAGGCACTGACAAATGGCTAGCAGAGGAAAGCATACTGGCTTATCATTTCCATAATTCAAATAACAAATTAATATTATACCTAGGAAAGATCAATACTTTAAAGATATATTACATGCAAAAAATCTTAATAATCCTGGCCTGAGGTATCTACACACAACTAGTCCTGGAAACAGTACTTTGGGGCAACATTACCTTAGACCAGTTGCTCAATTTTCTTATGCCTCAGTTTCTTCAACAGTAAAACAGAAATGATAATAATAGCAATGGTGACAAATAAATGAATCAGTACAAATAAAGTGCCAAGAACACTGAATGTCTTATACTTAATTGCTGTTTTGTGTTTTGCATTTACATTTTGTTCCTGATTGCTCTAGGAGCTGGAGCTTGCAGTCCCTGGCCTAACCAACCCTTACTGTCCTTTTAACAGTAACTCAGAGACCACTTTTTCTCTGTGTGTCATATTAGTGCTCCTGAGTGTGCCTGCTCTGTTTATTTGGTTATATGCCTGCCTCTCTCGTCAGACAGAGAGTTTTATGAGAGCATAGACCACTTCTTATTCATTTTTATTTTAATGTCCTGCTCCAAGCACAGTGCCAGCTACATAAAAACTGCTCAATAAATGTCACTGAATCGATGCTAATCTCTCCTACTCTAAATACCTTAAAGCACTTATGTGCAGCTTGATTTGTATTAAGTAATTTGTTCTTATTTGTCTGATGCTTTCTAGACCTTCTTCCATCATCTCCTGTATGTGCGTCTTTGTGATTGGATGGCAGTCTTTCCCTTCTTTCTTTTGAATTAAGCCTCCACACAGGACACAGTGCAGGAGCTCCTATTTGGACACACACATGCACATGCCACTTGCAGTAAAACTGTAAATGTCTGAAGGGTGGCAGAGTGGAATTCCAATAACTGATCATATCTCATACAATGTCACTGGCATCCAGAATTACATGAAGAGTACAAATAAATGGGGTTCATTAGTTGTTGCTCTTTTTTTTTAACCTCTAGTTCATCTACCAGGATGACAAGAAGCACATAAAAAGGATTTTCTGGGATTCTCTATGCTCTGGAAGTAGGGAGAGACAAAGAGAATAATGTATACATGGAGGAAAGGGAAGGAAATTTACATTTATTGAGCAATAATTATTTATGTTACATATCACATATATGACATCTAATTTTCCAAAAGAATAAGAAATACCCAGACTTCATATATGAGGGAATTGATGCTTCAATGAGTTATGTCAGTTACTTAAAGTCACAAAGCCTATAAGGTTTAAAGTAAAATGTTGGACCCAGGTTTGCCAGTTCAACATCCCAATACCCATGCTTTTCCCACTGCTCCATCCCAGCCAAGCATCAGATTGAGAAAAGGCATGTTAACCTCCCATACAGGATATGGCATAACCAACTATCCAATAGAGAAGAAGTAAATACAAATAAAACAGAGTCCAAAAGCTAAACATGAAATCCCATTTGTAATACTATCACTAAAAATAAGCAAAGCACAGGAGAGCACCAAAAGAGAGTTTCCCATGTAATAGTCGTTGATCTTTTCTTCCATCTTATTCAACTCTACCAACTTCAACTAACAAGAGCTAACTTTTATTGATACCCACTATGTATCAGTTGCTATGCTCAGTGTATCACACGGGTTATCTCACTTACCCCTCATGACAATCCTAAGTATTAAAACTAGTATCATCCCAAATGTTGTAAATGAAGAAATTAAGGCATAGAGATATTCAGAGACTTAGGAAGTCACAGAGTTAGGTAGCAAAATAGTGATACCAGGATATGATAAAGTTGAGTCTATCTGAATATTAACTGAAAGAGGCCAGCCTTCTCCACATGCAAATGACTGTGAAGTTCCTAATAAGGAATAATAGATAATCCATGAACCTGGGGAAATTACCTTTTTAAAAAAAAATCCAATCTTTATTGTTGAAAGTATTAGATAAGTCCTCCTTTTCCTCCCACTGACCCCTTCTAGCCCTCCCTCATCTCCTGCCCCAGGCCTTCACCTACCACCCAGTCTGTCTGTGTCCATGGGTTAAGCATATATGCATACAAGTTTTTTGGTTGCTCTCTTCCCACCCACCCATCCAACTCCACCTTTCCTCTGAGATTCCACAGTCTGTTCCATGCTTCTATGTCTCTGGACCTATTTTATTCATCAATTCATTGTATTCATTTGATTCCACATATGAGTGAAATCATGAGATAGAAACTCACTTTTAATAGCTATGTCCATCACAGATCAAGGATGGAGAAGCCAGTTAGGAAGGGTAAACAATCAGATCTTTACTTTTAATGTCTCATACTGACTCATCCTACGCTGGAATAATTAGCTCTTATGAAATGAGATCTTGTACTCAGGGTTGCTGAAGCCCACATTTTTGCTTTTAGGAATTTAGGATTATGTGATTCTATACTTGAACTCCTACTAACTTCCTGGATTCTATACTTGAACTCCTACTAACTTCCTGGATTTTATTTGAATACAATCTATTCAAACATAATGTATGTGTCTCCTAATTCATTCTGGTTGAAGATTAGAAAAGCTCAGTAAGAAGGCAACCACTGGCACAGACTATGGAAGAAGGGAAAAGTGTGTGGGTGTAGATGTCAAGTGGGAAGAAACCTGGAGAAAATTGCAGCAGAAAGCAAAGTGATTCATCAGTGCTATCAGATGACAAGAATGATCAGAATCTATAGATGGGGCACAATTCCAAATCTAGTTTGTTATCAGGAGAAAGTGATGCAAAAGGAATGCCTGAACAGGAACTCTTGAGTGACAAGATAATCAGATGTAGTTCCTTTGATTTTTGTTGTCTAGTGTCTGAAGATTACCCAAGATAGCCTAATCTTCTTTTTTTCTTTTTTCTTTTTTCTTTTTTTCTTTTTTTTTTTTTTTTTTTTTTTTTTTTTTTTTTTTTTTTTTTTTTTTTTTTTTTTTTTTTTTTTTTTGTCTTCATCTTTGAATACATTTTCAGTGAGGGATCCTTAAAGACAAGTTCCATGCTTACAAGAAATTCCTTCAAAGGCTGGAACTTCAAATGACCAGATGTACTATCATTTTTGTGGTTATTAAACAGATGGATTCTGAAACTCAAGGGAAACCTTGACTAAGATAATTTTAACTTTTGTCTATAATACAAGCCAATTGCACAACCCATTAAGCCAGTGAAACTATGAATATCAAAAAAGTGAAACAGAACAGTCTGGTTATGAGGCCCCTCCAAACACACCACAAAATGATGTCAGTCTCTGCTCTAAAGGTGCTACTGATCACAATCATCCTAATGTCGGCTAACTTTCCCCTTGTTATAAATTTAAAAAATGAAATAAGAATAAATTTTTAAATGCTATAAAATATTTTAATACTAAAAAGGGATAACTAAGGAATACCATAAAATTGGAGAATCCTTTAGTATTGCTATTATTTATAGGAAGTGGACCTATCTTCTGGAAATGTATTCTAAGGACAAGTTCATGCAAATTAGTCCTAGAAATAATTAAGAACTACAATTCCTACACTACCTATGTCAAGTATAAAGGCAAGACTAGACTTAAAGAATATTTGTATCCTGAGGTTCTCACTTAATCCTCATGACAATCCTAAGTATTAAAACTGAGTTTTTACTCATTTTTTTTCTCACTTGAGTTCATAAGAGATTTTGTGAATTGAAAGTCAGCCTTTTTAATTTTTAGTTGTTTTTATATTGGGACCAAGGAGTTCTATAAATGAAAAAAAACAAACTGTTTCCATATCTAGATTTATATCAGGAACTAAAATTTACTAAAATATGTTTTATGTGGAATGTTTTTAACTTTTCTAAAAGGCATTTCCTTATGGTTTGCTATTTAATCCTAGAATAAGGGATCTATTTGTGAATATTTTAAAAGTAGCACTCAAAAATTTACCAACAACTTGAATTAAAATGGGTGAACCATGAAAACAACATCTATTTCCCATTATAAAAATAAACAACAAAAATTTGTGAAATTACATTATAGTAAGTGGTTGGACCTAGCACACAGAAAGGCTCACCCTGTAGAATAGGGACTAGAATTAGGTCATGCCTATTGGTTGCCAGTGTTGGCTGGGAATCCTATATGGATAATAATTCAGAAGACACTCTGGGCTCACCTTGAAGAGTGCCCTGCTTAGCTACAATGTCTACTATAATCCTGGGAGAAGGAGTAATAGGTTGGGTGTTTTTTATTGCTAATTTAGGCCCTCAAAAGCATATGATATTAGGGATTAATAAACCTGCATGGTACATATATAGCAAAATAGGCTAATAAGTGCTAAAGTAACAAATATAACCCCAAATCTCTGTGACTAAGACCATAAAGGTATGTTTGTCAGTCATGCAAAGTCTACACCATACTAAGCTCCTCCATCTTGTAGTCGGATCATCTGAACATTGTCCTACGAGGTCACTCAGGTCAAGGAAGAATAAATGGAAAGATAGTAAGAAAAGTCTTAAAAGGCCCTCCCTGATACTGATACACATTAATGGCACCTATCTCCCATGGGTCAGAATCCCATCACAAGCCCCCAACGTACTGTAACCCATGGATATTGGGTGAATGTTAACAGTCTCTGCCACAGTACATAAAGGCAACTTATGAAACAGATTCTGGGCTTCTTCTATGATAGGGAAGCTAAGGTCATTCAAGTAATTCAACTTGAAAACTGCTCATGAGTAAGAGTAACTTGAGACTCTTACTCTTTTGTCCTGAGTGTTAACACAGTGTTAAATTCCAGATTCCAACAGAAAACAGAACCCAACACAGATGTTCCAAGAGATTTTAATGAAGAAACTATTTATGAATTTTGTAGAGAGTTAAGGGAACCACCAATGGATGGTGAGGCCATCCAGAAACCTACAGTATCGGGAAGCTGTTGCCACCTATAGTTTATTCCAGAAAGTGAAAGATGAAGAAACAGTGTCGCCAGCTCAGGGACCAGGAGGAGGAGCAGCCACACAGGAGCTATAGTCCTAGAGATGCAGCTACTGCCAGAGACCATGAACAGAGCATAGATGGAATGGGGAAGAAATACCCTGATGCCCCTCTCTCTTCCAGCTTTCCAGTCTCCTGACAGCATCTCCCATTGGCCAAACAGCTGATTTAGAGGCCAGGGTGAATTTGTGTATGATGTTCAGCCCACAGAGGCAGTGAGCAAAGCAAAAAAGGAGGAGTATGTGGGGAGGGGAGGAGGGCAGCTGAAAGCGGAGGGCAGGGGGTGGGGGGAAAATGGTCAGGGAAGTCTGCCAAACAGAAAATAAGGGCCATGGACAAGACAACTGAAATATGAAAATAAAAAGAGACAGCTTTTGGAGAAATAAGAAGATTTATCAATTCTCATTTTAATGAGCAATATCCTTTTTACCATTCCAACTGGCTCAATTCCTAGGTTGGCTATGCAAGTAAAAGAACTATAACAATGGCAATCTATAGATAGTACACACATCCTAGCAAAAATATCAGCTAAAATGAATGCTATCATATCAAAAAGACTCTAGGGCCCTATCAAAAGGAGACCCACAACGGATTGAAGACCTCCTTATGCCATCTATTTATTCACCTACTAAATCAGCAACTATCTTTTGATTATTGATTAAGTGCCAGGTCCTCTACTAGGCATCTTTGTCTTGTGAAAATGCAAAGATGAACAAGACAGATATAGTATTCTTTCCCTCATGTTAATAACCTATGGGAAAGGCTGAAGCAGAGTAAGCAAGGGTAGGATGCTTCAGATGGATTTGGAGAGAAGGCCTGCATGCACCTGGTCATTAAGTGCCTTGGAAGTCATAGTAAGAAGAGGGTATTTTACTCTAATTTCAATGGGAAGCCATTGACAGCTTGAGGCTATGGCTATCACTGCACTTAGAATAAAATTATCCATTGAAGGTTCAAGACAACCAATCCATTTTTGCTGCTCTGTGAAGAATGGACTAGAGGGAGGCACTTGTGGAAGCAGGAGTAACAGTTAAAAGCTTTTGAGTCCATGTAAAAGAGGTCATCCAATGGACCAGGTGGGAGCTGTAGAAATAGAAGTACATACATTCAAAGTATATTGTCAGAGAATATTTGATTTGTTATCACTTGTTAAGATCTGAGTAAGACCAGCCTCCAATCTAGAAGAATCTTCATAAATCCATGAGTCTTCCACAAATTTGCCAACTAGCTTTATGGATGGTCTCTTTTCTCAATAATGAACTTTCATAAATTAACTGAATATATTAGTTTCCCAGAGCTGCTCTAACAAATTTCCACAAACTTGGTGGCTTATAGCAACAGGAATTTCTTCTCTATGGTTTTGGAAGCCAGTCAATGGGATTGGTTCCTTATGGGAGATCTGAGGAAAGTTATTCCATACCATTCTCCTAGCTTCTGGTGGCTTTGGGCAATCCTTGGCATTCCTTGGCTTGTAAATACATCACTCTAATTTCTGCCTCTGTCTTCACATGGCCTGCTTCCCTGCATGTGTCTGTGTCTCAAATCTCCCTCTCTTTTCTCTAATAAAGACATTAGTCATTGGACTTAGGGCCCATTCTATATCCAGGATGATTTCTCATCCAGATCTTTAACGTAGTTGCATCTGCAAAAACCCTGTTTCCAAATAAGGTCACATTCACAGATAACAAAGATTAGGACTTGGACACAAATGTTATGGTACACAATGCCACCCACTGCCCTGAGCTTTTGGTTTTCTATGTATAATGTAAGAATTACATCAAATAAAATCAGATAAAATAATGCTACTGAATACCATTTATTATCCAAAATACTATACAGATAGTTATTATTAATATATAAACATTATTTGATCTATTTGAATGTCAAATGTAATAGTTAACATTATTTAATTATTTGCTTTCTTACAAATAAAATTTTAATAACAATACCAAAGGCATTATAACACATTTGCATTTACCTACTGAATACTGTTAGCAATTGGCTATATATCCCTAATATGCAAATAGACTGGCCGGCGGAACAACCAAACAACCAAACAACCAGTCATTATGATGTGCACTAACCACCAGGGGGCGTGCACAGGACATGGCAGGCATGGGCAACAAGTGGCAGAGCACAGAACATGGTAGGCATCAGCTGCAGCGGGAGGTGGAGCAGGGGCACCAGACCAAGGCAGGGTGCTATTTGCTGTCATTAGGGCGAGCATCTGGTGGTTACTGAAAATTCTTTGCACCGAGTGCATCAGTCCTGCCATTTGCACCCACTGCCTGTGCTTAGTGCCAATCCTGATCACCCCTTGGGGCTTCTCTACCTTCTCCCACTCCTGAGGGACGATTGGGGCCAGCCACCATTGCTTGTACCCACTGCCAGTGCCGGCCCCACTCATACCTGCAGCTGGTACCGGAGCTGTCACTCACACACTGCCAGTGCCTGACACCTATCCTGATTACTAGGTGCAGACAGCCGGTGCCAGCGGCAGCTGCTGGCCCCAATCATCCCTGAGGTCTTCTCCACCTCCCCCTGCTCCTAAGGGGCAATTGGGGCAGCAGCCTCCACTCACACCTGCTGATGGTGCCAGCCCTCTTTGCACCTACTGCTGACGCTGGCCCCAATCACTCTATGCCCTCAGTGGGTGCCAGCAGGGACAGCACCATCAGTACATGGGAGCAGGGCTGCCAGAAGACAGAGGAGCCGGGGGGCCATGGTGGAAGAGGCTAGGCGAGGGCATGGAGAATGGGCCAAGATCTACCCCTGTGCCCACCACAGCCTCATGGCCCACAGTTCTTTTCAATGTGCATGAATTCATGCACTGGACCTCTGGTAAATAAATATAATTCTATATATAAACAAATAAAAGATATGGAAAGGTGAGAGGAAGAAAGAGAGAACAAGAGAAAGAGGCAGAGGAGGGAAAGGGAAGAGG
The DNA here is from genome assembly GCF_014108245.1 of Pipistrellus kuhlii. NCBI lineage: Eukaryota > Metazoa > Chordata > Mammalia > Chiroptera > Vespertilionidae > Pipistrellus > Pipistrellus kuhlii. The sequence continues at coordinate 149,032,094 of NW_023425404.1, forward strand.
AAGGAAGGAAGGAAGGAATAAAGAGGGAGAAAAATCCCTTTCTGTACTAATACCATTTTCCTTCTCTGTTCAAATGAAATCTAAAGAAAAGAAGACCAGAAGCAAAATGTAAAAAAAACAAGAAGCTAATTCTATGAAGCACTGAGCTTAGGGTTTTAAAGCTATTATTGCATGTAATATACTCCACAGCCCAGTGATGTTGAACCATTTTCTCCTCACTTTACACCTGAGTTTACAGAGATTACAAAACTTGCCCAAGGTCGTGTGGCTGCCCAGAAAATGGCAAACCTGAGATCTGAATTCAGGTTTGCCTGATAGCTGATCCATGGTACCTGAAACCACAGTACCATACCACTGTGTTTTATTCCAGTGTATCTTAAGTATTCTTTCATTCATTCAGTAAACATTGGGTGCCTGTTACAAGGCAAGAAGCACAAAGTGGAACAATGCAGAAGAGGTCCCTATTATCTTTGGGCTTACATTATGGTGGGGGAAGTAGACAATTAGCCAATAAGAACATACATAATTTCCCATTTATACTATGAAGACAATGAAACTGCGTGCTGTGATACAGCATGATAAAATACGATTAGAATAACCCATCTTTGACAGGAGGTTAAAGAAAGCTCCTTAGGGAAGTGACCTTTGAGTGTCGATCTGAGAATAATAGGAAAAAACTATGAAGTTATAAGTGAAGACTATTCCAGGCAGAAGGGAGAGCAAATGCAAATGCAAAAAAATAAAAATTAAAAATAAATTAAAAATAAAAAATATAAATCTGAGGCAAAATTGTGCTAGAAATGCCTAATCAAGGAGGCCAATGAGGTTGGGAGAAAGGGAATAGGTGGAAGATATGAGAACAATGAAGGATGGGGCGGGGTTATGTAGTTCCCTATAGATATGGCGATGATAGTTGGCAGGGGACACGGCGTGGTTAGAATGGCTATATTCTAAGTGCAACCCAAAATCATTAGAGGGATTTAGGCAGGACAATGACAAGACCCCTTGATAATTTATAAACATTGCTCTTGCCCGTTGTAGGGGACCAACTCTCAAGTAGAGAGATTCAGGGAGACCAGTCACAAAGCTGCTGCTTTCTTCCAAAAGAGAGAGTGTTGGCAGCTGGACTCAGTTGGTGGTGATAGAGAGGGAGAGAAGTCAATTGATCTGAGTATATATACTTGATGGACTTAGATGTGATTAGCAAGGGAAAGAGGAATCAAAAATGATGGCTTGTTTTTTTTGGCTTGATTAACTTGGCAGTTGCTTCACATCAAGGAATTGAGTTTTACAGGGACTGGCCTTTGCTGTCATATCTGAGTATGCTTCACCTCTCCATTGCTACCTCAATCAGCACTAAATCAATCCCTCTCCTGTCTCCACACCCCTTCCTTACAAGCCCCACATCTACAACTGTTCACGCGTGCACACAGGCACACAAACTCATAAACACACACACACACACACACACACACACACACACACACACACACACACACTCGTTGTCCATACCTGGCCATTTCTTACCCCTTGTTTCTGGGACATGCAGATTTAGGCCCATGGAAATTCCTCCCTTATATTAGAATATTAGTTCTGGAAAGACCTCCAAGATTGCCATCTCCCTCATTTACAAACAGGAAACTTAGAAAGACCCAGAGAGATAAATTTGGCTATTCAAGGTCACACAGCTAATTAGTGTTGAAATCAAGAAGAGAACATAAAACTCTCTTGATTCCCAATAAAATTCTTTTTTCTATAATCTAGAATTCCTGTGCCTATAGGGTCTCACTTGTTTGTTCACTCTAAACCTCCTCTGCCTCCTACTTAAGGTCAGAGACTGTGTCATCATTTGGCATTGCACACAGTGCTGACTCTATTACTCAAGGCTATTCAATACACTTAGGGGTTGGCTGATTGATTATGCTTTGTCCCACATTTGCATACCTAACCTCTCATGTTTTTAAGACTACAATCTGAATTTACATAGCAGTCAGGTACATTCCGTTCTGGTCTGCTCCTTTTATATCTTTCTTATTGTCAAATGCTGTTACTATATCTGGTCAACCTAGCATAAAGGAAATGGCAGTCTCTGTATGCTTTGGTTTCTATTGCCATCTCTGCACAAACTGGACTAGCCGAGAGTCGTAGATTCTATCTACTTGCTGCTAAATCAGGGACATCTCATTAGTGATCAATGATCTAATCCTTTTAATATGCCTTCCAAGAAGCCTTCCATATTACACACTGTCCCAGGTCTGAGGTGGGGGTGTAGTGAGTGAGGAGAGTGAAGAAATCTATTGAATTCCCTGAAAAACTATTTGGGGTTTAGAAACAAGTGAGTCCTAGTCGTGTAGAAATGTGTGCGCTGGCATTTCAGGAACACAGTCGGAATCTGTGCTCTCTTTTCTCTTGTTAATGTAAAAAGCTCTTGCTTTTCATCGGCTCTGTCTGACAGCTGACTGTGCTAGCATTGCCTTTGCCTTGCTCCCTAGCCACACTTGAACAGCTCCTAAATCAGTGGTCAACAAACTGTGGCTCATGAGCCACATGAGGCTCTTTGGTCCCTTGAGTGTGGCTCTTCCACAAAATACCACCTAATTAAATTAATAACAATGTACCTACCTATATAGTTTAAGTTTAAAAAATTTATCTCTCAAAAGAAATTTCAATCATTGTACTGTTGATATTTGGCTAGACAACCCCTGGCTCCCCTGGAAACCAAGACCTTAGGTTCATCTCTAATTTCTTTGTGTTGCTGCTATTCCATATTCCCTGGATATTACTGATCTCTAAATGGCCTGTAACAAATGACCATTCACACATACAATTCACCCCAGAGGTATTTTCAGAATTAGTTTATCAACCAGCTAGTGGTGTTAATACCTCGGTTCATATGGCTGTAAGATGTAGCAGTGGAGAGACCTCACATAGGAGTCAGGCAGACTTGAGCAAAGTCTCCATCCTTTATTACCTGGATGATATTGGCCAAATTATTTAGGGATTAAAAGTATTTCTAGATAGGGTATTGTGAGAATGCAAGGATTTAATGCCCATGAACCTTTTAGAATAGTCCTGGCCCATAATAGGGGCTGCACTTAGCATTACCAGTGTTGTTGTTTAAAAAAAAAATAAAAAAAAAATCCAGTGTTGCCCTGGCTGGTTTGGCTCAGCCTGAGGACTTAAGGATCCAGTGTTCCATTCCAGGCAGGGGCACATGCCCGGGTTGCAGGCTTAATCCCCAGTGGGGGACGTGCAGGACAGTCGTTGGGTGCTTCTCTCTCATGATTGCTGTTTCTGTCACTATCTCCTCCCTTCCTCTCTGAAATCAATACAAATATTTTTTTTAAAAAAACCACAATACAATGTTTCTAAAAGTTATACTAGTGAATGACAGAATCAAAACAAGGGTTCCTTCAGTGGCTTTCTGATTTAGCTGAAGAAACAAAAGAAACTCTGGGAAAAGTTGGAAACTGAGTGAATGCTTCCCCCCAACCCCCATCCCCACCCCTGTGGGTAGCATGACCCATTGGAAAGACTAATTGAGGAGCAACCTCAGATAACTTCAGGGATGATAAGTTTCATGAGCATTATCTGGAAACTTTATCTTGCCAACAAAAATAAGCAGGGTCTTTCACAGAAAAAGAGTTTAAAATCTGGTCACTAAGCGGTGTTTTGAACAGCAAATACAGATGGACGGTAATATTTACGCTCAATTTATCAGAATCAGGTATCAGATGACCTCTGACACTAGCCATCGCTTACTAAAGAGCTAATTAGCTGTAAAAATGAGGTGACAAGCCAATTGTACCAGCACAAAGGACGAATTTGTCTTGAGGGATTTTGCTGGTAGTAAGGCCTGCCATTGGGGCTTCTGGGTGGCTGCCTGGCCTACAAAAGAAGCTCACTTTCCCTCAGGGCTAGGAGGAGGTGGAAGTGGAGTGCTCACCCAGAGTTAGGGTGTGACACAAACAGTAGCCTCCTGCACCCAGAGGTGCAAGGCCTCGCAATTTGGCAGGAGAGAGAATGCCTACCTCCTCAGGACTGTATTTAATAACCGCTAGAAACACTAGCTTGAGTATTAAGAAAAAATTATAAAAGTTTTCCCTTTTGCTTTGGCCAGAACTAAATTTTGCTTCCCACAGTGCATAGTTATTCTCCAGATTCTTAAATGTATGTGGTGGAAGTCGTGGAAAATGTAGAAGAAGGGGGAGAGGGGTCAATCATCTATAACTCCTGCGTTTTTAAATAATCAATGTCAACATTTTGGTGTGGCTCTCTCTTACAGGACTTGAATGAACAGTAATATGATTTAAACCACTTTATGGTATCTCGTCACATGGCCCTATCACAATTTATACAATTCAGCTGTTTCTGGCTTTCTTTAATGCTGAAATGACAATTATTTAATTCCCCAACTTGCCATGAAGGATACTCAGATTTCCTTGCTCAGTAGTATCTGGGAATTCCCAAGGATACTTACCTGGTCCTAAAAAAAAGTCCTGTTGTTAGCAACAATTGAATGACACTTCTGCAGCACTAAAAACACTTAAAGACCTTATGAGAGCAGATGTACCTACTGCCCAGCAGAATCTATATCTATACTAATAAAAGGTAATAGGCAAATTGGCCATGATGCCTTCACAGGAACAAACGAACAGCAAGCTGCATGGGGCGACAAATCTGGCAGGGAGAGTTAGCAAGGGAATCACCAGCAGGTTGCGTGAAGCGACTAGACCAGCAGGGGGGTGAATGAGGGATGACCAAAGGACTGAATAGAGCAACCAGGCTGGCAAGGGGGAGTGGGGGAAGGGGGTAGCAGTGAGAGGCGACCAGGTCGGCAGAGGGGGACAGTGAGGGATGACCAGGCCAGCAGGGGGGGCAGTTGGAGGCAACCAGACCAGCGGTGGGGGGGGAAGGGCAGATGTGGGTGACCAGGCTGGCAGGAGTGACAGACAGGGAGTAGTGACCAGACCAGCAGAGGGGGGCAGTGAGGGGCAACCAGGCCAGCAGGGGGAGTAGTTGGGGGTGACCAGGCCAGCAGAGAGGGGCAGTTGGGGGCAACCAGGCCGTGCGGGGGGGGCAGGTAGGGGCAATCAGGCTGGCAGGCAGGGGCAGTTAGGGGCAATCAGGCAGGCAGGCAGGTGAGCAGTTAGAAGCCAGTGGTCCTAGATTGTGAGAGGGATGTCCGACTGGGCTGAAGGAATCCCCTCTCCCCATGCATGAATTTCATGCACCAGGCCTCTAGTACATGAAAGCTGAGTAACTGTCTGACCATCTACCTTCTGAACGGCTGGTACATAAGATGCACACTGACCACCAGACCACAGAAGCTGCAGAGCTGTGGTGACTTGGCAGTGGCAGTTCTCATGTGATGCACCCTGGAACCAGAGAGAAGGGAGCCCGATTCCTCATGGGGCCATGCAATTCCACCTTCGGCCATGGGTTATGTTGTTGCTGGAGCATTGTTGGCCTGAATCTAGTTTACTGCATACTTGCTCTGTACGACAGCAACTTTGCAGAATGCCCTCTAGCACTCTAGGATCCCTTGGGGAATGTCAGAGAGCTGGTTTGGGCCTGATTCCCAAAAGCCAGGCTGAGGGACCCTACCTGCTGGAGGGACCCTGCTCACTTCGCAGATGCCCTTCAAGCCATGGTGCTGCCCCAGATGTGGCCAACCAGAGAGGATCCATAGGAGGTTGGCTCCAGGGCGTGTCCAGCCTATCTCACCTAGTCCCAACCCACCAGCCACCTTCTAATTAATTTCCTTTCAATGTGCACGAATCCATGCACCAGCCACTAGTAAAAATATAACAAGGCAAACATTGGGCAGTTTGCACCTATTACAAAATATCTGGGCTGTGACACAACCCATTGCATGAGCAACATCCATCTGGACCCTTCTAAATGGCCCCATGGGACTTGGGGGGCTCAAGGGGAACTAACAAGAACATGAAACCCATGCTATTTGCTTACTGAAGTAGGAAAGTCTTTTGTCTCTAAACCAGTAGCCTCATGGCTCCTCCAACATCCATGAAACTATGGCAGGCTAACACATTAACTCATACGTAGAACAAGATCTTAAGAGATTTCATAGTTCTTAAGGTTATTCTACCCTCAAAGTCAGGAGTTCCATTTATGAGAATCCTGTGGTCAGCACAGCATGATTTTTATTCTCCTATACTTCTTCCTCCTCACCCAGTTCTATAGAGTCAGTCAGGAGTAACTGAGAGTAGGAAGCTGATGACTGGATTCAGTTCCTGGAACTATGAAGAGCAGAAGCACTGGTTCCATCAAAATGCTACCATTATGTCTTATAGCCTTGGCCCCAGCTGGGACCTGTGCTCTAAGGGGACATCGCAGTAGCCACTCTTCCATGCCTCAATGGAAATGTCAGAACAGACGTTGGTTTATGTGCCAGAAAATATTGCCTTGAACTGAAAAACAAATAGTCCAGAAACATGGAGGATGAAAACTGAAGTAGCTAACTGAAAATTAGTAAAAAGTATGTGTGTGTGTGTGTGTGTGTGTGTATTTTCTAGCAGAATATAAAGTTAATCCATACAGAATAAAAGGAAGAATGAAAAATCTAACCAAAAATAATTCATTTTATCCTTATCCTCTCTTACAACTATTGAAAACAAGTTATTTTATGGTTAAAATTAAGATAGAAACATAGATTTTACATATTACATTACCCATCAGAATAATAGCCATCACTGAAATAAGTCCAAAAATGGTTCAAGAGGCACAGGCAATACAGAACAGCAAATGAAAATACATTTGAGTCTCAAAAGAAAACAACAGCAATAAAAAACAACTCCCACAGCAAGTGAAACAGCCACCTCAGCACACCGCGCTGCACATCAGCACAACCACTGGCATTGCTGTGCACTCCAGATACCACCTTGTTACTCTCACTGAATTTCCCCAAGAAATCATGTGGCCTGTGGCCAAGAACCATTTGGGGAAACTGGGGACTCCAGAATGACTATTGGTGGCTATTACTTCTATGAACAAAGGATTTGATTCGAATAAGTGTTCTCCACAGGTTTTCTTTGAATAGCAGGAATCCAATGTGCCTAAATGTTTGTTTACGATCCTATAAGCCTCCAAGCTCACAGGAAGGAAATATAAGGAACTGATGAAAAGATTATTTAAAACTGAAGTGGAAGCACTTCTGAAATTATAATTATGAAAAGGTAATTACATTAAATTGACTCAATGTTTTGGACGTATGTCAAATACTTAAAAATAAATAATGCCTTTTATCTTCTCCCTCAATTACCTGTTAGCCAAAATGACAAAGACGTTACTACTGCTGAAGAGCCTGGTAACTCAGACTCACAGAGTTAACCTCAAGCTCATCTACTCAATTGGCTCATTTTAGATCTCAAGTCCAGAACATTTAAGTGATTTGCCACAGGTAACCAGACTTAAAGACCATTATTTTCATAGTATTTATTTATTTTTATTCAAATTACATTATAAATAATGTGCTTGAAGAATATTTAGCAAGTGTATAAAAGCACAAATAAAGCAAAATTATGGCTAATTCATACCCCAAAGTTAGTGACTTTAACATTTTAATAATTTCCTTATGCATTGCTTAACTTAAATTCTTTATTATTTAGAGTATTACCTATGTCTCTTTTTCTCCCCCATTGACCTCTCCCCAGCTGCTCCCAACCCCCACCCTTATGCATTTTTTTTTACAAAATTAGAATCATGCTGTAGATACTGTCTTATAACCTGCTTTTGTTCTCAAATAATAATGTAGTATGAACTTTTCCATTGCATTGAATATTATTGTACATACTAGAGGCCTGATGCATGAAATTCGTGCAAGGGACTCAGGCCCCCTCCTGCAAAGTGTCGGCCACCTCTGCCTCAGCCTCTGCCCACTGTGGCTTCATCCAGAACGTGATCTAGAAGGATGTCCGGTCTAATTAATATATTATACTTTTATTATTATTATAGGTAATTCTTAAAAACTACATAGCATTTCAGAATGTAAACATATAATCAAAAATTTAACTAGTTCCCTATTGCAGCACTATATTCAATATTTTATTATTAGAAGCATTGTTTTCGTGAGATAGAAATCTCTATCACATTACTATTTCTTTGAAATACATATTGAAAGTGAAATTGCTGGGTTAAGTGGTAAAAGGCTTTAAACTGCAAGTCCAAAAAAGTTGTTTAAAAATTAATTTCTGCCACACTCCCATCAAGAATACTCATCACTATTTTTGAAACTCTTTCCTAATTGATAAGCAAAACTTAATGGTAGCTTGTTGATTTGCTTTTATTTAATTACTGGAGCTTGATTTCATTGTCTTTAAGCTTATTAGCTGTTTGATTTTTATATATTTTAAATTGTCCAAAGCCCATTATGTTTTATAACTTATTGTTTGTGCAAGGAATTGGGATTTTGTTTCAAGGTTGTTTTTATTTATTTTTTTTTACTGCTATATACTATAGCTTCTCTAATAAATAACACATGAGTGATACCTTTATAATGGAAAAGTTAAGCAATTGGACATACTTATTGTTAGTGGCAAAGCAGGACCTAGGAACCAGAACTTGTCATTCCAAGAGCAGTGTCTTAATTCCTTAATTATGGCCCCAAAAGCTTCCAAAAAGGCAATTAGTTTTGCTTTTATTTGTTAGATAAACTGTAGTGACACAGAATTAACTTCTGCTTAGATCTCTGCCCTCCAAAAAATATATAAATCTATTTGCTAATTATTTATGTATCCCATTGCAAATGGAAGTTTTAGTGATCATTTTGCAAGTCATCTTATTGTCATCATAAGGAGAAACTAAAACATCTTCATGGGTTCCCTTTCCTACAAACAGAAGTTCAGAAAAAAAGTACCTCAACACCCTTGCAGTCACACATTATTTTGACCACTTCTGCCCATTCCTGGCAAGGTCTGCTAATAACTAGAACTGTCCTTGGAAATATATGGGTGGTGGGGCCAGAAGCCCACCTCAAAAAGAACCTTTGTGCCATTGAACAACGTAAGTTTCTTTCACTCTCCTTTTCTCCTAGTCCTTCTAGAAGCTTTCATGTTATTTTACGATGTGACTCTTCCCTGTCATTCTATATCTTGAACTAGTGAATAGGAAAGACATGCTAAATAAATGTGGCTAGTCCTTAGATTAAAAGACTAAGTGGGGGAGAAGACATTACCACTTAAAAACACAAACAAACCTCAAGTGAAAACATCTCTTTATCTTCTTGGGTGGAAGGATGCCGTGCAGATGGTGGGGGAATTTTAAATAATAGCTCATTTGGATATATCAGAAGCCCAAAATGAGATTTTTAAAAGGAGTAGATCTCTCTGTTTCAGATGCTCCTGGCACTGTTGTCCCGCAGGACTGGAGTGCTTGTCTGAAAGGCTACACCTTGGATAGAAGTTCTCCCATGCTCAAACATGCTTCTCCTGTACTGCCTCAGAAGATAAAATTAAGGGGTCAGGTCAGCAACTTCATTTCCCTTCAGAAGCTTTTATCCAGCTCCACCTCGCCTAGCCACAAATACCACTGAACACATGTGGTAGAAAGGCAGGAATTAAATAAGTATCTCACAAAACACATTGTAACACATGAGAAATGCGATTGGAAAATTTTTCCTAGTAATTATTTTAAGGGCACAACTTATAATTTGGTAACTTTTATAAATAAAACAATGTTTAGAGGACTCTTAGAATTGACATTTTGTTCACTGTAGTCCTGCCCCTCCATATAATCAAAATCCCTTCATTTCATGTAAAGCCTTCTTAAGGGAAAAGGGAAATAGAGAATAGATAAGATCATTCGGATGAAATTATTAGTTTTAGTTGAGAATGTTCATATAAACATGAAAAATAAAGTGGAACACTTAAACAATTGCCCCTAATATTCAAAATGGGGAAAAGTCACTTGCAACTCAGATATTGTCTTGGCCTTCCTTTGCATTTTCACAAGTAGATGTGGCCTTATTTGCTTCTCCAACATGACTTCTAATGGAAGAAAACTGAATAGGTTGGCATATCTCTCACAAGGCATTGTAAGTCTGTCTCCAAAGTGTCTTCAATGAGGGGCAAAGTGAAGAGGCAGTTTTCCCAAAGGCAGGTGCATTCATCTAGGCAACAGCAGACAGAAGTGGGGAGCATTTGTTGTCTCAGCCTTCTTTCCCAAACTTGTTTTTAGGTTTTATGGCAAGAAAACGTGTGCTTTTCTCTTGCTGTTAGGCTTTCAGATGATTTTTCTACACAGAAAAGAAGCCTCTGGCATTTTTGACATTGCAACCAGCAGTTGCTTGGCTGCGCTCTCAAAGCAGGCCCAGCAGATCCTCTTGAAAGGAGAATCCAAGACCCACCGCAGACTCTGACTGCACTAATGAACCAAGAGCACAGATCACTGGGCCCCAGCAAGCCAGCAGGGGGGACATAAACTATCACAGACATGGGACCAGGCTTCAGCCATAAAGAACCAACTTGTCTTAGCAGGTGCTCTAAGCCCCAACATCTGCTGGCCATATAAAACAAAGTGGCTAGTGGACGATGTGAAAATGTAAATACACCAATTATTTTGTTACTCTTCCCGGCATTGGTCATTTCAGGGTTGAGTGCTTTTACTATGGTCTTTTTTTATATTAAGCAAAACTTAAATGTGAACTTAGATGTAAATAGTAGATCCAGATAAATTACTGCCCTAAGTTTATTTTAACATAATAATATCTAGAAATCACAGTATAGAATCTCTTACACCAGAGCATACATCAAAAACTAATTTTGGTGAAACCAATGAGATTCATCTCTCAGTGAAAGATTCAGAGAAATAAGCAAACCCCTTACACTGATCCAGGCAGCATATGAAGGAAAACAAAATGACAAACGTTCGTGGCTCTTTGCATATAGAGAAGTCCAGTGCAACAGTTAAGGATTCAGGCTTTCAAGTAAGGAGAATTTGGGTTCAAATCCCTAATCAGTTGCTTACCAAATACTTAACTACTCTGAGATTTAGTTTCTCTCTTATATAACATGAGAATAAAAATACCTTCCTCACAGACTGTGAGCAGAATAAAACAGTATTGGCATGCACTTAAAATAGACTCCAAAATAAAGTAAGCATTCATAAAATAGTACCTTATTATTGCTGTTATTACTACTGATAATTAATTTATTTATACCCTATTTTTTTCAAAAAGTGGTCTATAAAAATAAATGAAACACAGAAAAATTATATGTCAGTAAATAAACAAAAGGAGTTAAAAATAAGCAGTAATTCTTTTTTTCTTTCACAAAAAAGTCCATTTAGACTTTGTGTTTCAATCAGATTAAAATCTGTATTTCTTCTTCATGAACTACATATCAAATACACAGCAACTAAAACCAAGACACAACTTGGAAACACTAAAAGGACTCCTGGGAGCACTAAGAACTTAATTTTTATTTAACTTCAGGTGACAGACTTTTGCACTTGCTCCCATGAAAATTCCAGTTATCAGGAAACAGGCTACTATAAACTTTAGTGGCTAGGGTACAAGTACCAAGAAGCAGAATAATGTGGTCTCCATGGATTCTGGCCTAAAAGGTCCATCTAAACTTCTCTTTCACCGTGTACTTGGGCTTTTCCACTCCCACCCCTTCGCTGATCCATGCTTCTCAGAATATGTAACATTGCACTTTTATTTAGGGAGATCTCAGAAAATAGATCCTATAGTAAATTTTTTTTTCCGCAAGGAGAATCTTTGGTTTATTGGCATTAGTTTGTATGCATATATGCATAACTGTGGACACAGACAATGGGGTGGTGAGGGCCTAGGGGAGGGAGTAGAATGGGAACACACGGGAAGAGGTTAATGGTGGGGAAAGGAGGACCTTCAACAATAAAAGATATACCACATCACTTTCAGTATCAGATCTTCAGGGAGGTGAAACATTTGGGCATGTAAATTTACTCGGCTACTTTTGAATATTAATTATGTATCGCACTACCTCCTCACATAATTGTTTCTGCTATAAATTTTGCTACAGTAAGTTCTAGGATTAGTATTTTGAAGGTTTGCTGTAGATGGCAGTTCAATCAGTAAACATAAACACTCGGCCTTCCGTTGAGATACACTTTAAAAATATATTTTATTGATTTTTTTACAGAGAGGAAGGGAGAAGGATAGAGAGTTAGAAACATCGATGAGAGAAAAACATCGACCAGCTGCTTCTTGCACACCCCCTACTGAGTATGTCCCCGCAACCAATGTACATGCCCTTGACCAGAATTGAACCTGGGACCTTTCAGTCTATAGGCCGACGCTCTATCCACTGAGCCAAACCAGTTTTGGCGAGATACACTATAATTTGCAATGTTCAGAGACCATGTTGGCTGTGGTTCCCTGCCATCTTTTGTTGAGAAATATCTTAGGCCAGTGTGCAAGCTCAATGGGCAAGAATTCTGCAATCAACCAATAGCATCTCTCAGGTATTTGCCTTTCTTGCTATATAACCCGGGACTTCAAACCTCGTATGTCAGTTTAAAGCCATAGAGTGTTGCTCAGTAGAATTTTAAATGCTAACCCAATCCATGGACCCTTTGCCACTCTTTCAAGCTGTCATGCCCAGTGAAAATAATACAGGTGAATCCTGAGCGGGGGCTCAGCCAAAGGATTCTGCTGAAAATGCTGAGGAGCTTAAGAAGTCACCCTAGGAAGGCACCAGAAGATGGACGATAAAGGCAGGTTGAGAGGGGAAGTGGTTATTCCAATAGCTCTTACATGCGCTTTCTTTTATAGAGCCAAGAATATTTGAAAATATACCGCTGGCAACTGAAGCAAAGAGAATATCTGATTCAGACTGATCACATGGAATTATAATTCAGACTGGCCATGTAGAATTAGTTCTGAAGAGCTCATGTTTCCTTTTAAGCAAACATATTCCTCCCACCCACATCAATCCGGGCTAGCCTGACAATGGGCGGTGCCTATAGTCACAGCCAGTGGGTGTCACCACTTCCCCCCTCCACTGGTCAACATCTTTACAGTAACTATGGAGACTACTCCATGGCCTAGGTTCAGCCTGGCAGCCTTTCCTAATATCTCTAAGAGCCAGAAAATGTTGTGGGCAAAATCCTCAGCCCCTTTGCCTGAGTTGCAGACTGTGTGTTTTTCCACATGCATACTTTTCTTTGTTGGAACTGCATAGGAGACAGAGGGGTACCCAGGCAGATTTGAGATTAAAATGAAATCCTGTCATTTCAAAGAGATCATTAAGGAAAGAAATACTGCACCAATAGTTTTTATTTGTATTCTTCTTTAAATTCCTTCCTTAAAAAAAGTAGCTAGAAGATGATTTATGGAAACATGAAGGGTCACATATTGGCTGCTTCTCTTTATATAAAATATCCCAGAATAAGTAAATCTAGTAGACACTGGTGACTGGAGGGGCAACTGTCTAATGTGGTGCATATCCTTTTGGGGGTGACAAAATGTTTTAGAACTTGATAGAAGTGACATTGTGAATGTACTAAATGACACTAAATAAATGTTTAATGGTTAATTTTTTGTTATGTAAGTTGTACCTCAATTTTTAAAAGATAATTTGTTAGGACATTTGATAAAAATTGAATATGAACTAGGTATTAAATGGCATTGTGTTTCAGAGGGGAGGTGAGGGGTGATTAATATGCATATATGTATAGCCCATGGGCACAGACAATAGAGTGGTGAAAGCCTGGAAGGAGTGGGTGGGGCGGAGGGGTAGGTATGAGGGGAAGGGGGTCAATGGGAAAAAACAAACAAAGAGAACATCTGTGATACTTTCAACAATAAAGATAAATTTTAAAAAATAATAATTGGCATTGTGGAATTACAAATTTTCTTAAGTATGATAATGGTAATGCTATACAAAATCAGACTTTTAATTCTTTTTTCAAAGATGCATGTGGACACAGGCAGCAAAAGTGAAAAAAAGACAAGTGAGACTGCATCAAACTGAAAGGCTTCTGCACAGCAAAAGAAACAATCAACAGAAAAAAAGGCAACCTACAGAGTGGGAAAAATTATTTGTCAACCATATATCTGTTAAAAAATTAATATAAAAAATATAAGAAACTCCTACAATTCAATAGCAAAAAATAACCATTCTTTTCTAAATGTGCGAAGGACTTGAATAGATATCTCTCCAAAAAAGATATACAAGTAGCCAACAATTATTTTTTTTTTTAAAAAAGTATTCAATATCATTAACTGTGAAGAAAGTGCAAATTGAAACCACAATGAGATATCATCACATCTGTGGGATGGCTATTATAAAGAAAAAAAAGATAAGTGTTGGCAAGGATATGGAGAAATTGGAACTGCTAGTGGGAATATAAAATGGTGCAGCCACTATGGAAAACTATGGAGCTTCCTAAAAAAAATTAAAACTGAAACTACCTCTGACCCAGAAATTTCACTTCTGCGTATATTCAAAGAATTGAAATCAGGATTTCAGAATAATATCTGTACTCTCCGTGTTCATTGCAATATTTAAATATTGAGAGAATTTTTTTAATGTTTTCCTGAAATCCATAGTGCAGTTCAATGCTCATATTAATCAATAAATTGATTAGTTTATTAATTAATGCAAACAATTTATTAAGCATATACTAGATTGTATGTGCTGTGCTAGGTGCTCAGGATAGAATTATGAACAAAACAGATGCAATTTCTGTGCTCATAAAACTTGCAGCCCAAAAGGGAACCCATAAAAAATTATGAGAGCTATGATGAGAAGTAACAAGATGCCGAGGGAATGCACAGGCAGGGATGGAAGAGTCAAGAAAACTTCCCAGATAGTGGAAGACAAAGACTGAGACCTAACAGACCTTATTCAGACTCAGCCATGTAGAGAAAGAACGTTTCAGGTAAAACCAGCCAAGTTAAGGCCTACAGGTGAGATTCTGGATCAGAGGCTGCAAATCAAAATGTCCAGGAGCCAGACAAATAGCATAAATGAATGAAAACAGGAAGCAGCCACTTTGAAAGAAGGCTATCCAGTATGGGAGAGCTGCCACTTAGCTCCAGACAACAGGGAGCCATGCAGGAAAGAGAAAACCAGGACCCAGAGAGGGTACTCCCATTAGCCTGTCTTCATATATCTATATATATAAAAGCATAAGCAATTGTTATGACAGAATTAAACTACTAGTTGACCAGTTAGTGTAATGTGCATTGACCACCAGGGGGCAGATGCTCAATGCAAAAGCTTCCTCCGGTGGTCAGTGCACTCCCACAACCAACCTCCCGCAGTCTCAATTGGCCCAATCTTGGCCAACTGGCCAACCTCCTATGGCTCCTCTTCCCACCCCACCCACGGCCAGCCAACCTCTCGCAGTCCCTCCCCCCCCACACACAGACTGGACAAGACAGCCTTGATCGGCCCTAATAGCTGGCCAGGGGGAGGGACCCTACCCATGCACAAATTTGTGCACCAGGCCTCTAGTATGTGTGTGTGTGTGTGTGTGTGTGTGTGTGTGTGTGTGTGTGTATATATATATATATATATATATATATATATATATATATATATATATATTGATTTCAGAGAGGAAGGGAAAGGGAGGAAGAGACAAAAACATCAATGATGAGAGAGAATCATTGATCAGCTGCCTCACCCAGGCATGTGCCCTTGACTGGAATCAAACCTGGGACCCTGCAGTTCGTAGGCTGATGCTCTATCCACTGAGCCAAACTGGGTGGGACTCGTCTGTCTTCCTTTGAGGGTGTAGCTCCTTCTTAAGGGGAGGAAGATGGCAGCCAAAACTGTGTTCAAGGTCTTAGGAAAACACCAGGGCTAGGGAAATAACTATGACCAGACCACTAGTCAGACACACATTAATATGTGTCCTCATGCCATCTAGGGCCTCCCACTGCACAGTGTGTGTGTGTGTGTGTGTGTGTGTGTGTGTGTGTGTGTGTGTGTGTTTAATACAGTTAGAAAGAGAGGTGCAGACACAGGGTGGTGATTCCTAGAGCTGGAAAGCCTTCATATTGTATGTTGGATTAATTGTCATTCTAGAGCTACTTAAACAGAATTGTGCAGCAAAATGATGAGAGGGCTCACTATTACATTTTGTTTTATTTTGCTTTTCTTGGCTGACCATAGCTAGTTTGATGCTGACTCATATTGAAGCCCTGAGGAAAAAAGCTGTAACTTTCTTTTTCCCTTATTTTTGCTATAGGGCAGACAGAGGTGGAGAAAGACAGGGGTGTATTTTAGAGAGGAAAAACACACACACACACACACACACACACACACACACATCAGAAATGTTAACATGAACATGGTGCTTGACCTTTTGGAAAGAAATAAGTTAGACTAAACAGTTATGAGTTACCCTTTTATCAAGATTCATTTTTTTCAGTAGGGGATAAGGTTAAGGGATTTGGTAGATTGGAGGGCTGTCCAGGACTATATGGAAGATTTCATTCTGAGAGGTTGGAGGGGCTTCTGCAAAATCCATGACAACCTCTTGTGCCCAATGAGACACAGGGCATCTATGCAGACCTGGAGTGCCCACCTCACAGGGAAAGCCCTTGAAGATCCGTCTCCCCGTTCCTGTCTCAGAACACATCTCTAGGTAGTTATTTTATTCTATTCTGGGCCTGAGAAGAAGCCTGGCTGCTAATTCACAGCTCTTGCCTTTGAAGTGCCATTGATATTCCAAACTTGGGGAGCCTCCCGCATCATAATGGAATCTTCAACCGCCCAGGCCACACTACAAATAAACTTGCCCCAGCGAACCTGCTAGTGGGCCCTGCGCACCAACGCCAACCAGCCTCTGAGAAAAGGGCTAGGGCAGCATAAGCTTTGCAAAGGAAAATAAAATCCTCAGCATGGAGCCTCCAACAAGAAAAACAGTGAGATATTTAAACCTGACCATTTCTTTTTAAAGACTTGGGTGTTCTTCAGAAAGGGAATTTCCCTCCCACCTCAGAAGGGTCCAAAGTGTTACTCATATTATTTACAGAGCTTTGAAGTGTGTCTCCAAAGTTTGAGTTCAGCTCTGAGGAATGCGAGGGTCAAATCATTTTCCCTTTCTGATGAAGGAAGGCTGCGAATTTAATACCACAATTTATTCAAAACAAGGAAATACACTGAGGCACTATGAATG
Organism: Pipistrellus kuhlii; assembly: GCF_014108245.1. Taxonomy (NCBI): domain Eukaryota; kingdom Metazoa; phylum Chordata; class Mammalia; order Chiroptera; family Vespertilionidae; genus Pipistrellus; species Pipistrellus kuhlii. The sequence continues at coordinate 149,049,233 of NW_023425404.1, forward strand.
CACAACAGCCGACGGCTGGAACTGTAGCATACTCCAAAGATTTTATACGGTTTGGCCAACAGTGGTGAGAGATTTTAATGAGCCTATGGCTAAGCCATTCCTACCAGCCTCGGCACCTGTAAAATGCAAGACACTTTGCTTCTAATAATAGGAATTGACTTAATTTATTTAAACAATGTTGGCGTCATCACTTTCTAAAAGTAAAATAATTAAAGATATATTCCTATAGTATGTGTATATTTTATGACAACTGGAGGTTAAATAGCACATGTGGGGCATCTGGCTTTTCCTGGTAACCCTCCAGGTGACCTCCCTTTTTAAAAGTGGTATTTCAAGCTTTATTATCTTAACAAGAACCCCCATTTATATCGTTGCTTTCTTTATGGAGCTGGAAGCACTTTGTTGACCTTGGAATGCCCTTCATGCATAGAAGGATGCTCTCCCTGGCCTCTAGAGATGGTGAGACATTCACAGCCCAAGGACCAACAGGGTCAGTTGCAGGCAGTCAGTGTTGAGTGAGCATCAAGAACCATCCTCTCTGCTGGAGAGACAAGGGACTGTTTTTGGACTACCTAGCCCAGCAGGTGCCACCACTAACTACTTGAAAAGGCTACAAGGGGTTCAACGTTCTGAGACAAGTTTGTACCTCCACTTCTGCCTCTGTAAAGTGGGATTCATAATACCTAACGCACATCTGCTGTATAACCCTGTCTTGCCCTTACATGTCGACATAGATGTCTTCCCCTATTAGTTGGTACATAGCTGAAGTTGCGTTCTTGGTTGAATAAATATTGAATACCTGGCACTCTGTTCATAGCTTAACTTGGATTAGTTTACTTATATCTCACAAAAACCACATGGGTCAGGTATAATGATTAGCAGACACAGAAAAGTAATACTTAGGACGGTTAAGTTAATTGCCTTTCTTCATAAACTAATTGGAATTAGGGTTCAAGGCAAAGTGCCTCTCCAGGATACCACTTCTTATTCTTGCCTAGGTCAGATACTGACATAGGATATAGGAGACATGTGAGTAAATGATTGTGATCTAATGTACTAAGGAGACTTGGTAAAATGCATTTTCGGGTGGTTTTATGTTTGTTCCAGACATTTTATATAAATAAAATGCTGAGGTTAGACCACATAGCAAGCCTACAATTGTCACAGCGAAATCCCTTCAGGGCCTTCTAACATAGCTCCTCCTTCTCACTCTCATCTTGGCAAGTTCTGTCATTCTTGCTTCCGCTTTCATTTCATTTTTACAAAAACAATATGCTCTATCTCTTTTCTAGTCTTACCGAAGGTGCATGGCCCTGGGACCTAAAGACCTCAGGGTGCCCAGAAAGACACAGGTATTTGGAAATATTTGTGTCTGTCATAGTTTCCATTTCCTTTTTTTCAACCACAGTGATTGGGGAACTAACTGAATTTCCACTGGATCATTAAAAGTATTTTTCTTATTATTGGGCTGGGTATGTATCAGATTTCAGACATTTGATAAATATTGCAATAAAAATAGCTCCTTTTCCATCTTGTCATTTACTCAACAAGTTGTTCCGTATTCTTATTTATAAAAATGAAAACTAGAGATAAAAATGACACTGAATCCTGTCTCACTCTATCAACACTGAGACATCCACAATTCAATTAAACTAAATTGAACAATTTTAAAAATACAGCTATTTTAAATTGCATTTTCAATAAAAGTTTTTGTTTTTGCCCTAGCTTGTTTTGCTCAGTGGTTGGAGTGTCAGCCCATGAGCTAAAGGATTGTGAATCTGATTCTGATCAAGGGCACATACCTTATTTGCAGGTTTGATCCCTGGCCCCGGTTGGGGTGCCTGGGAGAGACAATTGATGTCTCTCTCTCACACTGATGTTTCTTTCTCTGTCTCTACCCTTTGCTTCCATTCTCCCTTAAAAAATCAATGGGGAAAATATCCTCTGGTGAGCATTAACAAAACAAAAGAAGTTTGAGTTTTTATTTATCAAAATGTATAATATATTTATGTTTCGGACCAATTGTGTACTATTAATAATCATAATTCAGTCAATAATATTTTATCATTTGCAACTTCATGGCCAGTGAAAAAAATGTCAATTAAAAAGTTAATATATACTTATTTTACAGCAGAGAATTGTGATACAGTGGTCTATAAGACTTTCAAAAATAAAATATATTACATAAAAATAAAATTAATTAGGGAAAATGAAATGGAAATATGAGATCAAAAATATGACCTGAATATTCAGCCTGTTAAAGAAGAGTTTATTTGCATATTTTCAAATAGATGATAGTGGATATCAAATCACTATTTAGAGTCCACTGAATGCATTTTATTTTTTTTAATTTCTTTATTGATTAAGGTATTACATATGTGTCCTTATTCCCCATTCCCCCCCTGGTGTTCATGTCCATTGGTTAGGCTTATATGCATGCATACAAGTCCTTTGGTTGATCTCTTCTCCTTACCCCCAAACTCCCTGACCTTTCCTCTGTGGTTTGACAGTCTGATCAATGCTTCTCTGTCTCTAAATCTGTCCCTGTTCATCAGTTTCTGTTGTTCATTATAATCCACAAATGAGTGAGATCATGTGGAATTTATCTTCTGTCTGTCTTATTTCCCTTAGAGTAATATTCTCCAGTTCCATCCATGCTGTTGCAAATGGTAAGAATTTTTTCTTTTTTTATCACAGTATAGTATTCCATTGTGTAAATGTACCACTGTTTTTTAAGCTACTCATCTGCTAATGGGCATTTAGGCTGTTTCCAAATTGTAGCTTCGGTGAATTGTGCTGCTATAATCATAGGGGTGCATATATCCTTTCTGATTGGTATTTCTAGCTTCTTGGGGTATATTCCTAGAAGTGGGATTACTGGGTCAAATGGGAGTTCCATTTTTAGTTTTTTAAGGAAACTCCATACTGTTCTCCATAGTAGGTGTACCAGTCTGCATTCCCACCAGCAGTACAAGAGTTCCTTTTTCTCCACATCCTTGCCAACATTTGCCATTAGTTGATTTGTTGATGATAGCCATTCTGACAGGTGTGAGATGATACCACATTGTCGTTTTGATCTTCATCTCTCAGATAAATAGTGACTTTGAGCATGTTTTCATATGTCTCTTGGCCTTCCTTCTTTCCTTCTTAGAAAAGTATCTATTTAGGTCCATTGCCCATTTTGTGATTGGATTGTTTATCTTCCTTTTGTTAGGTTGAAAGAATTCCCTATAAATGTTCAAGACTAAACCTCTATTGGCGATGATATTAGCAAATATGTTCTCCCATGCAGTGGACTTCCTTGTTGTTTTGTTGATGGTTTCTTTTGCTGTGCAAAAAGCTTTTTATTTTGATAGAGTCCCATTTGTTTATTTTCTCCTTAGTTTCCATTGCCTAGGAGCAGTGTCAATGAAGAAATTACTTTTGCATATGTCTGAGGTTTCGCTGCCTGTGAATTCCTCTAGCATTTTTATGGTTTTCCATCTTATGTTTAAGTCTTTTATCCATTTTGAGTTTATTTTTGTGTATGATGTAAGTTGGTGATCTATTGATATTTTTTCTTTTCTTTTCTTTTCTTTTCATATATCTATCCAACTTTCTCAACACCATTTATTGAAGAGACTGTCTTGACTCCATTTTATGTTCATACCTTCTTTGTCAAAGATTAATTGGGCATAGTGGTTTGGGTCGATTTCTTGATTCTCTATCCTATTCTATTGATCTGTAAGTCTGTTCTTGTTCCAGTACCAGGCCATTTTAAGAACAGTGGCTTTTAATACAACTTTATATCTGGTATTGAGATCCCACCTATTTTGTTCTTCTTTCTCAAGATTGCTGCAGATATTTGGAGTCTTTTTTATTCCAGATGAATTTTTGGAAAGATCGTTGCAGATCTATGAAATAGGCCATTGGTATTTTAATGGGGATTGCATTGAATCTATAGGTTGCTTTGGGTAGTACAGACATTTAGATGATGTTGATACTACCAATCCATGAATGTGGTCTGTTCTTCCATTTGTATATGTCTTTCTCTATCTCTTTTTCCAGTGTCCTGTAGTTTTTCGAATATAGGTCTTTTCCTTCCTTAGTTAAGTTTATTCTTGGGTATCTTAATTTTTTTGGTGTGATGGTAAACGGGATTGCTTTTTTAGTCTCTCTTTCTGTAGATTCACTATTAGTGTATAGAAATGCCATAGATTTCTTGGCATTAATTTTGTATCCTGCTACATTGCCGAATTCATTAAGTCTAACAATTTTTTTGTGGAGTCTTTGGGGTTTTTTATGTAATATCATGTCATCTGTGGCCCTTGGGAGGGGTGGGTCTATCAGTTACTATGGCGCTATCTGCAAGCCTGCAGGGAGGGGGATAGACTCCTTGCCTCATAGAACTCTGCTGCCAGGAAGTCTGAATTCTTGTTGTCTAATGGTGTTAGCAGCTGTGTTAGCAGGTCTCTGTCCCCAGTGTCAGGGTCCTGGTTTGTGTCTGAGATATGACTGGGTGGTGCTGACGCCAAGATCCTAGCCTCAAGCAGCTCTGTTTCTCAAGATGGCGTAGTCTCTGTGCCCACACTAGCCTCCCAAAAGTGTCCGTGTTGTGCGCGGGGCTCCACCATCTAAGACTGCCCAGTTTGGCAGCCCCTTGGAAGACCTGCAGAATCTAACTGCCCCTAGCTCATACACACACATACCACAAACATCCACACACTCCTCTATTGCTCCCTCACTCTCTCACACTTTCTCCCTCCCAGTTTTACTGCCGGTCACCATCTTCTCTCCACTGAATGTATTTTAAAGGGTAATGTAACAATTTTATATAAAAATTCAATATTTAAGATATTTTATTTAAAAAGTTAATATTTACAATATTAATGAAAGCACATTCTTTAAACTTCTATTTACACTTAAAATGTATAAAGGGATGCTAAAATTTTTTAAATTTTCTGAACAGGTACATATGAGCAAATTTTGAAGACTACTTTATATGTAAGAGAGAGAGAAAAGCAATACTCACATTCCTCATCTAGCAAGCATATAGTAGGTGCTTACAAAATGTATATTCAATAGGTAAATCCTGAAGCACTGTGTAAATTAAAAGCACTCTACAAATGTTAGAACTGGGGATGCAGCATGGTCACACCTTATGCCTACACCAGTCACCACAAGAAAATTCATAGGTTTAGTCCAGGATGAAATATTAGCACAGGCCCTACTCCAATGCATGATGTTCATTATTTTCAATGTATTTGACAACCTTCAACAATCACCTGTTTTTGGCTTGAAAGTGTGCTGTTAGTAGATAAGTTCAATATTAAAGTATTTCCTCTAACAAGTACTTTTATACTAGTGGGAACTAGTGGAGTGCAAATCCCTTTGGAGTGGAATCTGGCAACAGCTACTCAAATTACAAATGCATTAATCCTTTAACTCACAATGGTACACCTGAGATTTTCTCTACAGATACACTTGGATCCATACAAAGAAACTTATTTTGTGTTTATGAAATATCGGGGGGGGGGGGGTGTGGGGGGGGGAGGAATGGTAACCCAAGCAGGATTAAATAAATTATGGTACACCAACACCATAAAAAAATAAAATAAAATAATAAATGTCTATAAATTGATAGGAAAATATCTCTGGACAAATTGTGAAATAGGAAACAAAATCAAGGTGCTTTATGGTATGCAAATCTCTGTACCAGAAAGGCCAGGGAATAAGGATATACATATTTATATCTGCTTCAGTTGGCATAAGGAAACACTAGAGGAATAAAAATAGGAACACGGGGAGCAGGGTAGATAGGAATAAGGTGGGATTGAGACTTTTCAGCATATACCTTTCATATCGTTTTCATTTTTGAACTGTCTTATAGTTGATTCAAAAAAGTAAAAGTACCAAAAAAATATTTTTAGCAACTACAGTCTAGAGCTGAATCTTATACATTTTAATTAATTGACCTTATCTAACAATATTTTCTGAATCAAGACCCAATTTCTAATTTCCTTGGATATGTTTTCTCTGTGATTGTAGATGCATATTTTATTGATTTTGCTACAGGAACTGTAATTGCTAAATTGGAACTTCATGAAATGTGTCCATATACCCCACAGCAACTTAATTTATTTAATGGTTTTAAGCAATCTACAAAAAATGACTCGGGTTTTTTTGGCCAGCTCCCTATAGTTCTCCTCTCTTATTCCAATCAATAGTCAGTTGAGTCTGGTATGTTTCATTGAGTATACTCAAATGTAGAGCAGAACTATTTTAATGGCACATTTAGTGCCCATTTGTAATAATGTTTTGAGTCATTAAAATGTACACTGGGGAGAACTGTGACAGCAGCACTAACTAATTACAGTCAAGCAGAAGCTGAGATGAAGAGGAGGTCCAGCGCTCTCATACCCTATTCCAATTTTTCACCAGCATTTTGACCTCAACAAGACCTCCACTCCCTTGATCCTTTCATTCTATGCTAGTGCATCAGCCTCCTCTGGCTTCATTTCCTTCCCTACTGAGCCAGGACCCCATGGTGAATCACTCCAACCTCTCTCTTGTCAGCACCTTCAATTCCCTCGACCCTTTGCCTCTGCCACATACCCCCTGCCAATCTCCAACTCCAGATTCCTGCAGCAATCTGTCTTCTCTGTGCCTACACCAAGACGGCCAAGCACAGCTGGAGAGAATCACACAGCCCTGCAGATTGGTGCCACTGCAGATTTATGTTTTCTGATCACAGCTGAATTCTCAACACCATTTCTCACCTTGTCCTGACTCAGCTCCCCCTCACATACCCCTCCAGGGCTCTTCTGAACTCTTGCCCCATTCCCCTCAACCTGTCATTCTGATGACTTTGCCCCACGTTCTGAGAGAAATAAGGCTATTAGTGTGTGGTCCTTCTCCTACCAGACCAGAAATAGTGATGGTCAGGTGGACCACAGAGCTAAGGTAGAGAGCAGGGTGGGAAGCACCACTTACCTCAGGACCAGAACCATCCTTGGAGACCATAATCATGCTTTATATCTTCATACCCTTCTGATTAAGAGCCATTGCCTGAAATACTAGTTTCCTTTAACTCTACCCTCTTCTTTACCTCTTATTCATTCCTTAATTCACTGCAATCCTGCTTCCATTTCTACCCCTTCACTGAAATTTTAGTTTCTTAGATCTCTTATGACACCAGGTACTAATCAAATCTAAGGCCTTTACTTAGTCCCTAGCATTATTGACTTTGTCATACATTTGACCACACCCTCCTCTTAGCCATCACTCTCTCCTCCATTCTCCCCTAGGAAAACTCTCACTCAATTCCCTTTCCTGATCTCCCTTTCACCACAACAGCTAAATACCTTTGCTCCTTTTGCACTCCACCCACTGAGTAATCTCATCACCTCCTATGGGCTTTATCACTTCCATATTCAGACTGACTTTGTTCAAGGCTGAGTTTAGTTCCTTCCCTCAAGAGACTGGTTTCTACCCCAGATATTTCCAAATGTCCATATAGGTAATTCCTGTACACAGAAGTTCAACCAATAAATAGAAGTCAGTCTCAACATCTTCCTCTGTACATGCAATCAGGTATTAAGTTTTAGAATGACTTCTAAAGGTCTCTTAAGTCCCACTCCTCTTCTCAATCCTCATATCTTCTGTTTAATTCAGGACCTTACCATCTCCCATCTGGATGACTGTGCAGCAGCAGTACCTCGTGCAAAGTCGATATTCAGTAAGCTCACAGATGAACGAATAAGTGAATGAATGAATGAATGAGCTGGGCTGAACCATAGTCTCATTACCTCTGGCTCATGCATATACTGAAACTAGACTCCTCTCTAAATAACAAATCTGACTATATATTTTTCTCTGCTTAAATTCCTCTAAAGGTTCACCATTACCTGTAGAATAAAATCTAAAATCCTCATGTCTCTAGCTCCTAACTACCTTTCCAACTTCATTTCCCATCATTCCCTCATTAATAATAATATTTAATACTTATTACTATTCTAAGCTCTTTAAATTCACTATCTCATATAAACTTTACTCTGCACCTAAAAAGTACATACAACTTATGTTCTCACTTCTCAGGTGACAAGATAGAAGCACAAATATACTAAGTTACTTCCCAGGGTCATGTATCTAGAAAGTGGCAATGGAGATTGCTATGACCATGGTCTCACTTGCACTGTCTGCTACAGCCAAAATAAGTCACTGGTTCCACCTTGTATCTGCTAAGTTACTTAACTACTCCATGACTTTGGTCATGCTCTATCAGAGGGACATTCCAGGTTCTGATCAAATTGTCCTTTCCCCACCATTCTGTTCACTACACTCCAATTTAACTCTCAGGACACAAACAGGCTTTAGCTCTACCTGGAAGTCTTTCCTGGCTTTCTCAGACTATAACTGCTCCTCCACTGGATGCCTTCACCATTTTATATACAAGTGTATTATAATACTTAATACACTATTATTGTAAATATATGTGTGTCTCCCCCTTAGCCTATGAGCTTAGGGAACAGAGACTTTTTCTTATTTATCACGGAATACATAAAACTTAGCACAGTGCCTATACATTGCAAGTCCCCAATCAATGTTAAATGAATGAATAGAAGATACTTAAAAACTGATGATGATGATTAAGCTGCACACAGATATTGCACCTTTTACATCAGTAAATCACAAAGTGGAACTATTGTTAGTTTCAATGGTGAAAATGAATTTAAACCAGTTCAATTTATAAATATTTGCTGAATGTCTGCTACAATTATCTTTTATTATGGTTTAGAAGGTACAAACCAGAAATGGTTTAGAAGGTACAAACCAGAAAATACAAGGGCAGTTCAGAGAAGATTAGTGGCAATACCAGGTACAAAATAAAAATATAAGCAACATGAAATGATTAATAAATGAATAAAAACCTTCCCTAAGTCATCATCCGGGCTTTTCCCAGCATATCTAGTACTTTGAGCAATTTATGTGTTTTGTGACCTATGTTGTATTGGTATGAATTATGAATATATAACAAAAGGCAAAGGAACTAAGCATGTCTTGAGGACCTTAATGTTTACTACATCTCTTTTGTGTAATATTTATCTGGTTTGCAAATACTTTCACATATAACATCTTCTCACAGGTAATGTGATTTCCAGAATTTTTAGTTATCTTTGAAAGATTAAATCTTCAAATGGCAAAAAAAAAAAATGAAAGTGATATTCAAACACTTGGATAATTTGCTTGAGACCCACTGCCCTTGAGATTATCAAGAATTACCCCTATTTTACAACTGAGAAAATAGAGGCTCTAAGAATAAAAGCAATTTATCCCATTATTGCATAGCTAATTAGTGGCAAAGTCAGGATTTAAATCTTTATTGTCTGACTCCAAGCCTAATGTTCTTTTTCTTTTTACATCAGCTCAGCCAAGATCTGGAGAAAATGAATGCCTGAAAGTTCGGCTGCGGGAGCAAGGCCCTAACTAATTAAAAAGCACTCTTCCACTCATGGACATGGACAACAGTGTGGTAATTTTGGGAGTGGGTGGGGTAGAGGTAAAAGAGGGCATAGAGAAGATACAAGGTGATGGAAATATATAAATAAATAAATGAATAGTCCCTCAGCCCAACTTGCACCCTCTCAGCCTAAACTGGCAGTTGAACATCCCTTCTGCAATCTGGGACCACTGGCTCCTAACCGCTAACCTGCCTGCCTGCCTGATCACCACTAACAACCCTGCCCACTCTGCCTGCTGGCCTGATCACCCCAACTTCCCCCTTTCCAACCTAATCCCCCAAACTGCCACCCACTGGCCTTCTTGCCCCCAACTGCCTCTCCCTGCCGGCCTGCTCACCCCCAGCTGTCCCCCCATGCTGCCAACCTGATTGCCCTCCCCTTCCAACCTGATTGCTCCTAACTGCCTCTGCCTCAACCCCATCAGCATGGCTTTGTCCAGAAGGACATCCAGAAGGTCTCCTGGTCTAATTAGCATTTTACCCTTTTACTAGTATAGATAAGACAATTTTAGTGCATGTGTTTTGAAGCTAGTTTTATTTCTAGTCTTCATGATCAAAACTACATAACAAATCACTCTTACAACCCAGAGTTTTGTGGCCCTTAAATCTAATTTTATGGGAAGGTTTAAAGAGTGGAGGATAGGCCAGAACAGTACCTGTATTCCTGACTTGCCAAGTGGAGTTGTGCATGTGACTTCTTCAAGACTTTATTGCTCAATAAGTAAAAACTGATAGCTGTTAGTCAGTTTATAACAGTCTCTCTTCCATCCCTCTGCTTGACATACTACTTTCAACAAATGTCTATGTTTATGTAATTTGAACCTACAGACAGAAAAAGGACACCATATCCCAGGAAAATATGATGCAGCATAATTCTATTAAACAGGTTCAATTGCAGACAACATTAAACACTTTAGCTCTTTTAAGAAGAATTTAATACATGGGGATTATATGCTTACACAAAAGTTAAAAGGACTAGAGGAGTAGACTCTAGACTGAACTTTCAGAGACAACTTCCAGAATACCACCATAAACTAGCCCATCAGCAAAGCTGCAACTTCTACCATGATCAAGAAACAGAAATCAGAAAGAAGCTGCCTGGTGTGCAGATACCAGTTTGCAGACTACCTTTGCTCAGATCCAGAGATTGGGAAGCTTCTTAGTCTGTTTGAGCTGCCATAACAAAAACACAATAGACTAGCTAAATTAAGTAACAAATATTTATTTGTTACAATTGTGGAAGCTGAGAAGTCGGAAAATCGAGGTACCAGCAGATTACAAGCCTCGTGGGAGCTTGATTCCTAATTCCTAAACAGTAGTTGTTCTGCTATTTCTTTACATGATGGAAGGATCAGTGGAGCTCTCTAGAGCAAGCATGTCAAACTCATGGCCCGAGGGCCACCTGTGACCCACAATGAATATTTTTGTAGCTCATCCAATATACATGATATGTAAGAAATGTTTTAATAAAAATTTCATAACTTAATTTTTGTAATATCCTGTTATACATAATTCTATCAAATAAAAAGGGAATATGCTAATTGACCTTCACACCATTGCAAAGATGGCAGGGCCCACAGTCAATAAGAAGGGAATATGCTAACTGGCTGCCCTATCCTCAAAGATGGTGGTGCCCACAGCCAATAAGGAGGGAATATGCTAATTGACTGTCAGGCCCTCAAAGATGGTGGTGCCCACAGCCACATGATGTCAGTGCCCAGTCCCCTCAGCCCCACTGGGGCGCAGGCATGCAGCAAGGCCAGGCCAGCTCCCAGGTCGAACATCCTAATCACTTCAAACTGCTCCCCCATTACATGCCTGCCTCTGGAATACCCCAGTTCCTTCAGCCCCTCAGCCACCCAGGGCTGGCCTGAGGCACAGGCAAACCTTGGATGGTGGCTGCCCACCCAACATGCAAGGTCTAGGCAATCCTCATATGGTGGCTGCCCAACCACCCAGGGCTGTCCAAGGCTCAGGTAACCAGGGCTGGCCAAGGCTTATGTTGCTGGCAGTGGCAGAGATGTGATGAGGTGTTGCCTTCCCCTGATCGCCTGGTTGCCTCCTGCCCCTGAGGGCTCCTGAACTGTGAGAGGGGACAGGCCAGGCTGAGGGACCCCTATTATTAATAACAAACTATAATGTTCACTAATGACTGATTACTATAATCATGTTGTATTCATTTCCCTTACACGCCTTACACACAGGCACACCATTTCTATTAAATATGTTAGCAGCTGATTGCCATGTCATTAGTCTTATACTGACTTGTTTGGTGTGCACAACAGGAAATATTTCACTTTTGGAGAACAAGAAAAATAGGTTTATTTGTGTTATGCTTATTAATTTGTGTAGTTATCTAGTCTCTGGTAAGTTCAAGAAAAAAATATTAATTTTTATTAAAATGTTCTATTATTTTATGTTAATGACTACTCCTTTATTTCAGCCCTTGTATTCAGCATATCTCTATAGAAATAAATCTACGTTTCTATGAAATTTGAAGCTTTTGTTTTTTTGTGGCCCACATAAACTTAAACCTTGTTTACTTGGCCTTTGTTAGCCTTTGAGTTTGACATGCTTCCTCTAGAGTCTCTTTAATAAGGGTACTATTTCCATTTATGAGGGATCCACCCCAATGACCTAATCACCTCACCAAGGTCCCACCAAAATTCTGTCTATAACAGGGAGTCAACTCTTATCATGAAGAGTTAGCCATGATCCATACCAGTCAGTTTCCTGACACTTATAAATACAGGTTCCAAACACTGGCATGACTGATACTGCTGACACAGAATAAAGCAAATGCCCACACTGCTAGGTTTTCTAGTGGAAACAGCAGCAGAAAAGAAACTTTGCCCTCGGCCCTCGTCTACCTTTCAAATTTTACTTGGTACTTGATGGCAGCTAAATCACATGCAGAGCCTGAGCTGTAAGACTCCTACGATATACAATCTTTAGCAGATGGAATACTTAAAAGAAGCTGAAATGGAGTTAAATAAAATATCTTCAACATATGCCTCATTGATTAACATGATAAATGTCTTCATGAAATTATTGGATGTCAAAGTTCAATAAAAAATAAAAAAAGATTCTTTTAAGCATTCAGGATACAGATCAAATTACCTAAAAGGAGAAATATCAGACTGTCCAAAAACAACATTAACAACATTAAATGCTAAAAGATAAAGGAGCAAAGCCTTTAAATTGCTTGAGAAAAGATAATGTGATCCAACTATTTTATTCCCAGCCTAACTTTGGTTGAAGTAAAACGCAATAGGTAAACATCTTTAACATGCAAGAACTCAAGAAATATAGTTTCCATGAGTCTTTCTTGAAAAAAGTACTGGAGAACTTCAACCAATCAAAAGATGAATGGAGGAACAATAACAAAACGATTACCAATAAAAGTTGAATCGATTTAGCTGGAGATCAAGAATAAAACAAGTACCATAATTATTGTTTCAGAAGAGAATGTAAAAGCTATCAAGACTACATTATAAAATTTGCAAAAGTCTCCTATTATTTAAATTAAAAAAGGGGGTGACAGTGGAAGAATATCATGCAAGGAAAAATATCCTGCGAATAATTTACATCTAAAAAAATTGTACTTATAAAATTAACCTTCATTCGAAACGCTAACAGAAAGATACCCATGAAAATACACAAGTGGTGTCAAAACAAGCCAGACAAAAATCATTTGGGGTGGGGGGGGAAAAGAAAGAAAAAGGATCCCAAGTCAAATTTATAGAAAATATCCCTTTATTAACTTTTGGTTGAGAATATGTTTGTATATTTTCAGAAAACAACTCCGAGACCATCTGGAATCCTGTAACAGAAAAGAATAGACAGAAGCGCTCCAGCCATGAAGACAGAAAAGATAATTCAGACATGAAAGATGCTGACGACACCTCGCCATACCAGCAGACAGTAGCTGTGTGTTGCTGAAGGATGCCTAGGACCAAACCAGAGACAGTCAGACCTGCATCACCATCGTTTGGCCACCAACCAGATCTGAAATAGCATGGCTGGCATGTACACATAAGGAACTATTTGACATTGAAATTGGGACTCAAAAGAACTGTTGGTCCAGAAAGGAACTCATTTGCCTCTCAGCATAACCATTATGGCTTTTCTCAGTTTAGGTTTTTACAAGGGTATTTCTTAGATCACAAGATCTCACACATCTAGAGGAAATGATGAACAACATAGACTGATGAACAAAAACAGACTCAGAGAAAGAGAAGCACTGAACAGACTTTCAAAACTCAGAGGGAAAGTAGGGGAGGGTGCGGGTAAAGGGGAAGAGATCAACCAAAGGACTTGTGTGCATGCATATGGGCCTGGCCAGTGGCCATGGACAATGTGGGGAAAGAGGGGAAGGGGGCGGGGGAGGGCATATGTAGGGTGGGGTTTGGGATGGGATTGGGGGGATGTGGACAATTATGTGATACCATAATCAATTTTTAAAAATGGGGAAAAATAAATAAAAATAAAAAAAGAAGAGAATTTAAATACGTTAAACCTTGACAATGAAGAAAAATATATAATTAGTATAAATTAGAAAGTGAAGGAGAAGAAAGTAATACAAGTGTACTTTCCTCATTTTTTACTAACCAGGGATCAAAAGAAAAAGATGACAAATCTAACTAATCATGGTAAAAGCATATTTAAAAGTATAAAGGAAAAACCATTAAAATAATATATTTGACCAAAAACAGGTATTAGAAGAAAGGAAGAAGGGATGTAGTATGTATTGATAGATACTATCAAAATAAGGAGGATTAAATGTAAACTAGTTATAAAGTAACCAGTAGAAAAACAGCCACTAAAATAAAAATAAAAATTTCCAAAGAATATTTAACATTATTGGATAATGGTATAAGAAGGGGGGAAAGTTCAGATGATAGGTAGTGGTAAATTTCCAAACTGATAGAAGATGGGGAGAACTGAGAAAAAAAATCAATTGAAAATGAGGTTAAAAATGATTAAAAATCTTTTAATACAGAGAAAGTGTGACAAATAGAGGATGCAAAATTAAATTATAAAAAAATGAATCTAGCCGAAACCAGTTTGGCTCAATGGATAGAGCGTCAGCTTGGGAACTGAAGGATCCCAGGTTCGATTCCGGTCAAGGGCATGTACCTTGGTTGCGGGCATATCCCCAGTAGGGGGTGTGCAAGAGTCAGCTGATCTATGACTCTCTCTCATCGATGTTTCTAACTCTCTATCTCTCTCCCTTCCTCTCTGTAAAAAATCAATAAAATATATATTTTTTTAAAAAATGAATCTAAATATATCTATAAGTAAATTAAGCCTTATAGTAAAAATAAAGGTTGTTGTACTAGATTTTTAAAAAAAAAAAAAAAAATTGGCCTAGCCGAAGCCGGTTTGGCTCAGTGGTAGAGCGTTGGTCTGCGGACTGAAAGGTCCCAGGTTCGATTCTGGTCAAGGGCATGTACATTGGTTGCGGGCACATCCCTGGTAGGGGGTGTGCAAGAGGCAGCTGGTCGATGTTTCTCTCTCATCGACGTTTCTAGCTCTCTGTCTCTCTCCCTTCCTCTCTGTAAAAAATCAATAAAATATATATTTTTTAAAAAATATTGGCCTATATGCTTTTTGTTAATACAAATATACCCAAAACATAAGGAAATACATAACACAGCTTGACAGTAAAATTTTAGAAAAAGCTGCACTAAGAAAATACTAACTAAAGAAAATATTCTCTTACTATATTGCAAAACAGTTTAGAAATCAATAACAAAAATAGAATCAGAAAAAAACTTATATGTTTGGAAATTCTAAAAGCCCAAATACACATACCTGTATTTTCCGGCGTATAAGACGACCCCCTAATTTTACAGTTAAAACATAGGTTTAGGCCTATATTTGTTATATAAGACTACCCCCCACTTCAAAGAAAAGACTTACTTTGCCGTCAAGATCTGCAGATAATTTTTGAGCAATTTTGGTCTTTTGCTCCCAATTTTCGGTTGACTTTTTTTCATTTCAAAAGTCGTCTTATACGCCGGGGTGAAAAAGTAACTTCTGTTAGAAATAAATTATAATGAAAGTTAGAAAATATTTACAATTGTGCAGTAATGGGCATATTCCAGATTAAAATTATGACAATGCAGAAATCAGAGAGCAATTTAAAGTCTTAAGAACATCTATAATAATAAAAGCATAATATGCTAATTAGACTGGACAGCCAAATAACCTTCCAGATGTCCTTCTGGACTAAGCTGTGGAAGCAGGGGCCAAGGCAGAGGCGGTTAGGGGTTATCAGGCAGGCAGGCAAGCAGTTAGGGATGATCAGGAAGGCAGGGGAGCAGTTAGAGGCAATCAGGCAGGCAGGGGAGTGGTTAGGGGCAATTAAGCCAGCAGGCAGAGGCAGTTAGGGGTGATCAGACAGGCAGGTGAGAAGTTAGGGATGATCAGGCAGGCAGAGGGATTAGGGATAATCAGGCAGGCAGGCAGAGTGGTTAGGGGCAATCAGGCAGGCAGGAAAATGGTTAGGGGCAATGAGGCATCCAGGCAGAGTAGTTAGGGTGATCAGGCAGACAGGCAGGCCAGTGGTTAAGAACCAGAAGTCCTAGATTCTGAGAGGGAGCAGGCCGGGCTGAAGGGCCACACCCCCCAGTGCATGAATTTCCTGCCCCATGCCTCTAATATATTAGAAAAGAAGAACATGTAAAATTTAATCATCTAAATTAGGGGTGTCGAACTCAATCAGAGAAGGGGCCAAAATCTAAAATCCAGCCTAAATCGCGGGCTGAATGGTTTACTGAACAGTCATAAACTGTCATTGTGATGGAAACGCAGTGGAGTGCAGTGATGACAGCGCAGTGAGGGCCATATTGCAAGGCCTGGCGGGACGGATTTGGCCCGCGGGCCTTGTGTTTGACACATGTGATCTAAATAAACATCAAATTTAATAATTTATGAAAGAATAGGATAAATCAAAGGCTAGTAGAATAAGTAAGTTATAAAACTGATAAAATATATTAATAAAAAAAATAAAAGCAAACATATAAAAACAAAGACTAATTTACCCAATAATATCTCTTGAATACTTAGTATGAGGCAGGCACTCTTCATGGAAGTACTTGGGAAAATAGTAATAATCAAAACAAGCCAAAATCCTTTTTTTCATGTAGTTTATTATTTAATGGTTTGAAATATATAAAGTGTAAATAACTTTAGATTTATAGGAAAGTTGCAAAGATAGTATGGAGAGTTCCAGTATACTCCTCAGCAATTTCCCCCAATTGTTAACAACTTACATAACCATTGTTGGAAGCTGACCATTGCCTTCACTAGCAGAGAGGTGTGGACAAGGAACCTGGAAGGCTGGTCAACCTTGAGGCTCTGGCAAGGGTCTAAGCTAGGGGTGTCGAACTCAATCAGAGAAGGGGCCAAAATCTAAAATCCAGCCTAAATCGCGGGCCAAATGGTTTACTGAACAGTCATAAACTGTCATTGTGATGGAAACGCAGTGGAGTGCAGTGATGACAGCGCAGTGCGGGCCACATTGCAAGGCCTGGCGGGACGGATTTGGCCCGCAGGCCTTGTGTTTGACACATGTGGTCTAAGCCATACACTCACTGTCTGGTGGAGACAAAGGGAGCTGAAGTAGCTTCCACCTTTTAGTCTTATGTAAATCCTTGCTGATGGGCTATCATCAAGCTATTATTGGAATTGCCTGCCTAAAGGCTATGGTGTAGCCCTGACCTGAATAAAAAGAATGGCAAGCCCAGACCAAAGCAGAGACTTCCCTTAGGCTTCCACCTGGCTTCCAAATCCCAAATTAGCATTTTTCTTGTCTTGTCTCTTTCATTTGTGTGTGGCCTCCTCCAGAGAGCCTGAAGCCTGAACCATGTGAGACGGGTATGTTGGAGGAGGAGGAGTGGGGGAGGGGGTACACTCACAACTGGCAACCCAACTTGGGGCACTCACAAACCATGGTGCATTTGTCAAAACTAAGAAAACTGTCATTAGTACATTACTCTTCATATACCATAGATTTTATTTGGAATTCACCAAATTTTTTCATTATTGTACTCTTTCTTTTTGTTGTTGGTTAATTTATCATAAATTCCAGTCCTCTCTTGAAAGATAACATTTCTCCCTCTATTTCTTGAATATATTAATCATAGCTACTTAAAAGTATGTGTCTAACAATTTCAATTTCTGAATCATCTATGGGTCTGCTTTTATTATTTATTTCTTCTCTTGGTTTTTAAGTATTAGATCATGTTTCTTGACATGTTTCTTGTAATTGCATGGTAAACACTGCATATAAAACTTTTTAGTTACCAGACGATGTTATCTATCAACAGATTAATAGCAGATTACCTTCTTCCAGTCAAGGGTAGGGGTTTCTCATTATGAGAAATGATTTATTTCTGGTTTGCCCTTATTCCAAAGATGTAGCTTTTACTCTTAATGTATATCAACTGGGGCAGCTCAAATTAAAACCTATTGTATTTACCAGAGCCATTCCATCCTTGAAGGCTCTAACTCCTAATTTCTGTCTTCCTAGAATAACAAAATAGCCATGGACAGTCACACTTATACACAATTTTACCTAACTTAATCCCTATCTGTGGTGAACTTTTGTAAAATATTTATCTAAGATCAAAGAAGAAATAAAAAGCATCCTGGTAACAAATGACAATGGAAACACAGAAATCCAAAATCTATGGGACACAGAGAAAGCAGACCTGAGAGGGAAGTTCATAGCTATACAAGCCTGCCTCAAAAAAAAAAAAAAAAAAAAAAAAAAAAAAAAAAGGTAATAAATTATCTAACCCTAAAACTCAAAGAATTAGAAAGAGAGCCACAAGAAAAGCCCAGAGTAAGGATAAGAAAGGAGATAATAAAGATCAGAGCAGACATAAATGACATAAAGACAAAAAACAAAACAAAACAAAGAAAAATCAATAAAACCAAAAGCTAGTTTTTTTTTGTTTTTGTTTTTGTTTTGTTTTGTTTTTAAATATATTTTATTGATTTTTCACAGAGAGGAAGAGAGAGGGACAGAGAGTTAGAAACACTGATCAGCTGCTTCTTGCACACCCCCCACTAGGGACGTGCCCGCAACCAAGGCACATGCCCCTGACCGGAATCAAACCTGGGACCTTTCAGTCCACAGGCTGACACTCTATCTACTGAGCCAAACTGGTCCCAGAAAGAGCTGGTTTTTTGATAGGATAAACAAGATTGATGAACCTCTAGCCAGGTTCACCAAGAAGCAAAGAGAGAAGACCCAAGCAAATCAAAAATGAAAGAGGCAAAATAATAACTGACCCCACAGAAATACAAATGATTATGGAAAAAAATACTATGAACAACTCTATTCCAACAAACTGGATTACCTAGATGAAATGGACATATTCTTAGAAAACTAAAAATGGTACTCCCATTTGACCCAGGGGTCCCATTTCTAGGAATATATCCCAAGAAATTAGAAACACCAATCAGAAAGGTTATATGCACAACACACACACACACACACACACACACCCATGTTCATAGCAGCACAATTTACCATAACTAAGATTTGGAAACAGCCTAAGTGCCCATCAGCAGATGAGTGGTCTAAAAAATTGTGGTACATCTACACAATAGAATACTAAGCTGTGGTAAAAAGGAAGGAATTCTTACCATTTGCAACAGCAAGGATGGAACTGGAGAACATTATGCTAAGTGATATAAGCCAGTCAGAGAAAGATAAATATCACATGATCTCACTCATTTATGGAATATAATGAACAACATAAACTGATGAACAGAAACAGATTCAGAGACAGAGGAGTATTGATCAGACCGTCAAACTTCAGAAGGAAGGTAGGGGAGGGTGGGGGTAAGTGGGAGAGATCAACCAAAGGACTTGTATGCATGCATATAAGCCTATCCAATGGACACAGACAACAGGGGGCTGGAGGTGAGGACATGATTGGGGGGACAGGGGTCAATGCAGGGATAAGGACACATATGTAATAACTTAATCAATAAAGAAAAAAATTAAAAAACAAAATACAAAAATAAAATACCAATGGCATATTTCACAAACCCAGAACAAACACTCCTAAAAATCATCTAGAAGAATAAAAAAAGACCCCCAATAGCCACAGGGATCCTGAGAAAGAAGAACAAAGTTGGAGGGATCACAATACCAGATATCAAGCTGTATTACAAGCCCACACTTCTCAAAACTGCCTGGTACTGACACAAGAACAGAGACATACAGACCAATGGGACAGAACAGAGAACCCAGAAATCTACCCAAACCATTATGCTCTATTAATATTTGACAAAAGACGCAAGAGCATACAATGGAGTCAAGACTGCCAGGGAAAACTGGCTAGATACATCCAAAAAAATGAAACTAGATGACCAACTTACATCATATACAAAAATAAACTCAAAATGGTTAATCAAAATGGTTAAAGGACTTAAATGTAAAATGGGAAACCATAAAAAACTTAGAAGACTCCATAGGCAGCAAAATATCAAGCACTTGTCGCAGCAATATCTTTACTGATACAGTTCCTAGGGCAATGGAAACTAAAGAGAAAATAAACAAATGGGACTACATCAAAATAAAAAGCTTCTGCACATTAAAAGAAACCAACCACAAAACAAGAAAGCGCACTGCATGGGAGAACACATTTGCCAATGCTATCTCTGATAAGGGTTTAATCTTACAGGATCATTAAAGGGATTAAACAACAGAAATTATAAATTGCTTAGCAGTTCTAGCACATATTCAATACAAGGAGGGACAAAAGTAGGTTTACAGTTGTTCGCATGGAATATAATACTAAACTTTTTTAATATATATATTTTATTGATTTTTTACAGAGAGGAAGAGAGAGGGACAGAGTTAGAAACATCAATGAGAAAGAATCATTGATCAGCTGTTTCTTGCACACCCCCTACTGGGGATGTGTCAGCAACCAAGATACATGCCCTTGACCGGAATCGAATCCAGGACCTTTCAGTCCACAGGCTGACGCTCTATCCACTGAGCCAAACGGTTTTGGCTATAATACTATACTTTATAAAATAAAATAAAAAATACAAAAATAAACTGTATTTTGGGTACTCACAACTGTAAACCTACTTTTGCCATATTCTGTATTCAGAAAGTGCTGGCTATGGTTATCAATAAGTGTTGCTAATAATTGTATACTGTGAAGTTATAATAGGAATCACATGTCTCTCCCAGAAAGAAATATTATCCCCTCCCCTCCCCCCACATCTTTTAGTTTAAAAGGTTGGAACACCTGGCATCTCCCTACTCAAGGACTCAAGGACCTCTCCCAGTAATGGTAACGGAGCAGCACACCAAGGTTTCAGAAGTGTTTGCCTGGCCATTAGACTCAACCTTAGGGAAACTCTGGTTGACACCACTTACATTTCTTTGTCTGGAAGTGGAAGAGGGATCAAGTCAATAGGCATCCCTCAAACTCCCCAAAATAGAACCATCAATCTTGGCCTAGGTGACTATCACATTGAACGTTTTCAGGCAGCTTTTTCAACCTTGGAGGTTTGGGCAACCTGCCAGTAATGAAGATGTATTAATGCTTAATGCAGCTTAATGTAATAGGTGTCATGTTCATAATTTACAGAAGCTCTTTCTAAAGCATTAAATTCATTTATACTTCTTAAAAGCTACTCAATCGTGGGGGCTTAGTTCGGTAAGGTTTCTTTTTTAGGATCAAATGATATATAAATTGTTAACATATCCAAACTCATCCATTAGTGCATGTGAAAGCAATAAATGTGCCAAAGTAGCAATAACATGATCGAGGAAAGTCATTGTGGTCATTAGGGCTGAAAGGGTTTCATTTATGGCCCTGGGAAAGAGAAGGGAAGGCTGTAAAATAGACCCAGGAGCTCCCACTGACCAGGCACCCTGCCCCATTATACTCAAACAAAAATAAAACTAAATGTATATTTTAGGTGTTCAAAAATGGCAGTGGGTTTTGCCTTCTGTTTTATAGTATGTTGTCCCTCCTGCTTCCATCCGCCATTTTGAAAAAAGAAAATGAAATGGATTGATGAGGGCTTCACATCCCAACTAGCTGTTTATAGAATAATGATTGGCCTCCTGGTAAATAACTCTAAACAAAACAGGGGGGCACAACGAATGAGAGCCCTTACTTGCTGAACAGATCTGGGAGGTCAGGAATTGATGGAATTATAAATCTTAGCCCCAGGATCATTTCCAAAGTAGCCCCAGGATCAACATAGGGATGAGAAGAAGTTATAACTTTTTGTATCTGATTAAGGAACCATTATTATCCCCATTATAATCTGCTGACATCCACCATTACTCATGTCCCTTGTGAGTCAAGTACCTACCCCCCACAAAAAAATAAATATTGCAGAGTGCCGAGAAGCACTGCAAATAGAAAGTAGAAAAGCAAATTAATAAAAAATGTGGAGTCAAGTTATTCTAGATAAGTTAGTACTTCTCTATGGTATAATTAGAAACACATGAGAGTTTTAATAAATTAGCAATATCTTGATCCCACCCTAGATAATTAATCTTTAGGGATGGAACTTGTCCATCAGTTTTTGTTGTTGTTGTTGTTTATATTTTATTGATTTTTTACTGAGAGGAAGAGAGAGGGATAGAGAGTTAGAAACATCGATGAGAGAGAAACATCGATCAGCTGCCTCCTGCACACCCGCTACTGGGGATGTGCCCACAACCAAGGTACATGCCCTTAACCAGAATCGAACCTGGGACCTTTCAGTCCACAGGCCTATGCTCTATTCACTGAGCCAAACCCCTTTTGGCGGCTGTCAGTTTTTTTAATGTTCTCCAGAGAATTCTCCAGGATTAAGAACCATTAATTTAACTAATATTACAAAGGTCCTAAGTAAAGATGATATAACAGTCATTTCTTCTTATTTAGCACTAATGGCCTAGAGCAAGGATTCGTGCACATTGAAAGGAAATCAGGACCCTGCACCCACGTGACCGGGTAGTTTCCCCATTTCCTGAGCTGCCAGGAAGTCCCTTGGGGCATCTGTCCTACTCCCAGTAGCTTCCTGAAAAAAATATTTCCAAATGTCCCTTCTGCAGCCAGGGTCACGCCTTGCTGGCCGGGAGGTCCCCAGTGAACACCTTAGGCCTTGCTGAACACTTAGCACCACTCAGAGCCGGATCAGAGATTCTCAGAGGTGAACCATACAAAGTTAGGGATCTTGAAGGGAGGGGGTGATCTCTCTTTCCCATGCCCCCACCCTTCAGATCCATCTCTTTTACTCAGATTGTGAGTCGCCACCTTGTGGCCATTTTTATATTGCTGCCTTCCTCTGTAGCTCTGGGGCAATCTGTAGGGGATTAGATTTTATCTCTTTGTCGCATTCAGAGTTCTAGGAGCCTGGCAGAGAGCTTGGTTACTCCCAGTGTCTGCGCTTCCTCTGTTCCCCCGAAATTGTAGGCTTATAGGGTACGTGCTTCATGGCAAGTTCTGGCTGAGCTGTGGGCGTCCCCAGGGCCTGGTACCAGCACCGGGGTCAGGGGGGTGGGATGGTGTATTCATCCACAGGAGCTGCCATCCATGGGCACATCTGCCCGCAGGAGCCACTGGGGATCTGTGGGGAACATGGGAGCCCCGAGGGAGCCTGAATGCAGGCCAGGCGCAGGAAGGGTGCAATGGCAGCTGAGGATGGTAGGAAGGAAGGAGGGAGAGGAGGATCATGATCCCGGGTAAGGCGCATTCTTAATATTTCAGTTCCCCATCCGAAGGAACACAGCAATAGCTAAGGGGTCGGAACCATGATGCCTGGGGGGAAGTTCCAAGGGGCTGGCATCAGTCACTCATAAAGATTCCACGCTGTTTGTTCACAGTAGATTATACCAGCAGAGTATAGGGGGTGACTTTTCTAGCAACTCCCAGCCCAAGTGTGGGGCTGCCTGAACCGAATAGGTCAGGCCACCACCTGCTGGTGTCCCTCCGCCAGGGAGCCAACCAGCGCTCTGCAGGGATCCAGGAGCGGGTATTCTGTGCCAGGTCGTGGACCTTTCCAGGAGATGGGGCTGGGCCAGGTGTAGGTGGAAGTTGTGAAGAACTCCACAGACACACATGGGGGTTGCTCATTGGGCTGGGTTTCACCAGCACTTGCTCTTGAGCTGGAGGCCGGCCCAGGCACTATGTGTGTGAAGCGCCTCTGTGGGTTTTTCCCCCCGAGCCTGCATCAGAGACCCAGAGGGCAATAGGTAAGGGGTGCAATGCAGCTGCAGGGCCTGAAGGGAGAGATTCAGGGGCCCACAAAGGCTGATCCAGCTGATCCATAGCCATTCTGCCTACACCCCCCACCACCTGGGCATTGGGACTGTGGTCTGTTTGCTGGATATTGCACCTTCCAGAGGTGGGAGAGTCTCATGTGCCTGGCTTCTGGCTTGAGTGGCTCTCCCGCTATTGGAGCGCACTGACCACTAGGCAGCAGTTCCTGCATTGAGCATCTACCCCCTCAATGCAGGAACTGCTGCCTAGTGGTTCAGTCCTTACAGGTGTTATGGTTGCTGGCTTTTTATATATGTAGACTACAGGCCCAGTACATGAAATTCGTGCATGGAGGTGTGTGTCCCTCAGCCCAGCCTGCACCCTCTCCAATCTGGCACCCCTCGAGGAATGTACAACTGCACTTTTAGGCCTGATCCCTAAACGGGCAGTCAGACATCCCTCTTACAATCAAGGACTGCTGGCTCCCAACTCCTCTCCTGCCTGCTGTCCTGATTGCCCCTAACCATTTCTGCCTGCCAGCCTGACTGATGCCTAATTGCTCCCCTGCAAGCTTGTTTGCCCCTAACTGCCCTCCCCTGCAGGCCTGGTCCCCCCCAACTGCCCTTCCCTGCAGGCCCGGTTGCCTCCAACTTCCCTCCTCTGCTAGCCTGGTCACCCCTAACTGCCTTCTCCTGCAGGCTTGATCACCCCCAACAGCCTTCCCTTGCAGGGCTGGTCCCTCCCAACTGCCCTCCACTGCTGGCCATCTTTTGGTGGCCATCTTGTGTCTACATGGGGGCAGTCATCTTTGACCACATGGGGCAGCCATCTTGTGTGTTGGAGTGATGGTCTATTTGCATATCATTCTTTTATTAGATAGGAGGTTTCTCATGGACAAGTGTTGCACATTCACTAAGTATGCCCTTAAGAACTTGACACTCTGTTCAGGCTCCTCTGCTGGAGCTTCTGAAATCAAGAAGGACTCTCCACCTGGGATCACATCAGTGCCTGCAAAACTAAAGCCTTAACATGCTGTTCCTTCTCCAAATAAAGCTCTCCTGTTGATATGGGGGCGCCTGCCCTTCCTCAGTTCATAAAGCATGCCAGGTCTTGCTATGGCACTGGCCCTCCCTTACCTGAACAGACAGCTGGGACGGCGATCATCAGGCATTTTACCAAGGAGGAAACTGCTGGGGATGTTGCTCTTCACTTCTGTTTCTCTATGAACAGTCACACGTGTCAGCATTGCAGGAGGGCTGAGATCAGGAGTCTTTGCTGAGCACAGTCTGAATAAGGGTGATGCAACAGGCAAATATGGGGTTGGGGGCATTCTAAGTAAAATTCAGACCGCCCAGTAAAGGATCAGGGAGTAAGTGTATCTAACCACCTCTAATTAAGTCATGTCATGTAGCCAGATTTGACTTGGAGAAAAAAATACCTACAGTAATTGCATTTAGTTCATTTTGTAGCATGCTCCCAATCATAACTGCTAATTCAATTGTACGTTCATTCTGCCAGCTCGTTGCCATTAAGCACACATTTAATTACTTCAATAAAGAATTAATATGCAGCACACAAAAGGAGGGACAGAAGACTGTGCCAAAGCACACAGCTGCCCCAGTGTTTAGCCCAGAGATAAAACAAGAATGTCATTGGGCAGCATAATCCTGCTCCAAATACATCATTATTAGATGAACATTCCAGACTTTTATTTTCATGCTTGTTATGCACCATTCCACATGCATATATTTCTGTGGCACCAGAAAGAGCTGTAATGGGCACCTGACAGCTTTCCATTGTTGTCTCAATCCCACACACCCCTGTCTTCCTCCAGGCTTGTAAGATGGTGCTTATCTGGTCTCCAGGCGAAGGCTTACAGTCCCTACATTACAACATCCTGTGATAAGGACCCTCACTTGACATTGTTTCTGCCTGCGCTGCAAACAAGTGACAGAACTGGCATGTATAAAAAGAGAGAGAGAGGGAGAACAACAAAGCCAGAGCCACCTCCCCCGCCTCCTCCCAACACCACCTCAGAGGACAGCCCATCAATTCTCCAGGATGTACACAATCATTATTGCAGGGGAAACAAAGGCCAGTGTCAATTGTGCAGTGTTATAAAGCAGTCCCTCAAATTAAAACCATGTACCTAACTGCATCTGATGGCAGAAGCTATTTAGCAGTGATATTTTACAGAAAGGCAATGAAAAGCAATAACTGCTTTATTTAATGTATCTGTTCAATCCAGCTGCCCTGGATGGGCCTTAATAGAAGCTGTCGATCAATGTCAGGCCCTTAGAAATAACTGCAGCAGACTGCAATAAACATGAAGGAAAGATAACTAGAACTACTGATCAGCCTCTTGTTACCTTCCTTGTGCCCAGAAATTTGTCATTTGTTTATACTGCTCATAATAGCTGGCTTGATGATTATCATCTTACCCACCTGGCACTGTGGTGGGCACACCACGTGGGGAGTGAGAGAGGAGAAGCAACATTGGAAGAGGAGCGAGGAGGAGGAAATAGGAAATGTACAAAAAAAGGTAAGGAATAATGAAAGAATGTTTGGTCAGGATAGGAGAGGTTAAATCTCCTAAAGTGGGCATTCCGGCACCCTTGTTAAAATGCTAGCCTCATTCCTCCTTTCTTGACCACTTCCTGACAGGTCTTCCCTTAAAATTGAATGCTTAGTTTCAGTGTCTTTAACAAATCTTTGTGCTGCCAGAAAGGCCTATAGCCAGGACTACCCATACCCAACCATGACTTCACTGGCCTCTATCCACCCACCGTCAGCATCAACTCTTTCTAATCTGATCTCCTCCATGTCCTTACACAAGCTCATCCACTCTCGTGTCCTCACCATCTATAATAGGGGTTGGTGATCTACAACCCATGGACTAATCTGTTTTCTAACATTTTTTGAGAACACAACAATATCCATTTGTTTAGGATTTATTCTTGGCTACTTTTGTGTTAAGATATAGTTGAGTAGTTGTGGCAGATACTGCATTGCCACACAAATACTCAAGCTGCTATGCCCTCAGAGCCTAAAGTATTCACTACCTGGCACTTTTCAGGAAAAGTTTGCTGACTCCTGACCCATACATAAATCATTTCTACATCTAAAGAGGTAATATGCAAATTAGCCGGGATGCCTTAAGGCTTCACAGCCAGCTCAGGAGGAAGCTGCATCACAACTGGCTCAGGAGGAGCTGCACACGCAGATGGGCAGGAGGAGATTACCTGCTGCCCCCAGCCCCAGTGGCAGCAGAGAGGCTGGGACTGGGGGAAGGCCGGAGTGGAGACACACTCTAGGGGTGGGGGCATGCTCCGAGTGGCTGTGGCACCGGAGCACACCACCACCACAGCAGACACACACCAGTGGGGTCTCTGTGCATGAGCTGCAGAGGAAACACCTTTTCTGTCTGGTGGTTGGCTAAGCTCCCTGTATGCCGCCACTCACAGTGTTCTTGGTAACTTGGGTAACAAGAATCCAAGAAGGTGAGTTAGGGTTTTTCTACCTCACTCCTGGAGTGGAAAATGAAGGTCCGCTGCTGAATGGGGCTAAGAAGTGTCATATCCTGCCCTAGCCGGTTTGGCTCAGTTGATAGAGCCTCAGCTTGCCTACCGCAGGGTCAGGTTTCGATTCTGATCAAGGGCATGTACCTAGGTTGCAGGCTCCTCCCTGGCTGGGGCCCAGGTCAGGGCTCATGCAGGAGGCAACCAATCAAAGTGTCCCTCTTATACTGATGTTTCTCTCTGTATTTCCCTCTTTCTTCCCTGCTCTCTAAAAATCAATGGAAACATATTCTCAGGTGTGGATAACAAAAAATAAAGAAATGCCATATCCTAAGAAAGACACATCTTGAACATGCCTAAAGAAAGTTGTCATTTTTTCATGGTGAAGGGACTGGAATCCGTGTTGACGAAAATATCTTGGCGGCTGCAGTGGCTGGCAGTGGCAGCAGCAGAGGGGTGATGGGATAGCGCCTTCCCCTGATCAGCCTGGTCACCTGCCACAGAGGGCCAGACTGTGGGGATCAGGCCTAAGCCATCTGTAGGACATCACCAGAAGGATCCAGGACTGTGAAGGGGGCAGGCTGGGCTGAGGGACCCTTCCCCCCCGACCCCAGTGATATATATCACTACCCCAGACCTCTCTTCTCTGTCATCACTAGGTCTATCTTTCCATCTGCCCTCCAGCCCATCCCTCCATCTGGCTGACTACATACAACTCACATGTAATATATCCAAAATCTAATCAATTTTATTTATTTTCCAAACCCAATTTCTCCTGTTTTGTATCTCAAGTCATGGCCTCGCCATCCCTTATGCACCCAGATGAAAAAGCTGAGCCATCCTTTGCATAAACCTCATTTTATTTTCCTTTCCATCCCTTTTCTTATCACCCTGACCCCTCTGAAATGTACCTCAAATACAACCTATCCTGCCTGTTTAGAGACCACTCCCTCCCTCCCCACCACCATACACATACACCCTGCCCATTCTGCCCTTTCCATTTGCCTGGACTTTCACAACCTCCTACTTCTAACCCCTCTGTTACAAAGCCCCCAACAGATCTATTTTCAGACACAAATATAATTAAAATGATGGCATTTATTTAGTATTAAGTACCTCCCAGGCACTGTTCCAAGTACTTTCCATGTATTTATTTACTCATTTAATCCTCACTAAACCCTAAAAGACAAAGTAGGTCCTATTTTCATCCCCATGAGGAAATTGAGGCTTTGAAAGATTTTATAAACTTGTCGAGGTCACACAGTTTGCACATCACTACACTGGGTCTTGAACTCAAATTTTCAATCTGTAAAGCCCAAGACTTTCCCCACAACTATAATGCTTTTCCCTTATTTTCAAAACCATTCATAGCTCCCTACTCCCCACAAAATAAACGCTAGCCTTAATTCATATGGCATTCAAATTTCCACTTTCCCTTTCTAGGTGTTTTCTCACCACACACTCTCTGCGATTGTGCAGTTAATGGGTTGCCCTCCCCATACCCACTCCAACTTCCCTAGCAGAATTAAGTGTTTTTTCCCCAGTGCTCCTATACTACATCAGCTACCTTGCAGGGTAACACTTATAAAACTGTACTATATTTAAGTGTGTGTATCTATGCCTTCTAAAATATGTTTCAGATCTTTAAAAGAAAGGTCACATTGCTACTATTTCTCAATACTATAGGTTGAGACCAGGATTTGAACCTGGGAAGCTGCTACACTTTGTCTACACCTCCTTTATTAGGGCCCAGTAATCTCTGTACAGTAATCGCCACCTTAACCATAGTTTCAGCTGCTTGTGGTCAACAGCAGTACAAAAATATTAAATTAAAATTTCCAGAAACAAATAATTGATAAGGAAATCTATGTTTATAAAAGGCCAAGCAACCATCTGGCCGGCCAACTGACCAACCAGCCACTAGATATGATATGCACTGACCACCAGGGGACAGAATCTCAGCCCAGGAGCTGCCCAGCCCCAGCAACTCTTGTACTCCAGAATGTCTGGGGGTGGGGGGATATCAAAGAGCTGGTTTCAGCCTGATCCCTCAGGCCAGGCTGAGGGACCCTAACTGCTGGATGGACCCTGCTCACTCTACAGATGCCCTTCGAGCCTTGGCACCACTCCAGGTGTGGTCAGCTGGGGAGGAACCATAGGAGGTTGGCTCCAAGGCATGTCTGGCCCATCTTGTCCAGTCCCACCCTGCCAGTAACCTTCTAATTAATTTCCTATCAATGTGCCCAAATCTGTGCACTGGGCCACTAGTAACATGATAAAATCTCACTTCGTCCAGATCTGTTCCAACTAGGATAAGATTCATCCCTTTGTCCAGCATATTCCACACTATATATATGGTACTTACCTGCTAGCTACTTCGTAGCCATCTCAGTGCTTAAATTCAAGTAATCTTTGTTTTACTAATAATGACGTCAAGGTACAAGAGCGGTTTAAACTTTATTACAGGTATGTATGTATAGGAAAAATCATAGTTTATACAGAGTTTGATACTATCTACAATTTCAGGCATCCACTGGGGGCCTTAGACATATGCCCCATGTATAAGGGAGAACTACTGTATTTCAATCATTGCTCTAAATGTCTATCCTCACAGTCCTCTTCTAGATATGAGCTCCTAAAGGCTATATCTAAATGGACATGTTTCTACCCTAGCCAGTTTTGCTCAGTGGATAGAGCATTGGCCTGCAGATTGAAGGGTCTTGGGTTCTATTCCAATCAAGGGCATTTAATTCAGTTGTAGATTCAAACCCTGGCCCTGGTCAGGATGCATGCAAGAGGCAACCAGTCGATGTCTCTATCACATTAATATTCCTCTCTCTGTCTCTCCCTCTCACTTCCACTCTCTCTAAAAATCAATGGAAAAATATTCTTGGGTGAGGATTAAACAAAAAAATAAAATAAAGGGAAATGTTTGATTCTTCTGTGTGTGCCCTGCACCTTGCACAATACCGAGAACAAATAGAGACTCAATAAGTCTTTGTTAAATGATTTCATGAACATCAATGTTCAAGAGACCTAAAGTAAGGAGATGATGAGGTTTTGATGATTCAATAATGTGCCTGTCACAACAAACAATAAAATGGGTACTGTAATACTCTCAACAGACAGAACCATGGCCCTATGTTCTAGGCTTTAGTCTACCTCTGACTGGCTCCAGGGCGTGGGTGCATCACTATTTTCTATTGCCTCCTCCATAATACAGGACCTAGTTCACAAACATACTAAAGTCTCAGGAGTTTGTAAACAATGCGATGTTGCTTAAAGTATAAGAAACACAACATTGCTGACTTATTCCTTCCCTTCACAACCATGAAATGATGCTGTGCTCTGAGGCTTAGTTCCTAAACCTCTTCTTTTCTCTTTTTATCTCCCACTCACTCACAAAGTCATTTATTTGATCTTTGGAGAATAACATTACCAGAGCTGAGATTTGGAAATTCTCACTTCTAGTGACTCAATATTCAACAAGCCTATCTATCCTATAGGTCTGAATTTTGCAGAGATGTAGCTATATATGTCTTGTGAGGAAAGCAATACCCTATCTTCTCTGCCTAGAGTCCCAGAATAAAATAAAATAGTTTATTTGATTCTAGACATAAAGAAGACTCATTATATCCCTCTGCATAACTCTGAATTCCTTCTCTGTGAGGCCGTGGGTCATAGAGCACATGTAAGCACATGATATGTGGCAGTCACTATAAGCACTGGGACCTCTTCACAGCAGACAAGAGATCACTCCTGGTATTGGTCCTTGTGTTGAAAAAATAAGCAGTAAAGAAGAGCAGCAGACTTTTAAAGGATCTCTTTGCAAATAGGGGCTGAAACTGTAGGGTATTTTGGTTAGTTGGAAGCTTTATTTGTACTTTGGCCTTGGCTTGGAAGGACAACATTTTGGAGATGCTCTTACCAGTAGTTAGTCAATGATCACTAAGGTAATTGGGTTCTCTGATGTGATGGATTGGAGTGCCTAAGAAGATGTCACTCGCAAATTTAATCTCTCTTAGTCTTAAAGCACCATCTTTCTTGGTCCAAAGAAAGACAAAGTCAGATGCAGGAGAAGAGAGTGATACTATATACATATACAGACCTTTCATTTGTAAATTTTAATAGGGCAGATAAAGTTTTGTGAAAATTTTTCCATAACCAAGACATCTGTTATATGCCAAAAAAATAGAAAATTTAGATGTTCTTATTGATTTCTTTGTTGTATAGAACAAAAGGTAAATAAATCACTGTGATTCCTGTCTTCAAAAAAATATCAGCAGTTCACTTTATCAGCAAATACATATCTTTTGGTTATGTGAAACATATTTAAAAACTATTAATAACATTATAAAATTATGTACTAGAAAATTACAACAGCCTAAATTCCTTGAGCCTTAAAAATAATCATTGCAAGTCTAATAGGAATCAGTGCTCAATTTTTTTTTTAATTTTTCCTAAAAAGCAATTGATGTTTTTGGAAATTACTTTTTTGGTTAGATGAGAGAATACCATCATGTACTTTAGTTTTATTATGAATTAACCTCAAAGTTGCCTTTCCTAACCCCTTTTCAAGTTTGCTCTAAAGGCTACTCCTGAAATTTTGATACTGCATGTGAGTTTATAAGCACAATGTGGCCATTCTTTTCCTGATCAGCAACCCCAACACCTACCACCATCCATATATGTCCCAGCCTACCTTATTGATCATGTGATATAGTTCTGACCAATGAGATATACGTTTTTATTAGGTGGGATTTCTGGGAGAGCTTTGGTGTCCTCTGATTAAAAAAAAAAAAAAAAAAAAAAAAAAAAGAGGGAAATACATTTGGCTAGTATAGCCCTTTGCTTCTTCCCCCTTCCTCAATTTCCTGACTTCCTGACTGGAATGCAGACATTTGGCCTGAAGGTACAATAGCCACCTTGTAACCATGAGGCAGTAAACAAGAGGATAAAGCATAAACAGAAGAGATGGCAGAGTAACTATAAAACAAACTTGGAGTCTGATGGCTTCACTGAAACATCCTACCAGCCCTGAGCAACCATCCCCTAAGCTTCTTATTGTGAGAAATAAACAAACCCTATCTCTTGAAGCCACTGTTAGATTTTATGTTACTACTAAAGGCCTGATGCATGAAATTTGCACACTGGGTGTGTGTGTGGGGTGGGGGCGAGGGGGGATAATTCCTCAGCCCAGCCTGCACCCTCCGCAATCTGGGATCCCTCAGGGGATGTCTAATGTCTTTTATCCCTCTCAAAATCCAGGACTGCTAGCTTCCAACTGCTTGCCTGCCTGCCTGCCTAATTCCCCCTAACCACTTCTGCCTGCCATCCTGATCACCCCTTAACTACTCCCCTACTGGCCTGGTCATCCTTAACTGCCCTCCCCTGCAGGCCTAGTCCCCCCCAACTGCCTTCCCTTGCCGGCCATCTTGTAGCAGCCATCTTGTGACCACATGGGGGTGGCCATCTTGTGCAAGGGCATTGATGGTCAATTTGCATATTACCTCTTTATTACATAGGATTTTTCAAATGCCTGATGAAAGCAAGAGCATGGGGGGAAATAACAATGAAGTTCTGACTTTTTAGAAATATGAGCAAAGCAAAACAAAATAGGAAAGCCAAGTAAGGTTTTCAAGGCACAAAATCTAGTGGTTGCTGGAAGGGTCCACCTTTCCAGCTAATACCAGCGTTGACTGAGTTCCCCAAGTGAAGGGCAAAAGAGGTTCCTGAGACAGTGGCTCAGAGCATTGAGCTCCTACTATACCCTTCTGCATTATGAAATAAAGTATTTATAGTACTCTCTCAGTCAAAACATGTTTTAGGTCACAAGGGGGCAGGAGTAGGGGAGGACCAAGAAAGTGAAGAAGTTAAGGTTTCTAGGCTGATTCTACAATATTTATTCAGCTAGTTTCAATGTCCTGCCTATGTATATAAAGAGAGAGAGAGAGATAAATGCAGATGCTAATTATTTACTATTCATTTGCCATGCATCTATTAAGAGCTGCAGATTCCTTGAGGTCAAAGACTGAGTGTTTTCATCCATGCTAGTGCCTGGCACATAGTGAGTTCCATAAATTCTTGTTGAATAAATGAATAAATGTCATTTCTATTTAATTCTCCTTTTGCAAATATTTCAGGTTCAACTTCTCTAAAACAATAATCCATATATTGTAGTAAAAAAATTAATTCCTGATTTTTTTTTCTCCTCTATATTCCTTAACCTTTCCTCATAAAAACACCATTTGTCTCCTAATATAGGTCCAATTTCATTCCCATCAGCAGGACCTATGAGGAATCTGTTGCTATAAATAGAATAAATGAAGAGGGCAAGAGTTCTGCATCCTTACATTTGTCTCCCAAGAGTCTCTACCCCATTTCTGCCGCTTCTCGCCTTCTGGGGGTGAGTGAAACAAAAAGCTAACACAGTAGTTAATGAGAAAATAATCAGCTATTGTCTTTACAACACACCTAGGGCCAAAAACATCCATGGAGATCTACTACCAACACTGTCACACAAAATTGCATAAATACCAGAGACAATAATGTACAAATTAATTTGGATTCCGTTTGTTTTAAACTTGGGGGAGGGGGGGTTGGAACAAGAGCTAATCCCAGTGTTCTCTCTTTCACAGAAAATTTAAATCAACAACTTTCTAATTATGGATGAAGGAAGCTCCACCTGACAATTATTAAGCAAGCAGTGCTGAGAATCTGCACCAGGAGCTGATCCATCCACAGTGCCTCAAAGAGGTATATTCTAGGCAGCCAATGACTTTGTCAATAGGGACTAGTTTTCATATGGATATGGCTCTGACTGATGTCAGCCACATCACGCACCATGCTGGGAACTTGAACACCTCTTACCCAGCATGGTGGCAGTGAGGTTGCTTTAAGCCTTGGGAATAATAATAACTTAAGTTTTTTTTATAGTAGCTTTTAAGTCAAAAGATGTCTAAGTGATTTCCCCTACCCACCGGGTAAAACCTTTGTTTTCCCTTGCATTTTTCAGAGCTTTTCAGCATGAATGTGAGATCACCAGTACAAGTGGCCTAAGTGGCTCAGGAGGATGAAGGGCTGAGGGGAGGCAGAGTGAACAGCACGTGCTAAACAAACTGATAGCAATGAGCTCCCGGAGGGAGCCACACATGGGGGAGGCTGCCTCTGGGGGCACTCAGAGGTAATCACTAGTGTTCACTGAAAGAGAAAGTGGAATTTAGCAGACCTCCAGGACAATTCCAACCCAAATTGGCACATTTAAACCCTCTGCAGGAGTGCCACTCAGAGCTTAATCTTCACCCCCAGCAGGAAGCCTCATTCTACACCTTTCTCCAAGACTGAGTCCTAGGCCTACTCTTCTGGGGGAGGGCATCAGGAAGAAGTTGATGGCCGAATGAAGTAGCAGGGCCATTACTGAGGCAGCTGGCAATATCCCCCCATGTTTTCTCATCCCCGCTGCTCCATCACTACCATGGCTCTCAATGCACAGGAATAAAGCAGGGAAGGGAACGGCCAATTTAACCCAGCGTCTAAGAGGTATATTCTAAACAGTCAATGACTTTGCCAATAGGAACCTGTTGTCATCACAGAAGTAAAGTAGTTCATCATCCTCAAAACCCCCAAAAGAGAAAGAGATGCAGGTGGTTTCATGAGTGCAGGCTGGAGGAATGAAGTTTACTAAAGAAGAAAACAAGTATAGCTCAGAATGGATGAACTGTTCAAGCCCCATGATGCCAGCAGACCCAGGGGTCCAGACCTGACTCAATGCAAAGGGAAGGCCACTTCTCTTCCTCATACAGATATCACTAGACAGGATCCCTGCAGTCCAATCAGATAAGTTCCCTGAAATGCTGACTGTGGGGTAAGGGTCAGCACCCGACTTTTGCAGAGTCTGTACAATAAAGACACAAACCACGAACTCCAGGGCCAAGCCTACCTAGGGCAGATTTTCACCTTTGCCACTTGTACCTGTAAAATGCTTTGCAAATTAGTTACACTCATTGAACCTCAGCTTCCTCATCTATAAAATATCTATAATGTTGCTGTAAATTTAAATGACTTTATTAAAAGAACAAACCTTTTTTTGGTTGTTTTTATGTTTAGATCCAAATCCCCTAACACTTAGAAAAGTAGGCACAAAACTCAGTTAGATTATTAAGGAAATTAATTGTAAAATTATTCTTAAAATGTTATATACATGCCTTTTTAAAAGGGATACCATGCATTCTTATTAGTACATACGAGAGAACCTATATCAATCAGTGAAGTCACCAATCTCCATCTTTGATTCTACACAGTATATTAATTTTTAATTTGATGACAATTTTATAATATAATTATAATTTTTCAACTTGATAATTATTTAATTTGATGATAAATCCAATCCCAGGATTTCTCCCATCTCCCTAATCTATCATGAAGGAATTTCTTTTTTTTACTTTGTAATCAGTGTATTAAGGAGACATTCATACATTTCAAGAATTGCTTAAATTCTGATATCCAGATTTAAGCTTGTCAACATATGACTTTAAACATACAATTAAAGCTATTCATAATTTGCTATACTACCAACATTAAATTACAATTACTTTGGAGCATAAGTTAAATGGTTTAAAGTAAGTCTGCAACATACCTAAAACACACCTTCCTATCTCTTACATGCAAATTACTTCTCCATGTAAAGGTTTCATCACTCAACTTCTAAGTTAGCCTACTCCAGAAGTCACTACTCTAAGGCTTATGGTCCAAAGAGAAGGGGGAAAAAATGTAACCAAGGATTGACATATAGTTATATATATAATAATAATAATAATAATAATAATAATAATAATAATAAAAAGATGGCACCACAGAAGGGAATGCAATTCTACAAGTGCAAGCCCTCAAGAAGCAGATTAAGATAAACCCCTTCTTTGGAAAGGTATCATTTCTATCATTGATACCACAGGTTAAATTATATGGCAAACCACCTTCAAGTAACAGTTGAGGCAATAGAATAAATGCAGAGGCATCACAGTAAATCCCACTTAATTCAACTATACAAACTAACACTTCTCTACAAATTAAGTTCTTTGTCTGACTACCAGTTAAATACAGAATTTTAACTTCCTAGCTTAACAATTAAGGGTCACACACCAAAGTCAATACATATATCTAGCATTCCAGTCTAAGCTATTCCATATACATAGCCCAAATTAATTACAAAGTATGGCCTAGCAAATGCTAGGGGAATTTTTTTTTTACAGGTGTTAAACTTATCTTGCACACTTAAGTCATCATACATACAGGGCAAAGTCAGAGCTTTTATATTTGAGTTTATTCTTCATTTAACTTTTAAAACACTACCATACTTGAATAACTTGAATATTAAAACAAAAACAATAGCAAATAGTGTGCATATTATGTTTACAGTCCTTCACTCCTTCACTACTGTATATAAAATGCCAGCAGTGAGTGTTATTCACTGGCCCCATCAAGAGGTCTGACACTGAACACCACTCCTAGGTTGATGTTCATCATCCTCATATGCTTCTCCATCGTAATGACGCCATCTTTCTTGATTTGGATTAAAGTCTACCAGTTCTACCTGCTCCATTTCATCAGTCTCTTCTACATCCTTCCTTTCAGGTAGGAGTTTTTCCAGCAAAGAGAGTTTATCAGGAGAGAGAAAGCCATTCTCAGGAAAGTTTACCTTAAATTCGATGATTAGGCAACCCTTCTCATAAGTTCTATGATAAATTGGCATGCCTTCATTTAATACACACTTGATATCTCCATGCTTGACAATCTGACCTGGATGAGAGGCGATGACTATAGTTCGATTGTCTAGAGTAGCTATTGGCTTTTGGAAGCCTCACAATGCTTCAACCAGCTGTATGTCCATACACATGAAAAGGTCTCCTCATCGAGTGAAAACAGCATGGTCCTTCTGATCTAAAACAATGATAATATCTCCTGGCTCCAGTCCTGGTTCCTGGTCTCCTTCACCTGGTTCCTGGTCTCCTTCATCTTCTGGCCATCTTTCATGCCTTTATCAATATGAACTTCTAGAATCTTCTTCTCTCGAACTATCTTCCTTCCATTGCAGCTTTTACATTTATCTTTAGGAATGATCCTTTCCCCATGGCCCTGGCACTCCATGCATACAGACTGAATTTTCTGAACCATTCCAGGGCCTATCTGATGAATTCTTATTTGCATTCCAGTACCTCTGCAATTGGGACAGCACTCTAATGCTCCTTTCTTACCACCTTGGTCTTCACATTTGTCACATTCTTTTGTAGAGCTAGTTTTCTCGTTGCACCATTGTATAAGTCTTCTAAGGTTTCGGAGAGCTGATGTACAACGT
Organism: Pipistrellus kuhlii; assembly: GCF_014108245.1. Taxonomy (NCBI): domain Eukaryota; kingdom Metazoa; phylum Chordata; class Mammalia; order Chiroptera; family Vespertilionidae; genus Pipistrellus; species Pipistrellus kuhlii. The sequence continues at coordinate 149,086,847 of NW_023425404.1, forward strand.
TTTTACCTCTCCTTTCTCTCTGCATCCTTCCTCCTCCTCCAAAAAACATATCAAAGATGTCCATGGGGGAACCAAAACCACCATCTGCTCCACCTTCCTTAATTGCTTGTTCTCCTCCTTTGTCATACAATTCCCTTTTCTTTGCATCAGAGAGCACTTCATCAGCTTGAGAAATCTGTTTAAACTTCTCTCCTTCATTTGGATTCTTATCAGGGTGGTACTTCAAGGCCAGCTTCCTATAAGCCTTTTTCAGTTCTTCCTGGGTGGCATTGGGCTTGACCCCCAAAACATCACAGTAAGTAGTTTCTTTCACCATCTTTGACAGCCGGTGAGCGGGCGAGGCAGGCATGGAGGAGCTGGAAAGGGCGCGTTGGCAGCTCCTTCACCTCTCCCCGAGCGTTCTGGAAAGTTCCCAAGGAATTTATTGTAACCCACTTATGGCTCCTTTTTCGATTGCAATGTATAAAATAAGTTGCAAAACTGCCATTCTCCGGAGCATTACCTCAATCTATTGAGATTTTGTTTCCTACTTTTTGTCGACAGTTTGACTCAAATAAACTCACAAAAATTCTTCACAGGTTTGAATGTTTCTTACCTTGACACTGACAATAATAAAGCTGCTACGAGAATTTTTTAAACACCTATCTGAATTTTAATGTTTATTTAATATATTTAAGAAATCAAGCAAATAGTTACCAATGAAATGATTTCTTAATGATACCTACATCTATTCTTTGGTAATTTTAAAATTCAAATTTTAAAATTACCGTATTTTTCAGACCATAAGACACTCTGGACCATAAGACGCATCAGTTTTTAGAGAAGGGAAATGAAGAAAAAAAGACTCTGAAACAAATAGTGTCCTAAAATATTTTATGTGCATTAAAACCCAACATCACAGTCATAAACACATGTAATCAACCCTGTAAAGTAAACAGCAGCATTTAGAACCATTTTAGAGCCTGGCAAGCACCCAGAGACCACACAGAGCCGGGCAAGTAAAAAAACTTTTTTTTAAGTATATGTGTAGGCTATATTTGGACCATAAGACGCAGGGACTTTTCCCCCCCACTTCTGGGGGGAAAAAAGTACATCTTATGATCCAAAAAATACGGTAACATTAAATAGAATGCATCTAGAGGCTCAGGTGATGGGTTTAATTATTCAGTGCCTAAGTGTTCTGGTTAGACTAACCAAAGAAGAATGTGCTAGAAAATTACAAAAGTAAATTTAAAAATGACCACCCATAATTTGATTATTAAAATTAAAAAATTAATTTATACATATTCAATATGGCCAATATCTTGTCCTTTATCTTTTTTTTGAATCAATCTATATATATAAAAGCCTAAGTGACCATTGCAACTGACCGGATGACCAAATAGGCTACATGGGACAACCAGGCCAGCAGTGGGGTCAGTGAGGAGAGACTAAATGACTGAGCAGCAGGCTGCGTGGGGCAACCAGGTTGGCAGGGGGTCTGTGAGTGTGAGTGTCCCATGTGGTTCAGGGTTCAGGTTCTGGAGGAGGTCACATGCAAATGAAAGAGACTAGAAAATATTAATTTGGCAATATTGGGGGCCAGGCAGAAGCCCAGCTCAAGAGGAAGGACTCGCTTTGCTCTGGCCTTGCATCCCTTTTATTCAGGTTTTGGGATACACCCATAGCCCTTAGGCAGGCAATTCCAATGACAGTTCCTGATAGCCCATCAGCAAGGATTTACATAAGACAGAAAGGATTACATCAGAGCCTTCAAGGGTAACCAGCCTTCCGGGTTCCTTGTCCACATCTCTCTGCTAGTGAAGACAATGGGCAGCTTTCTACAAGTGAGGGGCCACCAAACCACCAAGCACCAAGCAGCAGGCTGCTTGGAGAGACTAGGCCTGGGGGGGGGGGGGGGGGGGGGGGGGGGTTGAGGGCAAACAGCCAGTGCCTAGCACAAGAAGAGAAATAGAAAGGGGAAGAATATCTACTGATGGTTTACCGAGTGTTGGTGTCTCATATATTTTTCTTTATGTAATCCTCACAGTAACCCTTTGAACTAGATATATATTATTATATCCAGAGTACAAGTGAGAATAATGAAGTTAGAAAAGGCTAAGTGACTTCCCATTGTTATGACAAAGCACTTACAGCATCATTGTTTTTCATGAAGCTTCTACATGTACATTATCCTTCTGCCCACAATTAACAAGTAGATGATAGGACTTGCCCAAACTGCTGCAAAGCAGTGAGAAGCATATGAATAAAAGGCTGGGGTTTAGAATCAAGCTTGCTCTGAAGTCCATATTTTACCACTTACTCATTATAAGGCTTTGGGCACATTATTTAATCTCTCTAGTTATTAGTCTCTATATTAGTAAAAGCCCAAACAATTTACTTCATTATAATGTCATATTATGTGAGAGAATAAATATAAAATACTTAGCCCAAAGTATGCCATATTAATACCAAAAGCGCATACAATGGTTATTACTGTGCATTTAGGTAAGAGTTTAAGCTCTCTCAACTACTGAGGTCTGTAAATATTTTGTGTAAGTAATATTTCATTGTTAGAATAGCCTTGCCTTGTTTAAACATCTTTGGCACTTCCTTATTTTATCTGGATGACTTATCTTAAACTTCAAAACAAACAAACAAAAAAAAAACCTTCCCAGCTAAAATGGCCAGAATAAAACCAGCCCTAGAAATGTTTAATTCAGATGCCTCATAAACAAAGTAACAATAGCTAATATTTTAGCTCTTATTTTGTACTAGGCATTGTTCTAAGTGGCTTTAACTTACACTTATTAATACAATAAATTAATCCTCATAATATCCTATGGAATAGATACCATTATTATTGTCATATCCATTATATATAGTTACTATGACTTGAACCCAGGCTTACTCCAAAGTCCATAATTCTAATCACTACATGGCATTCTCCAAATAGCATTAAAGGAAAGTACAATGTATAAATTCTCTGGCTTCAATAGAATCAGGTAGTAGACTTACTAGCTCATAATATAAATCCAATTTATTTATTCTATCCCATAAGCCAATAGCTCAAAAAACCAGCTCTTACAGATTTTAGACAACACAAACTTTCATTTGGAAACATGAAATTCAAGGAACTTTCCCCCACTTCCACTCCTATCATGCGGCATGCATTAATCAACAGAAAGCTCTGCTCAATCGTAGGCATTATCTTTCATTTGTAAAATTCAGTTTGCTGTGGTTAATTTTTTAATGCTTCAGTTTCAATTACCCATGAAAAATTACAGCTCTTATATATTAAATATTAAAACTTTCCTGTAAAATTGCATATAGTTAGTTCTTGCATTTAGAAAAATAGCACCATCTATATTTTAACTCTTTGTACCAAATCTTCCTTTTGCTAAAAGCAAAAATCTTTGTGGTTAGAATAAACTATAGAAATCTGAAGAAATCTAACAAATCAATACATTTAAACAAAGGATTCTGTAAGTTATTAGTATTTCAAAGGAAAACTAAGAATAGTACCTCAGAGCTTGCCAGGGTTATTGTCTTTAATGGACAAAATTGCATTGGCAGCCTGAAATCTTTAGTTTATAGCAAAGCTAATTAATTCACAGGAAATGATACTATGAAATGGTCAGAAAAAATAAAAATTGCTATGGGCAATTTAGTGTAACAGCCAGATATTGAGATGTCACCAGATTAGGCCATAATAATAAATAATCTCCTAGAAGGAAAAAAAGCTAGATGTTATAGGAAGTTTAAGTAAATAATTTTCAAGGCCTTTCATGTAAAGGTTTTTAACTTTTTGATATCACTCCTAAGTTTTAACATTCTCCTATAAATTCATACTTAGGAAGAAGGTGAGTATGTCTTGAAATAAAAATCCTTTTTGTATTTTTAAAAAATTACTAAAGTTCCTTGAGTTAGGTCCAAAATGGCTTACCTCAATGCCATATTCAATTATGTATCAAATAGCTTTTTGTAAATTTTATTTATTAATCTAATCATTTATTCATTCCACAAATATTTATCACTAGCTATGGTACAATCATTATACTTGGCACTGAGGATATGGAGGCAAATAAGAAAGACAACTTATGAAGTTTGCCAACCCCATTTTAAAGGAAAATTTAGATATTAAAGAAAAGCAATAATAAGTCTTAACAATGTACTAAAATGCTTTCCACAAATGTTACTTTATCCTCAGATCTTTTCTGTGAAGAAGCTAATGCTATATTATTTTACTAGAGATGAAAAAAACGGAATCTCAAAGTCTTCGGTAAATTGCTAAAGGTAACACTACTAATAAAAAAAACAAACAGACTTTAACTTGAAAATTTAATTTCAAAATCCAAAATCATCTCATTGTATATTGTTTCAGTGTATAGGCCTAGTAATAGATCCTCAAATAATTAACCAATAACTTTTCTCATCAAACCCTCTGAAGAAAAAGACAAGAATAATGCTGAATATTAGGAAATGGGTTTAATAGCCTAACTCATAATTTTCAAGTAATCCTCCTATTATAAAATAATAATAATAATAATAATAATAATAATAATAGGGGTTCTTACCACCTAGGCAAAAGTGAGACATAGAAATATTTTTGTTCCACTTTCAACATCACTTACTTGGAATGGCCTCTTTGTGACCTCAATACCTTGATTTTCACCCAGGTGGCTCAGCTGATTGGAGTAAAATCCCATGTATCAAAAGGTTGCAGTTTCAACTCTTGGTCCGGGCACATGCCTAACTTACAGGTTCCATCCAGTCAGGGCCCGTAGGAGAGGCAACAAACTTATGCTTCTTTCTTACATCAATGTTTCTCTCTTTCTCTCTCTCTCTTCCTCTCTCCCTAAAATCAATAAACATATCCTTAAATGAGGATTAAAAAATGTTTTTAATATCTTGACTTTTCCATTTCTTATATTGCCACATACCAACCCATTTCTCCTGGTCCCTCAGTCCCTTCATGGCTTCATTTGTGCTTTTATCTAGCTTTATAGCCATGATCAGCCATTTTCAAACTACTTGTAATACCTTCAAATCCTTTGTCCCCTGACTCCTCAGCTCTGTCTTATTTTTATTATGATGAAGAAAAATCAGAGACTATGATGACAGGGCACACTGCATATTTTTCTTCTCTTACTTGATCCCTGATTTCTCTGTTCTCCATCTTATTTTTCTCTTATTTCCTCCCTTGTGCTTTTTCCACTTTAGCTGTTTGACAACATTTCCACATTCCTCAAGGCTACATCCCCATTCCCATTGTTTAAATTCTGTCCTTAACATCATCTCAACTCTCAGGAGATAATTAAAGCTCTCATCAGGACACTAATAAATAGAGATTCATGGATTGTAGTCTAAGGTCAAATTTTGAAGGTGGATGATTTATGATGGAATATGGAGAATAGAAGAGTGGAGAAATGGCTATAAGTTAAACCAGCAGCCTGTGTATTGGCTACAAAACTAGAAATATATAGGAAGATACAAGCAAGTTTAACATATCAAAGAACTTTATTTGATCACTGACAGCATCAGAAATGAGAGTACCAATTGTAGACCCTAAATGTCATGGTTGAAAGCCAGTTAACTGGAATCATATTCTGTTCTTGCAAAGTAAGCTATATGATTTTTTTAATTAATTTATTTTATTTTATTTTCACTAAGAAAAATGATGGAAAAGAGAAAAATCCACTGAACACCAACAAAGATCCAGAAGCTTTCCCTGTTTTCACCTTTTCTCCTTACAGGTTTTTCTCTTTCTTTTTTGTTACTAGCATGTTAAACTTTTCATTACAATATCAAAATGCTACTTTACACAAGATAGGTACACATAACCAAAGACCTATATTTGTATTTAGCTTTTTAAGTTAAAGATATATTATCTAATACATGTACATGGCATTCATTAAAATTAAGGAAGACAAGTGTTCAATGACTAGACCTCTTTGGGATACATAAATTGTAATTTAAATAATATAACCCAGGACTATGGGTCTATGAGTATTATGGTCACTTATGGAATGTAATGCCAAGCACTACCCTATCACCTTCTGAAAATGAACCTAGTATAATAGGGACATGTCATGGACTCTAATGCCAGATTGCTGGGCCTCAAACATCATCATATCCTCATCATCATATCCACCAGTTTGATTCCTGGTCAGGACACATGCCCATATTGTGGGCTGGATTCCCAATAGGGGGTATGCAAGAGGCAGCCAATCAATCTTTCTCTCACATTGATGTTTCTGTATTTCTATCCCTCTCCCTTCCTCTCTCTGAAATCAATAAAAACATATATTTTTTAAATAATAGCTACAAATAAAGCATTATCCCAGGAACTAAACTCAAAAAGGGGACTTGTAACTAAGAATATAATAAAAAGCATTTATTTATAAAATTCAGCATCAAGTTTTTCTATATCTAACAGTAGACTGAGAGATCTCCATGTGACTCTGCATCCTTGACATCAAACATGTAAGCTGTGCCAACTGGATGAGAAATATTGACAGCTAGATACCATAATGGTACAGACAGAGGCACCACCCTCAGGACTGCAAGATTGTTATTCAACTTGGAAAGCACAGAACAGGCTATTTCTTCAGGTAGCCAGTCACCTTGGAAGCCATCCATGGGACTTAGGAAAGCTTCTGCAGTAGACATTTCCGTTTTTATCTCTTGCACAAAATGCTGTTTTAGCCCCACAGCTCCTAAGGAAAGAAACTAGTGTCAAAGATTTAATGCCTTTTCACATTAGTGATGTCAGCACAAAATGGCTATCTTCTATGAATAATTTATCTTCCCACTGCATAATTTTCTTATCTTTTTTCTACATTTTGGCTTTTTACTGTAGATGGGGAGGTAAATGGCTGTTAGTCCCCGACAAAACCTGTGGAGTATCCTTCCCATCAATCAATTAAAAAACACTTACCTTACATTCAACATGATTTATTTCTTGTTAATACAATTGTCTCACTATATCCTTCTATTATTATACCCTTAATTCCATTAGCCATTCGCTTAATGCTCGCTTTAAGGCTGACCCCCAAAGAGCTTGGAAGAGAGAGAGAAGTCCTTCTAATAGTGGCATCGCCAATAAAATTCTGGAAGCTCTTCTCCGAAAGCCTTGTAGGTCATGGAAAAGATAGGTCACAGAATGTATCCTGCCTAAAAAGAATAGAGCAATCTCTCATGTATTTGTTCTGATGGATACTGCCTCCTGGTTTAAAAATCTTGAAGAGCTTTTATCTTCAAAGTCAATGCAATAGGTTCACAAAGCATAATCCTACACGTTACATAAGGATGGATGAGACATTACCAAGCTTTTCTTAAATAAATTTGAAAAGGAGAAAATAAAGAAAAAGAAAACATTTGAATTATTTGAAGATTAATGGCTTGCTTGTTTGAGGATGGAGCAAAAGGTTAACATCTTAAACAGTTAAGTGACATAAAAACATTGTAGTAGTATTTCTCCCAATAGTGGGATTACAAATTTCCTCCATTTGAGTTGAAATCTGAAACCTTTAAAAAGAAACCCTTGTATGGCATTTCTACAATTATACATTGAACAGCTGCTATGCTTTTTCTCATAGCATAGGACACAGCCTGTCTTTTTGAAATTTAATTGATGACTGTCTCCATGCAGTATATAAGCACAAATCTATATATATATAAAAGCCTAAGTGACCATTCAACCATTCGACCAGTAGTATGACATGCACTGACCACCAGGGGGCAGATGCTCCAACAGGCAGGTTACTTTGCTACTGGGGTCTGGCTGATTGGGACTAGTTGAAATGGGCTGGACACACCCTGGAGCTCTCCCACAGACCCCCTAGCCCCAGTCATGCACTGGTTGGGTCCCTCAGCCTGGCCTGTGCCCTCTTGCAATCCAGGATCGCTTAGGGGATGTCAGAGAGCCACAGGCCAGGCTGAGGGACCCCGCCAGTGCATGAATCCATGCACCAGGCCTCTATTATTTCTACATCAGCACAAACTGAGTTATGTCCTATGTAGCAGACATTCTTAATTGCCTGCTAGCCATTTCTCTCTCCTTTCTTGCACATACAAATGTAGTTCTTTTCAGGTGTCCACCCTTCCCAAGCCTAAAGGTAGCTCTGGTGAGTAAACCAGTTATGGACATACCATAGCCCCAGTTGGTCATTCATTTGGGGCAGGCATCTGGGACAGTTTCCTTATTTCTAAAAAGAAACATAAAACAAGGACAGGGTTATGACTGCCTGTGATGCCTAGAGTTTCGACCATCATCTTGCGGCCTTAGGGAGAGAGCACTGAAGACAAAGCCAACATCCAGGGATGACAGAGTAGAAAGAGGAAATGTGTTCTTACCTACAATTTATCCCTGGAATTAATCAAACAAATCCTATCTTACTTCAACAGTTTTTATTACATGAAATAATGCATATACTCTTTGGTGAAGCTAGTTAAGTCAGCATTGTCTATTAACTATAGATGTATGCATCCTGGCTATACATCATGAGTACTTTTTAAAAGTCTTTTCTATTTTTGTCTTTTGCTTCCTCCCCTTTCCCCCTATTTTCCTTTCCCCATCCCAAATCACATCCCACTTAGCTCCATTCCAAATTAACCTGTGCTGACAGTCTAAAATGCATCCTTAGGAATGTTTCTCCATGTACAATTAATCATATGCAATATGTACAAATGCACTTATATGCATACATATTGGCACATAATATAAGTGTGGCTTTACAAAAAATAATGTGACCGCATCATGCACATTCATGCACATTGCATCATGTTTTTTTGTTCTACAAATCTGCATGGAAATTTCTTCAGGTCAACTAGCGTAGCTCTAAATTCAACACAGGTTCAATAACTTTCATGATACGGGTGTAAAAATGCAACAATTTTCTTCTTACTAGTCACTTGATTTCTTTTTAACTATGGCTAACTAGACAATGAGTTCACAATCTTGGGATATATATCCTTTTATACTTGTCCTTTTATCAATGTGGGATATGAGGTAGATTCCACGAGTGGGTGCTGAAGGAAATGTGGTCTTTCTTTTTCATATTTATTTTCCCAAAAGGCTACTGTGATTCACAGTTTTATCAGCAGTATAGGAGAGAAACTTTTCCCACATGCTCACCAGCACCAGTTTTCATTTTCTTAACTTTTGTCAATCTGATTGGTGTAATGTAACAGCTCATTTTTCTCTAATTTATACTTTCCTCACTGCTAGCAAATTTAAGCGTATTTTTATGTTTGTTAAATATTGTATTGGCTCCTCTATAAATAGCAAATTCTTAGCTTCTGCCCATTTCTTGTTTGATGTGTGGCTTGACTTATAAATTTGTACATTATAGATGACAGCTGTTTGTCATTTGTGTTGAAAATATTGTTATAAAATCAATCCTTTGTCTATAAGTATAGCATCCTTTCTAAACATAAATTTTAATTAGGAAAATATGTCCCAATTTTCTTTTCTACATTCTTGGTTTACAGTTCATATTAAGAACTGTATTGTACATAAACTAGTAAGCCAATATATGTATATTATATATGTTTTAGCCTCTTTTCTTTCCTCTTTCTTTCCCATTGTCTTCACCAATTTTCAAGCCTTTTGGAATGTTCATGACTATCTTATACAGGCATATTTTGGAGATATTATGGGTTAGGTTCCAGACTACCATAATAAAATTAATATCACAATCAAGCAATCATAATCTTTTTGCTAATGGAGAACCTTGCCTTCAATTTGTAAAAATATGCAATATCTTGAAGTACTATAAAGCAAAGAGCAATAAAACAAGGTATGCCTATATCCAAACTCCTTAGAAAAGCATCTTTAGATAAAAATAAAAGGGCACAAAAACATTTTTAAAATGTGGAAATAGTATATGTGCACAACAGGTTGTAAGTATATAGAGAATACTACCTCTTTATCCCTCTCCCCTGACAGACATATGCAAAGTAGAATATTCTGAGTTCGTCCAAGCAAGATGCACAATTCAAATCTATGCTCTCTCTAACTGAAAATTATTCTGTCAAGTAGATGGTGTGTCTTTAACTGAAACCAAATGTTGAAATATCACTTCTTTTAGTCCATTTATTTGGTATGTTTTTAGGTGATAAAGCCATCCAAAAAGTGGCATAACATTTCAAGAGCATATGGCTAAGTTGTTAACTGAACACACATTATAAGAGGGAACTCTGTATTCCCCTAGATTTTCTTGAATTATTTCATATTTTACACTGACATTTATGTCTTTAATCCATCAGGAATTTGTTTTTACATAAGAAATAATTCAACTCAATTTTATTACAAAAGGATACTATTTGACTGATCATCATTTATTAAATATTTTTTTAGATATTACATATAAATTAAATTTCCATATATATATATATATGTATATATATATATATATATTCTCAGTTCTGTCCCACAGACCACAGATCTTTCTGTCTGTTACTACGGCAAAATGATGTTCTATTTGTTAGAGTTACTTTTTGGTATGTTCCGATAACTATTAACACTATTCCCCTTCACTATTTTATATATTTTTTGTTTTTCAACTTCATTGTTATATTCTCATAAATATATTCTTCCACATGAAATTTTAAATAATTTCTTATACGATTCTCAGACCTCACAGAAAATCTGCTCTACTGCTTAGTGGAACTGCATTAAATGTATATGTCAATTTTGTGAGAATTAAAATGTATGATATAAATTTTCCACACTAAGCACAAGACAGATCTTCCAATTTGTTCAGATCTTGTTCTATATCCTTTCATGATTTCTTTATGGTCTACTTAAGTAGGTCCTGGCCTTATTTTTTAAATTAATTCCCACATATTTTATTGTTTTGTTACTATTATAAAATGTTTTTCTTCTTTTCCTTTTTCAGTTGTAATTTTTAGTATAGAGAGAAGGTATTAATTTTTATAAATTTATCTTAGAAAACTAACATGCATTAAGATATTTAAGATAATGTGCAGTAAAGGGTCAGTTTATTTTAAGAGTAGAGAGTACATATGCAGTGGGAGCCAAGGTCAAAATAATTGTTATAATGACTCTATCTAAAACCTTCTCACACAAATCTATAGTCATACTGACACTCCCAATACAAGGTTGTTTCTCAAATTGGTCTATTGGAACAGAAGATAAAAACCTTCTTAGGATAATCATGAGAGTTTTGATTGAAAGTTCATTTAATAAGCAGAAATATAGCTAAGCAATCAAAGTATTGCCTGTGTGAGATTGGGCTGCCATAACAAAATACCATAGACTGGGTGGCATGAACAAGAGGATTTATTTCTCTAGAAACTGGAAGTCCAATAGCAAAGTGCCAGCAGGGTAGATGATGGTGAGGGTTTTTTCCTTGGGATGCCAATGGCTACCTTCTCACTCTGTCCTCACATGGCCTTTCCTTGGTAGAGAGCAAGCAAGCATTATGGTGGCTCTTCTAATAGGAACACTAATCCCATCCTGAGGGTCCTACCCTCATGATCTCATCTAAACCTAATTTCTTCCCAAAAGCCTCTACTTCAACTACCCTCACATTGGGGGTGAGGGCTTCAACACAAGGAATTTTAAAGAAGACAGTCACCAAATTGTCAGGCATCAAATTGACAAACAATACTACAAAATGGTATGCCTAATTTTTTTGTATCATTAACCTTCTTCCTCTTTGTGTTCACCAAATTCCACTAATAATGTTCATTAGGAAATAAGATGACATTTAGAAACACCAACGTGTTGAAACAGGAAACAAACACTAATTTGATGTTCTTAAATGTCAAGGACTATCCCATGGTTAACCAGTGATGAACCATCTTTAAGCTCCTATTTCAATTCACTTCACATGACCACCTACAGACTTTTATTTAGTCTTCCTGGCAAACTTAAAGCAGAGGTGTGGAGGGGAAAAAAATATGTGTTTTGTATAGTCTGCCCCCAGAAGCTTCAGAACTATAGAAATTCTATTCACAGTGGGGGACTATGAAAGCCTTTTCAGAGGCATGTTGGTGCTACCCTTCCAAAAAAAGAAAAAAGGAAGACCCCCTAGCCCCTGGTTCCTCTCTATACTCTGGGAGGTGACAGGAGCCTGCTCTGCCTGTGATGATAACATTCAGGCCTAGGGGGCTGGTGCAAAGTTCTACCCATCATTTAAGACTTTGATGCTGAGCTGAGCTCAGAGAGGGGAAATGTCTCTGCCAGCCTGGGGTTGCTGGTAATAATAAGGAATATCGATTGGGGTGATGACAGAGTTCACCTGGTACAAGTCCTCATCCTGGAGTGCCTCTGCCCCAGTCTTTCTAAATCGTGATTATCTGCTGGACTGCTAAACACTCTGCTTCGGCCAGGTCAGATAAAAGAATGAAAGACTTTCCTAAAGCAAAGCCTAAAAGGGGAGTAAGGTGATGGTGTTTGTCATGTTCACAGATTGCTCTTTCCTTTTCTGAGTTGATAACAGGGGCCTTTCCTCTGGTTGTCCAGTGCTGCTGGACGCAGGAGAGGCTGCAGTGATGCTCCAGTCTTGTTTTTGTGACATCCCAGCCCCAGGTTTGATTATCACACCACACAACCCATCACACTGAGTTTTGCTTTGGACAATCAAAACCATGCAATCATTTAATGATTCATCCAGATCAACATAAACCAGGCTGCTTAGATTCACATCCTGGCTCTCATTTGTGCAGCAAGTTACTTAAGCTCACTGTGCCTCTGTTTGCTCAACTCTTAAATGAGGATAAAATAGAACATGAATAAGGAGGTTTTGAAACAATTAAGCAGGTTTTAAGACAATTATTGTGTTAAAACTAGTTTGGCTCAGTGGATAGAGCATCGGCCTGCGAACTGAAAGGTCCCAGGTTCGATCCCGGTCAAGGGCATGTACTTTGATTGCGGGCACATCCCCAGAGGGGAGTGTAAAGGAGGCAGCTGATTGGTGTTTCTTTCATAGATGTTTCTAATTCTCTATCCCTCTCTCTTCCTCTCTGTAAAAAATCAATAAAAATATATATATATTTTTTAAAGACAATTATTGTGGCTCTTGCCCAGCAGGCAAGGCTCAGTGGTTAAGCATCAATCTGCAAATTAGGAGGTCACGGTTCAGTGCCCAGTCATAGCACAACATTATTGATGTTTTTATCTCTCTTTTCTTTTTCTTTCCTCTCTGAAATCAATAAAACTATTTTTTAAAAACAAAACAGTGCCTACCTAGCCCAGAGAGAACACTGGGTAAGCATTAGCTACTATTATTGTTTCACTATGTTAAACATACCCAATGTCTCCTCTAATAAATAGAACCCAAAGGAAACAATCACACAATTCAGCACATTAAATTTCTATACCCATATTCCTAATATATTTTAACTAGAGACCTTGTGCACAAAATTCTTGCATGGGGGTGTGTGATGTCCCTTAGCCCAGCCTGCACTTTCTCCAATCTGGGATGCCTCAAGGAATACCCGACTACCCGTTCAAGCAGTCAGACATCCCTCTCACAATCCAGGACTGCTGGCTCCCAACCACTTGCCTGCCTGCCTGCCTGATTACCTCTAACTGCTTCTGCCTGCCAGTCTGATCACCCCCTAACCAATGCCAGCCTGATCAATGCCTAACTGCTCCACTGCCAGCCCGAATCTCCCTAACTGCCCTCCTTTGCTGGCCTGGTCATCCCCAATGGCCCTTTCCCACAAGTATGGTTGCCCCCAACTACCCTCCCTTGGAGGCCTGGTCCCACCCCCCAACTACTCTCCCCTGAAGGCCTGGTCCCCCCAACTGCCCTCCCCTGGTGGCCATCTTGTGGCATCCATCTTGTATCCACATAGGGATAGCCATCTTTGACCAAATGGGGGTGGCCATCTTGTATGTTGGAGTGATGGTCAACTTGCATATTACCCTTTTAGATAGGATAACTTGTAAATAAGAAAAAAAGTTTAAATGAAAACCTAATTTACATAGTTAACTTACATATTTGATTCCTGATATTTTACTAACAAGTATTGTCCAAAATACATTTACATTTCTATACACAACTGGCTTAGGGATCATGTATAGATATGTAGGTATTAATATAAGATCAATAAAATAAAATCCCCATAATAACATCTGCCTCCAATTCTAAAGTCTAAGTAATGCCTTTTTTTTTATTATACTTTTATCTTCATTGTTGTGGGTATTACAGATGTCCCCCAATTTTCTCCAATTTCCCCCTTCCACCTGGTTCCTGCCCCACCACAGGCCTTTTCCACCCTATTGTTTGTGTCCATGGGCAATGCATATATGCATATAAATTCTTTAACTAATTTCATTCCACTTTCTCTTTCCTCTTAGATTCATCAGTTTATTCCATACTTCCATGGTTCTATTTTATTCATCAGTTTATTTTGTTCAGGAGATTCCACACATAAGTAAGATCATGTAATATTTTATTTTCTCTTACTGGTTTATTTTGCTTAACATAATACTCTCCATTTCTCTCCATGCTGTCTCAAGGTATAATAAATCCTTTTCCACAGCTGCATAGTATTCCATTGTGTAAATGTACCACAGCTTCTTTATCCACTTGCCTAGTGATGGGCACTTGGGCTATTTCCAGTTCTTAGCTATTATAAATAATGCTGCTATGATTATAGGGGTGCATATATTCTTTCTGATTGATGGTTCTGTATTCCTAGGATATAGAACTGGGATCACTGGGTAAAATGGCAGTTCCTTTTTAATTTTTTGAGAAAACTCCACACTCTTTTCCATAGTAGCTGCACTAGTATGCATTCCCAACTAGGAACTAGGGTTCCTTTTTCTCCACATCCTCACCAGTACTTATTGTTTGTTGATTTATTGATGTTAGCCAATCTGGCAAGTGGTACCTCACTGTTGTTTTAATTTGCATCTCTCTGAAGATAAGTGACTTGGAGCATTTTTTCTCTTAGACATTTGTATGTCCTCTTTGGAAAAGTGTTTATTCAGGTCCTCTGCCCACTTTTTATTGGATTGTCTCCCTCCCTTTTGTTTTAAAAATTAAATGTAAATTCTTCCTGAAATTTTCCTTGTTCATAATAGACATAGTTACACATATACACACATATTATATAAACACACACTGTACACACAAGGATGTATACATATATGTATATGTACATATATATTTTTATATACATATATATTTACAATAGAGAATCTTGCTGTAAATTAGCTTGCAACTTGTTTTTATTTTAATAATATGTTGTAGATTTCAAATAAGACACTTGGATTCATCTTTTTTTTTAATGAATGCCTAGTACTTTATTGTATAAATATGCCCAAATCTACTTAAACATTCCCCTTTTGAGATATACTTAGGTTGTTTCTAATTTTTTATTATAAATAGTGCTGCAACATTGTTTCTATGTTACCTTTGTTTGATTGTTATTTCAGTTAATATATATTCTGAATACATAGAAACTATAGGCTAGGAAGATAGCTCACGGGTAGGGAAGGAGATTACAAACACTCTGTGTGCAATAATACTTTTAAAAAACCATTAATAAGTTTGCCCATTGTTCAATTAATTTTCCTTTAATCCCTTTATCTCTACTCTACCTCCCAAAATAGATTCAGTTCTATAACACATAATTTTATTTTTATCACTGCCAATATCCACAACAACCTAAGAGTTATCTGCCTCATAAGAAAGAGTTTACATACTCTGATCTGTGTTATACTTGAAATTTACAAAGAAATGAGCTGTATTATGCCAAGGATATTTTTTCCTCAAAATGGAAAATTTTTATGAATTTTGTTCAAAATAAAAGGAAAGCAAGGTTGTTGCTCAACATTACACCACCAAAGAGCATAAAAATAGAAAGTATAAATCTTTCTAACCCTGGGTTTCTAAACCTTCCACTGTTGGCATAATGAGGGCTGACATCGTAGGATGTTTCGCGGAATTCCTGGCCTCTGGATGTCGGGAGCACCACCCTCAGTTGTGACAGACAGACAGATCCCCAGACATTGCCAGACAAACAGAACTGTCCTTGGTTGAGTACCAATGTGATCCTGCCTCTCGTGGGAAACTCTGTTAATAGTTTAATAAATAGCAATCCAGATATTGAATACAAATAAAAACTTACTTTATACAGTTTGGAAACGTCTATACTGTACTGGAGATTTTTTAAAACTTAACAATATATCATGGACACTTCTCCAAGTCAGTAGCCATAGGTTTACTTACCTCATGCTTTTCACAGGTACATTTAATTTTTACTATATTAATTCGCCGTGATCACATATCAATGAACATTCTGATTACTTTTTATAAGTTTCAGTTGAAGATAATGCTGCAATTAACCCACCTACACTTCTATAGCTGCACACTTCTACCATTTCCTTCAGAATTTCTAGGTTAAGTGCATTTTTAATATCATATTTTTACAATAATTTTGAATCTATTTTTCATATGAGATTAAAAAACATTGACCTAGGCATGCTATTCCCTATCTCCTTCCAAAATAAATAGATGAATTAATCCTTTCTCCCCTCGCACACTGACGTGCATTCTTCTGGGAGGAAATAAGTAGAGGAATGCTATCTCTCTTTGCCTTATTTTTTTAGTTAAGACTTAAAGCTTTGACCAAGACCACAAAACCTTTTTCTTTTGAAGATAAAAGCCATGTGCTAAAGCAGATCAACTCACGCATGCAAGGGTGACGATGAAAACAGCTTTGGTTGAGAGAGAGGAGTTATTGATGAGCTACAGGGAGATGTGCACCTTGGTCTTATTTCTCACCTTGTCGTGAAAGACAGCTAAGTTGTGAGGTTAAATTGAAGTTGGTAAATACACAATTATTCAGCTTGTGTCTCGGTAATAAATGTGCCTGTAGGCAGTGAACCTGCCAGTCCTCAGAGCACCACTTTGCTGATTAAGGAGATAAAAAGAGGATATTGTGGAAAGGGTCATTTCAAGAGTAATGAATCCTTATTCTGTCACTGTACTTTGCCGACAAGGAAAAGAAGTTTAACAGAGATGAGGCATCCTGGAATATTCAGGTGGCAACATGGAGTAAGGCAAATCAGAAAGGACTATTCTAGGCCCTGGAAAAAAAACGGAAGGGCCTCTGATGGCTGAGAAATGACTATATTGGTGAATTAAGTACATCTCAGGGAGAAGCCTTATTAAATTAGCCTAATACCTTATTGCATGATCAATAACAATGTATTTATTTTGTACTATGGCCCTGAGTGACTTTTCATTAGGAATTTAAATGACTTTAGAAAGCTACTGAGTATCAATTTAGAATACTTTCAGGAGAGATTAGCCTGGCCCCAGAGCAGAAGATGAGTGAAAATGCAGCTCATTATTTAAGTCAGAAAGAGAATGTCAAAAAACATTTCGCCTTGGCTTGGAGGAAGGTAGCTCAAGTTGTGCATCCAACCCAATGCTACCGCTCCATCTTTTTGGATTCCCAGGTTATAAAACAGATCAGGAAAGAAAGTGTTTGCGGTCCCAATAGATATTAACCCAGGTGACTGTCATGATAAAGGTCATGAGATTGGAAAAGACAGAGATATTGTTTAAGTTCACATCAGTGAATTGCCAGGATTCTGCAGCATCCTGTCAGTGTTCTGCCCATGCTCCCTGCGATTCCTTTGCTATTGCCACACTCACAAACTCTGAGTGGGTTTTCACTCCCAACAGCCTGCTGCCCTCAAACTACCAGAAAGACTTCATGACACCCTAAACATTCTCCTGCTGGGATCCTTCTGAACCAGTGTCTGACTGGTGTACACCAGGTTTTTTTAACCTGAGTACTATTGACACTTGGGCTCAGATAATTATTTGGATTGAGGTGCTGTCCTGTACATTGTAGAAAGCTTAGCAGCATTCTGGCCTCCACCCATCAGTATCACGTTCCTCCCAGTTAGTTCCTGCAATCATACAGTCCTGGGGGACAAATCGCCCCAGGTTGAGAACCACAGGTGTACTAGTAAAAGTATAAACACCACAGCTCCCTTACCCCTAGCTGGACCGTTCTGAGATGTGACCACTGGGATCACACACTGTGAAACTTTGCCTGCCACCACACTGTTGCTTAATCCCCTCCCCTTCCTCTTTCCACTCCCCACAGCTCCTATTAGTTGCTCCAAGAACATTTCCTAATATTCACAGAGAAATCCTCAGCTCGGGATCTGTGTCCAAGGATGCCAACCTAAGGCAAACTTCCTAACAACTGAGATGCTAAGTAGATGATCACAGAGTTAAATGACACTATCTTAAATATCTTTGCTGGCCTTCCTGTTATTCTCCACCTTCTTCTACCTTTCCTAGAAGTGTCAATTCCTACTTGATTGACTTAAAACAAAAATGAAGAGAAAAAAATACTCATTTCCAATGTGGTTTTTTTTTCTGTGTATAATAGCCCCACCTCCATCCATAGTTTTACTTTCTGTGGTTTCAGTTACCTAACGCAAACTGTGGTCTGAAAATATGAAATGAAAAATTCCAGAAATAAACAATTGTGCACCATTCTGAGTAGTGTGAAATCTTGTTTCTTTACCCCGAATCTCACCCAGCACATGAGCCATTCCCTTGTCCAGCATATGCTCACTGAATATACAGTACAAGATATTTTGTGAAAGACCACATTCACATAACTTTTATTACAGTACATTATTATAATTGTCGTATTTCATTGTTAATTACTGTTGTTAATCTCTTACTGTGCCTGATTTATAAGGTAAACTTGATCACAGGTGTGTATGTATAAGAAAAAACACCGTGAATATATCGGGTTCAGTTCAATCTGCAGTTTCAAGTACCCATTGGGGGTCATGGAATGTATCCCTTTGGACAAGGGGAGACAACCGTATTGCCGTATTGACACCCTAAAATCACTCTCTCTCTCTCTCTCTCTCTCTCTCTCTCTCTCTCTCTCTCTCTCTCTCTCCCTCCCTCCCTCCCTCCCACCTCAAGCATCCTTTACTTTTCATCCTTTAGAGCAGCAAGGTATGTTTCTCTGATTTCTGTGGTCTCCCACTTAACACACCTTAATCTGCTTTCTCTCTCCATTCACTCACCAACCTGATCTTCAGCCTACCTTCTTTGGAGTGCTAGAGGTACCCTCCACTCCTCTTCTTTATCTACTTTTCATATTAATACTTTGTTTAATATTTATTAACTTTCTTTTATCATGTTTTTAAATCTTCATTTGTTATCATTTACTTTTTCTTACTAGATTTTAATAAGAGGAATAAAATAGAGAAAAATCCAAGAAAGTTTGAATAAGCCCAAGCAGTTTCAAGATACTAAATATAGACACACATGTTTCAGGAGAAAATAAATCAGAGGCTAACCAGTACTCTCCCTGTGTGTGTCTGTTTGAAAGGGGAAAGCAGCATGTGAGCCGGACTCTTCCCACCGGCAGCTTTCTCTAAATCCCTGTTTACCACTCAAGACTCTAGAATGAGATCTTGAACACCTCTGATCTGGTGCCTTTTATTTCACAAGTGGCCTTGAGACACATCTCAAAATGAAGATGAAAATAAAAACGATCCCCTTCTGATGGCCCTACTAAGCCAAAGAAATAAAATCAATAAAAATGCAATTAATTTGGATTCATTTGGACTGAAGAATCAAGAGGAGGAAAAATAAAGGAAGCATATTTGCCAGACTCTGTGATGTAGCTTTTGGCCAGAAATCCTGCTATCCTGCTTCCGAAAGCATCCACCTCAGCTAGAGCGGCAGTAATAAACTCCCTGTGTCTTATACAGCCATAAATCCTTGTACTAACGAAGATTCTGATGGTCTCTTCAACCCACACATAAAGCATTTCAGGCACTAATTTAGAATATTAATTAAATCTGAAAAAAATTGCATTGGGACTCAGACACTGTTCCATTACCTGTAAAACTCTTAAAAAAACAAACAAACAAACAAACAAAAACCCTGGATTACCTACTTCAAAGAGATTCCTCTTATTGTCTTACTTTGACCTTTTTCAAAGAAACTGTAATAAAATGCTTCCTTTCCAACATAATGATGATGCATTAGGAGGAATTAGCTTAGACTAGAAGAGCCACCCCAACCATATGTGATCGAACATAAATAATACTTTGTAAAGTATTCTTTGCAGGTATATGAAAAAGATTGATGTTGATTTTTAAAGGCAAATGGGTTGTATATTGTAAAACTTTTAAAGAGGCTACGACACAAATTAAATAGCCTTCATTGGAAGACACTGGCAACTAGCTCTGACCTTAAAGGGGGTTGTATGACAATAAGAAGAGAGTGTTGAAGGAGCTGGTGGGTGAAAAAGAAGGAAAGATATGGAGTCCAAGAAAGAAGATACTAAAATGGGAGAGGACAATAGAGGCACAGAGATGCCACATCTGAGGGTACAGGGGAGTAAACAAAGTCAGGAGAATATCCTAAGTTAAAGGAAAAGGGTAAGAGATGACATCCCCTCTGCTTTTGCAGAGGAAGCAGAACCCGTGTTGAAGACAAGAGAAAGGAGCCAAACCAGCAAGGCAAGCATGGAGTAACCATAGGTGAGAGAACTGGGGCTCTAAGGAGGGTAACTGAGCTTTGGGCCATTGTCAGAGTACCTTAATGGAATTTGCTCTCTTACTTCTTAAAGAGACTGGATCTCTAGAAGCAGGTTGAACCCAGAGATCACAGGAAGGGCACAGGACCCCCAGGAGAAACCAGGGACTGAGAAAAATCCTGGGATATAACTACAGGTAGAAATATAACCTGTGTTTTCTCCGGAGGTGGAGGTCAAGCAGAACCCTAGAGGTGAAGTGCCACAATAACCCCAACAAGAGCCCACTTTGATGCACAAACACTGAACAATTCAAGACTTCACTCATTAAGTCAATAAACATGCACTGAGTTCCTTCCATATATTAGGCTCTGGGCTGGGAGCTGGGGCTACAAAGTGGGTGGGACAGGTCCCAGGTCCTGGAGACTCTGAGTGCCCGACTCCTAAGTTATAGACGGCAGTGGGAGCTCCTGCTGAGAGTGGCTTGCTCACTTCGGGGAGCCCCAATGAAATAGGTTATTCATATTTATTATTAGAACTAATAATGGATCAGGCTTAAGACAAACCTCAAGAATACTCAGGGTTCTCAGATTGGTGGTAACCGAAATGAAGTGTAAATTTATATTTCATAAATAATAATCCTCAAGATTTCATGCTTTCATATAAGTACTAACATTAAATGTGTTATTAAATGTGTATGTTTTGGAAAGTACTGTGCATTCTTATTCCAAACTATCTCTGAATTCCGTTTCTTTCTGGTGGTAAAATCGAGCCATGGTTCTCTCATGAAAGGTATCTACACCACATGAGTTCATGAATAAGCCAGAAGGAAGCCTCACATAAACTAAACAAAAAAAAGTTAAAAAAGCTGTGGTGAGCAGATTTCACCGTTTAATGTATGGAACAGCCCTGGATCTGAATTATCTTGTGAGGGGAAAAAAATTAGAAGTTTTATCCCTCATGTATCATCATCCTTTTTTACAGTGCAGTTATCTCCACAAAAGTGACTGTAAAAATCCCACTGCACAGTTCCATACTTATTCTCCCTCATTTACTTCCACCTCACATTCCTTCGGTTTACAAATAGCAAAATTATTTTCTGAAAGTCTTTGCACTTCCAACTCCAGCTGGGAATTGAAAAAAAACACACAATATACTTCCTGTCTCTCATATTATCTGAAGCTAGAGAGCTAAGAACATCTGTTTGCATTTTTGCTGAGGATGCTTAAAGAGACCTTTTGTTCCCCCCCAGCAGATTTCCTGCCTCCAAGCTGCTGATTTACCCAAATCCACATTTTATCAGGAAGATCAAGATATAGAGAGAAGTGTCATCTTTTCCACTTTGCTTCAGACAACATGTATTTATCAAATACAGTATCGGGCGCTGTCCTGGGTGCTGGGCATACAACAATGAGGAAAACACGAGCCTTAATGTGCCAGTGAGATAGAAAGGCAGATAAACAGATTATTAATGATGGAGATAAGGATGTATCCACTGCCATGGGAACGTGAGGGAAAGACCCCCAGCTTTGGTGTCAGGGTGGGCTTCATATAGGAAATGATGACTTCAATGACACTCGAAGAACAAGAAAGAATTACTCAGGCACCTAAGTGAAAGCTTGTGAAGGAGAATGGGTGGAGAGAGAATGAAAGAGAAAATGAATAGAATATGTAGGGAGCAGGGGACAGAACTTGAAAGTTCTTGTAATACATGTTAACAATCCTGACCTTAATTGAAGGCAATGCAGGGGTGCGTTTGATAGAGATGTAAAACAACCACATAAATGATTTTACTATGTATTTATTTGGTTGCCAATAACAGTGATTTTAAAGCAACTTATTTTTTCCTAAGCTGTACATTGGCCACCGTTTCTGTGATTCAATCTCCTTTTTCAGTTTTTCTTTCTCATGTTTGTCCAATAGAGGATATAGAACATAATGCTGCAATGATGGATAAACAAGCAAACAAGGAGCTCGTGGTAATGCTTTCTGGTGATAACAAGGAACATAAAATATTTTAATGTTTCTTTCATGATATCAATATAAAATTTCATTTCCAAGGCTGTTGCATCTGTGTACATATATAAAACGAGGGAATAATGGGCACATGGGAATATATGAGAAGAGTGAATAATAATTTAAGAAGGCTAAATACCTACAATGTACTGTAGCTTGCAAAATGTGTCACAGAAAACAAATAGGATGTTTTAGCTTGGGAAGGCATAGATATGATTCTGGGGATCAATGTGATAATATTGACAGATGCCAAAGAGAAAGCAAAGCTAATCAATTTTTATTTTGCTTTTTTACATTCTATGTTAAGGAGAAGGATTGATTGAAAGGATAAAGCAAATATTGGGATGAGAGAATTGAAGACCAAGACAAATGGGAAGAAGTACAGAAAGCCTAATTTGAATGTGTTTGGAGGCTCCTTTGTCAGAAGGCTCTAAGGACCTCTAAGGAGTAGTGCTGGATAACAGGAAAAATGTAATATCTCAGCAATCAACAGGAAAGAACAGTGGATACCCCAAACCTTACCCCAGGAATTAAAAATGCTGCTTGTGTATCTTTGGCTCCATCCATCTAGGGAATCATGAACTCCAAGGCTGAATGGCAGGCATCTTGGATTCTTTAACATCTTAACAGGTAATTCTGATGCATAACCAGAGCAGAAACTCTGCTCTAAATCTAAGAGCTTGATATCAAATTCAGCCAAATTTTTAAACATCTTACCCTGTTTGTGAGACACCAGTTTGTTAGCAAATGAAGAGTAATTGGGTGATTGTTAAAAGTCAACATGGGCTTAAGAATAACAAACCATTCCAGATAAATTTCATTTTCATTTTCATTGAGATTTATTAGCACTTTCTAAAATCTGTACACTACTTCTACAAGATATTAATAACTATTTTAAATTTTTTAAGATTCCATAATAAATAAATCTGGAAAGTTTTTTACTTTAACTGATTTAGTTAAACTGATATCTTTTTTAGATTTTCTTGGAGTCTTTAAATAAGGTAATGTGTATTGAATCTAGGAATTTAATAAAGATTCTTTCCCAAACTCAGAGATCCTTTACCCCTTCTTTTTTTGCCTATTTTTTTTAACCATTGGGGTTTTTTTTAATGTCCACTACAAAATTAAGATTATCTTAGTTATAAATGTTAAAGTGCATTTGACAAAGCATTTCAGGTTATCTTTGGAAAAAATATGGAGGAATATTGTCTATTAATTGCACACATAGTTTTTTACCAGGTAAAATGATAGTACTTTAAAAGTGTTCATTAGTTGACTCTACTTAACCTAGAAGAACTCTTTTATTTATTCAGGTATCCATTTGTTTATTCACTTAAAAATATTTATTAAATATCCAATATGTACTGGACATTGTACTAGATGTCATAAGTACAATGATAAACAAAGCAAACATGAATCTTGAAGTTGTCATATTTAATATTTTCATTTGTTTGAGGTTGTATATGTTATGCACATGTTTTCAAAAACTTCAACCTAGAAGATATGGAGATATGTTGAATGTTGAATGATAAGCTTAAGATTCAAGATCACTACTTGGTTAGAATGATGGACAGAACATGATAAGATGAAATCCAATAGTGAAAAATCAGTGTACAAATCTCAGCACATGCAAAAAAGAGTCAGAGTTTAATTGACAACAAGCTCAATATGAATTTTAAAATGTTAATAAAGCATAAGAATGCATTAAGGAAAATACTGTGCTCATAAAAAAAATTTATAGTTCTACAGACTATTTATAGCCCAAACCAGACCAGGAGTAATATGTTTAACATTGTCACCATTTAAAGGAGTCATCATTAGCCAGAAGCCACCTAAAGGGGAGCAATCAGGGTGAATGGAATCTCAAAACTAGTAAACATAAAGGAGAGGTGCAAGAATGAAGAATATTACATGTAAAAAAATGTACTGAGAGTTCATGATAGCTATCCTATATAATAAAAGCCTAATATGCAAATCGACTGAATGGTGGAACAACCAGTGGAATGACAGGTCACTATGACGCGCACTGACCACCAGAGGGCAGATGCTCAATGCAGGAGCTTCCCCAAGCCCACAGGCCCCAAGCCAGCCAAAGCAGGTGCCAGCAGGGGCGCCCTGATTGCCCTGCTGGTTGCCCCACAGATCAGCCCTGATAGCTGGCCAGGCCTAGAGACCCTACCCATGCACAAAATTCATGCACAGGGCCTCTAGACTTTACAGAAGTAAAGGGAGGAATTGATTTGTTATTGGACATTTCTTTTTTTTTTCTTTTTTTTTTTCACATGAAAAGCTGGGACATTCCCTTCAATTTTATTGGTTTAAATTTTTTTTTTTTTTTTCTGAAAGAGCAGCCCAGTATCAAGGAGCTAAGAGCATAAAGGGCATGAAATTGAGGACCCCCAAGATGAAAGAAGTCAGCTCTGGAGGCCAAGCAGATGTAGTAGTATGGTTTTCCTGAGCTAGCGCATTGCTTGGAGGTTGAGTTCCTTGGCTGGTGGCTTTCCAGGTTAGGGATGTCTCAGTTGTTGGTTTCTTGCATGGTGGCTGATTTGGCTTGTTAGTGCCTTGGGGGCAGGTCCTGTTGGGGGTGGACCCGAAGGACACTAGGCCTGGTCTTCATACATACAGAACAAGGAAATAAAGGAGGCCTAAACCAATGAGTATGGCAAATACATCCAGCCAACCAGTTCGTCCTGAGTTAATGTAAGCTTCTTCCCACTTGCTCTTCTTGTTAGCCTTCGTGGTCTGTAGGGATGGGAGCTTTAGATGTGGGTTTCTGGATTCAGCTTGTTATTGGACATTTCTAATAGCAATGAGTAAACTTAAAATAAGGAGTCTTTGTGCTCAACCCAGAAAGTTTGTAACCATTAATCTGCTCAAAAATTTAGTAAGCTGCCTGTTCTTTAAAGGTATTTAAACAGAGGCTGAATTACTATTTCCCAAAATGTTATTAAATGTTGGACAATATTCTCTCAGGAAGAATTTTAATTAGAAACTGACATCCTATTTTTTTCCAGCAACATCTTTAGTCCTATCCATGATAGTGATAGATCCTTCACCTATAATCTGAACACCATACTTTCCTACCTCATTCATTCATTCACAAGCCTTTATTGAACTTCCTAAATGTACAGGTTTCCATGATAAGCACTGGACATCATAAAATATTCATTCATTCATTCACAAACCTTTATTGAACTGCCTAAATGTACCAGGTTTCCATGATAAGCACTGACCATCATAAAAGAATAAGACATGACTCTTGATCTTCTATTTTGTAATAGAATCATATTATAAGAGCAATGAGAGCTCAGAAGAAGAAGAGTTTTTTAATCAATCATTTTGTTGAAAACTTGATTAATATAAAAAAGATTAGAAAGGCTTTTTAAAGAAGGAGGAATTTGCACTGGACCTTGAATTAATCAATATTACATGCTTTCTAAAACTTGACATAAAGTTGTTTTTTTACACCAATTAAGACTCAATCTCCAGAAGCCATGGCACTTCAATTCCTACTATTTTTTCTCTAATTTCTCTCTCTCTCCCTTTCTCTCTCTCTCTCTCTCTCTCTCTCTCTCTCTCTCTCTCTCTCTCTCTCTCTCTCTCTCTCTCTCTCTCTCTCTCTCTCTCTCTCTCTCTCTCTCTCTCTCTCTCTCTCTCTCTCTCTCTCTCTCTCTCTCTTTCCTTCTCTCTCTCTCCTCTTTTCTCTCTCTCTCCTTCTTTCCCCCTGAACTCTTTTCATGTTTGCCTATATTCCTTTGACAAATCTATTAGATTTGCATTTATTTCCCTCTTCTCTCTTCCCATCACTAGCTTCACCTAGATCTTATGCCTGGATTCCTGTGGCATGCTCCTTTCTTATACATTCTGGATGTTTGTTCCATCCAGAATGTATAAGAAAGTCCTTTGTAAATCCTAAAGCAAATTACACGATAGTCTGTTTATAGGTGAAGAATGGGCATACATGGGTATTCTCTTAGCTCTAGCTTAAATTTTTCTTAAGCCCCAGGATGGCACATCCCTCTGGTTTTCTCCAGCCCCAGGATGGCACATCCCTCCAAATTTCAGCATCTACCCCCAAGTCACTACCATCTTCATTCCCCAAGCTCCAGGCCAGACTCATCCTCTTAAAGTACTTCCACTTGCTATTCATTCATCCATGATGGATCTCCTTTTTTATCAAATCAAACGAATATTCTACCTTGTGTTTCAGGTTTGATTGCTGCCTAGTTGCTCCTTCTTTTCCCCTCTCCCTCAATACTTATCTTCCAAGCTAGCTCTTCACTGTCCCTTTCATGTACATTATTTATTACAACCTATAGGATTTTACTCAAATTACCTTTACAATAATGTTGTTTCTCCTCCCTCTTACCCCCATTCTGCCACTCAAGACTCTAGCCATGTTTTGAATCCTAGTTTAAATACAATCTCCTTTTCTAGACTCCAGTGACATTGAACTCAGTCATACTAGTTTACTATTTAAATATCACCTGAGCCAGGCCTGCGGACTGAAAGGTCCCGGGTTCGATTCTAGCCAGAGGCATGTACCTTGGTTGCGGGCACATCCCCGGTGGGGGGTGTGCAGAAGGCAGCTGGTCAATGTTTCTCTCTCATTGATGTTTTTAACTCTCTGTTCCTCTCAATTCCTCTCTGTGTAAAATCAATAAATATATATATATATATATTTTAAAATATATCACCTGATAGTTTTATATATACATATTAGTCTTATCTTCTCTGAGTTATAAACCCCTCAAAAACAAGGATGTTTTATGTATTCCAGGACAAGTATTATACCCATAATTAGCATAAATAAATAATTCTTGGCTGATCATTTGTATTTGGAGAATAACACAAAATGTAAAAATTCTCAATTCAATCTAATGCTTGATTAGAGTGAACTAGTGGAGCAACTCTCTGAGTATCAACCTATAATATATTCCATTAGATTATTACTTGGGTATAAAAGAAATATTCAGAGATCTAACGGGGGAATAGAGATAATGCATTTACCATAACTCATCTCAAAGAAGCTATTTTATGTGCCTGAAAGGCATGCTGAGGGTAAAGTCCTCCAAAAGTCATGCTTGTCCTCAGAACTCCAGAGAGGCTATGCTCCTTCCAAGGCCATGAAGTACAGGAAAGAGCGAGGCTATACCAGCTGGAGAAGCCACTAGAAGTTCCCTCTGTTCTTCCTCTCCACTAAATCGGTGCTAAAAATTATTTTACAACTATCAGTTCGTAGGGACATGAAACGTTTAGCTGTCCCTGGACATCCATAGTCATGTCATCATCCTTCCTTAATCAACTCCAAATGAGAGCATGCAGTTGATCGAGTTTACCTCTTGCTTACCCTCCTCTCAATCCCCATCTACAATTTAGACAGTGTTCCTATGCATGCAATTTATTGAAAAGGGTCCCAACCATTTCTGGGAACAACATATTGTGGAAAGGGCACAGGGATTGGTGGAAGAGAATCCAGGTTGATGACCTGGGTTGAAATCTTGTTTACTAGCTCTGTTCTTGAGCACCTTAATCTTCTCATCAGCCAAATGGGATGTTTGTTCCATCCAGAATGTATAAGAAAGTCCTTTGTAAACCCTAGAGCAAATTACACGATAGTCTGTTTATAGGTGAAGAATGGGCATACATGGGTATTCTCTTAGCTCTAGCTTAAATTTTTCTTATTGGAGTAATTATTTTTGTTCTCTAAAATAACTCTGATTTATGATTACATCATTTATGTCAAACAAGGTACCTTTTATGTGATAGTCTCATTAGGTTATTATAACCACTATCTATTTTCAATTGTAATACCTCTAACTGAAAAAAAAAGTGGAGTATTGACCAGAAGATAACCCTTCTTCATTATTAGTATCATCAGAAAGTTTATCTTTCATAGGTTTTTGCTTTATTCAACAATTTTTGGTATGTATGGCCTTATTCTTTGAATGTTAGGTAGGATTAATTAAAGACACCATTTTTTAAAATGCCGCAACACATCTTGCTTAAAAAAATAATGTATCACTCACCAGTTCATTTTTCATGAGTATATTGTAATTATTCCTCTTTTTTGAGTTGTCATTGTTCCATATTCTTTCTTTATGAGCCTCTATTTTTTAAATATAAATTTTCACCTACTGTGTAAATGGGAACAGCTGTCGAGCTTGTAGTCCAAGAAGGGCCGTTCACATCCTCCAGCCAAATTACAAATGTCGTGACTGGAAAAGCTATTACTTTTGAGCTCACCATAGTGAAAAAGCAAGCTAATCCAAGAAAGAAGTTTTTAAATCTTGCAGATGTAACCTTTCCTGGTAAACCAGAGTCTCATTCTCATGGCTGGGTGAAATTGTGTAACAATAATTTCAGTCCTATGGCCCTTAAAATGGTCTGTCAACACATGCTTGTGTGTGCGTTTCTATTTCTTTCTAGAGGTTTTTCAGCAGAAGGGTTGAAGTTATGGACTTTAGGGTCAGAAGTGAACTCAAATCCCTGTCACCTTAGGGTCAGAAGTGAACTCAAATCCTGCCTCCACCTATTTACTTGCTGTGTGATTTTGAACATGTTAGTTAAACCCTCTAGATTCCATTTTCCCACCAATAAAATGGATAAAAATTCACCCATAGAAACTATTTTTATAAAAGACTTACCATGATGCCTGGCACATTTTAAGTGCTTAATAACTATCGGCTATTTTTAGCTTTTTGTATGTACCTTCCCTATATTTGAGTTTTCTTTCTATGAATGGTATGTTTTCATGAGGCTCTGTGTGCATTATGTTGTACAAAGCATATGGCAAACATTCTTATTGACATGTACATCCCAATTCATCTTTCAGCATCTCTCCTGGAAATCTAGTGTTGGGCTTTAATTATCTAGAGCAAAAGCCATGATATTTTCAATGCTTTAAAAGAAAAAAAGAAGAAAAAAAAAGCATTACTCAAAATAAATTGGAGAGAGATCTTTGGATATTCAGGCTAAAAGCAGAGGTCAACAGAAGTCAGTTTCTTTAGACCTACTTAGGCATTATGTTTTTACATCTCTTTTAAATAAAACATATTTTTATTGATTTCAGAGAGGAAGTTAGAGG
Source organism: Pipistrellus kuhlii (assembly GCF_014108245.1). Taxonomy (NCBI): domain Eukaryota; kingdom Metazoa; phylum Chordata; class Mammalia; order Chiroptera; family Vespertilionidae; genus Pipistrellus; species Pipistrellus kuhlii. The sequence goes on from NW_023425404.1 coordinate 149,116,455, forward strand.
GAGAGAGAGAGAGAGAAATAATGATGAGAGAGAATCATTGATTGGCTGCCCACACTGGGGATCGAGCCTACAGGGAATGGAACTGTGCCCTCCTGGCTTATAGGTCAATGCTCCACCACTAAGCCACACTGGTCAGGTGATTTTACATCTCTTAAGGATCTTCATTCCTTTGTCCATGTTGTAAAGTGTATACAATTTAAACATTTTGTTACTATTCATTTTATCCTGCAATGTGAGATGAAAATGAATACAGGCAAAAATTTGAACAATAAATAATCAGAATACTTGGATCTATCTGGATAGCTTTCCAGAATGTCAGGAACAAATCAATAAACCTGAAAACACTCTCCAAAATGGAGCCTTGAATCTACAGACTTCCATTGCTCATTTTTCCTAATAACATTATGAGGTCTGAATTGTTCTATTTGGGTAAGTACCCTAAGGATACAATTTTTAGTAATAAAATGAAACAAATATAAAACTAAAGCCATCATCATCTCTTCAAGTCTGGCTCTTCCCACATCTTTATTCCTTTATCTCTAAAGTAACATTAATTTCCGATAATTATTTTGTAACAATACTTCCCCTCCTTTCTTGTTATTACCAACATTCTTCTCCAGACTCTCTCCCCTCTAAGGGGAGACATACTCTCTGTGGCTCTATTTTCTGCCTCTTTCATCCCTTGTAGACTATCAAATCTTCCCAGCTATCAACATGTCATTTCACTGTGCAAACATTTCTTGCAAATAAACACAAAATATTCCATATACCTGACTCTATTCTTTTAAGACTGAGTAGAGACTAGATGACCTTAGAGTATGTCTTTCAACATTTTTTAGCAGCAGAATTTTATTTGCTTTTTCATAGATGAGCCTCCCCAAAAGACAGCTTATAAAACAGCTAAAAGTTCTAAGAAGATCAATCATAGAATTTATAAAAACTTTAAATTAGAGAAGTCAAATAAGTTGTCTTATCAAATAAGCATGCAATTAATATACATGCATAAGCTCTCAAATGCAACATGCAAATTTATTTATTGCACTTTATTTTTTTTAAAAAATCCTGATTCACACTGATAAGAAGCTGAAAATGGCATAAGTTTTATATTAGCTCTCTTAGCAATCTCACATCGCTTTCTGAATACAGACAAAATGGTGGCAGAAATTTTATTCCAGTCCAGACTGAAATAAAACTGATGTCACAAAAGTGTTAACTAATATATTATAATGTGGCAAATACAAAATTTGAGTGTACACTTACTGTTGCTTTTTCCCCCCAAAGGATTAAAATATATTTTCGCATAAAGGTCCATACAGAACATCTGAAGTACTGTAAATAACCTGAGTTTTACTCAACAGGTTTGAAAACCATTTGGAGTGCACTCTTTTCTAACCTCTTACTCTTTTTTACCTCTAGTTAAGCAGGACCTTTTGCAACCAACTCCAGTATATCTTTATGCCTCAGGAAGTTCAATTCCCACCACTTCCATGAAGCCTTCCCAACCTCTCCAGCCCTCAGGAATCTCTACCTCATCTAAATTCCTTCAGTGTTTACTGTCTATCACAAACGTTGGGCACACCATTCCTTGTACCTATCATAGGGCTACACAAATGTTAGGCAGCCAAGAAGCTCTGCAAGGGAGAGAGGTAAGGAAGGTCAATTGACAAGGTTTTAGCAGAAGAAGGGTTAAGGATGAGGTCATCTAGATTAAGTATGTTTCCATGTAAGAATATAACTGGAATTAGAAGAAGAAAGATGAACATGTGACTGAATTGGTACATTAGGTTCACCCATTCTGGTCCTCAACTTGGCACCTAACAAATCCATAAGGGTGTTATTTATTTTATATATTACAAAAAAATCACTGATCTGTTAAAACAGTGAGAGTGAGTGTTTCACTATAACTGTGAAGTATTTTACTACACAAAGGAATACTTAAATGTGAGAGTCCTACTGATATGTCTTAAAGATTTTTTGTATGATGCTTACTTTAAACTTAGATTAGACGTAGATGTTACCATTCTTAACTGTCACACAGAAAATTGTATATTGGCCTATTGGCCTAAATTACATGCACAGAGCAGTGAAGGCATTCCCTGTGGAAATGCCTTCTACATGCTTTTCATATAATATCACAACCAAACTGCCACAGCAATCCTATAAGACAGGTACTCTTAGGCCCATTTTACAGATGTAATTGAGGATTAAAGTCATTTAGCCACTTGCCCTAAATGATATAGCCAATTAAGGGGCAGTCAGCACTTAAAGCCAAAGTGAACCCTGGAATGCATGCACTGGAATCAGCTGTTAAAATGAAGATTACTGAACTCCACTGTGGACAAAATCCCTGGAGATGAAGCCTAAGAGTCTGTGTTCCTTACAAGCCCCTTGGGTGATTAAAGTTTGAGAATGCCTAATATAACAGATGATGAGTTGTCAGACATTGCCATGTTTGAAGGATGGTGAGAGTGCATATCACCATTACTGGATTTGAGGAAGTCAAGGGATTTTGAAGCAAGATGTTTATGTGCCTTCAGCACAGCGGCTGTATAGTAAAAGGTTCCGAGTCATTGAGTTTTATCATGAGAGGACCATATACAACCAACCAACTCCAGTAGAAGATTGCTGTTTCCTCATCTGCAAAATGAAGGACTTGCCTTAGATGATCACTAAAGTCTCTTCCCTCTCGCATTTCATGATTTAATGGTTCCTGGTTTCTAACCTTGATTTCCAACTCCAAGTGTGCTAACTACCCAGGGGGAAGGAGGAGTCTTCATTAATGATCTTTTCCTGTGATATTCAATCTGCTCAACAGATTCCCCTAAATGGCTCCCTAGGAACAAAAGGCCCTCTGTAACATCCTTCAGTATTTACCAAATAGAGAAGAAAATTAAAATGAAAGAAAGCAGGTTAAAGAGGAAAAAACTGCCTAGCACACAGAGATTTTTGCCATCTTCTATATTTCATTTTGTGCATTTATATGTCTGCCGGTGAGCTCAGAAGTCTTTGGGGGAATGTGTGTATTTTGGACAAATTTTATAATAAAGACTGTAAATAAATCTTAAACATTGCTAGACCTGGAAGTAGATCATTAAACTTTTATGGAATCGACATAAGCTTGGGATCTGACAAATCTCATTTTAAATGCTGAATATAGCAGCTTCCAAGCAAAGCACAAAGCTGATAGTATGTATTTAATCTCTATTAAGGCCTCTCAAACAATACATGTTTTAATAACATTTAAATTCATTGTCACTTTTTTTTCTGCAAACAAGTTATTACTAGAATCTGGGCTGTGGGATTTCAAATTTTGACATAATGCATAAATACTAGGGATATACAAATAACCTAACAGGACGCTCTGAATACAGCCAATGTAATAACTAAACTAAACTCCTGAGAGACACCTAGTGTTTTACCCATTCAAACACTAACAGCTTACCTTCATGGCCAGACTAACACCTATCACACCTCTATCTTCTCTCCCCTGAGCAAGAAATGTTCATTCTCTTCCTAAGAGATCATCTCTTCCAATAAGTGTGCTATTCTTTCTTCATGCCCTGCCCTCAATGACATTTCATCCTGTGAAAAATGACTTACAGGTTTTTCATCTTTTGAAACCATTATCATAGACTAGCAGCCCCTATAGAGAAAAGATGGATTGGATTATGAATCCCAACCCCTTTGCAAAACCTATTACGAAAAGAATACTAGTCCACCTCACACTCTCCTTCCTTGCCAACTGCTCAGTCTTCTGGCTGGTGAGACAAAAGCTCTGTCACTTGGGTAGCATATCACAATCGGCTTTGCGTGCACGATCAAGCCACACTTCCAACTTCTGGTCCAACCACTCTGCTTGGGGGCTTTCCAGAGATGCTGCTTGCTCTACCAGGCCTCTACTTTGGGGCCGTGCCTACCGAAATCAAGATGTGTGGGGTTGATTTGGGTGGTCTTGTGCATACGCACAAAGGTCCAGAGGCAGAAGTGAAGCAGTTAAAGCAGCCGAGGTATGTTTACTAAGCCATTTGAAGTTGATAGCCTGCACGGCCTGGCTTTTTTCTCTATCTTCGTAAACCGCAGTGAATTGATGGAATGACCTGGACTTGATCTTCAGGGCAATATGTCTGATGGCACCGCTGGATTGATAAATTGATTCAAAACTATTACCATGGTGAAAAAGCAATAAGGTCATAAAAATTGCATCAGCTGGCTAAGTAAATCCTGGCATTTCATGACAAGTAATGCAGAAGAATCGCAAGAGGATCTGGGCATGAGGCTGAATGAGTGAGGGAGAAATGACTTTGAAGAGCTCATCATCTCCGATCTATTCTTCCTGCCAGCGATTCATGCCTTCGCATAGTGCCACTTCATTATGGGGAAATAACTGTACACTTCTAGCATATTCCTGGCCTCCCTGGCGGCCCCTGGAGGACCCTTAGCTGGTTAATACCTCATCACGGGCTTCATTGAACACTTTAATCTGCACTTGTGTGATCAATAGAATCCTGGTGTAAATTAAAAGGACAATTTCATGTAATCAAGCCTGTTAATGCTCATTTTGAAAACCATTATTTGTGGAAGGCATTTAGAAGAAAATTACAAAGTGACAGGCTGATGCACTCTGAGATGATTTGAAAGCAGGCCTTTTTTGTGCGACTGTCTACCTGCTTGGGGAGCAGGGTGGCTGTGAGGGTTCGTGAATGCATGGGGGGAAGGGTGGGGAATGGAAGCCTGGGAACAAGAGAGGAGCAGCCCAGAAGGAATATGTGTGTATGCCCTGCCCACTGGCTTGCCTTCATGCAGGGAAGAAGAAAATGAAATTTTCCAGTGTTCTATTTCTGTGGCAAATTCAATTACTGTGGGGACTTGTTCAAAGCGGTGTAACTTCCAAGAGGCAGAAATTGAAAACCTGGCAGCTAATGAAATGGCAAATGACTAGGAAGTTCAGACAGGGGCCGTCAGTCACATCAAACACCTGGAGAAAAATAGCAGCTACCCCCCAAGGCTTTCCTAAAACCACTCTCTCCACTGTCCCCCCTCTTCAGGAGAAAAGACACCTCCTTCCCATAACATTTTATCAAGCTACAATAATGTGTTAATAGCCAACCGTAAGTTTCCACGGGTCTCCCTACTAGCAACCCGGAGTGGTTGTATATGAATCGTGGGATGCACACTATAATCCACATGCACTTTTTTCTGATTCTTGGATGCAAGTTGAATATGACTGTGCAACATGTACTTAGACAATTTGCCCACAAACATTCTGGTGGCTGAGATACAGGCACTCCTAGATATAGTGGATGGCAATATATGTCTTGGAAAGATTTTTGAGAATGCTGAGACCAGACACTGTCCAATTGGTCTAAAATGAAACTCTGACTTCGTATTTTTAAAAACTCCCCAAGTGATTATATAATGCTCAAAGTTAATGAGAAGGATTTGTATTTTTAACATCTTGTGGGCATGGATGCACTAATTTTTGCCATGGCTACCAGTAATCATACATTCAACAGTTTCTTAACATTACTGAACCCTGGATGCCAATAATGTGACCCAGATAGCATTACATCCCAGCAATACCAGGGATATGAAATTACAAGACCCAAGAAAAAGTGGCTTGTAGGCATGACAAACTGAAATCTAATTGAAAGCACTTACCCAGTGCTGGTCATTGCTGTGGCATCAGTCATCCAGCCTCAAGAGTATAAAAATTTAACATTCTGTTCTATTTTTCCCTTGATGCTCATCACAACGCTCCAAAAAGGAGAATCATTTCCATCTGTCATGTGACAAACATTTCCAGTCAACTCTTATTAAGTTGATAATGGTTTATTCAAAATAAGATGCACTTCAGATGGCCAGTCTCTGAGCAACTGAATTTCCTATAGCTCTTTAATAACATTGTCAGATAATCTGAACATAGTTTATTCAAAACTTGCTTGCTTTTATTTGATTTTATCAATGCTTGCATGTCAAATAAGCATGTAAATGTTATTTAGCCACAAATAATGTTTTCTCTTTTTTCTGCATGACAAAATGGCACCCTCTCCTCTCCTTATTGTTCTGACACATTGGAGCTGACTTGCTCTTTCTGATTCTTTTTTAGGATCCTGCCCTTTCCCTACACCCCACCTAAAACTTTTGCATAGTGCTTAATTTTATCTCTTAGACTTGGGTCATGTTTAACATTTTCTTGCAAGAGCTAACCACATCTATGTGAATTTGGTTACTCTATGACTTATGTTCAACCATTATTTTTGGCCTTTACTTACAAAAATATCCAAGATATTTAATAACTTCTAAAAATGTGAATCCCTGAATGTGAGGTATTTTCCTTCAGACTTTTAGAACTTCTATTCTGAAACTCTGATTTTATAAAATGTTTAATAAGCCGAAATCAGTTTGGCTCAGTGGATAGAGCATCAGCCTGTGGACTGAAAGATCCCAGGTTCAATTCCAGTCAAGGGCATGTACCTGGGTTGCGGGCACATCCCCAGTAGGGGGTGTGCAAGAGGCAGCTGATCGATGATTCTCTCTCATCGATGTTTCTAACTCTCTGTCCTCTCCTTTCCTCTCTGTAAAAAGTCAATAAAATATATATTTTTAAAATAAATAAATAAATAATAAAACGTTTAATAAGAATTCAGTATTCAAGGAAAGAGTATCTTCAAATGCTTTGTTCATCCTAGAAACATCAATTGACTATTCATTACAACATAGGTATTAATCCAGTACTGTATTCCTTTTTCATCTCGTGCCTTGAAGTGTTAAGATTGGTAAGGTAACTAAACAGAATATTTGTAATGATGTTCTGGGATCTACCTCACTTTCAAAATATCAAAATTTGCAAAAGGTTTCAAACTGAATAATAAAAAGAGCTAAACTTCATCAATGATATAAGTAAGGCAACTACTACATAAATCTCTTTTTAAAGAATTCTTGTATTTCTCAATTGAGGCTTATGATATTTGGAGTTCAGGGGAAAAGAAAGTTTGGTTCTTTAGAAAACACACACACACACACACACACAAACACACACACACAAAAAAAAAAAAAAAAAAAAAAAAAAAACCTCCTAGAACATGACCAGACAGCTAATTAATATCTGTTTTTCAAATTAAATAAAATAAACATCAATCAGGAGAGAGGAATTGAGATGGCGAAGGATCCAAAACCATATCTTCTCAAGGAGACTTTGAAGAACTGTGACAACATGCTCTGAGGACCCCCGCACATGCATATCTAGTGAGTTTTCTCTTTTAAAACTAGCCATAAGGAAAAAGATGTGCTGAAAATTAAGTAGCATAAGACAAAAAGAAATCATATGAGTCCATAATTCCTCCAGATCTAAAAAGAGTGGAGAATTATGGATAATGTTTCAAAAAAATTAGTGATACTAGAAAAAAATATTAATTATTTAATCAAAGCTTCTACTTTTAGTTTTTATAAAACACCCATGAAATTTGAATATATGCTCATTCCATTTTCACACTGGAGAGCCTAAAAGTGAACCTCTTCTCTCAGGCCCAAGGTCTCACTATTCATTGTTACTCAAATTACCCAGGAGGAAATATTATCTTTCAGGGAAGAGGCCTGGGAATATAAACCCAAACCAACAAGTGATTCAAACCATTGTTGTTATTTCTCCTTCTTCTTGTGTGAGTCTTATTTAGGCACCAGGTACTTTTGCATAGAAGAGAATTAAAGTTCCATCTTGAATTTTTTTTAATGTTTCTCTACAATTGAACTAAATAAGATTTCCCATGTAACATTATTCTTAATCCCAGGAGAATTATTCCATATATCTCTGTTCACTCAGAAAATTTACCAACATACATTGTTTAAATATTTTGACATTAAACTTAATAAACCAACTTACAAGAAAAATTTTCCCAGTGGTATACTTTTATGACAACAGTGTGACATTCAGAATGTATTTATAATAGGATGTAGAAGTTAGATTAAATGTATTCACTCATACTCATAATGCTACAGAAATTCTACCAGGATATAAAACAGTTTTTCTATTAGAAAATGTGTTCAGAAACTTATGACAGATTTTCTTGGTTGGTTGGCTCAAAGGTTATTCACAAAAACTTTTTCTCTTTCCACTCACTATAATGGAGTGAACTACATACTTGCTTCTCAGTCTTCTTTCCACCTACAGATCATCACGTGACACGGTTCTAGTCCATTATGAGTAAGCTCAAGCCTGCTGGGTCTTCACAGACTCTTTCTTCCTCATAACCAAGGAAGACACAAGAGGAAAGTGTCTTCACTGCCACTTCCCCCTTCTTGTTTTGGAATCAGACATGATACCTGGAGCCGTGGTAACCTGCTTGTGACTGGGAGACAAAAAGCCCAAGGCCAAAAATATCCAAGAATGGCAGATCAAAAGAATGAAAAGAATGAGGGTTCATGATAACACTGGAGAACAGCCAAACCAATACCAGCAACCAAATGTCCCCCCCCCCCGTCTTCTTTTTAAGCATATTAATAAATGGTTATATGAAAATAATTAGTGTTAATCACTGTTTCTGTTACATGCATCTAAAAGCATTCCTAAGTGAGACAATGGCTAACCTGAATTCTTCATGACTCTCTCGCTATAGTTAAGCTTTGGGTTCTCCATTTTCTCTTGTCTGCTGTGCAATGAAAGTCAAAATTCCTACTTTGGCCTTCTTAAGTTTTAAGAAAACCTCAATTTCCCCCCCCCCTCACTTTGCAAGAATTCCTCTCAATTCTCTACCCTAATTGTGTTTCTTACCTTCCTTAACCTACTCCAACAAGGACTCCAATCTGTTTTTTCCCTGCTTCCTGTTTCTGAAGCAAGTGCACAGCTCTTGAAGTTTACTGAGTGGATACTGCTAATACTGCAAGGAACCAGATGAAGGAAAAGTGCTTCCCTTTCAGAGTAAAATGATATGACCTTTCTGGTAAGCAATTAAGCCTATAGCTTGAAATCCTTAAGAATATTAACACGTGATTAGAAATCTAGCTGGGTTTTGGTCTCACTATGTTCTTACCTCAGCCAGCTGATAGGGCCTAAACGTTCTCTGAATTTAAAATATCCCCAGCAGAGAATGACAATCCCACTCCAAAACAGAATGCCAACTGACTCATGCTTTAGCATTGTGCTTTTCTTCCGTTTCACTCAAAATCCTAACATATGCTGGGACAATCAAACACTTTTTCTGTTCCTTTCATTTATTTCCCTTTGGCTTGTTTAGCTGTGTTTCCCTTTACAGTATTTTAACCTTGACTAGAGGGCTGCTAAGGGGCTGCCTGGAGTGACACCCAGTGGTGATAATGAGACTTGACGGCAGCTCCTTGTTTCCCAAGGGCAGCTAACTCAAAGAGCCTTTCCCATGAATGTCTTCCTCAAAATTCCCTTTCAGAAATTTTTTTCACATCTCTATAACCAATGCTTTTATCCCCCAAAGAATACCTATTTGTTAGCTTCCAAATTATTTTTTTCTGTTCAAAGATCTTTATAAACCATTGATCAAGCATCTATTATATGGAAGCTCCTAGAGAAAACCTATCACTAGCAAAGGGCCAAGACTTTCTATTAATAAAATAACAAGATGGGAGGCATCTTCTCCATGACAGAGTGGTGTCAAACATCTTCTACACTGATATGCTGTCAACTCAAATTTTTCTTTGCAGAAACTCCTTCAATTATGAATAAAAAGGAACTCCTTCACCTTTATAAATAGAAACATAACTACATGCCAGGGAGGAGCAATGAGGCAGCAATATCAACCACCAGCAAATAGCAGTTACAGTCACTCAGTACTTCTGAATATCCTTTGGGAACCTAACCTGTTAACAGGCAAAGGAATTAACAGAACACCAGAGAAAGTGAATTGTGACATAAAAGTGAATTGTGACATAAAACCAAGCAGCCCAAGTTTATATTCCAACCCAGGTAATATTTTACAAAGGTCTTTCATAATTAATCTCATTTTCAAATGTCCTTCCAGTGACCTTCAGTGGGTCTCCTCCTTACGTGTTATATCCATATTCGGTTTCCTAAATTCTGTCTCTGTAGTGCCTCATCACATGCTGTGAAAGCAAATAGTTATTTCTAGTGAGTTAGAGAAATAATAAGGTCAAATCAACCAAAAGAAGTTCAATCATTAAGCATTGTCAGAAATGAGCGATAGAATATGTATAAATGAGAAACTTCATGGGCCTCAACCCTTGAGGGGCAAAGATCTGTACCTTTTTGTGAATCAGAGATATTTAAAAAGCAGACATGATAGTTACTATTCACAACTCCCATATGACGAATATTCCAAAATGAAGCTGTGAGATCAAATTTTGCCAGACCTTTCACTGCATCATTCATTTAGCCACTTTTGGATTGGCATAAGCTTAGAACAAGGCTTAATGTTGTCCTTTCTGATTGTAATTCTTGACATAAAAAAACAAAAACAACAACAACAACAACAAAAAACAGAAACCCCCTGGGAAGAATCAATCAAGAAATTTTTGCTATTTCCAGAATATAGTGTTCATCAAGATTAAAACACCCACCTGAGTCAGAACACGCCTGAAAATCACTCACTCAGAGAAGGTGACACACAAACATTAGAGTCAGAGTTGGATTTGAGTTGGATTTGAATTCACATCCACCACTTACTAGGCAGTTGACCTCGAGCTAGGTATTTCATCTCCCCAAGCCTCAGTAGACATCTGTAAAATGTAAAATATTATCTCCCATGGATCCTATCAGGTTGTTGGGGCGACTAAGTGAGGTAGCATATGAAACACACTTCACTTATAGTAATGGCACACTAATGTTGGCTATTATTAGTAAAAGAAAATCTAGGCTGCTTAAAGAAGTGAATTTGTAGTAGACACTGACATATTTCACTTAGGAATGCAAATGTTTTCTAGGTCTGGGGAATTCCCTTCTAATTTGGTAGCAGAATGAGAATGAGAAAAAGAACTTTATATAGTCATCAAGCAAAATAAATTATTTTCTCTCCGATGTCAGGGAAAGAATCACAGCCAGAAATGTAATAGTTTCACCTCCTCCTGAAGATATGTTCCATGGAGCAAGCTGTAAGGAGACGTGTGTGCAGAGAATGTCCCACTCATCAGTGTCTGCATCAGGGTCTCTTATCAATGAGAACCGAAAGTCACAAGATTCCATTAGCCCAGAGCTATCAAGGTATTGATGAGGCTGTGAGAAGACTTGTCCTTTATTGTAAGCTGCCTCGACACGCTTTCCTAATGGGGAAAGGGGCCTGCAGTGTCCTCTGCATGCTTAAGTATTTTCAGAAATACAAGGAGGGGGAAGGATCCCATTAAACCAATTTTATCTTAGCCAAGGACTGCATCACATGTCTGAGATCAATATGACTCACAAGACATATAGGTGGTTGATAGAGAGTAAGTTATCTTTAGTAAATTAAGGAAGGAGGTGATGTGACTGGAGGTGGGAAGAAGGCGCACTCTCTTTTGAAAGATTAAACTAGAAACTTCCCCACATAATTTGACACATCTCCAAAAAGAATGTTTCCTGCAACTGAATCTAAAACAGGTACCATTCCCTAAGGTTCCATTTGTTATGTAGCCCAGCTAAATAAATGAGGGCTGCCACTTGTAAGTCTAATATTAAATTTTTTTTCAAAAGGAACCATCCCCTAATAAATACTTATAAGCTGTACATGACTGATCTCAAAAGCCAGTATATTGGCATTATTGCTCTGGCATTATTTTCCAAAGTACATAAAAAGGGGCACTTCATTTTACAACAGAGCTGATCATAAACTGTTAGGGAAATCAGTATATTAATACAGTATTGTATATTTATACATTTTATAGTATTAGTTACAATTATATGTAATTATATTGCATTATAGCCTATGTATCATATAATTTTAAATTACATTTAATTTAAAAGGGAACTCTGATTTAAATCTTTTAGAAAGCAAAATGTTCTTGTAATTCAATCATGGAAATTTGCATTTGTTTTTTGTTTTTTTTAAACAGAATGCTTTTATATTGACAGATACAAATGCACATGCAAGCATGCATACAGATACACAAAGTAATTATACTACTTATGTTTCCCTCAAGATCTAGTATTTTGAAATATGAGTAAACAGAATAAAATTTAGAATTGTTATAAGGTATGGGAATGAAAGCTCTACTGAGAAGATTCAGAGGTAGAAGAAGATGTGGGAATGTGAGGGAGTGTGGAGTGTGAAGTGAATAAACACATCTGCACAAAATGAACCTCTGGCTCATCACTCCACAGCCATTATGAATGGGATACTGAAATAACAAGAGACCCGAGTATTGTAAAAGCATTCTTGGGGGTTGAAGGCAAACGCATCATTTTCCTGATGACTCCTATCTAGATTTGTGAAGAGAGTGCTATAAATCAAAAAGGAATTTTATACAGTATGTGTCTATGTAGCATCCTCAACCTTTGTCTCCATCATCATAAAGGGTAATTAAGAAAGCGCCTTTCCCCACCAGGGAGTGCCTGATGACACAGTTCAGGTATGCCCGTGACATTCCACCCTTCCAGACTGACCTTTGATCTCTCCCATGGCACTCCATTAAGCATTAAAAGCCCAGGGTCTCCACATCACCAAGTCATGTATGTCTATTTCCATGCCTTTCTTACTTCCCACCAGCAGAAAAGCAGAGAAACAAGAAAGACAAATGTAGATGCCAAGGTCTTCAGGATGCAAAAGATTCTTTTATATGTCCTATATTCAAAGGGTTAGGGATAATATAACACTATGGGTGTTATAACTACTAAAGCAGATAAATAACTTAAAATAGTTGGTACAATAGTTATCCTCAAGAGCCATCCCCAAGAAGTGGCTAGAAAGAGTTAGGGATTTGGGTGATTTCATAAATTATTTGTA